>NC_080386.1:11388557-12003382 GCF_014773155.1 Arachis stenosperma | reverse complement strand
TATAAATGATAATGCTAAAAGAGAACTCTAGAAGTTATGGTGAAAATCCCTAATTGTTAAACTCATGGGGAGAAAGATTGGATACGCAACCATGAAAAAGGAGGCTAGAAATGATGTGGGGCAGATTTGGTGGAGTGGATGTCATAGACCTTGACAATGACTTCTACCTAGTGAAGTTTTATGCTAAGGATGATTTAAATCATGATCTCCTTGATGGTCCTTGGAAAATATATGACCACTACTTGGCTTTAAGACTCTAGGAGCCAAATTTTAATCCCATTCTTACGTTGATTGACAAAATCACAGCATGGGTTAGACTTTCAAACCTTCCCATCAAACTCTACAATGAAAAGATTCTAAGAAAAATAGGTGACCTCATAGGTAGAACCTGTAAAGTGGATTACAACACCTTGCATCTCTGTCGAGGAAAATTCACAAGGCTATGTGTGGAGGTGGACTTAACTAAGCCACTGTTAGGAAGATACATGGTAAATGGAAAAGAATACCAAGTTGAATATAAGGACATACACCAGATTTGCTTTACATGTGGTAAAGTAAACCATGAACAGAAAAACTGCGATATTTGAAAGGAATTAAAAGAGGAAAAATAATAGCAACAAAAAGAGAAAGAAGAGAAGGAAAAACAAGCAACAAAAAATATGGAAACAGCAGCAGTAACTCAAGAAGCAGCAGGAAAAAATGAACAAGAGAAAGCAAAAGAAAATGAAGCCACAATGAACTAGGGATCAAATAAGTATGGCCCATGGATAATAATTCATAGACAAAGAAGAATGAGGATGGAAATGAACAAAGAGGAAGTTGGTGCCCGCCACACCAAAGAGAAAGAAAGCAAGAAAAATAATAAGTCAAGATATAGTGTGTTAGAAATAGAAGAGCCAAATAAAAGTGGAATGGAGAATGAGGAGGAAAGAGAATAAAAAAGCAACAAAAAAGTAGCACAAGAGGAGAAAGAACAGAATCAAAGAGTCAAAGGAAAAGAGACAAAACAACCAAACAAGAATCAAAATGAAAAGAGCAACACAACAAAAAATAAGAACAACCAGATAGAACTGACTTAGGCACAAACTCAGCAAATACAAGCAGAAAAAATCAGAACAACACAAATAAAGTGATATACAAGGGAGAAAGCAGCCAGAATAACAAGGAAAACACACATAGCTAAATACAAGGAGAGCTTGAAAGTAGCAAATGGCAACACGCAAAATAAAAATTTTCAAACAACCAACAACAAAGAGCAAAAATACCAAAAAATAGAGGAGGAAGAACCACCAGACCCTAGAGAGCTAGAACAGAGATCTGATGTGCCTATGAAAACAGACATGCAGAAGGAGATAGAAGACCTTATAATGGGAGTCGAGTGTGAAACTCCCAGAATCAGTAAGATAGGGAAAGACACAGCTGTGGATATGTAGCTAAACTAATTCCTTCTAAGAATTTTAATGATTATAATGTCTTGGAATGTTAGAGGTACGGCTAGTTGTGCTTTTAGATGCACCTTAAAAGAATTCTTAAGACAATATAATCCTGACATTGTGTTCCTATTGGAAACAAAAGTTAGCAATAATAATGCTAGAAGAATTATCCAAGGTACTGGTTTCAACAATTTTAGTATTGAGGAAGCTCAAGGATTTATAGGAGGAATTTGGATATGCTGGAAGGACAACAGTATCTCTATTACAACATTAGAATCTAACCAGCAATTTATACATACAAGAGTGTAGCGTCACAACTAAGATCCCTGGTGCCTCACAGTGGTTTATGCGAATCCACAACCAAACAATAGAAGAGTGATTTGGCAGAGTATTGAAAGAATAGCAAGAAACATGGGAGAACCTTGGCTGTTAATAGGAGATTTTAATGAAATAAAAGATATCACTGAGAAAAAAGGTGGCAGACCTATTGATCTTAGAATGTGTAAAAACTTTGCTAATTGGATTGATAGATGCGGATTAGTAGATCTAGGATTTATTGGAACTAGGTTTACTTGGAGAGGGCCGCAATGGGAAGGATATCATAGAGTTTTCAAAAGATTAGATAGGGCTTTATCTAATCCCTCATGGAGAACCAAATTTCAAGAAGCGTTTGTTAAAGTTCTGCCTAGAACCAAATATGACCACCATCCTCTTTTGTTAACGAAAAATAAAGAAACCGATTGCAAGAGTGGCAAACCTTTTAGATTCGAAGCTCTGTGGTCAATGCACCCGGATTTCAGGCCATTTTTGGAAAAACATTGGAAAGAGGACAACATGTTCATTCACAACCTCAACAGTCTCAGGGAAGATCTAAGTAAATAGAACAAAGAGGTCTTTAGAAATATTTTCAGGACAAAGAAAAGACTTTTAAACAGAAATAACGGCATCCAAAAAAGAATTAGCTACGGAAAAAATCCTTTTCAGGATAATTTGGAAACAAATCTAAAAAGAGAACTAGAAGACATTCTAGATAAAGAAGAAGCTTTCTCGCTCTAAAAATCAAGAGAGCAGTGGGTGGTTGAAGGAGATAGAAACACAAAGTTCTATCACACTAAAGCCATTATAAGAAGAAGAAAGAACAAGATTCATAAGATTAGAGATGCCAATGCAAATTCGATAGAGGAGGAACAATAACTAAAATATCACATCATCAATTCCTACAAAAGACTTTACCAAGAAGAGATAATCATCACTCCACTACGGTTAGATAATATAGACATGCCTAACTTGAACCCTTTGGTTGGCAGGAATATAGAGATGATACCAACAGATATGGAGATCAAAAGGCCCTTTTCAGCATTGGTTCACTCAAGGCTCCATGAGAGGATGGATTCCCAGCCGTTTTCTTTAAAAACAATTGGGAGGTTCTAAAGCGCAAAGTGTGTGACTACATTAAGGATTGCTGGAGGAATCCCACCCTTTTGAAGGACTCTAACTCCACCCTGATAGTTCTCATCCCAAAGCTCCAACACCCAGAATTTATCATACAATTTAGGCCAATAGCCTTATACAACGTCGGGCTTAAAATTCTAACAGAAATTCTGGTGTAAAGACTCAAACATCACCTAAATGACAGAATTAGTCCACATCAATCAAGTTTCATACCAAGAAGGAAGATTCAAGATAACATCCTTATTGCAAAGAAGGTAATGCATTCTATGAAGAAAATGAGAGGGAAGAAGAACTATATGGCAATCAAAATCGATTTTGAAAAAGCATATGGTACAATCAATTGAAATTTTATTCAAAAAAGGCTCCTAGAACTACAGCTCCTTGAGAAAATCATTCACATCATTATGGAGGAAGTCAGATCAGTCAGTTACAACATCCTGTGGAATGGCAACAAAATAGAAAACTTTAGTCCTATAAGAGGAATTAGACAAGGAAACCCCATTTTTCCTTACCTATTTGTCATTTGCATGGATAAACTGTCACAGTACATAGAGCAAGAGGTGAATCATGGATATTGGATCCCTTTCATGGTGGGAAGAAAGAAAATGAAAATTTCTCGCCAAATGTTCGTAGACAATCTGCTGTTGTTTGCTGATACTTCAACACACCAAATGGAGGCAATCAACAGAGTAATGGAAAATTTCTGCAAAGCTACTGGTTTGAAGATCAATTCGATAAAAACATCAATAATTTTCTCTAAAAATACTCCAGCGCAAATCAAGCAAAGCATCAAGGAAAAAATAGAATTCAAGGAGAATCAAGCTCTTGGAAGATATTTGGGGGCTATGATTAACAACAACAACAAAGTAGGACAAAATAGTTTTAGAAAGGGTTCAACGAAAGCTAAAAGGGTGGAAATCAAAATGCCTATCATTAGTGGGCAGAATAACATTGGCACAATCAGCAATAAATCCAAGTGTTAATTTCGAAATGCAACATGAGAGAGTACCAAGGAGTATCTGTAATGAAATAGAAAGAAACCAAAGAGGCTTTATATGGGAAGATGAAGACCAGAGGAAAAAATGGTATGCTATCAGTTGAACAACTATTTGCACACCTAAACATGAGGGAGAATTGGGATTTAGGAGACTGAGTTTGATGAATTATGCTTTTTTAATGAAAATCATTTGGCAATTACAGGAGAATATTAACTCGCTCTGGCAAAAGTGTTAATCCAAAAATATTGCAATGGAGACAACAACATAAATAATTCTACTGCTAGGAAAGTAGATTCGAACATGTGGAAAAAAATTGTGAAGAATTGGCCAACATTCCAAAGGCACACAATAAAATTCGTTGGAGATGGGATAACAACTAGATTCTGGACTGAGAGATGGGTGAACAACGAGGACACCCTTCTTAACATAGTAACAATGAACATAACAAACATAGATAGCACTATCAGTGAATGGATAAATAGAGATGGAAATTGAAACAGAGACAGTTTAAAAAGTTACCTCCCAAAGGAAACAACAATGAAGATTTTGGAGCTCCCCCTGCCCAAACAAGGAAAATGGTGCAGACATAATTGGATGGATGCACTTGGATGATAGGGATTTTTCTGTTGCCAGCACATACAAAGCATTAGCGAATTGGACCAATCCCACAATCAGAATCTGGAGTAAAATCTGGAAGTAGCAAGGACCCCAAAAAGTGAAGATCTTTATTTAGAAAGCAAAGCAAAATCAAATACTCACCAATCACAAAAAGACAATGATGTTTGCAAGTAGAGGAGATTATCAGCTATGTCAAAACCATTAAGAAGACCTGCTCCATGCTCTGAGAAACTGCCCCAAAGTTTTCAGTACTTGGGTGCAACTCATTCGGCCAAGTGCATTATAGATTTTCTTCCAAGCAAATAGAGAAGAATGGATGGATATGAACATACAACAACAATTAGGACATGACCAAAATCAGAATTGGATGGATATATTTATTATAGCATGCTGGAAGATGTGGAATTGGAGAAATAAGAAAATTCATGAGCCAAATTATAACAGGCCCCAAAATACTCGACTTGAAGTGATGAAGAAAGTGGCAAAAGTCAAGGAAACATTTCAGAGAATGGTGGAGAATCGAAAACACAAGAACAAAGAGATTCAGAAAATAATATGGATGCCACCAATACAGGAGTGGATAATGCTTAACACCGATGGCACAGTGCAGGGAGCATGAAAAAAGTCGGGTGTGGCGGGCTCTTAAGGAATAGAAAAGGCAAATGGGTTGCTGGATTTTCCTTCAACATAGAGAGGTGCACAGCTTATATAGCGGAACTGTGGGGAATAAAAAAGGGAATGGAACTAGCATAGACTTTGAGGATAAGAAAAATTAAAGTGGAGTGTGACTCCAAGCCAGTAATAGAGATTATCAACAGCTCAAGAAATCTTATAAACCACCCAAATGCTTTGATTAGAGACATCAGTAAGTGAAAAAAGGGGAATTGGCAAATTAGTTTGTGAATATTTATAGAGAAGGCAATAGATGTGCAGATTGCTTGGCACGCAAAAATTTGAATCTAGATCTAGGATTCCACTTTTGGGATACCCCTCCTAGAGAGGTTCTTAGATTATTAGTAGATGATGAACAAGGGACATCTCTGCCTCGTTTAATTCTAATGTAATTCTCTTTTTTTGGGGCTCTGGTCCCGTCTTAATACCAAAAAAAAAAAAAGAAAAGAAAGGCTAGCTAAGTTGGGTTGGTATAATGATTAGTTCATTAATTCGTTTAAGCAAGTGTCGGGAATATGAATCCCACCTTGTGCATGCAGCAATTCATTGGCCATCGGCAAATCTTTAAATAGAGCTCATTACTGCTGTAGATTAATCCTTAACTTATCAGATTGAGAGATACCGTAAAAAAAAAAGAAAGACTAATTACCAAAAAAAAAAACCAAAGAAAGGCTATATGTCATGTCTTAATATGTAATCTTTAATGATTAAAGATCACTTCTTTTTCAGTACAAAAAAAAATCACTTCCTTTCTTTATTACCATTAAGGATGTGAGTAGGGGTGGCAAGCAGAGAAGTTCGCCCCACCTCATCCCGCCAAAAGCCTTCCCCACCCCACCTAATGAGGCGGTCCTAAAACCTCACCCTACCTCACCTAACAACGACTAGCGAGCTGGTGGGCCAACCCCACAAAATCTCTTCATTTTTTAATATTAAGTATTAAATGATATATATAATTTGACAACTATTTTAATAAATTTATAATTTCTAAAAATATAAAAAAATTATAATTTCTAAATTCACAAACATTAAAGTCTTTATAATTATAAATATGTAATAAACATAATCATAAACCAAATTTTTTGAAGCAAAATAATAAAATTAATATTGTACAAATTAAAATAAATATTGTCCAAAAAATATGATTAAACCTCTATAAGTTTAGAACATAATCGATCACGTAAAACATAATTCAAAACACTAAACTAGAACATTTAAAAAAAACCTGAGCCTGGCAGAGAAGCCCCCATCCCCCCTCCCGCCAAAGTCTACGGTTTAAGCGGTTTGGGTAAGGTGGACTTTTGATGTGTGACAGTATCAATTTTTCAGCCCAACCCAGCTTTTTTGACAGGTTACATAGACCGACCCAACGAGTTTAGGACCGTTTGCCACCCCTAGTTATGAGAATTGAACTGGTCATTGAACCGGTCAAGTGATTGGTTTAATAGTTCAATAATCTAATACGGATTGAATTGTAATTGAATCGGTTTAATTAAATATACAATAAAATTATTAAAAATTTAATATACAATTTCAAATATTCAAATTCAATAATTTCTAAATTAATAAAATTCAAAGTTTTACAATTTCACATAATAATTTGTTAACATTTTATTATTTAAAACTACAAAATAAAAATTTCTAATTAACTTCAAAGTTCTAATCAAGTAATTAGCAATAATTCTCAGAACAAACACTTAGAATCCAAAAACAGAAAGGCTACAGAATCCAAAAACACCAAAAAATAGAAAAATTAAGTAAAAAATTTAAATTCAGCAATCACACCATCAACAACCTCAACTCATAACACAACAAATAGAAAAAAATAGCAACTCAAGAATAAGATTTCAGTAACTCAAAATAAGTAAAATAAACTAAATAAACAAACATAAATTGAAGCAAACATATATTTCAGCAGTGCTCACTCATAATCATAAACATTATTCGATTATTCCAAGTTCCAGAATCATACAAAAATAGAAACTAAAAATCATAAAAATTAACAAAAGCAAAAAAACTAAACAAGTAGAGGTTACTGGCAATGACAGATCAGAGGAACCAAAATGACAGCAATCGGGAAACGAAACAGGCGACGAGGAAGGAATGAAACTCAACTACCGGCGAGGGAGGAATAGCAAGATAGAGACAAGGATCAAGCAGACTAACCAGCGAAGGAGGAATCAAACTGACTACACTTCGATCTGCAAGTCTATGACGATGACGACGACGATGTAGAGAAGAGTAGAAGATGACCACGAGCTTCGATCTGCAAGTCCAGAGGCGACAACATCCAAGAGCTTTAAGCTGACCTTCTGTCTGTCATTTCTGGTGGTGACGGCACCCTCTGGTTGAGGAGAAGAGTTCGGCGACGACAGAGCTGGGCATTGGCTAAAACTGTTGCTGGTTGAGAGAGAGAGGGGTAGTGGGTTTAGGGTTTTTGTGAGAGAGAAAAGGAGAAAGCTCTACTTTAGTATTCTGATTTTTCTTTTTTATTTTTAAACTAAAACTCTAAAAATCATTAAAAAAAACTTCCAGTGCTATCGACTCATTAGTTTATCACTGGTTTGATCGATTTATTCGTCAGTTTTTTATCAGGCAGTTTTCTATGTCAACCGATTCGGCTAGAGAATTGGTTATCGGTTAATCCAATCAATCCGACTGGTTTACTTCAATTTTCAAAACATTGATTAGCATCGTGAAACATAGCAAAAATCACTTCTTTTCTTTTCTCCTTCTTTCTAACAAAAAACAAAATGTCTTTCTTCTTTTATCATTCAACTCTCGCTTCTTTTTTACAGTTTGCAGAAGATAGCAAGAAGTCTTCCATTATCATATCTCATTCTTTTTTTTGTAAGTTATTTCTTTTTTTAATTTTTGTGAATAATTTATATATTTATTTATCTAGTTTATAATCTTATAATAGTAATTTAGATTTTTGAAAGAAATTGAAAATGATAATCATGCAATGATAAACGAAATTTTGCATGCCGAATTAGAATTCAAAGATGAATATGATCGTGAGTATAGTCTAATCGACACTTAAATTCCGTACCAAACAATCCTACAATCTATATCCGAGAGTACTAGTCTCCCGAGTCGTCCTCCCTTGAAATTGCCAAAGTGTGCATCTTTTTTATTAGAAAGTCTTGTTAGGATTCTTTGAAGGTTTTAGCAAAGTAATAGGAAACAAACAATCAATTATTAAAAGACTTGGCTTAGGGTTGGCATTAGAATTTCTATCCTTATAGTTCATTCAATGATGACAACAATTAGGCCTTGCCTCATTTAGTTATCCCCTAGGTATAGAGGAAAGTCAAATGAAAATAATCAACTTGAGTCACAAGTTCTAGCTTCACCTCATGGGAATCTAGCTTTAGTGCACTCCAAGTCAATTAGCAATTCCTAATTCCAAATCAACAATTGACACGACTATTCAACTTCTTCTAATGGCCCAACCCTATGCCAAGTAAGAAATTTCTACTCCATAACTAGTGTTGACATTTTATCAAACATTTGATGAGCAAGAAAGGAAGTCATAGTAAAATGAGAAGAAAAGGAGAATTAAAAGTATTGCAACACAAGGAACTAACAACAAGTATCAAAGAGCAACAATGAAAATCAAATTCTCAAAGTGTTGATGAAATCCAAAATTACAAAGTTGAATTCTAGATCTATGAGAATTGAGCAATTACAACTACTACTTGAAATTGGAGAAGAAAATCTATGACATGAGCAAAATGAAGTGAGAATTGCAATGGATCTCACTAAAGAGTGATTGAAAATTCAGAAATTGAATGAAGATGAACCCTAGTGAAAGCTTGGAATCTCTCTCCTTCTCCTCCAAGAGTGTAACTAACTATCCCTCAAAAATATCTAAAATCTAGAAAATGAACTAAAAGTCCTTAACCCTTGCTCCTTTGGTCTTCTTAAACTTTTCCCGCCAAGGCATTTCCCAAAAATGGGATTCCCAACTACCTCCACGCCTAAGTCACGTGACTTCTTAAAAAATCATATTCGAACATCGGCGCGCACGCGCAAGGTACGCGCGCGCGCCACCGAGGCGTCTTGTAATGTGCGCGGAGGCGTGATGTGCGCGTGCGCGCCCATGAAGATCATGGCTTAGCCGCTACGTAAGCCGGCTCGTGGCTTGGCTCTTGGCTTCGACTTCTAGTTGCTCTACCCACGCGGACGCGTCAAGTGCGCGCACGCGCCCATGCTGAGATTTCCAAGGCTCAATTCTCATGCTCCCTTCCTTTGCACCCGTCCTCCTTCTCTCTTCTGGTCCATCCCTTGCCCTATATTCTGAAACCACTTAACATACAGGTCACGACATCGAATGGCATCAAGAGAAGATTAGAAATGTATCTATTTTAGTGCAAAACAAGCATGTTTTCATCTATGGGGCAAAACTAGGAAAGGAACACAAAATCTCTTATTTTCATATAGAAAGTGTGTGGAATCATTGATAAAACCCCTGAAATCAACACAAGATAAACCCTCAAAATGGGGTTTATCAACCTCCCCACACTTAGATTATAGCATATCCTCATGCTTAGAGAAGTGCAAAAGAAACTCAGAAGACCGAGGGATCATAAGAATGTAAGACTCATGAAGTGCAACCTACTTATATGAATGCAACTCTGACTAGTGCTATTATCTACTTGGTTAGGAACAAATCAACCTTCCTAGGATGTACGCGAGCATATGGGGCATGATGGTGGTCAATGCATGGGACTTGCCAATTTTGAGCATCAAATGCGATATATGCAACCTTGCATGAGGAATGCTTGTGAGAGCCGGGAATCAAAGGATTGAGCATCGAACCCTCACCAGAAGTGTTTGCACTCTAGTCGCTCGGTGTTTGGGGTTGATTCACTCAATTCTCCCCTAATCATGCTTCCCAAGATTTGTTTTTCTTCTAACAATCAACAATTATTCAATGCATGCATACAATTATCATGAGGTCTTTTCTTTAGGTTGTAATGGGGCTAGGGTTAAGGTAGGATGCATATTTGGTCAAGTGAGCTTGAGATTTGAATCTTTGATAGGCTCAGACTCCCCATCTAACCTACGACATCCTATATAATTAAGTTCTAACCTAACTACCCATTCTTCACCTTTCCGCATACTCATGCATTCCCTTTTCATTTCACAACACATATGCATGGACTTTTATTTGAGCATTACTTTGGGGCATTTTGTCCCTTTTTTTTCTATTTCTTTCTTTTCTTCTCTTTTTCTCTTTTTCTTTTCTAGATATATATATTTTTTTCTTTTCCATATTGTCTTTCTTCTCTCTTTTCTTTTCTTTTTCTTTTGTTTTTTTTTTCTCTTTTTTTTCCTATATACAAGAGCATCAATGCATAAGGTTTTACACTTGATCAATACATGAGCATGTACCCAATTTCTAATAGTTTCAATAAAAATACAAAACTACCCTTTGATTCACCCAATGTCCCAAGGTTCCCACACTTGAATGATACTTACACACACTAGCCTAAGCTAATCAAAGATCCAAATCAAGGACATTCATTGTTTTTCGCTTTACGGCTTGTAATGTGCTAAATTAAGAACAAAGTGGGTTAATTGTAGGCTCAAATTTGGCTAACAAGGGAAGATCAAAGGCAAGGCCATTTGGGTAAGTGAGCTAATGAAATGATGGCCTCAATCATATAAATGCATGAATACACAAAATAATGGACATAAAGAATCAAACAAATCAAGGATTACAATCATAGAAAGAGAATAATGCACACAAGAAGGAGAATAAGTGGTTATAAGATGTAACCACGCAATTAGGCTCAAAACTCACTAGCTTGTGTTCTTAACTCAAAATCCATGTTCCAAAATATAAATCTTCATGCAAATTTGGCATCAAATTATTTAAAATTGGCAGTGCCACGATTGCCCCAAAGTATTGGTTTCCTAGGAAAGAGTTTCATTGTTCCAACCAAGTAGACTTATCATGCGAATGGTGTCAACTAAAACCTAATCATGCAACCTATCCTAATTACAATGGAGTTCAAGGAACAAAATTTATTCGGATGTTACCTACGGAGATCGGTCGGCCGACCTCCCCACACTTAAAACTTAGCACGGTCCTCCGTGCTATAGGTTAGGCGCAATGGGTGGTCGAGTCCCGAGTGTCCCTCATCTCCAATGTCATCGCTATCTCCGCTTGAAGTTACGGTGGATGTGGAGATATCTGGTTCCTCCATAGGTGGGGTGACTACGCTTAGAAGTTTCTTCACATGAGCATATCGGCGTTGGTTACGCCTCTCATAACGGTCCAATTTCGTGTGAAGATCTTCAAGGCGTTGGGTGGCTGATTTTTGTGGTGTAGATGATGTGGTAGTGTTGCGAGTTGGTGTGGGTAGTCCAACATCCTTGGTGATTTCTGGAGGCTTGAGGCACCTCTTGGTCGGAATAACATCGCCTTCGACCGGAATTGAGGTTCTCCTATCCTTAGCCTCTCGGTTGACGCCGGCCTTTGCAACTAATTCGGTCACCATAGCGGGGAACGGCAGATTTCCCTTGGCATGAATGCGCCCCATGGATTGGCGAATGGCATGCGAAATGTCGACCGGTTTCTCAGTTAAGATGCACCATATCAATAAGGCAAGTTCGGCGGTAATGGATGACCCATGTGTGCTTGGGAGCACGTAGTGAGCTAGAATTTGGGCCCATGTCGTGGCTTCTTGAGTGAGGTGGCGGACATCTAAACCCTTCGGTCTTTGCTTTATGGTCCCCCGAATCTAATATGCGTCGGGTAAAGCAATGACGCAGAGGATCGCGCCCCAATCGAATGCACGGTCATCGCATGTAGCTAAGACTTCTTGGTAGGCATCATATCCATCTGACAATGGCCCAATCCCAAGGACTTCTCGGATGGTTTCCACTGTGACTGGCACTTGCTTCTGGCGCACAAATATTGATGTGAGAAGGGGCGAGTGGTAGCTGGAGTAGAATTCCACCACCCATGAGAGATTGGCTTCCTTTGGTTGCCTCAAGAGGAACCCCCATTGCCTCCGGTCAATGTGTGGCATCACAATCGGATTGAGGTGAGCCGGTAGGACTAGGAGGGGCTCCGGGAGATAATTCCTCTCAATCATTCTTGAGTAAACAAGTTCGCAATAGCGGTTGGGGAACTTGTTTGAATCCTTTGGAGGGTTGTCCTTCTCTAGAACATCAACGGGGCCCTTAGTCTTCTTTAAGAGTGGCTTGGCCGTTAGTTCTTGGCGCGCTTTATTGGAAGCTGGCTTCTTGGGGGCTTTCCCTTTGTTCTTTTTGATTATCATTCTGTGATAGCAAAGAAAGGGGATAACATCAGGCCCAACGAAGTGTAATTAGATGCGATTATGCAATGAAAAGTTATGCCATAGAATATGGGTATCATTATTACATGACAGCTGCAACATGTAATGAAGATAACATGTGAAGAGCAAGGCAAATCATTTTCATGTGGTACAAGGGTAGTTTAAGCATGCAAGTAAAAAGCATGAGAAGCATATACCCTTAAGGACCACAAATGGAAAGCAAGTTAAGAAAATGTGAGCGAATGGATTGGAGAAAGTGGGGATGCACGCAAAGGTGATTAGTTGAGAGGCAATTTAATCAAAATGGGCTCAAAACTCAAGTATGCCTTTCGTCGAACACTTGGCGTGCATCCTTTTTGTAGTATGTGATTAGAAGATGGTGAAAGCAATGTAACATTCCACAATCTATTATTAATGATTACAGTGCACAGTGATTGTAGGAAAAGCAAGCAACACATCTCATCTACTAATGCAAGAGAAGTTGAGACCCAAATGCCCATGAAGAGTTAAATTGAAAAAGAGAGAAAGAAAAACAAAAACACCCTAAAGAAGTAACTAAAAAAAAGAGGAGAAAAGGAAAGAAGCTACCTAAAAGAAGGTGAAACTAAATGATTAAGAATCAAAAGAGATAGGTGGAGTAAGAGGGTGGTTTAGTATAGTACCTTGAGAGATGGAGGAGGATATAGAAGAAGAAGTTGTGGAGTGGAGTGATGGAGAGTGGAGGGTTAATGTGGGGCCACCGGAGGTAGGTGGTAAAAGGTGGTTGAGAAGAAGGAATGGTGGTGGTTGGATGGGTAGTAGAAGGGATGAGAAGAGGAGGGAAAGGGGAAGAAGAATGAAGGGGGTAAGTGTGCCCCTTCTTAAGTTGGCGCCGTTTACCCGCGCGTGCGCGCACGGTGTGCGTTCGCGCAAGGAGGCGAAGTGGAGTGGAAGCTCGCACGTTGCGCGCGCGTGCCCATGCACTTGGGCTGGCAGCACAGGGGTGGCATAGAGGTGGCACAACTCTCTGGACGCGGTACCAGAAGTTGGCTACAGGGCTGTTGGCGCGCGCGCGCACGGTGCGCGTACACGTCAACGTGGTTATGCCCCAGGCGGCCTGGGGTGGGTCCAACTCTCTGTGGAGTGGCCTAGAGAAGAGTGTAGAACAAAAGGCGCGTGCGCGGCCTAGGCGCGCGCGCGCATCTCGTGTTGCTAGTGTATGGACGCGTGCGCGCCAGGTGCGCGCACGCGGCAAGAGTGCTGGGCCGGTGGCTTAGCGCGGGCCCGAGAGTGGCTTAACTCTCTGGAATATGTACCAGGAGTGCAACAAGGTGATCGACACGGACGCGCACGGCACGCTTGCGCGTCGATCTGCAGATTCCGCCCAAGCGCACGTACGCGTCATGTGCGCGCGCGCGAGTGGCCTATGCTTCAGGCATGGCGCTGGCATGGTGTGGGCGTGACTCTTGGGTAAATGTATGGAGGGGTGTTTTTCGCCACCTACGTGTCCGCGCACAGTGCGCGTCTGCGTGGATGGTCGTCAATTGCCTCAAGGGCGCGTACGCGCCAGGTGCGCGCACGCGCAGAAGGGTGCCTTTTCAAAATTTGCATGTTTTTGCACCACCTATAACATTTCAACCCCCCAAGCAGCCACTTAAACACTTATAGCAGGGCGTTTTAACTTGATAAACTACCAATGAACCTAACAAATGAAGGAGAATTGAAATTGAAATCTAGCTAACAAACATGAGGTCAAGTGTTAAGCAAGTGTCAATCAAAGAATGATGCAATGCTATGTACAAAGGAAGATCTTACCATGGTGGGGTGTCTCTCACCGAGCACTTTTGTTTACCGTCCTTAAGTTGGACTTTCCATAGCTCAAAGTTCTTGTTCAAGAGGTGCATCCCTCAAGAGGAACACTTCAAATTCCTTGGAGTTCTTTCTTTGCTCACCATGATACAATTTGAGACGGTGCCCATTTACCTTGAAAATGTCCGGACTTGATGGGTGGCGCAAGTGGTAGACCCCATAAGGTTCTACTTTCTCCACTTGGTAGGGTCCATCCCACCTTGATCTAAGCTTTCCGGGTAGTAATCTTAGCCTTGAGTTGTAAAGAAGGACTAGTTCACCGGGTCGGAATTCCCTTCTCCTAATGTTCTTGTCATGGATGGCTTTCATCTTTTCCTTGTAAAGTCTGGAGTTGTCATAAGCTTCTAATCTCAAGCATTCCAATTCCGCTAACTGAAGTTTTTTCTCTACTCCGGCCCCGCCCAAGCTCATATTACATTCCTTTACGGCCCAATAAGCTTTGTGTTCAATTTCTACCGGTAAGTGGCATGCTTTACCATATACAAGCCTAAAGGGGCTCATGCCAATGGGTGTCTTGTAAGCCGTTCGATAGGCCCAAAGTGCATCGGAGAGTTTAGTGCTCCAATCTTTCCTATTCGGCTTCACAATTCTTTCCAACACATGCTTGATTTCCCGGTTAGAAACTTCGGCTTGGCCATTTGTCTGAGGGTGGTAAGCCGTGGCGATTTTGTGTATGATGCCATATTTTCTCATGAGGCCGTCCATTTTTTTGTTGCAAAAGTGGGATCCTTGGTCACTTATGATTGCTCTAGGGGAGCCAAAGCGACAAATGATATTATTCCTCACAAAAGAATAAACAACATGAGCGTCATCCGTTCGGGTGGGGATTGCCTCCACCCATTTTGACACATAATCGACGGCTAACAAGATGTAGAGAAAGCCATTGGAATTTAGAAATGGTCCCATGAAGTCGATTCCCCATACGTCAAATATTTCACAAAAAAGCATATTTTGTTGGGGAATTTCGTCCTTCTTGGAAATATTTCCAAACCGAATGCATTGGGGACAAGATTTGCAATAGAGAGAAGCATCTTTGAGAAGAGTTGGCCACCAAAATCCGCAATGGAGGACTTTTCTTGCCGTTCTTTGGGGACCGTAGTGGCCACCTACTTCGGAAGCATGGCAAGCGTCCAAGATTGCTTGGAATTCGGTTTGAGGTATGCACCGTCGCACTATTTGGTCCGCTCCACACCTCCACAAATAGGGATCGTCCCAAACATAGTATTTGGATTCGCTTTTCAGCTTATCCTTTTTGTGTTTGTTGAGATTGGGAGGGAAAGTGTGTGAAACCAAGTAGTTTGCTATTGGGGCATACCAAGGAACTACTTCCGAGATTGCGTGCAAAGCATCTAAAGGAAAGGAGTCATTGATAGGAGTGGTGTCGCCTTTTGTGTGTTCGAGGCGCCTTAGATGGTTCGCCACTAGGTTTTGGGAACCACTCCTATCCTTGATCTCCAAGTCAAATTCTTGTAACAAAAGCACCCAATGAATTAATCTCGGTTTTGATTCCTTTTTGGCCAACAAGTACTTTAGTGCCGCGTGATCCGAGTACACTACAACCTTGGAACCAAGAAGATAGGCTCGGAACTTGTCCAAAGCAAAAACAATAGCTAAGAGTTCCTTTTCGGTAGTAGTGTAGTTGGATTGGGCTCCGTCTAGTGTTTTGGAAGCATAAGCTATGACATAGGGAATCTTACCCTCGCGTTGTGCTAACGCGGCTCCTATCGCGTAATTCGAGGCATCACACATGATTTCAAATGGTTGAGTCCAATTTGGTCCTCGCACAATAGGGGCTTGTGCCAATGCTACTTTAAGTTTGTCATATGCTTCCATACATTCCTTGCTTAGCTCAAATTCCGTGTCCTTTTGTAGTAGTCGAGAGAGAGGTAAGGCCACCTTGCTAAAGTCTTTGATGAATCTCCGATAGAATCCTGCATGTCCAAGAAAAGAGCAGACTTCCCTCTCGGAGGAGGGGTAAGGTAAACTAGATATGACATTTATTTTTGCCGGATCTACGGAGATGCCTTCTTTTGAAATTATGTGTCCCAAAACAATGCCTTGTTTGACCATGAAATGACATTTTTTAAAATTTAAGACAAGGTTTGTTTTGGTGCATCTCTCTAAGACTTTTTCAAGGTTACCTAAGCAATGCTCAAATGAATCACCGTACACACTAAAGTCGTCCATGAAAACTTCCATAGATTGCTCTAGAAAGTCCGCAAATAAGCTCATCATGCATCTTTGAAACGTTGCCGGTGCATTGCATAGGCCAAACGGCATACGCTTGTAAGCATACGTTCCAAAGGGGCAAGTAAATGTGGTTTTTTCTTGGTCCTCTAGAGCAATGTGAATTTGGAAGTATCCGGAGTAACCATCAAGAAAGCAATAATATGATTTACCGGCTAATCGATCAAGCATTTGATCAATGAATGGTAGTGGAAAGTGGTCTTTTCTTGTGGCCGCATTCAACCTTCGGTAGTCTATGCATACTCTCCAAGAATTTTGCACTCTTGTTGCTATAAGTTCGCCACTTTCGTTTTTGATTGTTGTCACCCCGGACTTTTTTGGCACTACTTGGACCGGGCTTACCCATTCGCTATCCGAGATAGGATAAATGATGTCCGCTTCAAGTAGCTTAGTGACTTCTTTCTTTACTACCTCAAGAATGGTTGGATTAAGTCTCCTTTGAGGTTGTCGGACCGGTCTTGCTCCTTCTTCAAGAAATATGCGGTGCTCGCATACTTGGGGGCTTATTCCCACTAGATCCGCCAAACTCCACCCAATTGCCCTTTTGTTTTTCCTCAATACATCTAGCAATTTTTCTTCTTGTTGAGGAGTTAACTCTTTTGCAATTATCACGGGGAGCTTTTGGGCTTCATCAAGATATGAGCACCTCAAGTGGGGTGGTAGTGGCTTCAATTCCATCTTTTTGTCATTCTTTGAAGTTTGAGTTTCTGGATAGGTTGTATGGTGTGTGGTGTTTAGTTCGCTTGGACCTTCATTTGCTTCTTCAATCATGTACTTCTCATCTAACTTTGCAAGGTGTACTTCGGCAACCATGTTATCAATTGGGTCACACCGAAATAGAGAGTGATTCTCCGGTGGATGCTTCATTGCTTCTTCTAGGCTAAAGTTTACAATTCTTCCATCTATTTCAAATGAGTAGGTCCCCAAGTAGGCATCTAGCTTAAATCTAGAAGTTCTCAAAAATGGTCTTCCAAGTAGGATAGATGATGCTCTCTCGGTTTCGCTTGATGGCATTTCAAGGACATAGAAGTCAATCGGAAACACCAACCCTTTTATATTCACCAATACATCTTCCGCAACACCCGTCACGGTTATTATGCTTTTATCCGCTAGGACAAATCTTGCCGTCGACCTTTTTAGTGGTGGCAACTTCAATACCCGGTAGACGGAGAGCGGCATGATGCTAACGCATGCTCCGAGGTCACACATACAATCTATAAATTGAACTCCGTTAACGGTGCAAGTGACCATACAAGGGCCCGGATCATCACACTTCTCGGGTAATGCTCCCATTAAAGCAGAAATAGAACTCCCCAATGGGATGGTTTCCAATTCAAGAATTCTATCCTTGTTTATGCATAGATCTTTGAGGAATTTTGCATATCTAGGAACTTGATGGATAGCATCAAAGAGGGGGATGGTTACCTCGACTTTCTTGAACATTTCTACCATTTTGGGGTCGAGTTCTATGCGCTTTCTAGCTTTCTTTGCAAGTGTTGGAAATGGAAGTGGTTGAGCAATTTCTTCTTCCAAGGTTCTCTTGGCCTTGGTTGTCTTCCTTGTTGGTTGGGCTTCATCCTCAACTATGACTTGTGGTGTCTCCTCTTCCACTACCTCTTCTATATCTATTCTCTCCTTCTCTTGGGCGGTTGTGATAGGATTTGAATCCTTTGCTTCCTTCTCTTTTAGTTGTGTTTCGGATCTAAGGGTGATGGCATTGATGCCCCCCTTTGGATTTGGTTGAGGTTGAGAGGGAATGACACTTTGGATTGGGGTTTGAGGAGCAGAATTTGATGGTGTATCCATGCGTGCAAGAAGAGCTTGTAGTGTAGAGGTGAGGCCGGTGAGACCGGAAGCAAGTGTGTTTTGTAGTTCCTTTTGGCCTTGGATAATGGTCCGGAGTGTTTCATCTTAGTTGGAGGGGGTGGTTGCATATGTGAGTTGAGGAGTTTGTGATTGGTTAGGTGGTGGTCTTTGATGTGGTGGTTGGTATGTTTGGTAGTTTCTTTGTGGGTTTTGTTGGTTGTATGGTTGATTTTGTGAGTTGTATGGTCGGTTTTGTGAGAAATTTTGTGAGTTGTTGCTCCATCTTTGACCTCCTCCATTGTTGTTGTTGTCCCTATTCTCTTGTTGATGATTGTCTCTCCAATTTTGATTGTGGTATCCATTCCCTTGGTTGTAGCCTCCTCCTTGATAAGGGTGCCTTTGGTTAGGATTACCGCCTTGGTAATACCCTTGATTTGGCCGGTCATAGAAATTATGGGTAGCCGCCAAGGTGTTATCTTCTTGAAGGCTTGGGCACTCATCCGTGTAGTGGGAGTAGCAAGAACAAATGCCACATACTTTTTGAGGAACCAATTGTTGGTTGTGTTGTTGAGGTGGTGGAGGGTGTTGTTGTTGTTGGTATGATTGAGGTTGTTGTGGTTGTTGTTGGTTCAATTGGAGTTGCCTCAAGATGGATGTCATCTCGCTCAAGGATTGAGTTAGAGCGGTGGTTTCACTACTAGTTGATACCTCATTCACGGTCCTTGGGCGGTTGACTCTTCGCCTCATATGTTGATTGGATTCGGCTAAGTCAATGATAAGTTGTCATGCCTCCTCCGCTGTTTTATATTTGGACAAAGAACCATTGCTAGAGGTGTCCAAGAGAGTTCTATCTTGCTCTCGCATCCCTTGACATATGTATCCAAGCAATACTTGAGTGTCAAGCATGTGATTAGGGCATGCGTCTAGTAGCTTGCGAAACCGTTCCCAATACTCGTATAGTGGTTCCGTCTCACCTTGCACAATACAAGACATTTCCTTCCTTAGCCTATCCATCTTTTCCAGAGGCAAGAATTTATCCAAGAATCCTCTTCTAAGTAGGTCCCAATCGGAGGTGACTTCACTAGATAGAGTGTAGAACCATTCTTTGGCCTTGTCCTCAAGAGAGAAAGGGAAAGCAAACAACCATATAGCAACTTCATCGGATCCTTCCCGTCTAGTAGTTGAGCATATGCGATGGAAGTCCTTGAGATGTCGAATAGGGTCTTGTGCGGGAAGCCCGTGAAACTTAGGTAGGAGGTTGATCAAAGCGGTCTTCAATTCAAAGTTTGCATTCAAGTTGGGGTGAGTTACATGAAGGGGTTGAAGGACATAATCCGGTGCACCCGCTTCCTTGATGGTAACTCTCCTCGGAGCATCCATGGTATTAGTACCTAAAACAAAAGAAGAATTGTTAGTGAGATTGATGGGCGTATGACTAATGCCTTCTTTGAGTGACGGTTCAATGTTCACTTTTAGTAAGGTGGTTGAGGTGGTGAAAACCTCTTCACCTTTCCCAAACTTTAGCCGCCTCCGAGCTTGCCTAATATGAAACAAAGTTCGTTCTATTTCCGGATCAAAAGGGACTAAGCTCGGATTCGGTTGTGAACGCGTCATGCAATGAAGGGGAAATGAAATTCATGGTAACGATGAGGGGTTAGTCACTTGAACAATTTATAATGGAATGTAACTATGTACATATATACACACTTATTCCAAACAATAACATGGCACACTAAGTAAATTCCCCGACAACGGCGCCATTTTGATAAACGAAATTTTGCATGCCGAATTAGAATTCAAAGATGAATATGATCGTGAGTATAGTCTAATCGACACTTAAATTCCGTACCAAACAATCCTACAATCTATATCCGAGAGTACTAGTCTCCCGAGTCGTCCTCCCTTGAAATTGCCAAAGTGTGCATCTTTTTTATTAGAAAGTCTTGTTAGGATTCTTTGAAGGTTTTAGCAAAGTAATAGGAAACAAACAATCAATTATTAAAAGACTTGGCTTAGGGTTGGCATTAGAATTTCTATCCTTATAGTTCATTCAATGATGACAACAATTAGGCCTTGCCTCATTTAGTTATCCCCTAGGTATAGAGGAAAGTCAAATGAAAATAATCAACTTGAGTCACAAGTTCTAGCTTCACCTCATGGGAATCTAGCTTTAGTGCACTCCAAGTCAATTAGCAATCCCTAATTCCAAATCAACAATTGACACGACTATTCAACTTCTTCTAATGGCCCAACCCTATGCCAAGTGAGAAATTTCTACTCCATAACTAGTGTTGACATTTTATCAAATATTTGATGAGCAAGAAAGGAAGTCATAGTAAAATGAGAAGAAAAGGAGAATTAAAAGTATTGCAACACAAGGAACTAACAACAAGTATCAAAGAGCAACAATGAAAATCAAATTCTCAAAGTGTTGATGAAATCCAAAATTACAAAGTTGAATTCTAGATCTATGAGAATTGAGCAATTACAACTACTACTTGAAATTGGAGAAGAAAATCTATGACATGAGCAAAATGAAGTGAGAATTGCAATGGATCTCACCAAAGAGTGATTGAAAATTCAGAAATTGGATGAAGATGAACCCTAGTGAAAGCTTGGAATCTCTCTCCTTCTCCTCCAAGAGTGTAACTAACTATCCCTCAAAAATATCTAAAATCTAGAAAATGAACTAAAAGTCCTTAATCCTTGCTCCTTTGGTCTTCTTAAGCTTTTCCCGCCAAGGCATTTCCCAAAAATGGGATTTCCAACTACCTCCACGCCTAAGTCACGTGACTTCTTAAAAAATCATATTCGAACATCGGCGCGCACGCGCAAGGTACGCGCGCGCGCCACCGAGGCGTCTTGTAATGTGCGCAGAGGCGTGATGTGCGCGTGCGTGCCCATGAAGATCATGGCTTAGCCGCTACGTAAGCCGGCTCGTGGCTTGGCTCTTGGCTTCGACTTCTAGTTGCTCTACCCACGCAGACGCGTCAAGTGCGCGCACGCACCCATGCTGAGATTTCTAAGGCTCAATTCTCATGCTCCCTTCCTTTGCACCCGTCCTCCTTCTCTCTTCCGGTCCATCCCTTGCCCTATATTCTGAAACCACTTAACATACAGGTCACGGCATCGAATGGCATCAAGAGAAGATTAAAAATGTATCTATTTTAGTGCAAAACAAGCATGTTTTCATCTATGGGGCAAAACTAGGAAAGGAACACAAAATCTCTTATTTTCATATAGAAAGTGTGTGGAATCATTGATAAAACCCCTGAAATCAACACAAGATAAACCCTCAAAATGGGGTTTATCATGCAACTATGATGTTAATATAGCATATATTGTTTAATTTTTTTCCTCATTATTAATTGTTTGGCATTGATATTATTGATTTGCAAAAAGTAAAATTAATTGAGTTTAACTAAGTTGCATAATATTTATCTATGTAAATTCTCAATTATAAGAATTTAGTTGAATCATGGATAAGATGAAAACAATAGATACTTTTTTTTTATAAAGATTGGCCTAAAACTGAAGATGTTTATAATATTGTTACATCAACACCAACCTCTTCAATACTTAAGACATCAAACAACAATACTTTAGATCCTTAACAAGATAGTTCATAGTCAAAGTGCTCACGACTTAATCCTGAACAAATGAAAGTATGTCATTTGGTAAGAGATCCGGAAATTCGACCAATGTTTTGGAAGTTTCATCCAAGTAAAAGAGATGAAATTCGTTAAGCTAATCTTAAAGCTGGACAAAATTAAACAATACTTAACAACTATCCATTCTTGAGTGATACAAGTCATCATTGTCATTTTCAAGCTTCTTGGTTTGAATTATACCCTTCATGGTTAGAGTATTCTATTGAAGATGATGTTGTATATTGTTTATCATACAACCTATTTGTTATGGAATCTTCAATCAACATAGGTTCAAATGCCTTCATTGAAAACGACTTCAAGAGTTGAAAGAAGGTAAATATTGAAAAAGATTGTCCTCTTTTAAATCACATTGGCAAAGGTCTCAATTTGATCCATCGCAAGGCAATAAAATCATGTGATAATTTCATGAAGTAATCACAACATGTTGATACATTTATGAAGGGAAAGATATCAGAGAAAATTAAGAATAATCGATGTAGACTTAGAACATCTATTTATTATATTAGATGGATGACTTTTTAAGGTTGTGCTTATAGATGCCATGATGAAAGCTCGAATTCATATAATCGAAGTAACATTGAATTGTTGAAGTTTTTGGGGTCTTACAATAATAGTGTTCAAAAGTTTGTTTTGGAAAATACTCCTATATTTATAAATATACTTTAAGCAATATGCAGAAGAAAATTCTACATGTTCTTGCTACAATGGTGAAAAACTCAATTAAAAAAGATATTGGAGATGCCAAATTTTGTATCATTATTAATGAAGCTCGTGATAAATCTATGAAAGAGCAAATAACTATTGTTTTAAAATTTGTTGATATGAATGATTTTGATCGTGAACACTTCTTTGATCTTGTACATATTAGTGATACTAGTACCCAATTGTCTGTGTAAGTTTGATCATCATTGACTGTTTAAATGATCCAAATGACGAATTGAATCGGACAGACTATCGATTCAAAGATTTTTTTATCAAACCAGTCACTCCAATCTGGTTTTAATAATACTGTGTCAAATATTAGTTATTGTCACTAATTTCATAAAGAAATGAAAATCCCAAATACACAGGTTTTTTTTCTATGATTTCACTAGAAGAGGAATAGGAACAATAGGTTGTAATCACAGCAATAAGACTTTTTTGTTTTATTGCTGGAATTAGAGGCAGTGAAATTAGAATTTTTCATTTGATTAAGTGCTATTTTATATATTACTAATTTTTTAATTTAATTTTTATGTTATACAAAAATATTAAAATATTAAATAAGCCTTGATATCATTGTATTCTTGTAGATTGATAGAAAATTTACAAGTTGCATCCTTCGAATTTTTCATCTTCTAAGTTAAATTTTAAGTCTAACTAATTATATTTTTTAATATCATCTTTAAAAAATTGGATAATTTTTTATCTATTTAATTTAGTATTATTTTGTATTTTTTATTTTCTTAGTTATACAGTTTTTTTTTTAGAAAAGGTATTCAAACATTTAATAAGTATTGTAAATTTTAATATTTATCTTTTTAACTATAATTGTTTACATATTTTACAACTTAATATATTCTAATTTTTCTA
Organism: Arachis stenosperma; assembly: GCF_014773155.1. Lineage (NCBI taxonomy): Eukaryota > Viridiplantae > Streptophyta > Magnoliopsida > Fabales > Fabaceae > Arachis > Arachis stenosperma. The sequence goes on along the minus strand of NC_080386.1, from coordinate 11,979,749 downwards.
TAATTATAACGATGGAAAAACAAAAAATGGATGCATTTGTTAATAAGAAGGCTAACGTTTAAGAAAGAGAAATACTTTTTCTACAATTTTAACACATGTTGATAATTTTCTTATTCCAATGAATTATAAAGAAAGTAAGATAAAACTTTTAAAGGTTTAAAGTGTCAAAGCTAATGAATTTGATCTTAATTATTTGGTTTGAGACATTAGAAAACGGTTTCATATTTGAAAATATCATCCAAACTAGAGAGATGAGATTAGACAAATTAATCTTAAATTGGATCCATATAAAAAATATTTATACAATTATTATTTAGGATAAATTACCATTTCTAGCCAATGTTCAGAATATTGATAAATCTATCTAAAAAAAACAAAACTAATTTATATCCATGAAAGATGAATTTTTCCTAACAAAATTATCCAAACCCTAAAGATTTATTGCAAAACCCCAAATTATCCTATAACTTAACCTAACCTAACTCTAACTCTAACTCTAATCTTATTCCACTTCCAATCCCAAATCCTCCACTACCACTACCAGTTCACCACCACCATCCCACCCCATCAGTCCTCTTTGTTAGTAAGCATGATTTTTAATCTCTAGTCTCCAAAATTACTGTGCACTTGAAGTAGCTTTGTGAATTCAAACTCTTCAATTAATCTATGACTTAAAACGAGTTACATATATATGGTTTAAACAAATAACCATTGGTAACATAGTAGCAATAAATTGTAATATTGATTATTGGGGCATCCCAAGATCGTAGACAGTGACGGATCCAAAAAATTTTGATAGTGGGGGCAAAATATATATAATATAATAATAATTTTTATAATAAAAATATTATGTGTATATATAAATCAGCTATCAAAATATTCATTAATTATTATATATTTGTATATAAATATATGTATTGTTTAATTTATTTTTAATGTATTTTTTATTTCAATATATATACAGGTAGTTATTTTCTATATACATATAACATGATTAGTCTTCAAAATATCTAATTTACAAATTAAAATACTAAAATAATAACACATAATTTAAAATTTTATTATTTAGGTTTTATATTTTAAAAAAATTGAGTAATGTTTTTCTTAACAATACAATCGAAATATCTCTCTTTTTATATAGAATAATGCTACACATTCAAATTTTTTTGTTAAACAAGCCCAATCAAATTAATCTAAGATAACAAAATCAGTTATGACTAGCATTATTCTATGTCTTATTGTTTAACTTGGTTAGACTTAGTTCATAAAAAGACTTGAATGTAGTATATATATATATATATATATATATATATATATATATATATATATATATATATATATATATATATAATTAGAAATCAATTTTTATTGAGATTTATAGTTGAGAAAGTTCTTTAAATTAATGCAGTTGTTACTAAAAAAATTAAAAACTAATATAAAAAAAAGTTAAATAATACTCTTTCAAGTGGATTTCTAAAAAAATATAAATTTTATTTAAATTGAGAATTGATCATTCTAATGACATCTAATATGAAATTTTTAAATTGATTATAAAGTACTAAAAATTGAATAAAAAATTATTGTGGGGTCAAATTTAATAATTTAGTGGGAGTAAATAAATGTTATTATCATATATTACTCAAAAAATTTTTAAATTGTAGTGGGGGGTGCTTGCCCCCACAACCACCCACATAGATCCGTCCCTGATTGTAGAGATAAGAGTAATGTCTTCCCTCGATATTAATTTAAACACAAGTCACTAGTTAAAACCAAAATCGTGATGATAAGAGTAATACCTTCCCTCGATATCGATTCAAATGGCTCAAAAGAAGTATCCATTGAATATAAAAAACTGTGAGAGAGATAGAGAGGATAAGGAGGGTGGAGAGACCCATGACGTCGGATGAGTGGTGGATGAGAAAGTGGTGGCGGTAGTTAGGATCGGGAATGGGGAAGAAGTGTCGAAGGAGAGAATAGTAGGGAGGGAAGAGACAGCAAAGGGGTCATCGAAAATGTCTCGCCATTGAAGAGGTCAAAGGGATGGAGCGGAGGCTAGGATCACATTAACCCACTTGCTGGTGACTAGAAATTTCTTTAGAAGTTGATTGTTTGTTGTGCTTGAGTAGTAATAGTATCTGAAGTCTATGTTGTCTGTGTTCGATCTCTCGCTCACTTTAGATTATGGTGAGATGTGATGTATCAAAAAAAGAAAGATAGAGGAGCAAGCGAGAAAGATAGCGAAAATGAGGATGCAGATGAAGATGAAGTAAGGTTGGTTAGAATTAAGTTAAGTTAGTAAGGGTAATTTGAGAATTTTTACTTATTTTTTAGAATTTGGTTAGTTCTATCAAGAGGAGTTCATTTTTTATGGATATTAAATCAATTTTATTTTTTCGTAGGTATATTATCAGCATTTTGAATATTTATGGGTAGAACTGGTGATTTATCCTATCCTTTATTTGGTATAAATCTTCCAAGACAATTTCAATGTGCTTGGTTTAGTATTTTTCCTTCATGGTTAGAGTATTCACCTTTTAATGATATTACATAGGTGTAGTCTATGGTGCCCACAAGTTTTAGAGGCTATGGTGACTATGGACTTTACAAATCATCATGCTGAAATTTTCAACCATACAAAATGAAATATTGAAGCACATTTCAGTTACAGTTCTATTAATAAATAATAACATGTTTATGGGTCTGTAAATAAAAGAAAAAAATTATACCATTTATCATATTTCTTGACAAAAAAATGGTCTATCATTTTCTCTCGTCGTTGGAAATGGAGTCGCTACCAATGTCCAAAATTAAAAAAATAGTAGTATCTGAAAATACTTACATTGCATTAATTTTTTTTCTCACATTAATAAATAATTATTTATATCCTTTATTTTTAATTAAAATAATCATTTTATTCAGCAATAAAAAATTTAAAGTCTAAGGTTACTGTTATTAATTAACTTTTAATATTATATTAGTCAAAACAATAAATATTAGTCTATTGTTCACATTGTTTAATATTTTTATTATTTACTTATACTTTTTTTGTAATTAATAATTTTAAATTTCACTTAATTAATATAATATTAAAATTTAATTAATAATAGTAACTTTAGACTTTAAATTTTTTATTGCAGAATAAAATGATTATTTTAATTAAAAATAAAAGATATAAATAATTATTTATTAACGTGAGAAAAAAAGATTAATGCAATGTAATATTTTCAGATACTACCATTTTTTTAATTTTGGACATTAGTAGCGACTCCATTTCCAACAACTGAGAGAAAACAATAGATCATTTTTTTGTCAAAAAATATGATAAATGGTCTAGTTTTTTTATTTACAGACCCATAAATATGTCATTATTTATTAATAGAACTGTAACTGAAAGGTGTTTCAATTTTTTATTTTGTATGGTTAAAAATTTCAGCATCTGATAATTTGTAAAGTCCATGATCACCATAGCCACCAAAACTTGTGGGCACCACAGACTACACCTATTACATATTGTTTATTTTGTTATTTGGTTAGTGAAAACTCAGTGGACATAATGAGTAAAATATTTTTATTAATAAAGGATTTAAAAGTTAGAAAAGATTAATAATAGAGTGAATTGTGTTTTTTTTAAATATATTGAAGATGATCTTTGCTTATTACACAATAATGAAGTTGGAGTATGTCTAGACTTATTGAATCAAGCAGAACACATCTAAATGTAATTAAAGATCATATATCTGAGTAAATTCAGAAGAATTGAGTATGTCTAGAGTCCTTCATTGATGCAATTTATTGGCTAACATTTTAAGCTTGTGCTTTTCATAGGCCTCCAGTATCAAAGAATCGAGATAAATTTCTTCAAATAATAAAACTCATAGTATCTTACAATGATAAAGTTGCAAAGACTGTATTAAAAAATATTACATATAATGCTAAATATACTTCACATCAAATTCAAAAAATCTTGCATATTCTCTCAAATAAAGTGAAAAATCATATTTGTGAAGGAATGGGAGATTCTAAATTTTGTAGTGTAGTAGATAAAACTCGTGAGGAATCCAAAAGTGACACTTGTTTTGAGATTTGTTGATAGATGACTTTATTCAAGATAATTCTTTTGATCTTGTATGTTAAAGATACTACATCATTAACTCTGAGATGAGAATTATGTAGTATTTTTTCTTGACATGGTTTTAATATCTCTAATATTTGTAATCAAGGATGATGAAAAGAATGAGCAAGAGGAAGTTAGTTACCCATAACTGTCCAGTTGTTAAGCATTGTTGTTAGTGTCTATTAGTGCTGATAAGCCTCCGTTGAGTCAGTTGAAATAGTTATATTTTAGAGGTTTCTAAACTGTGTCTATAAATAATGTAAGAAAGGTACTGTAGTTCAGTTCTATGGTTCAATTCATCATCTCCAATACAATAGCCAATATTTTCTAGTACTCACTTCTCTCTTTCTGATTTCTTGCTTTTCTTGCTTTCTCTCACTCATTATTCTGGTACCTTTTCTGGTATCAAAGCTAGGATTTTTGACAAGATTCATTAATGCCATGGCCACACCACCAGATTATAGCTCAGCTCAAATGGCAAGCACACTAAGATTTACAACAACACTAATTTATATAAAATTAGATGGTGATCACTTCTTACAATAGAAAGATAAAGTTGAAGCGATGATTGAAGAGAATGATCTATTGAACCACGTCACTGGAAAGAAAATTCCACTGCGAACGCTCATCAATAGAGAAATCAATCTAGATTTTCAAAGATGGAAGAGATAGGAAGCGCTGCTCAAGTCCTGGCTCTTAGCTTCGATAACAAAGCCTTATGCTACTCGTATGGTTGGATGTATCTTCACCCATCAGATCTGGAACAAGTTAGAGACTTCGCTTCCCAAATTAAAGCTAGAGTTATGCAATTAAGGAACAAGTAAGTTTAACTAGAATAGGCACATCTGTGAATGATTATGTGTTAGCAATTAAAGGTACAATTGATGCATTAGTTTCGGTAGGAGAGATAGTGAGTGAGAGTGATCATATGAATGCTCTTCTTCACAAATTAACTGAAGACTATGCACCGCTGTTAACATTACTTTTGACAAGATCACAAGAAATTACAGTAGAAGAATTAGAGGTAATACTATTTGCTCATGCGAGTATGTTAGGAAGGTTTAGAAAAATAGAAATTGATTACCTAATGCATGCTAATGTGGATGAACCTAACTATGTGTCTCAAGAAAATCAAGAGATGTCTCAAGAAAATTTCAAATATCAAGTAAATCTAGTTCAAAGAGAAAATTTCAAGAGAGATTTTAGAGGAAGAGGAAGATTTGCAAGAGAAAGAAGGCAATTTTCGAGCTATGGCAGGTCACAACAACGATACTCTGGTGAATGGCAATTTACTCAGCATCAATTTAGTGATAAATCAAGAAATTCTGATAGCACACTACAATTTAAAGGAGAAGTATGATGGTTCAGACCAAATAATTGTTGATGATGAGTTTGGAAAACTCCAAATTATATTGATGATAGTCAAACATTATTAAAATAATTAATTGTAAAATTATTAATTTAGTCCTTAATTAACATTTGATTAATTAAAAATTTTATGTTGTGCAGATCTTAGCTTGGGCCGAAATATAGCAAGCCCAATGGAATATAATTTTCAGCCTTGATGCTAAATTATTTTGATTATGGTGGCTGAAATAAAGTTTTGTTAATTGGGCTAGAATCTTGGTAAACAAGCCCAGTATAATCAGCCTTGTGCAAAAAAAAATGTTTATAATATATGGCTGAATTATTTTTGTGAAAGTTGGGCTAGATTTTGATTAACAAGTCCAAATTAAATTCTTTGCTAGACCAACAAGGGTGGTCCGAAATTGAAAAAAGAGAGAAAGCAAATGTTACATGCTTTCAACGGATCTCACTCTCATCATTTGATGGATTTCAAATTTTGATTAAATGCATATTAATGCAGACATTGGAAATAGGAAAGAGAAAGTGAAAAAGTGATTTGATAGCTTTCAATATATTACACGCTTCTAGGAATGGGTTTTAAAACATTAATTCATTTCATTCTCTTTCTTAGTTCTACTAAAAGCATTTCAATTTCTCTCTTCTCTCTCTTCTTTCTTCAAGCTTCGGTCACTTTACAGAAAATATGGAAGCTAATGCAAGCTACCATCAGAAAGAAGAAGAAGCTAGTAGCAAGGCTATTGTGATGATGGCATCAAGAAAAAGAAAATCTGAGGTATGGAGTGGCTAAGATCTTTACCACAAAAGGTAAGATGTGGTGAAGTAATCTCAAGCTCTTCATAACCAAAAATGGAAGAGATCCATTCGGTCAGAGGAAGAAGATCCTTAGAGGGATGGCTCGTCTCAGCTTTTGATCAACTACCACAGGAGGTAGCTACTGTAGCTACGTGGAGGAAGAGGCAGAAGTTAGAGCGGATGGAGCTGTCATCATCAAGAACTCATCAAGGGCTAGGAATTCTTCTTGGTGTGCAAGTCAAGATGGAAGGCCCGGATTGATGAAGATTGGTGACAAGAGAAGACACAGAGGTAATTGCATGTTGGGTTTTACATACGGTTTCCTCATCTCTCTCTCTCTCTCTCCGAACCGGTTTTTGCATGAAGAAGAAGTTTAGCTCGGTTCAAAAGTTTCAACCTTGGAGGCTTCCCCTTCTATAAATAAGGGAGAACAGCCAGGGCTTGAAGCAAGGAAAAGAGTGAAAGCACAATGTTCTTATAACTGCCGCAGCTAACAGAAATTCTTCTCCTTCAATGTTCTTCATTTTGTATTTTTCTGTTTAATTTTGTCTGTCTTGAGTCTCATGGAAAAAGGCAAACAGTGATGTTTGTAAGAAAAATCCATAGAGCAGAAAAAGGCAGAGTGCACAAAATTAAAAGAAAAAGCCATAGATGTCCTTAGAAGTCCTTTGTACATCTGTGTTGTGTTTCATGATTCTGTGGGAATCCCCTTGCAAGTTGGGTTAGCACTTAGCAGTTGAAAGTTTGGTAGGTGACCAAGTCAAGTTCAGGATTGGAGTTAGATTTTGGACTTGTCCCGGATAGGAAGGGTAGTTCCTAGGGAGAATTGGTGTTTGTAATCATGATTATAGTGAAATTCCATCATTGTTGTGATGGAGACTGGAAGTAGGCTGCATTGCACTTAGCAGCTGAATCAGGATATATCTTGGTGTGATTTTCTCTCTCTTCTATTCCATTTCTGATTCTGCTGTATAGGAGACAAAACTGAAAAATATCTCCTGGCTGGTTACGAGACAAAAAGAAAAAGTCTCTTGACTAGGCACGAGACAAAAACAAGAAATATCTTCTCAAGTGTTCTAAAAGGACAGCAAGTGTTTTTTAAGCGAAAAAGTGGCTAAGATTCAACCCCTTCTTCTCTTAGCCACTGATAAACCATCAGTTGGTAATGGAACAGGTTTGAGCATTAACTATACTAGTAAAGCCTACTTTAAAACTGATTTGAGCTCTAAAAATCTTATTATGTAGAAATTGTTGTTAGTTCCTAATATAACCAAAAACTTGTTAAGTGTGTACCAATTTTGTTGTAATAACAATGTCTACTTTGAGTTTTATTCATATGGATTCCTTGTCAAATCCTAGGACTCTAAAGAGGTGTTCCTGAGAGGAATTGTTGACAGAAGGATGTATAAATTGCTGAATTTTCATCTTGTGCACACCCTTGCTGCATTACTTAGTTCAGTAGAGTCAGATGCAAATAAGTATTTTCTTGTGGCATGCCAGACTTGGTCATGCATCTAAAAATGTTGTTACCAAAGTTCTAAAGCTTTTTGATACTCCTCTTTTCCTAAATAAATTCATTTGTACACCTTGTTGCATTGAAAAATCTCATTCTATTCCTTTTTCTACTTCACAAATTGTATATCATGCTCCTCTAGAGTTTGTATATTCTGACATTTGGGGCCTAACTTTAACCTCTGATTCGAATGGAAACAATTACTTTGTGAATTTTATATATGCATATTCTACATTTACTTGGTTATACTTAATCAAAAATAGAGCTCAGATAAAGTCAGTTTTTGTGCATTTCCAACTTATGGCTGAATTACAGTTAAATGCTAAACTAAATATCTTTTAAAGTGATAATGTTGTAGAATATGTTAGCTTGTCCAGAATGTTACACGAGCAGGAAATTTGTCCCCAGGTTCTCTTGTCCTCATGTCCATCAGCAAAATGGTACGGCTGATAGGAAGCATAGGCACGTTGTGGATATGGGGTTAACTATGCTTGCGGTAGCATCACTACCTACCAGGTTTTGGAGTGAAGCTTTTCTCACAGCAACCAAGTTAATCAACATTCTTCTCACACTAGTGCTGAATGGTATCTCCCCAGCTAAAACGGTGTTCAAAACTACAACTTCCTATGAGAATCTAAAGGTCTTTGGCTGCCTATGCTTCCCCCATCTATGACCTTACAATAGGAACAAGCTTGAATTCAGATCATGTTCAAGTGTTTTTCTTGGTTATGGCACCTCACATAAGGGCTATAAATGTCTCACAAGCTCCAACAAGGTGATAATCACTCGCAAAGTAATGTTTGATGAAGATAAGTTTTCCTTCAATGACCCAAACTCAGTGTTTCATGGCTCTAACCAATCATATTCCACTGTTGTTTACTCTCTACCACCACCACACATACCCGTTCTTCCACCTCTCTCTTCAAACCAAGTTCTGCTTTGTTCCACTATTCCTTCTCCAATTCAAGTCATAACCACAATTCCCATTTTAACTATGACGATCGGGTTTCCTGTCGGTAAAGAAATATAAAAATATAATCGCGTTGTAAGTATAGCTTCTAAATCAACAGAAAATTCTTTCATACAAACGTTTGGTTGTCACAAGTAACAAACCCAATAAAATTTATAAACCGAAGTATTCAAACCTCGGGTCATCTTCTAAAAAATTGCAAGGAAGTATGATTTATTATTGGTTATAGAAAATAGTATTTTGGGTTTTGAAAGGGTTTTGAACAGGAGAAATAGATTGCAGGAAATTAATAAATTAACAACTAATAAAACTCTTGGTAAGGTATGAAAACTGGAAGTCCTATCCTAGTTATCCTTATCAATGGTGCTGAGAATTATATTTTTGCTCCCACTAAGTCAACCTCTAACTATGAAAGTCAGTTAAGTGGACAAATTAATTTAACACCTAAACTCCTAGTCAACTCCTTAAGGAAAGACTAGAGTTATAGGAATCTAAATTAATCAGCAAGAAAAACAATTATCAATCACGATGAGTTTGATAACTCAAGAGTTACCAATTAATCAACCAAAGCCAAGAAGGGGAAAATCTAAATTATTTATATAAATAAAAGGAAGCAATCATGAGTCTGAAATACCTCAATTTATATTAGTTAAGAAAATCATAACATGAATGGTCCATAAGCCAATTGGGCAACATAAATCAAATACACATAAAAGCATCGGAGTAAATAAAAGTAGAAGAGAAACATAAATTATTGAACCTGGTATGAAGAAACAATCCTAATGACTAAAAGAAATCATAAATCCTTTAAGAGGAATCCTAATCCTAAATCCTAAAAGAGAGGAGAGAACCTTTCTCTCTAAAAGCTACATCTAAATTATGAAAAGTGTGAATTATGAATAAATGTTTGTTGTATGTTGTCTCCCCTCATGAAGGAATGGATTCTCCCACTTTATAGCCTATAATATGTGCTTTCTGGGCCGAAAAATGGGTCAGAAACAACCCAGAAATCACTGATTGCGAAATCTGGTACGTACAGGTCGCGGGAAAGTAACGCGAAAGTGTCGTCCACGCATTTGCGTGGACTGAGATTTTGCATATGCGACGTGTGCGCGTCATCCACGCGTCCGCATCACCTAACTTCGAGGAAGCTATGACAAACTATATATCGTTGCAAAGTCCCAGATGTTAGCTTTCCAACGCAACTAGAAGAATCTCATTTGGACCTCTGTAGCTCAAGTTATGACTATTTGAGTACGAAGAGGTCAGGCTGGACAGCTTAGCAATTTCTTCAACTTCTTGTATTCCTTCCACTTTTGCATGCTTCCTTTCCATCCTCTGAGCCATTCCTGCCCTGTAATCTCTGAAAACACTTAACACACATATCACGGTATCAAATGGTAATAAGAGAAGATTAATATTAGCAAATTTAAAGCCCAAAGAAGCATGTTTTCAATCATAGCACAAAATCCGGAAGGAAAAAGTAAAACATGCGAATAGTATGAATAAGTGTGCAAAGGCTTGATAAAAACCACTCAATTAAACACAATATAAACCATAAAATAGTAGTTTATCAACCTCCCCATACTTAAACATTAGCATGTCCTCATGCTAAGCTCAAGAGAAGCTATAAAGGAGTGAAGAGGAATGATAGAGGGTATGCAATGCAACCTATCTATGTAAATGCAACTACATGCAAAATGTTTCTACCTACTTGGTTAAAAGTAAATAAGTTCTCCAAGACAAATATGAATTAAATTCCACTAATTCAAATCATACAATAAAAAGCAAGTAAACTTGTAAGAAGATAGCTCATGAAAGCAGGAAACATAGAATCAAGCATTGAACCCTCACTGGTAGTGTATATCACTCTAATCGCTCAAGTGTCTAGGGTCAATCACTCTAACCTTCCCTAGTCATGCTTTCTATACCTTGTTCTTCATCTAACCAATCAACAAATATTTAGCATACCAATGCAAATATCATGAGGTCTTTTCAGGGTTGTAATGAGGCTGAGGTAAAGGTAAGGATATATATATATATATATATATATATATATATATAAGGCTAAGTGAGCTAACAGAGTGAATCCTTGATTAGTCTAAGATCTCACCTAACATATACATACTTTATATAATTTAAAATGCTTTACCTAGCTACCCAAATTTTTTCCACTTTTGTAATACATGCTCATGTATCAAACTTATTTTTTGAATTTTGTCCTATGTGCATTGATTCTTTTTATTTTGCATTTGGGGTAATATATTTTTTTTGTATCCCCTTATTTAATTACTTCTTTTTTATTATTATTTTTTTATTTTTTTATCAATGCACATGGTAATTTAATTATTTTGATTTCACATGAGCATGCTTCCCAAATTTTTAAATAACTTATTCAATTTAATTCCCTACTTTTTTCTATTATCCCATGTTCCCATAAAATTTTTCACACTTAAATTATACACAATATCTATCTTAAGCTAACCAAGGATTCAACTTGGAATTTTTATTTTGTTTTTCTGCTTAAGGCTAGTAATGTGGTTATAAAATAGAAGGGGATTAAAAAGTTCAAAGTGGCTAACAAGGGTGACATAAAAGGGTAGGCTTATTTGGGATAAGTGAGCAAAAACAAGTAATGGCCTCAATCATATGCAAGCATGTAAATACACTAAATAATGGACATATAGAATAGAACAAAGCAAAGATTGCAATTATAGAGAAGAAAATAGACAAGAATAAAATATTTATGGTTAAATAATGTAACCATATAATTAGGCTCAAAATCTTATGGTTTGTGTGTTCTTAGCTTTTTAAACTATGTTCCAAATACAACTTCAAACAAATTAACAAAAAAAAATTTTCAATTTAAATTAGTGAGATACTATAAAAATTTCTTGAAAAAGAAAATATTACTTCAACCAAGTAGTAACTAAATGCATAAAATCAAACAAACATGCAAATGCAACAATTAACAAATTAACATTGGTGTTAAAAAAAAGAAGTAACTAACCCACGGAGATCGGTATCGACCTCCCCACACTTAAAGATTGCACCGTCCTCGGTGCATGCTAAGATGTACAAGTAGATGGGTAGCTCCGCAGCTAGCGCTCTTTTTGTTCCTTTCCTTGTCGGTGGTTTGGGAGTAGCTTTCTCCTTTCCTTTCTTGGTGGCCATCCTGAGAGGGAAAGATTAAAGACGTTAAAACTTCAAGGGTTAGAGCAAGGAAGAGAGTGGTGATAAACCCATATTTCATGGTTTATCTTGTGCTTAATTGAGTGGTTTTTATCAACTCTTTACCCACTTATTCATACTATTTGCATGGTTTTACATTTGCCTTCCTAATTATGTGCTTTGATTGAAAACATGCTTCTTTGATCTTATATTTGCTTATTATTAACCCTCTCTTATGACCATTAGATGCCTTGATATGTGTGTTAAGTGTTTTCAGAGATCACAGGGCAGAAATGGCTCAGAGGATGGAAAGGAAGCATGCAAAAGTGGAAGGAATACAAGAAGTTGGAGAAACTGCTAAGCTGTCCAGCCTGACCTCTCTGCACTCAAACGGCTATAACTTTAGCTACAGAGGTCCAAACGACGCGGTTTCAGTTGCGTTGGAAAGCTAACGTCCGGGGCTTCGATTTGATATATAATTTGACATAGCTGTCCCGACGCCAGGCGATGCGAACGCGTGGGTCACGCGGACGCGTGACCTGGAAGGAGCGCAACCCGCGCGGCCGCGTGGACGACGCGACCGCGTCACTTTTCCGTGACCTGTACGGACCAGAAAGTAATGGAAGTGATTTCTGGGCTGTTTCTGACCCAGTTTTCGGCCCAGAGAACACAGATTAGAGGCTATAAAGTGGGGGAATGCATCCATTCATTAGGATGCACTCATAATTCACTTTCCATGATTTAGATTTAGTTTTGAGAGAGGTTCTCTCCTCTCTCTCTTAGGATTAGGATTAGGATTAGAAATTAGGATTTTTAGAAACTAGGATTTAGGACTTCTCTTAGCTTTCTAGAGTGACTCTCAATTCCAGGTTCAATGTTCTTTTACTTTATGTTTATTTCTTATTTTCAGACATTTGAATGCTTGCTTGTATTAGTTATGTTGCCTATTTGGCCTATGCCACTTTCATGATGATTTTCTTATTTAATGATATTTGAGGTATTTTAGTTTATGATTGTCCCTTTTTATTATTCCCAATCTGAGGATATTGTTATTCTAGTAGATTTAGTTTTTTCCCTTTTGGCCTTGGTTAAATAATTGGTAACTCTTGATTTATCAAACTCATTGTTGATTGAAAATTGGAATCAATTCATCCACTTAACTTACCTTCATAGTTAGAGGTTAACAAAGTGGGGGAAGAATCCAATTCTCATCACAATTGATAAGGATAACTAGGAAAGGACCTCCAGTTTTTATACCTTGCCAAAGGTTTATTTTACAGCTATTATTATTTTATTTTACTTGTCATATAATATATTCGCACCTTACTTCCAAAACCCCAATTTTACCTTTTTCATAGCCAATAATAAGAACATACTTCCCTGCAATTCCTTGAGAAGACGACCCGAGGTTTAAATACTCGGTTATCAATTTTAAAGGGGTTTGTTACTTGTGACACCCAAAACGTTTGTATGAAAGGACTTTTGAAGGTTTAGAAACTATACTTGCAACGAGGATTTATCCGCAAATTTCTAGACCACGCAAAAGTTTCTCTCATCAAAATGGCACCGTTGCCGGGGAATTGCAAACGTGTGCCTTATTATTGGTTATTGTAAATATTTTTAAAAAAAAATTAATTTCTTCCTATCTTTTTCAAAAATTATATCTTTTTCAAAATATTTTCTTTTTATTAATTTTTGTTTTTATTTTCTCTAACTACTATGAATTCTCACCCCTCTCGCTTTGAGTTTGGTTCTAACTTTGTTGAAGGAAATAGAGACCACAGCAGGAATATGCATCAAGGTCATACCAATCAAGGATGGATGGAGCCAAGAGGATCTAATCAACCCTTTAGGCAACAACACCATCCTAGATATCATGGACAAAGAGCAAGCTACAATGCATCCCAAGCTGATAGATATGGCGGACCACCTTGTAGCTACCAACAAGCCCCACCCTATGCTCAGAGATCATCCTTTCAACACAACCTCAACCCACCACACTCACAAGCCCCTTTCCACCATTCACCCCCATATGACCCTAACCCTCAACCACCATACCAACCACCTTATGAGCCATATGAACCATATATAGAACCACCCCAATTCCAATCCAATTACTCACAAGAACCACCACTTCAATATTCACCATCTCCATATCCATCAATCCAAGAGCATTATGATCCTACTTATGAAAACCGAGTGCATCAAGAGGCAAAAGATCGTCTCAAGGAAACAATGGATCGATTTCAGGCAACCACTCAACAACTGGGGCAAGTATTAATTCAATGGGCTTCTAGACGCTTAAATACACAAGGATCAGCCACAGCCCCATGTGGACAGTCTAGTGAAGAGCATAGCATAAAGGAGATACCAGAAACTCCAGTGGACAAGATGGAGCACAAGACATAGAGCCTCCTTCCAAGACGGTTGAAATTGATGCTGAGGAGGGTGTACAACCTCCAAAGCATATCATAGTTGAAGACTTGGAAGAGGTTGATCAAGAGATGGAGATTCAAGAAGAAGAAGCACAACCTCCCATGCCCTTGGAAAGCAATGAAGAGATGATTGAATTGGAAGAAAGCTACCAAGAGAAAGAGGTTGAAATTGAAGAAGCTTGCAAAGAGGTGGTAATTATCAGAGAAGAGCACAAGGGAGTGGAGCTTGCAATTTCATTGAAAATACCTCCCCCTAAGTTGCCATCATCCTTCACAACATTCAAGTGGGTAAAATTCATATCCCATAGCTTTCTAATCCCACTTGAATATGGGCTACTGGAGACGGATGGTCAACTTAGAGCTCTTTGTGACATTAAGAGTAAGAGGAAGATGGCCAGTGGTAAGAAGTGTCCTGCAAGGTTCATCATGGTTGGAAGCTTTAAGTTTAAGAGTAAAGATTAGTATAGAGCTCAACTGAATGGGTCTAGGAAGTTGTTTGGCCGCTTACGTGAGAATTCAGACTGCTTGCCACCCGGATGGAACAATATTGCTCAACTAAAACACGGGTGCAAAGGCAAGATCTGGGACCCCGGAATCCATTCTACCAATCACCACTCTTGGGGCCTTGTCACTTGCTTTAACTTACTTGAAGGCTTTCTGCGCCTAGTTTGGGACCCCGGAGGCTATTGGAAATACAAACATTGGTGGGGATTCCTGGATCGGTACAAGCACAAGCCACCATAGCAGGAAGCTCATCAAATGTCCAACTTAAGGACTATAACTAAAAGTGCTAGGTGGGAGACAACCCACCATGGTATGATCGTTTCTTTTTCAATTTTATTTCGTTTTGTTTGTTTTTATTTTATTTTATTTTATTATATTGAACCTGGAATTTTGCATCTCATTCACATTAAGCCTTGCATTCTGCATTCTGCATTTTTCAGATTAAAAAAAAAAAGAAAAGAAAGCGAGCACGCGACGCGACCGCATCAACGACGCGTCCGCGTCGCAAGGGGAGAAGAGAAAAATAAAGACGAACAGAGAGTCACGCTGGAGCGTGGCTGGAGGCATGCCAGTGGCACAAATCGACCCACGTGATCGCGTCGCTGACGCGTCCGCGTCACATGGGCATAATGGCCTCCCACGCGACCGCGTGAGCCACGCGGCCGCGTGCCTTGATTTTCGACGTTAAAAAGGTGCATGGCCGAAAGTTGTGCTGGAATTGGGCTGGCCTCGTGCTAGAAGCCCAAGCCCTCCCACGCGACCGCGTGCCCCACGCGTCCGCGTCGTTTTCCAAAAATGGCCATCCACGCGATCGCGTCACCCCAATTTTGGCAAATAAATTAATTTGAACAGAGAGTTGTGCAGGCGCGAGGCTGCACTCGCGCCAGAAGCATCACATGGGTCACGCGACCGCGTCCTCTTACTTAAAGCGCAATCGCGCGAACGCGTCCCCCACGCGTCCGCATCGCTTGCGCCGCACAGATTATCTTAATTTGCCAAATATCTTATCTTTTCTTCCCCAATCCTAATTTTTCCTCCCTCCTTTCTTCTTCCCTTCTTTCCCTTCTAATTTTTCTTATTTTTCTTTTTATTTTATTTTAATTTATTTGCATACTTTCATTCATTGCATTATTTTCATTGGTGTTGGAATTTTATTTGGGTCATTGTGGATTGCTACAGAATTGTTTGAAAATTATATTAATTTTTAAAGGATTGCTTGCATGTTCAATTTAATACTTTCAAATAGCTTATTTACCATGCATGCTATGAGTTTGTGAAAACGCCCGTATGGCATTTTGCACTATTTTTAAAGATTTCTTTTAATCTTCTACTATAAATGCTTGCTTTTCACAAAACCCTTTTTATCTTTTATTCATTAAATATAATTGTCATTACAAACGTTATTATTAGTTTCTCACGACTAACAATACATTAAAAGCTTTTGATGCTTGATCTATGCTACTCATGCCCTTGCCGGCATGCTAATAAACATCTTGCATCCAATACTCCCCATGCCTTGCTATATTTCCATTGATGAACTGATCACATGGAATCGCGACCATGTCTTTCATTCACTATTTCTTTTGCTTGGCATGATTATCACTCGTACCGCCCTCCTCTTTGCTCCACCCCTTTGACTTCATGTGCCTTTCTCTTCTCTCTTTTTCAGGCTGGCCACCAAAACGGGTAAAGAGAAAGCTTCTACAACGAGCAACAGCTGAGGAATCACAACACCCGCCCACCTGTACTTCTCAGCATGCACCGAGGACGGTGCAATCTTTAAGTGTGGGGAGGTCAATACCGATCTCCACGGGTTAGTTAGCCCCTTCTCAACACCAATTTTTATTTTTCATTGTTGCATTTGCATGCTTGTTTCTTTTTGTGCACATTTTACCACTTGGTTAAAGTAATATTTTCTTTTTCAAGAAATTTTTATAGTATTTCACTAATTTGAATAAAACTTTTTGAAAAACTTGTATGAAAGAAATATTATTTTGGAACATGGTTTAGAACTCGAACACACAAAACCTGTGAGATTTTTGAGCCTATTTGAATTGGTTGCATTTTATCAACCAAAAATTTTGTTTTAGTGTGTATTTTTCTCTCTAAAATTGTGATCTTTGTCTTGCTTAATTCTATATTTCCATAATTTGATGTATGCATGCACTTATATGATTGAGGCCTTTATTTCACTGATCTTACATATCCATATGGCCTTACCTTTCATTATCCCTTGCAAACCAATGTTGAGCCTATTATACCCCTTTGTTCTTTATTTTAGCACATCATTAACTCTAAGCGGAAAACAATAATGTCCTTGATTTGAATCCTTGGTTAGCTTAGACTAGTGAGAGTGCTCACGAATTAAGTGTGGGGAAAAGTGGGTTTGGAAACATCTGGTTTGAGAATTGAGTATGTTAGAATTTTCTGAAAATGTGAAAGAAATGTTTAGGACATGTTCATGCATTCAATAAATTAATCATATGCATTGAGAAAAACAAAAGAAATATATATATATATATATATATATATATATATAAGTGAAAGGGGACAAAATGTCCCAAAGTAAGTGAAAGCAATGCATATGAGTTATACTTGAAATTAGAATGCATGAATATGTGGAAAACATGGTTAATGGATGGTTAGATGTTGTATTATGATTACATGGATTGTTTAAGTTAGGTGGGAAATTTTAAGTTAATTAAGGATTCAAATTTTAGTCCATTTGGCCAAATACAATCCTACCTTGACCCTAACCCCATTACAACCCTTAAAAGACCTCTTGATATGTGTATTTATGCATTAAATTTATGTTGATTGTTAGATGAAGAGCAAGCCTTAGAAAGCAAGGTTAGTAGAGAATTGAGAGATCGAACCTTAAACACCTGAGTGATTAGAGTGTATACACTACCAGTAAGGGTTCGATGCTCAATTCCTTGTTCCCTGCTTTCATAAGCTATTTTCTTCTTACAAAGTCTATTTGTGCTTCATTTTTATGATTTGAATTAGTGAAATCCAGTTCATATTTGTTCTTGAAAGATTTGTTTATTTTTAACCAAGTAAGTAGAAATATTTTTCATTTAGTTGCATTCATAGGTTGCATCTCATGCATTCTACCATTCCTCTTCATTCCTTTATAGTTTCTCTTGAGCTTAGCATGAGGACATGCTAATGTTTAAGTGTGGGGAGGTTGATAAACCCATATTTCATGGTTTATCTTGTGCTCAATTGAGTGGTTTTTATCAACTCTTTACCCACTTATTCATACTATTTGCATGGTTTTACATTTGCCTTCCTAATTATGTGCTTTGATTGAAAACATGCTTCTTTGATCTTATATTTGCTTATTATTAACCCTCTCTTATGACCATTAGATGCTTTGATATGTGTGTTAAGTGTTTTCAGAGATTACAGGGCAGAAATGGCTCAGAGGATGGAAAGGAAGCATGCAAAAGTGGAAGGAATACAAGAAGTTGGAGAAACTGCTAAGCTGTCCAGCCTGACCTCTCTGCACTCAAACGGCTATAACTTTAGCTACAGAGGTCCAAACAACGCGGTTCCAGTTGCGTTGGAAAGCTAACGTCCAGGGCTTCGATTTGATATATAATTTGACATAGCTGCCCTGACGCCAGGCGACGCGAACGCGTGGGTCACGCAGACGCGTGACCTGGCAGGAGCGCAACCCGCGCGGCCGCGTGGACGACGCGACCGCGTCACTTTTCCGCGACCTGTACGGACCAGAAAGCGCTGGAAGTGATTTCTGGGCTGTTTCTGACCCAGTTTTCGACCCAGAGAACACATATTAGAGGCTATAAAGTGGGGGAATGCATCCATTCATTAGGATGCACTCATACTCTCAATTCCAGGTTCAATGTTCTTTTACTTTATGTTTATTTCTTATTTTCAGACATTTGAATGCTTGCTTGTATTAGTTATGTTGCCTATTTGGCCTATGCCACTTTCATGATGATTTTCTTATTTAATGATATTTGAGGTATTTTAGTTTATGATTGTCCTTTTTATTATTCCCAATCTGAGGATTGTTATTCTAGTAGATTTAGTTTTTCCCTTTGGCCTTGGTTAAATAATTGGTAACTCTTGATTTATCAAACTCATTGTTGATTGAAAATTGGAATCAATTCATCCACTTAACTTACCTTCATAGTTAGAGGTTAACAAAGTGGGGGAAGAATCCAATTCTCATCACAATTGATAAGGATAACTAGGAAAGGACCTCCAGTTCTTATACCTTGCCAAAGGTTTATTTTACAGCTATTATTATTTTATTTTACTTGTCATATAATATATTCGCACCTTACTTTCAAAACCCCAATTTTACGTTTTTCATAGCCAATAATAAGAACATACTTCTCTGCAATTCCTTGAGAAGACGACCCGATGTTTAAATACTCGGCTATCAATTTTAAAGGGGTTTGTTACTTGTGACACCCAAAACGTTTGTATGAAAGGACTTTTGAAGGTTTAGAAACTATACTTGCAACGAGGATTTATCCGCAAATTTCTAGACCACGCAAAAGTTTCTCTCATCAAGCGGGAAAGGTGGTAATCAATGCACAGTAAAGAAGAATGACGTTAACACATGCTCATGACTACATGTGAAAAGTTCATCAATGGAAATATAGCAAATGCATGTAATGACAATTAAATGCAAGATGTTTATTGGCATGTTGGCAAAGGCATGAGTAGCATAGATCAAGCATTTAATGTCCAAGTTTGATTACCAAGTCTTTCAAACTAACAACATGTTTGTAATAATAATTATATTTAATTAATAAAATATAAAAAAGGATTTTGTGAAAAGCAAGCATTTAGAGTAATAGAATAAAAGAAATCTAAAAATAGTGCACAATATTATACGGGCGTTTTCACAAACACATAGCATGCATGGTAAATGAGTTATTGAATGTATTAAATTGAACATGCAAGCAACCCTTTAAAAAGTAATATATAATTGTCAAACAATTCCTTTAATAATCCACAAGCAAAATATAGAAAATAATGACCCAAATAAATTTCTAACACCAATAAAAATAATGCAATGAATGAAAGTATGCAAATAAATTGAATGAAATAGAATGGAAGTGAAGAGGGATGAGAAGTTAAAGAGATGAAGAAGAAGAAAGTAAGAAAAGGAAGAAGAAAAAAGAAAAGATAGAAGAAATTAGGATTAGAAAAGAAAAGATAAGATAATTGGCGCTGATCTGGATAAGTTGTGTGGCGCAGGCGACGCGAGCGCGTGGGTCACGCGTTCGCGCGGATAGCGCTTTTATGAAGTGACGCGGACGCGTGGGTCATGCGTTCACGTGGAGTGATTTGTGCCATTAGCGCGAGGGCAGCCTCGCGGTCGCGCAACTTTCTGCCATACACCTCTTGACGTCGATTATACAGGGCCACGCGTTTCCGTGGGTGACGCAGACGTTTGGGAGGCATTTTCCCCACATGACGCGGACGCGTCAGCGACGTGGTCACGTGGATCAATTTGTGCCAAAGGCATGCCTCCAGCCACGCTTTCGCGTGACTCTCTGTTCAATTTTCTTTTCTTTCCAATGCACTTGTGACGCGGACGCGTCATTGACGCTTACACGTCACGTGCGTTTTTTTAATAGATATTTTTTATATATAATGCAGTATGCAGAATGCAATGATAATATGAATGTTATGCATGATTCCAGGTCCAATCAAAACTCAAAAACAAACAAAACAGACTAACATTAAAACTGAAAAAAGGACGATCATACCATGGTGGGTTGTCTCCCACCTAGCACTTTTGGTTAAAGTCCTTAAGTTGGAAATTTGATGAGCTTCCTATTATAGTGGCTTGTGCTTGTATTCATCCAAAAATCTCCACTATTGTTTGGAATGCCAACAGCCGCCGAGGTCCCAAACAAGTCATATAAAGCCCTTGAGTAAGTTCAAAGAGGCTTCAAGGCTCCCGGAGTGTTGAATGTCAGAATAGATTCCAAGATCCCAAACCTTGTTTCTACACCCGTCTTCAAGTGGATCCTGATGATTCCATCCGGGTAGCAAGCAATCTGAATCCTCAGGGGAGTTGTCAAATAACTTCCTAGAATCCTCAGGGGAGCTGCCAAAGAACTTCCTAGACCCATTCAACTGAGCTCTACACCAACCTTTACGTTTAAACTTTGAGCGCACAACCATGTTGAACCTTGCTTGACAACTCCAACCACTAACCACCTTCCTCTTACTCTTAATGCCACAAAGAGCTCTAAGTTGACCATCCGTCTCCAGTAGCCCATATTCAAGTGGGAAAGTAAAGGATAAGGATAGAAATTTTGCCCACTTGAACGTTGTGTTGGACGGTAATGGCCTTGGGAGAGGTGTTTCTAATGAATTTGCAAGTCCCACTCCCTTGTGCTCTTCTCTGATAACTTCCACCTCTTTGCAAGCTTTGTTAATATCAACCTCTTCCTCTTGGGGGCTTTCTTTCGATTCAATTTTTTCTTCATTGTTCACCAAGGGCATGGGAGGTTGTGCTTCTTCTTTTTTAATCTCCATGTCAAGTCCAATGGGAGAGGATTCAAATGTAGATAAGAATTTATTAATGATTGAATCCATCTCTTGATCGTCTCCTTCAAAGTCTTCAACCATGATATGCCTTGGAGGTTGTACACCCTTCTCAACATCAACATCAAACACCTTGGAAGGAGGCTCTATGAATGGACTTTCCAATGGAGGCTCAGCATCACCTAAGTCTTCGACCACTTCTTCTTCTTCAATAATTCCGGCTTCCTCTACTTGTTCCCGTAACAAGTCATGATCCTTACTGTCCACTGGAGTCTCAAGTATCTCCTTCATGCTGCATTCTTCATTAGATTCTCCACATGAAGCCATGGGGGTTCCTTGAGTGTCCAAACGTCTGGAAGGTAATTGATTTATTGCTTGCTCCAATTGATGAAGGGTTACATGAAATTGATCTACTATTTCCTTGAGGCGAGCCTGTGATTCTTGGGTCGATGGATATGGATATGGTACATAGGAAAGTGGTGGTTCTCGGGAGTAATTGGATTGGAATTGGTGTGGATATAGGTTAGGGTCATATGGAGGTGCATGGTGGAAAGGGGCTTGTGAGTATGGTGGTCCAAAGCTATGGTGAGGAGGGGGTTCATAGGCGTGTGGTGGTGGTTGTTGATAATCAAAAGAGTGCTCACCATAGCCATTGCTTTGATATGCATCACAGAACGGTTGTTGATAGTCCATTGGAGGTGGTTGTTGCCATGAGGGTTGATCAAATCCTTGTGGCTCCTCCCATCTTTGATTGTTCCAACCTTGATGCCTGTTCTCATTGTAATTTCCTCTTCCTGCAATATAATTGTAACCAGACTCATAGCCAAATGGGTGAGAGTTCATAGTAGTAGGAGAAAATAGAAACAAAAACTAACAAAAAGAAAATATTTTGAAAAAGATATAATTTTTGAAAAAGATAGGATAAGATTTTGAAAAAGATATGATTTTTGGAAAAAAGATAAGATAAGATTTTGAAAAAGATATGATTTTTGAAAAAAGATAAGATAAGATTTTGAAAAAGATATGATTTTTTTTTGAAAAAGATTTGATATTTGAAAAAGAAGATAAGATAAGATAAAAATTTTAAAATCTGAATTTTTTTTGAAAAATATTTACAATAACCAATAATAAGGCACACGTTTGCAATTCCCCGGCAACGGCGCCATTTTGAAGAACGGATTTTCTATCGGTAAAGAAATATAAAAATATAATCGCGTTGTAAGTATAGCTTCTAAACCAACAGAAAATTCTTTCGTACAAACGTTTGGTTGTCACAAGTAACAAACCCAATAAAATTTATAAACCGAAGTATTCAAATCTCGGGTCGTCTTCTCAAGAAATTGCAGGAAAGTATGATTTATTATTGGTTTTAGAAAACAATATTTTGGGTTTTGAAAGGATTTTGAACAGGACAAATAGATTGCAGGAAATTAATAAATTAACAACTAATAAAATTCTTGGTAAGGTATGAAAACTGGAAGTCCTATCCTAGTTATCCTTATCAATGGTGCTGAGAATTATATTTTTGCTCCCACTAAGTCAACCTCTAACTATGAAAGTCAGTTAAGTGGACAAATTAATTTAACACCTAAAGTCCTAGTCAACTACTTAAGGAAAGACTAGAGTTATAGGAATCTAAATTAATCAGCAAGAAAAACAATTATCAATCACGATGAGTTTGATAACTCAAGAATTACCAATTAATCAACCAAAGCCAAGAAGGGAAAAATATAAATTATTTATATAAATAAAGGGAAGCAATCATGAGTCTGAAATACATCAAATTATATTAGTTAAGAAAATCATAACATGAATGGTCCATAAGCCAATTGGGCAACATAAATCAAATACACATAAAAGCATCGGAGTAAATAAAAGTAGAAGAGAAACATAAATTATTGAACCTGGTATGAAGAAACAATCCTAATGACTAAAAGAAATCTTAAATCCTTTAAGAGGAATTCTAATCCTAAATCCTAAAAGAGAGGAGAGAACCTCTCTCTCTAAAAGCTACATCTAAATTATGAAAAGTGTGAATTATGAATAAATGTCTGTTGTATGTTGTCTCCCCTCATGAATGAATGGATTCTCCCACTTTATAGCCTCTAATCTGTACTTTCTGGGCCAAAAACTGGGTCAGAAATAGCCCAGAAATCACTGATTGTGAAATCTGGTACGTACAGGTCGCGGAAAAGTGACGCGGAAGTGTCGTCCACACGTTTGCGTGGACTGAGATTTTGCAGATGTGACGCGTGCGCGTCATCCACGCGTCCGCATCGTCTAACTTCGGGGCAGTTATGGCAAATTATATATCGTTGCGAAGCCCCGAATGTTAGCTTTCCAACGCAACTAGAAGAATCTTATTTGGACCTCTGTAGCTCAAGTTATGACTGTTTGAGTACGAAGAGGTCAGGCTGGACAGCTTAGCAATTTCTTCAACTTATTCTATTCCTTCCACTTTTGCATGCTTCCTTTCCATCCTCTGAGTCATTCCTGCCCTGTAATCTCTGAAAACACCTAACACACATATCACGGCATCAAATGGTAATAACAGAAGATTAATATTAGCAAATTTAAAACCCAAAGAAGCATGTTTTCAATCATAGCACAAAATCCGGAAGAAAAAAGTAAAACATGCGAATAGTATGAATAAGTGTGCAAAGGCTTGATAAAAACCACTCAATTAAACACAATATAAACCATAAAATAGTGGTTTATCAAACTACCTCCTCACACATCATTCTATTCAACCTTCTTTGCCATCATCATCATGGTCACCTCAGCCTTCCTTACTGAATTCCTCCACCCCTCTTGAATCCGCATCACATAGAGCCACATCCAATATTCCTATTCCGATCCCAATTTCTTATTTAGAAATTATTCTGCCTTCCATCCTTGATCAACTTATTGCCAGTACTAATATCCATCCTATGATCACTAGAGATAAAGTAGGAATATTGAAATATAGGGTTTTTCAAGCCAATGTTGAGCCTATGTCTGTGCATCAGGCCCTCATGGATCCACAATAGAAGAGTGCCATAGATCTTGAATTTTCTGCTCTTCAAAGGAACAATACCTAAAATCTAGTGCCTCTCCCTACTGAAAGAGAAGCGATCGGGAGCAAATGAGTATTTCTCATCAAGTGTAATGCTGACGGTACAATCCAGAAGCACAAAACCAGGCTAGTCGCTCAGGAGTTCTCCCGAAGGTCTAGGTTCCACTTTACTGAGACTTATAGCCCAATTGTGAAGCCAACCTCAATCAGAATTATATTGTCCATAGCTTTGGCAAAGTCTTGGAGCATTCGGTAGCTTGATGTTAACCATGCTTTTCTGCATGGTGAGCTTATGGAAGATGTCTACATGAAATAGCCGCAAAGATACAAAAGAGATGATGGCATGCTAGTGTGCAAGCTCAACAAATCTCTTTATGGCCTAAAGCAGGCTGCAAGAGCATGGTATTTCAAACTCTCCACAGCCTTACAAGATCTTGGTTTCTCCACCACCAAGTCAGACATCTCTGTTTTTGTGAAGCACTCTCAGTCCTCAATTACTTATGTTTTGATCTATGTCGAAGACATCATCATCACAGGCAGTTCAAATGAGGTAATTTCTGTAGTTACTCAGAACCTGAATTTTACTTTTGCTTTAAAAGATATGGAAGACTTGCACTACTTTTTGGGAATCCAGGTCCATCGAACCAATAATGGGGGCTTAATAATGACTCAAGGGAAGTATGTACAGGATCTATTATGCAAAGTAGGCATCATAGGATGTAAATCCAGCCATACGCCACTATTATCCACTGTGAATATTAGAGCAACCGAAGCGGCAGTGTTCGATGATTCCCACCTCTACCAGTCAGTAGTGGGCAGTCTTCAGTATCTCACTACTACTAGACTTAAATTGTCGTATAGTGTTAACAAAGTTCTTCAGTTTATGCAAAATCCTTTAGAAGATCACTGAAAATTGGTTAAGAAGATCCTACGGTGTGTATGCGATACTGCAACCTATGGCCTCAAGCTCAGCAAAGATAATTCGATGTTGTTGTCAGCCTATTATAATTCTGATTGGAGAGTAGATCCTAGTGACAGAAAATTGATTGGTAGTTTCTTTGAATACTTGGGAAAGAACTTAATTTCTTGACAGTCAAAGAAACAGGGTGCAGTGGCAAGATCAAGTACTGAAGCAGAGTACAAAATCTTAGCGAATTTAATGGTTGAACTGATCTGGGTCAAGGGATTGATGAGTTAATTAAAGTGGAATGTGGCAGAAGCTCCAGTTGCCTATTGTGACAATTAAATTGCAGTTCTCTTGGCAGTCAATCCTATCTTGTACCAAAAAATCTAAGTACTTTGAAATTAATTTATATTTTGTGTGAGACTATATAACAAAGAATGTGATTCGAGTAAGTCATGTGCCTAATTCGATCCAGATTGCTGATATATTTTTCTTGACTTAAGGGCCAAACTCAAGGTGCAGAATTCTGAAAAATTCAGCATCCTTGAGTTTGAGGGGGAATGATGGAGAGAATGAGCAAGAGGAAGTTAGTTACACATCAGGTTGTTAAGCATTGATGTTAGTGTTTATTAGTGCTGTTAAGCCTCTGGTGAGTCAGAGGAATTAGTTGTATTTTAGAAGTTTTTAATCTGTGTCTATAAATAATGTAAGAGAGTCACTGTAGTTTGATTATGTAGTTCATTTCATCATCTCCAGTACAATAGCCAGTACTCCATAGTACTCACTTCTCTTTTTTCGATTTCTTGCTTTTCTTGCTCTCTCTCACTCACTACGCTGGTACCTTTCAAAGGATATGATAGTGCCAGCAACATGAGCGACGAATGGAATGTGTTACAAGCATTATTCTTAAAAGATTATTCTTATGCTTATTATGTTTATTGTTTTGTTCATCAATTAAAACTTTATTAGTTGTTGAATCTAGAGAAATTATTCTTGTACATTAGTTTTTCTCAAAATTGACTTTCATTGTCAACATTATTTGTTCCTCTAGTAAGCGGTATGATGAATTACATATTGCCAGAATAGATGAAATTGTTCAATTATTAGATATCAATGAACTTAAAACTGGTATCAGGGCAAATCAAGTTGGTGCTCTTAAAATGAGTAAGCGCTACTAGACAGGATTGTCACTTCTTCTATTTGCAGTTTGATAAATATGTATGGTGCAACTTTGACTGTTATATAAAAAGTTATTGTTGATAGATTAACCTATTCTTGGCGTGGTGATTCAAATAGTGCTTACAATACCCTGACCTCGTTTGAGTTTATATTGATATTGCATTTAATGAAAGATGTTATGAGAGTAACTGATAGGTTTTTGTCAAGTTTTACAAAACCAATCTCAAGATATAGTTAATGTTGTACAATTAATCCATTCTACAAAACACTTATTCAAAATATGAGAAATGACAGATAGATGGGATTATTAAAATGAAGACTTCTACTCATATTTCTAAGGATATTTACAAAAATTTAATAATGTTAAGATTTTCACTCTTATTCCTAAGTATACTTATAAAAATTTTGATTTGTTAAGATTTTTACTCTTATTGATAATTACTATCTCGAAGACTTCATTGAACAAAATAAGGTTAATTTGTCTTTTTAACTTTGATATTTTATTCTTGATGTTCATTAACATTCAAAAGTAAAAATTTTATCAATTATTCATGAATTGTGTAAATATTTAGTAGAAACAATACTTAACCAATAAGTCGATTTTTATGATATTAGCTCATCCAGTTTTTATAACTGCTATTAAACAATTATTTTTAGTAAGAAAATAATGAAGACAATGTTAAAAAAATAAGATAGATGACTTTCTCATGAATAATTTTGTAGCAAGAAAATAAGGGAGACAATTGTTGTAGCCAATTATCGAAAAGGAGCGACAAGTCCAAATTCAGGCTAGTGACACAAAAAGAGAGCTGGGGATTAATTACTATATTCTTATCTCTGAGTGTGTATTGGGCTGATTTATCGATACAATCTTAACAATTGAGGTGGATGTCACAAGTCAGATCTGTAGGATCTGAGACAGAGACTCCAATTTCTTCCATCTGGCATTAACCCAGATTTTTGGGCATCAACCCCCAAACTCATGCGAGCAGTTCGAAGCCACGAAGGAGCAGGGATGATAGCATAGCAAAACGGCACCATTGAGGAGAAGGAGAAGCAACGAGTTCAGATGAAACCAGGAAGAAGTAGAGGCATTGCAAAACCAGGGAAACCACAGCAATGAAAGTGAGTTGATCGTGGAGGTGAACCTTCTTGAAGAGTGATGATATTGCATTCTCAGTCGATCTCGGTCTCTCAGCGGCAAAGACAGCCGTAAGCACCATGGATGAGCAGTGGCAGGCAGGAGGATTAGAGCGATGTCGTCGGATTAGGATTTGGATCTTTGTTTATATAGGTTGGGTGTATTCGGTTACACTTGGCCCTAACTCAAAAAAAAAAGCAGATCTAAAACAAAAATTTATTTTGACGAAAAAAATCCAACCAAAAAATCATATAATTTATTATACATATATCAAAGTTTAATCCAATATAATCTCTCATGCAATTTTTGAATGGACAAAGTCAATTTTACCATGCAAATACTAGAATCCAACCAATTTATTTTTCAAAATTTTGATTATTTTGGTACGCAAAATTCAATTATTCTCTTGTAAAAATTTAATTATTTTTTTAATTAATTATTTTGTTGATAAACTATATAAAATATGTATAAATAAATACATAATGGGTAATTTATTAGTTACTTTTTAACATTCACAAAATATTTTTAGGACCAAGTTATCTTGAAAGGCTGAAACTTGGATAAATATAGTTAGTGACAAATTTATAAAAGAATTCATATCACAACTAGAAAATGGATTAATACAGACAGATTTATAGACAGATTTAGTCTTTATTACAGACGGATTTTTGGTTACCGACGAAATTACCGACGGATTTTGTCCCTCTGTAAAAGCCCCGTCGGAAATTATTTACCGACGGATTTTTTTTCCGTCGGAAAATTACAGACGGATTTTTACCAGTTACCGACGGATTTTTTCTCTGTAAATTCTCCCTCCATTTCCTGAAGACGACGAACTTACAGACGGATTTTCCGTCTGTAATTACAGACGGAAAATCCGTCTGTAATTTTCCATCTGTAATTACAGACGAATTTTCCGACGGATTTTCCGTCTGTAATTACAGACGGATTTTCCGACGGATTTTCCGTCTGTAATTTAAACTTTGGAAAATCATGATTATAGACAGAAAATCCGTCTGTAAATCCGTCAGTAAGGTAAAATAGAAATTTTTTTTTATTTTTCTATCGGAAAATAAATACTTTAGATTTGTTTTCTAAATTTACTCCATCAAACACACTATAAATTGAAAAAATGAAAGCCAAAAATCACATAGATAAACATAATATTCATTACATGATACCTATAAAATTGAATGTTATTTTTCAACACCATTATTCAATATCTCACTGTCTCGATAAAAAAATACCCCAAAATTTCTTTTAAACTACAACAGAGAAGGGCAGGACTTTCAGCCTAAATTTTAAAACTATTTCCTCATGCTCTCTTTAAAGTTTAAACTCTCCAATCTAATC
Organism: Arachis stenosperma; assembly: GCF_014773155.1. NCBI lineage: Eukaryota > Viridiplantae > Streptophyta > Magnoliopsida > Fabales > Fabaceae > Arachis > Arachis stenosperma. The sequence goes on along the minus strand of NC_080386.1, from coordinate 11,950,704 downwards.
TGAGTTACATGATTCTTCACTCCATGGTAGACTCTTGTGTGGCTGAAACTTGAAAGTATTTGTTCATCTAGTTCTTCTTCTTTGATTTGTTTACATTGGACTGAGCATATGCAATTTCCTGGTGTCAAAAAATAGGATATGGACAGATTTCAGAAGCCTAGCAATGTTTTATAGGATTAAGAAAAAGTGAAGGAGGATAACAAAAACACAACTTTAAAACAGAACTGCAAGAGAGAGAGATGCTTGCATGCTCTTGAAGCACATTTAATTTGTTCTTCAGGAACACTCACATTTAAGAGAGATGCTTGCATGCTCTTCAATCATGGTCATGCACAGAATGCATAAAAACAAACATGCATACAGGTTATTTGTCAGATTGAGTGAGATCCAATTCTTAGGGAATGAGAGCAAATATCTCTGCATAGCAAACCTGAAAAGATTCAACCAAGATCACAAGTTAACTAGATAAGCTTTCTAGAAAAAGGGGGATATATACAAATTAATAATTTAAGGGACTAGCCATTGACCCTGAAGAAGGAATCTCAAGCATAATAACAGTTTGAAGTTATTTAATTCCATGCAGATGTATCATTTAGTTAGCTACTGCCAGCAACAGTTAATCATAGATGCAACTGTGCCATAACAAACTATAAAAATTAATTCATGCACAAAACTCAATCATCACAATTAGCAAAAATTATTCCAATACCAAAATTATAAAATAAAAAGAGGTATTAAAGTCTGGTACACAAGCATCCCGCATAATGCAGGATCCAAGCAAGGGGCATGCTCAAAGAAGAAAGGGAAAAAGATAAGGATTTGAATATTAGGGTGTTACAGAAGCAAGATAGATAAGAATTGCGTGACTGCCAAGAAGAAAAGAACACGTCTAATTGAAGTTCAAATTCATGGAAATGATTGATAAAAATGAAATTGAAATAAGAAGGAAGTACCTCTCGAAACCAGCTAAACGGGACACACCTCATCAGGGGTAGAAAGAGTTATGCTGCAAGCAGTGCAAATGCATTTGAGGAAAAAAAATGAAAGAAAGAAAAAACCATAGATTTCTAAACAAATAGAGATTCTAATTAATGGTTATATTGACATGAGCTTAAGCAAGGAGTATGCAAAATAACTTACCAAGGAGTATGCAGAATAAGCAAAATCGGAAGCACCATAGTTCACACCATCAAATACAAAGGCTAATGAATTGATTGGTTATGTGGCAGCAACAAACTGTTGGGGTAATAATATAATGAAATTAGCCACAAAATCATATAACAAAGCATTACCAAATCCATTGATAAATGAAATATTGGAAACATAAATTAACCTTGTTGCAGCAGCAGTTACTTTGTCAAAATTTTTCTCAGTAAAGGCACATGCTAGAATTGCCTGTCACCCAACCAAACTTATTATTAGATACTCCTTTCAATTTTCTGTAAATATATATGTGCTTTAAGTTTCTATAATAAGTAACTAATAATAAGAATGTCTGATGTCATGCAGTGATGATGAATAAATAAGCCAAATGTGAAAAGGGAAAATTAGAGAAAATCACTTCAAAATTATGAACACAAAACAAACAAAGGAGCAGATAGCTCACCAAAGGGTATATTACAGGGTTGTATATGTCCAAAATGTAGACTCGTCTTGCCATTACACAGTCTTTTCAGTGAAAATACAAGTTTTGCAGACAAAATAGTTCCACCAACCTACTGCAGTAATACGAATAAGACCTGAATTTCGGAGAAGCTAAACAGACAAAACAAGGAAAATGAACAAGGGAAAAGAAAGTTACTTCACCTGCTTCCGAAATGGATGAAGAACTTTTTGTTGCACAAGACAGTTGGGAAATAACCCCACCGGAGGGACCTACGTTTATTATTCTATATCGGTGAATATTTAGCATGTCAACTGCATAAAGTTCCAGCAATTACCAATTTTGTACAAAATAACAAAATAATAAAAAACAAATACACAAAAGCATTCCAATAAATATGTAAGTTTATTTTCTTGATTTCTTCCTATTGTACAAAAGGAAAGATAAAGACTAACTACATACCCTTTCATGCAAGGGCACCATAAGTAATGAAAATCAAGGAATGAGAAGTATCAACATTGTTAAAAGAAAACATTGTTAAAAGAAAAGTGTCAAGCTAATTTAACCAATCAAACTGAAAAGTGAGACTTATAAAAAAAATGCAGAATTTAATTTCCTATGATTTCTCAGCAACCAAACAGTAACAAAAATCAAAAAATAAAAAAGAAGCAGTGCGTCTGTGTCTTGAATTCTTGATCCAATAAAAATGAAACATCTCTTCAGAAAGGGGGGAAAATGAATACAAATTAGTTCCCTGGAGATAAGTTTGCTAAACAACTCAGCAAAGTGTAAAAATTGAAGAAGCACAAACATAAACACCAGTAACTAGTAAGCTTTTCTTAAAACAAAGAAGTTTAGAAGGAAACTAAAAGTGGATAGTAGGTATGAAGTCTAAAACAGAAAAACTGCAGGAAATACAGAAATCACTAGATACCTTTCTCTTTTTCTCACCTAAACAGTTTTGTGAAGAATCCAATGTAAATAACATATCCAAAATACAAGAATTGAAGTAACAATTTAAAACCAAAATTTTTAACATTTTACCTGATCTGTTATTTCCATTCCCATGTAATTTATTCCTATTGTTTCACCTGCCTTGCTAAACACAGGTTCTACATATATCAAGAATGTTTTTGACCCGAATAGATCTGTCTCGAATGTGATTTCCTTTTTTGCAGGTAATCCTTTCTCCATAACTTCTCTTTTAAAATCTTGAGATTCTTTCACACCGGAACCTGTGAAAATCTCGACATCTGTTTTTCCTATGATGTCCTGATAAAGCAAAACATAATGAGACATTTAAGGCATAGTTAAACTCTGTTAGCAAAAGAAGTAAACTAACTTATGAAGAGTAAAGAGGATTCAACAGATTATGGTAAAAAATATTTAATGCAACATTAATGATTTGAACAGACGAAATTCAGCTTCAACAGAAATCTTTACCTCCTCTTGCAATCTTGGATAGTGATTATAGATAAAGCGATAGCGCAACTCTTTGTCCTGCAAGAAAAATACATCAGAGAATCAGAATTTTCCAGATTAAGAGATCACTCATAATTGCAAATAACTATTTAACATTCATAATGAAATTAATGATGCACAAATTGAAACAAGCAAACAAGTAATTTGATGCTAATTCTGAATTTTGTAACAAGTTTCTATATTTATTCATGTTTTATGCACCAATTTGATCGCTCCATCATAATTAATACAAATATAAAAGAAGAATTTGGTTGCCCACATCACTTATTCTATGCAGCATAGTACAAGGTGAATTAATATTAGAACTAAGAAGGTTAAAGAACTTCATAAAATATGCATATGATTTGTGATATAGTTTACTACCACTTCTATGAAGTTTTGCTGAAACATATTGCATTAAAAGAATATTAATACTACTACATAAATGCATAATTTTCTTTCATATTCAAGAAAACAACAATTGTCAGATTAACAAAATTGGTATATTAAAATGCTTGCTGGCTCCAACTCTATAAGTTTTAGACTAATTTTGATATCAAATTCCAGAATTTTCTTATATTTTAAATTCTTCACTAAACAGATCATATATGCACTTGTTAAGCAAACAGAAAATACTGATAGTTATTCTCAATTTCTCACAATCAATTCACTAGATACCTGATTAGTGACACTGCTGCAGAAATATGTTTGGACTCTTTCTCATTTACAGCCTCATGAGTCCTCTTAATATGCTCTAAAGCTGATCCAGCGGTACTTACACTACAGATATAAAACATTTTTCACAAACCAACCTCTTTTCCTTTTCAAATCGGCCTTACTGCGATTATGGTTGCTTGGCCATCCCTATCCTGCATACAAAAAGATTAGGACTACAAAGATAGTCATATCTTTGCAGAATCAAATTAAACTAGGTACCGATTGACTCCGTTCGAAACGTACCTCGTCTCTCTTGTAGGCTTTGGCATTAGAACTACAGGAATGGTTCATGTAGCTTTGCAAAGGAAAAAAAGCAGTTCCTACAGTAAAATTTAAAAGGATTCAGGAATAATTACAAATAAAACTGCATAATTTCAATAACCAGTAGGCTAACACTAACTGTGATTCATTCATTACCTTGGCAACAAACAGAATAGTCTTCACCAAGAGCATCTAAATATGGTTGTGTGATTTTCTCAGCTTCTTCCTACCATTAACAATGACGAGGAAAGGAATCGAGTCAAAAGAGTTTCTTTCTTTGGAGATAAAGTAGAAAAGTAATTTGAACAAAATTCTAACCTTATCAGGATTTTTCAGATCATCAATGTATAAAAAGTAATCCTCCACAAGAGAAGCTACAACCAAATCACTGGAATATATAAACCAAGGATTAATACACAGGTTAGTTCAATCCAAAATTTCAATTCAATAGAAAAAAATGGCAGAGACTAGAAAGGGTTACACAGTCATAGGGAAGAAACAAAGAAGAGAAGAATGAAGGGAGTTCGTTCACAGAAAGCTTGCCATATCTGTCACTGTAATAAAACCCTAAATTTGTTTTGAGAACAGAACAGATACAATTGCAAGAAAATCAATGTAATCTGAAGGAACGACGGAACCTACCTGAACCAACGGTGACGAGAAGAAGAGGTAGAAGCGGCGGCGACGACGCTGACGAGCTTTAGCGAGCAGCGACAGAAAACGGCGTGGAGAAGGTAGCGAAATTCATCGGCATCGAAACTAAAAGAGAGAGATTGGGAAAGGGGTGTGATGGAGCTTCGGGAACGGCGGTGAAGGGGCGAAAGGCGCCGATGATGAAGGATTAGGAGCGAATCGGTGAGAAGCAACGTCGATGAAGGATTAGGAGCGAATCGTGTTTTGTAAAATGAAGACACCGTCGAGGAGAACCTAATTTTCATACCCTTATTTTCACATCTTTCGACGGAATAATTTAAATTACAGACGGAAAATCCTTCTGTAATAATTTAATAAAACGTAGCGTTCTATCTATTTAATTACAGACGAATTTTCCGTCTGTAACTATTTTTTACGAAAAAAAATTAATTTTTCCGACGGAATTATAGACGGATTCTCTTTTTCGTCTGTAATTTATGCTAATCAATTTTTTTTGTTTTTCGACAAAAAAATCCCTCTAAAATTCCGTCTGTATTTCAGTGGGATAAAATCTGTCAGAAATATTCGTATGTAATAACTAGTTTTCTAGTAGTGTATGTTTCCCCCCGTTTTGATTGGTAAGAATTAATAAACTAAGAGAATAATTCTTAAATATTCGAACTTAATTCGTTTGTTCAATTTTTTTGGCAGGGGATAAAATATAATTTTTTATTTACCATTCAATAAAATTTTTACTGAATATTATTATTATTATTATTATTATTATTATTATTATTATTATTATTATTATTATTATTATTATTATCGTGAAATATTAAGAAATTTTTTTAAATAAATAATAAAATAAATATGAATATTACATATTTAGACACAATGCATGAAAATAAAATTACGATTTCGTACATTATTACTTATCGCATTGGCCATGACGACAAAATTATTTTGAACGGTACTACAAGAAATACGTCAAAAGAAACTACGATTCTACGAATGTATCTTATATGCAAAACCGGATACAAGTAACAAATTTTGGTATGCAAACGAGATACATTTAAATTAATTTTGATTTCACTAACAACGAAACAAGTAATAAAGTAAAAAAAAAATGTGTTTTTTTCAGCATATCTGAATTCTAAATACGTAATATTTTATTTATTTATTTTTATAAAAAATCCGAACATTAAGTAATGGTTGGAAACAAATCCATTGCCATGGAAAATGCCTCATGATTGACATATCGGTAGGAATTCGAATGCGATTCTTTTTTGTCCATAAGACAAAGTAGGAATCGGATTTGCCATTTTCATGCACCCAAGCCATTGATGGTGGGCTTAGAATTTTTGGGATGAATAGCATTTTCCATATTATATTATTATTGATCTAAAATTGGATCATTTGTTTCTTTGATTACTAAAATAACTTTTTTCTTTTTTGATTAAAACGTGCTAGCTATTTATTTGATTCATCATGAAACATTCTCTATTTTAAATGAAGTACATTTTCTATTTTTTAAATTTGTTTCCGTTTAGGATTTTTATGGAATTTTTTCACTAATGAAATAAGTTTTTTAGCGAATATGTTCATGGAGAATTTCTTAATTCCGTGGTGCTAATGAATGGGTCATATAAAAATTCATTTATACATGGTATCAGAATTCCAATTATTTGACAAAGAGAATAAAAATTCTGCATAAAACACACAAAGTCTAAAGCATATCTTGGAAAAACTAAAAAGGGAAAGATGTGGGCAACCCAGCTTTTGAAGATGTGGACAAAAAAATTCCTTATGTAACGTTGTATAAATATAAGGCTAACTTACATTTAATTTTAATATTTCCAAAGTAAAAATATAATTATAATAAGAGTAAGAGCTCAAGTAGAAAATCATTTTATCAACGAACCATAGTTTTAATGACATAATTTTTTTATATTCACTCCTACTTTGTCTTAATTTAAATAATAATATTTGGCTTAGAAAATTGAGTGAGGTTGCGAGTTCGAATTTCACTCCTAATTTAAAAAATAAAAAATAAAAACTCATTTTAGCCAAATATTTTTTTATTTTTTTTTTAAATTTCTATAATCACAATCTTCCTTTCTTTGAACATCATTTTTAACATCATCACCACAATTTCATTATTTAGTGCCGGCCCTTCCTGTATTATCACCATCAGCCACTCGAATATTGGGATAAAAAAAAAGTAATTTTAACACTAACGAATAATTCATTAATATTAACTTATCTAAAAATTGATTTTTTTTATACATTTTCGCTAAAAGAATATATTATTTAGTTTTGCTGGGACGTTTTACTCTCGAAAGTATCAGAGAGGGAAAAAAAAGTTATTTTCTTACCATATAGGAAAATATTTTTTTTTAACTAATGCCTTGAGAGAATTAATAGAAGAACAATGATTTTTTTTAATGTTTAAATGTATATATCAACACCAGCGGTCGGTCGAGCTTGAGAAATTTTTTTGGAGTGGCCAAAGTTTTCTTTTTAACACAGAATATATAATAATAACAAAATTAAATCAAGTTTGATTAAGAATATTCATTAATTTCCTCATTAAATAAATGAGTAATACTCTAAATCAGTTTTTAATAAATTTTTAGTAAACACATTAGTTTTCAGATCAACAAATTTTATTTATCAAATTAATTTTTAAATTTTTATTTTGTTAGACAAATTAATCTCCATATATATCAAATTATTAGTATATATGGAGGGACTGATTTGAAAACTATAAAAATATTTGGAGTTATTATGTCTTCATAAAAAAAAATATGAATTGATTTGTCAAACGTTTTTCTAAAATTTGATGTAAGAATTAATATGACTAATAAAATAAAAATTTGCGAATTCATTTGATGATGTTTTATAGATTTTTTTTTTGTAATTAAAAGTAATGATCAATCATAATTAATCTGAAAATGATTTGAAATTTAATATTTGGAAACGAAACATACTTCTTTTTGTAGATATCAGTTTTAGTTTTATGTGCATCAAAATTTTTAACTTTGTCAATGATAAAAAAATTTGTTGAATTGATAAATGGCATAAAATAAACTAACTTTTCTTGTTGTATTGTTGTCTTCCAAAAAATCAAAATGATATAAACAAAAGAAAAAAATCTTTCATAGAATCTTGAAGGTTTCAAACGAAAACGATAAAATTAATAAAATGTAAAAAGAAAGATATTAACGTTATAATGAAAGTAAATTGCATAAACATAAAATTTAGAATTTGTAAAGAGAATGCAAAGAAGATAGAAGAAGACCTATAAAAAATAAACTCAAGACAAAACCTCAAAAAATTACTGAGATGTGAGAGTTTGTGAGAGTGTACTTCTAAAAAAAATTTTTAACCTTTTGTTTGTCACATGTCACTTTATTTATAGGCATGCATTTTCCACCAATACTGTGCTGCCACATGTCAGATCTTGATGCTTGAATGATAAATGCTTAGAATTTGGTCACAAAGAGGTAATTACATTGCGTTAGAATTGGAAAAATTGAATTAGGGTTGGAATTTGGGTTAGATGATTTTAATTCTAAATTGTTAGAGTTGGAATGAGAGAGGAGAATGTGATAGTGTTAGTGATAGTGATAATGTAGTGGAGATGACGAGGATAGTTTCAAAATTTTAGATAATTTTTTAATGCAATCAACTAAAATTTAGTATTTAGTTAATTTTGTTTAACAAAATTCATCTTTAATGGACCGTCAATTGCCAATATTAAGCTGCGCCCCTGATCACCAGCACAGTATAGTAGTACATAATTGTTTTAAGAAAATGCATTTTATTTGATTTTAAGATGCTTCATATATGTCTTTTGCTTGTATGAAATTCTATAAGAATGCTTTAGTATAATAAAGTTGTCTAATATATTTAGTCTAATAATAAACAATTATTTATTATTATTATTATTATTATTATTATTATACGATGCATTAGTATCTATTTTTACCAGCACATAATAAAGTTAGAAATTTATTAATTTTATTTTGGTGGAAAAGATGACGTAACACATTTTATATACTCATTTCATTAATTTTTTTTCTTTTTGAAACCTATTCACGCAGCAAATTTTTAAATAATTATTTCTATCGATATATATATATATATATGATAATAGGTAATTTAATTCATGAATAAAATATCTTTATATTGCAAGAAAATTAAATAAGTACATATTTTTTAGATAAGAATAAATAAGTATTTTATTAGTTCAAATGATATAATTATTTTATTTTCATCTAGATACTTTGGGTTCGAACTTTATTTCTAATTTAAAAAAAATAAATAAATATGGTATTGCAACGATTGATTGAGGAGGTGCCTATATAAGGACAATCGCTAAATGAGAAACGCAACACATCAATCAAAGATCTCTCTACTAGAAACTAAACAAAAAGATGGGAAAGGGTCTTCTTTATCAACAACAACACTACGGTGACAATGGCATGTGGATGGACACCCAGGCTCAACAGCAACAGAGCTATGCCTTCCATGAAGAATCTTGGGGAGGTGGTTCCGATAACGGTTACCACAAGAATCATTTCCCATCATCAGGTATGCCCATGAAGCCACATGGCGCTTTTCCCGCCATGGATTACCATGGTGGTGGAGCAAGCAGGCCCGGCTTCTTCGGCGGCGCCAAGAAGCATGGCTTTGGAGACACTCATCATCATAACACGTTTTCGCACGGCGGTGGTGGCCACAAGTTCAATCCCCATGGTGGCCATCACGGCGGCTATTACTCTGAAGAGACAGAGTACGAAGAAGCCGCCTATAGCGAGGAGCATCACGGCGGTGGAGGCAGCATGCAGATGCATAAGATGGACGAGCATCGCAATAATTGGAACAACCATGGACATGGCTTTAACAACCACGGCAGTCCATATTATCAAAACCACCATATGAACATGGACGGTTGGAATCCTCATCATCATCATGGTGGCGGCTCATACAAGGCTGACTGGACAGCAAAGGGTGTCTAATATATTCCTCCGATCCAACGTGGCAATATATGTGCGCGCACGTGGGTGTGCGTGTACTAGCTACCTCTTTCATGACTACTTGCTTGTTGCTCTTCTTCTTCGTAACCTATCCACCCAATGGTGTAATAAAATATGTGTGTGCTCTCTTATAATAAAACGTAATAAGGTTTCCCTCCATTGTAGCTTTGATATGCTTGATGTTCGATGCAATAGCTAATATAAGTAACAACAAATTAAAAGATCTAACCAAAAAATCGATTTTAAAAAAGAAATGATAAAAAAAATTTTGAAAGATGATATACATAAATTATTCAAAAACAGCTATTCATCAATACCATGATTTGTTTTTTTTTTTAACTGAACTATCATCGTTTTGAGAATTATTTAATAAATTGTTACCCTTTTTGAAATATATTATTCGGCTACTATTTTTTTGTCACAGTCAAATTAATAAAATATTAGTGAATTAGTTTTATTGTTATTTTTTAGATCACATGATTAAAAAAAGAATGACAGAATTTTTAGGAATTAAGAATAAGATATACAGAAATAGTTAACAAGTTGATTAAAAATTATAAAGAGCAGAGTGAATTGTTGATGATTTTTGTCAAAAATATTTAGAAATTAATTTATTTTATCTGTTTAGTATTTTTCTATTGAGACATTAATATTCTACTTTGTTATGTTAAACTTTTTATTTTAAAATTAAAAACCATGGTAATTAGTCTTTTTGGTTAGAGGCACTAATAATTAATTATTTAAAATAGTTATTTTTACTAACGTGGTCATACATAATTGAATGCGTATGTAAAATTTTTTTAGGTTTAATTATTTTGTTGGTCCCTATAGTTTCACCAAATTTTTAATTAGGTTCTTATATTTTTTTTCTTTTAATTAGGTCACTACACTACTTTAATTTTGTAATTAAGTCCTCTAGTGTAAACAATATTAGAGTTAACTGAATATTTTTTTTGCAAATTGAAGGTATTTATAATTAAAAACTTAATTAAATTTTTTACTGCATGTATTTTGGTAAAAATATTATGTTAATTTTAACATTTTTAACATGAAAAATATGTAATTACAAAATTAAAAGCAGTGTAAAAACTCAATTAAAAAAAATTATAGAGACCTAATTAAAAATTTGGTGAAATTATAGATACTAACAAAGTAATTAAACCATTCTTTTACACTATTAGTACATTAAAATTATATATATATATATATATATATATATATATATATATATATATATCAATATCAATATTTAATATTAGAAAATAACTAATAATAAGTTTCCCTCTATTTTAGCTTTGTGATGTGCTTAACGATTGGTGTAATAATTAGCAATAATGTTCTACAACCAAATTAACTACTTAACTATATCCAACCAGGTTAGTATAACCTAATTCAGGTTCACACACCACAACCTCTAACTAACTTTTGACTAAATTTGCGATTATATATAACTATTTTTTCTCTGCTAATTTCATTTTTCTTTCAAATTTTTTCCGCGTTCTCTACATTCACTTCGTTCTATGCATTTTGTTCGTTCACAAAGAATACTCTTTGATTTTATTTGAAGATTTGGATCAATTTTTTTTTTAAATTAAGAAGTGAAATCAGATTTAAATAAGTATTTCGTTTTTGAAGATGATAAATGCTGCAAGTTCAGATTGTCAGTTGAAGTAAGGCGAATTGGATTATTGTTTTGACTCGAATCAAGTGGATAAGGTTTGATTCGAACCTAGTTAATGTAGTTCGTTAGTAATTAATGCTTTTGTAGTTGAATAATTTTGCTTTTGTTTGTGAAAATTGATGTTCATGGTTGAAGGTTTGAATTGGAATGTAATGTACGAGCTCTAAATTGTTATTTCGATGAATCTATTTGGTTTCTAGTTTCGGTACATTTGGAAAGACAATTTGGTTTAGTATAGAAATATTTTCAGTATTTTTTCAATTTCTTTGTGATGTTGATGAGCAGTTTGTGCCAAAGGTTGGGATGATTTTTAATACACTTGAAAAAGCTAGAAAATTCTACAAAGATTATTCTAAACTTTCAACTTTTTCTACCAAAATTTGGAACACAAATATGAAGGAAAATGAAATTAAGAATCAATTAATTACATGTAATAGAGAAGGTAAATAGAAATTGAACATATCTCCAACTCAGAAGATAAATCTCTTAGCTGGATTAAATTGTCCTACAAAAATTTATATACATATACTAAAGGACGTTGGTGTTTGGGTTATTTTGTAGGTTGTTTTTCTTTCACATCCATTGTAACACCCTACCATACAGAGACTTATGCTTAAGTCATAATTCAGAGATGGCAAGGTATTACGACCTCTAAAAATAAAATTTAGTACGTATAGTAGTATGAATGATTGATTATAACTAGGAGCCATTGTAGAAAAAGGGGTAAACAAAAACAAATCGCAACTCAAAGCGCAACACTCCGATCGATAACGTAACGAACAAGGATAACCAACGCGAGATTATATATACAAAGGAGTGTCAAAAACAGGAATATCAAAACTCAAAATCCGGCTGCGAAGATAACCGGTCCGAGCATAGCAATATATACATATGATAAAAATAAGGAAAACCCCAAAGGAAACCCAAAGGAACACAAATACATAAAACCTATTCTCCAAAATCTCCCATAAGAGGAGTCATCACAGTTTGTATTATTTAATGGAGATAAAAGTATCTAAGCAAAACATATAAACCAAAAACATAGTTCCCAAGAACAAGGAATCTTCGCAAATCTAGAAGTCTCCAGCATACCTCAGCGGGAAACCTCACGTCCTGCATCTGAAAACCACAAAATCCGCATGGGTGAGAACCAGAGGTCCCCAGCATGGTAACAGCTTCCACATATATAATACATAATAAATAGAGGAAAGCCGAAGGCAATCCTAGAACTTCCTCCAGATAATATCAAAGCTTATAAACAAGCTAAACCATATAGAGGCATCTGACTAAAGATTCTTCAGTCTAACTAATACTTCCCTTTCCAATTCCTTCAAACCTCCCAACCACCAGCAGGGGTATAATGTAGCAAACACAGTTATATCAACAAAGAATATACAAATAGAAGCAATTAAGACATTTAGACAATTAGCAAGTAATATGCAGTCAAATAGGCAATCTCAAACAATTCACATAGTATGCATATGATGAATGCCTGTCCCTAGTGGCCGATGATATCATCTTGTCGGTTATAGAGCCAACCCGACAAGTCCTGGTCGCTAACCATTGGACTGTCCCTCTGTCGCGCATCCCCAACTCGAGTTATACTCGTTATAAACTTGATCACAAACATGATCCATATCCATCACCCTCACTGGTGAATATTTCGGGGGCGAGCTCATCCGGGTCTTTCACAGTGCCCGGCCACACTTACGACATAGGGTCAACAGAGTATCAAGTCTCAACCTGGAGCACGTGGTGGCTAGCCACTGCTACTACCCAGGGAAACTCGTATCTCTGATAGTGGAAGTGCAATTCACAATTATCAATAATTCAGCATAAACATGCATGAATCCTCATCCATGGATCAACATCCATATCAGCCATTCCGGCTCACGGTTAAATCCATAACCAGCCAATATTCATAGAATACACAGCTATTCCGGCTCATGGTTCAATCCAGAACCAGCCAATTCACAAATAATTACGGCCCTTCGGCCAATGGCATAACAAGCACTTCCACCACCATCCTCCGCATCTCACTTAATCATCTTTGATCCTCATTGATCATTCATTTTCCCTTGCTTCACTCGCAAGTTACCTCATTCACTAGCCCCTTTTTAATAGCTAGGCATGCCATAATGATTTAAGACATAAATGGTGAGATTGGAGGCTTAGAAGTATGAGATTTGGCTTTTAAAACTCAAAAATTAACTTTGGGATGAAAACAGGGCCGCGCGTACGCGCACTCCACGCGCACGCGTGGATGGCCTCAAAAACTTATCGACGCGTAAGCGTCATGCACGCTAACGCGTGGATTCAAAATTTGTCAATCGACGCGCACGCGTCAACCACGCGTACGCGTGGGTGTTCTCGTGCCCCAAGCACAACACTAGCACAGTTCTGGCATACCTCTCTGGAAAATAGCTGGGCATTGGGTGCAGCACAATCGGCGCGCCCGCGCACATCACGCGTACGCGTGGATGGCACTTTTTCGGAAGATCGGCGCGCACGCGCCAAGTGCGCCCACGCGCAAGGGGTCATTCTGCTAAAAATTTTCTAAGTTAAAAGCTGCAGAATTCACAGATTTAAACCCCAATCTTCCAACAGACATAACTTCCTCATTTTAAATCGTTTTTCACCCGTTCTTCGAACGGCATGGACATCCCGGATCCAATTTCATTTCTAAACAGATTTGGTACAAAACGGAGATCCGTAGTCCAAGTTATGTCCCATCAAAGTATGCCTAAAAACCATATTTTCATACAAAACCACAATATGCCATTTTCAAAACAAACCATTTTTAACTCTTTTCAAAATCAATCAAAACATGCCAATTTCATCCCTTTTCTTTGAAATCAATCAAAATATATCAAATTCAACATCAAGCCTCCTCAACCCACACATTGACACATTACCACAATTTACCAAAATCACTATCTCATCATTTTACCCCACTTCACCCAAGTGGCTCAAACTCAAACACATTGACATATCATATACTATTCCTCATGCCAATTCTCAACAACACCAATTCCAATAAATCATTATTGTACACAATCAACATCATACTCACCATCAACATGGTTCAACCCACAATTCAACCATAACCAATCATCAAGCATATATCACAACATGCATATTTCTCATACATCATACCACCAAGGCATCAATAATCATCATCACATATATGACCACATCATATATCTCAATCATTCAACAACATCAACAATTCAATGCCTATCTTAGGGCCTCTAGCCTAAGTATTTCCTACCACATTACATATTAGATACGGGAAACCGAAACCATACCTTAGCCGATTTTCCCAAGCTCCCCCGGAGCACTTCCAAACCACTTATCCACAAGCTCCCAAGGCCTCAACACCTCCAAGAACAGATTTTTCACCACCAAACCCTTTCTAAGCTTTTCAAAGTCACCAATCAAGCTCCAATATTCACATATACACAACCTAAGCCACAACCATCATACCCATACACAACATCTCAAAACCCAAACATCATAAAACAACAAAATACACTAGGGTTGAGAATCTTACCACACCCAAGGTCCAAGGAGACAAGATTAACCTTCTCCTTCAAGAGAGTTGGGTCTTATAACATCAAAGAACCCAAAATCTCAACATTTCACCCATGAAACTCGAAAATAAAGGCTGGAATTTCGAACAGAAACTTGTGGCTTACCTCAAGATTGATTATATGGGTTTTGTAGAGCTCTCCGCGGTGAACGCGTGGCCGCAAACAGAGCGGTAATCGGAGCTCTAGATCAAAAGTTATGGTGGTTTGAAGATCAAGTGAGAGGAAGAAGGTTGAGAGAGTGTTCTTCCCCCATCCCTCTACTTTTCAGCATGTTTTTTGAGTGTTGTGAGGAGAGAGAGTGCTGAAAACTAGGGTTTTGGTTTAGTTATGTTGGGCCAAGGGCCCACTTTGGGTCCGGTTGGCCCGGTTTGGCCCGTTCGGTCCAATCTTGGTCCGAATTCTATAAAATTGGTACCAAAATTCTCGTCTCAGTCTCCTCTATCACATTTAGCCATAAAAATCACATTTTAGACTTTCTAGAATAAATTCTCATTTATGGGTTAATTAGCCGTTAATTAACCGGGTTTTACATTCTACCCACCTAATTGGGAATTTTGCCCACAAAATTCAAATGCAATTATCTGAGAATAAATGCGGATAATCCGTTCGCATCTCCGACTCAAGTTCCCAAGTGTGTTCCTCAACACCGCCTCGACTCCATGCCACTTTGACTAGTGAAACATCTTTTCCACGCAACCGTTTAATACTAGTATCATCAATTCTGACTGGAGCCACTGGAAGCGTCAAATCTTCCCTTAACTGAACTGATTCAGGTTCTAACACATGGCTAGCATCAGGAGTGTACTTCCGAAGCTGCGACACGTGAAACACATCGTGCAGATTCGAAAGATGAGGTGGTAGAGCCATCCGATACGCCACCGGTCCAATCCTCTCCAGGATTTGAAATGGACCAATGTATCGAGGATTCAACTTCTTTGCTTTAATCGCCCTACCTACTCCCGTGGTCGGAGTAACCTTAAGGAAAACATGGTCTCCTTCCTCAAATTCTAAGGGCTTTCGCCTCTAATCGGCGTAACTCTTCTGACGACTCTGCGCCGTGAGCATCCTATCTCGGATTTTCTTGACTTGTTCGGTGGTCTCAGCTATCATTTCCGGCCCCAACAAGCTTTTCTCTCCAGCCTCATACCAACATAGCGGAGATTGACATTTCCTCCCATACAAGGCCTCATACGGAGCCATTCCAATGCTCGCATGATAACTATTATTGTATGCAAACTCCACTAATGGCATATACCGATCCCAACTCGCCGGTTGGTCCAAAACACAAGCTCTCAACATATCCTCTAGTGTTTGGATCGTCCTCTCAGATTGACCATCTGTTTGAGGATGGTAAGCCGTGCTCAAGCTTAATCGGGTTCCAAAAGCCTTCTGAAATGCACCCCAAAACCTTGAAGTGAAACGAGGATCTCTATCAGAGATTATAGTAGCAGGTACACCATGAAGTCTCACAATCTCCTTTATGTATAACCGTGCTAGCTCCTCAAGGGTATAAGTCATACGAATGGGCAAAAAGTGAGCTGACTTCGTCAGTCGGTCCACAATCACCCAAATAGCATCAAAACCAGCCCTAGTCCTTGGCAATCCTGACACAAAGTCCATTGCAATACTTTCCCACTTCCATTGTGGAATCTCTAAAGGTTGCAACATACCGGCAGGCTTTTGATGTTCAATCTTTACCTTTTGACAAGTTAAGCACTTTGAAACATATTCCGCCACATCATTCTTCATACCCGGCCACCAAAACATCGCCTTCAAATCATGGTACATCTTAGTACTTCCCGGGTGAATGGAGAATCCGCTTTTGTGTGCCTCCTTTAAAATATCTTGCCTCAAAGTGCCAACATCCGGCACAATAATCCTACCCTTGAATCTCCATAACCCATCTTTTTCTTCCGACACTCTCCACTGTTTTTCTTGCTCAATGGCCGGTAACACCTTCCATAACGCTTCATCATTTTGATGAGCCTTTAGGAGTTCGGACTTAAAGTCACTTGAGATTTCTAATCGGCTCAAACACAAGGTTCCGGATACTTCTTGAGTACCAATTTTCAGACTCTCGAATCGCTTGAGCAACTTCTCCTCTTGAAGCATCATCCAAGCCGTATATAACGACTTCCGACTTAATGCATCCGCCACTACATTCGCCTTTCCCGGATGGTAATGCAACTCAAAGTCGTAATCCTTCAACAATTCCATCCACCTTCTCTGCCTCATATTAAGCTCTTTCTGATTAAAGAGGTACTTCAAGCTCTTATGATCAGAGAAAACTTGGAACTTAACCCCATAGAGATAATGCCTCCACACCTTCAAGGCAAACACAACTGCAGCGAGTTCCAAATCGTGCGTAGGGTAACTAACTTCATGAGGTCTCAACTGTCGTGAGGCATACGCCACCACATTATGATGCTGCATCAGCACGCACCCTAGACCCTTCAATGAGGCATCACAATACACTTCAAATGGCTCATTCGGCTCGGGTAGCACTAACACAGGTGCAGTAGTCAACTTTTTCTTCAATGTCTGAAAGCTCTCCTCGCACTCAAGAGTCCAAACAAACGGAGTGTCTTTGCGGGTTAACTTTGTCATTGGCAAAGCTATCTGTGAAAAGCCCTTGATAAACCTTCGGTAATAGCCAGCTAAACCCAGAAAACTCCTTATCTCTGTTACGGTGGTTGGTTGTTTCCAATCCATCACAGCCTCCACCTTAGTTGGGTCTACGGCTATTTCCTCCTTACTCACCACATGGCCCAAAAACTTCACCTCACTCTTCCAAAACTCACACTTAGACAGTTTTGCATAGAGTTTCTTCTCCTTTAGAATCTGCAACACGGTCCTCAAGTGTTCCGCATGCTCTTCTTTAGTCTTGGAATAAATCAGTATGTCATCAATGAAGACAACAACGAATTTATCCAGAAACGGACGGAAGACTCTATTCATGTAATCCATGAATACCGCAGGAGCGTTCGTCAACCCAAAAGACATTACAGTGTACTCGTAATGACCATAACGAGTCCTGAAAGCAGTCTTAGGGATATCCTCACCCCTCACCCTTATCTGGTGATAACCGGATCGCAAATCAATCTTGGAGAAAACTCCAGCTCCTTGTAACTGATCCATGAGATCATCAATTCTCGGCAATGGGTACTTATTCTTTATTGTAACCTTGTTCAGCTGCCTGTAATCCACACAGAGCCGCATACTCCCATCTTTCTTCTTTACCAGTAACACTGGAGCACCTCATGGAGAGACACTTGGCCGTATAAAATTCTTTCCCAACAAATCCTCTAACTGAGACTTTAACTCGTTCATCTCTAACGGTGACATCCTATCAGGAGCACTTGAGATTGGTCCCGCCCCGGGCACCAACTCAATAGCAAACTCAACCTCTCGGTTAGGTGGAAACTCATCAATATCATCGGGAAACACTTCCGAAAACTCACACACAACCGGAATTTGCTCCAACCTTTGATCATCACCTGAAACACCCGCGGTTAACAACATGATACCCTGACATTCGGTTTCAGAACAGTTCACCATCATCGAATTCAAGTAATAATTGTTTACCACGACCGACCCTTCTGTATCTTCCGGCATAAAGTACACCGACTTTGTAGAACAATCAAGCAGAACATGGTTCTTAGATAACCAATCCAATCCCAAGATAAGATCAAGGCCGATCATCGGCAAGCAGACTAAATTATGAACAAAATCACGCTGCTTGAACCTAAAGGAAACTTCCGGGCATCCTAGCCTAGTTACCGTGGCTTCATGGGTAGCATTGTACACCCTTAGATCATAACCTAAAGTTACAATCTTCAACCCTAACTCATGGGCTTTCTCAAATGCAATGAATGAATGTGATGCTCCCGAATCAAATAAAGCATTTAAAGTTTGACCAGCTAATTCACAGTTACCTCGAATGAGTGTCTCAGATCCCTCAGCACCTATAGCTGAAGTGGTGAACACCCGACCAGTCTGTTGTGCCTTCCCAGCACCTTATTTCTGCCTCTCCGGACAACTTGCGGCTTTATGTCCCGCCTTTCCACAATTGTAGCACAAACCCCATCCGGCCTTGCATGGTGCTCCCGGATGGTGACTTCCACACTTAGCACAAGCTTGATCATTCTGAGGCTGCTTCCCAAACTTCCTTCCTTGGGAGTTGTTGTTGTTAGGCCTCCTGAAAGAGCCTCCCCTCTTGAAAGACGGACCTCTAGGTGCAAAGCTCTTCCCTCGGTTCTGTGGGAATGTTCCTTTGTGACTCCCTTTCTCAGCGGTTGCCCTTTTCACACACTCTTCAGCAACCCTACACTTGTTCACTAATTCGGAGAAAGTCCTAATCTCCATTGGTCCCACTGAACTGAAGATATCACTCCGGAGTCCTCCTTCATACTTAACACACTTCCATTCCTCATATTCCACCGGAGTCCCTTGGCACATACGAGAGAACCTGAACAGCTCCTCAAACTTGTCAGTATACTCTGATATGGACATAGTACCCTGCTTCAGCTGTAACAATTCAAGTTCCTTAGCCGTCCTAGCAGAAGTTGGAAAGTACTTCTTATAGAACTCTTCTTGAAAGACATTCCAAGTGATATAGTCATCACCCTGCTGCAGAAGACGTCGGATGCCTTGCCACCAATGCGACGCTTCACCTGTGAGCATATAGGTAGCAAACTCGACACGCTGTCCTTCAGGTACTACTTGTGCTTGCAGTGCTCGCTCTATAGCCTGAAACCATGTATCAGTCTCAGTCGGGCTAGTAGTTCCCTTGAACTTAGGCGGATTAACCTTCAAAAAGTTTGCCAATGTCATCGGGCCCTGAACTCCACCTCCATCATTACCATGGTTGTTCATCTGTT
This sequence comes from Arachis stenosperma, assembly GCF_014773155.1. NCBI lineage: Eukaryota > Viridiplantae > Streptophyta > Magnoliopsida > Fabales > Fabaceae > Arachis > Arachis stenosperma. The sequence continues at coordinate 11,930,833 of NC_080386.1, read as the reverse complement.
GACCAAGAGCCTCAGCAGTGGCTTGTATAGCAGCAGTCATGTTCTCCAAAGCAGCCATAAAGTTCACCGGGTCATTAGGGTTATTCTCCGGTGCACGAGCATTCGTACGACCTCTCGCACTACCTCTACCGCGTCCACGAGGCGCCATCTGGTTCCTATACACACCAAACAATCGATACTAAGTTGATCAGTCTCAATATCGGAAGTCTAGTGCTTCAAAGTCCCAAATGCATGCTCATGAACGTTTATGCCAATTATATCAAATAGATATACTAATAGCACATAACACACACACAGAGAATGCACAGAAGCATAGTCAGTCCATCCCTCAGGCTCTACAGGAACGAACTGCTCTGATACCATAATGTAACACCCTACCATACAGAGACTTATGCTTAAGTCATAATTCAGAGATGGCAAGGTATTACGACCTCTAAAAATAAAATTTAGTACGTATAGTAGTATGAATGATTGATTATAACTAGGAGCCATTGTAGAAAAAGGGGTAAACAAAAACAAATCGCAACTCAAAGCGCAACACTCCGATCGATAACGTAACGAACAAGGATAACCAACGCGAGATTATATATACAAAGGAGTGTCAAAAACAGGAATATCAAAACTCAAAATCCGGCTGCGAAGATAACCGGTCCGAGCATAGCAATATATACATATGATAAAAATAAGGAAAACCCCAAAGGAAACCCAAAGGGACACAAATACATAAAACCTATTCTCCAAAATCTCCCATAAGAGGAGTCATCACAGTTTGTATTATTTAATGGAGATAAAAGTATCTAAGCAAAACATATAAACCAAAAACATAGTTCCCAAGAACAAGGAATCTTCGCAAATCTAGAAGTCTCCAGCATACCTCAGCGGGAAACCTCACGTCCTGCATCTGAAAACCACAAAATCCGCATGGGTGAGAACCAGAGGTCCCCAGCATGGTAACAGCTTCCACATATATAATACATAATAAATAGAGGAAAGCCGAAGGCAATCCTAGAACTTCCTCCAGATAATATCAAAGCTTATAAACAAGCTAAACCATATAGAGGCATCTGACTAAAGATTCTTCAGTCTAACTAATACTTCCCTTTCCAATTCCTTCAAACCTCCCAACCACCAGCAGGGGTATAATGTAGCAAACACAGTTATATCAACAAAGAATATACAAATAGAAGCAATTAAGACATTTAGACAATTAGCAAGTAATATGCAGTCAAATAGGCAATCTCAAACAATTCACATAGTATGCATATGATGAATGCCTGTCCCTAGTGGCCGATGATATCATCTTGTCGGTTATAGAGCCAACCCGACAAGTCCTGGTCGCTAACCATTGGACTGTCCCTCTGTCGCGCATCCCCAACTCGAGTTATACTCGTTATAAACTTGATCACAAACATGATCCATATCCATCACCCTCACTGGTGAATATTTCGGGGGCGAGCTCATCCGGGTCTTTCACAGTGCCCGGCCACACTTACGACATAGGGTCAACAGAGTATCAAGTCTCAACCTGGAGCACGTGGTGGCTAGCCACTGCTACTACCCAGGGAAACTCGTATCTCTGATAGTGGAAGTGCAATTCACAATTATCAATAATTCAGCATAAACATGCATGAATCCTCATCCATGGATCAACATCCATATCAGCCATTCCGGCTCATGGTTAAATCCATAACCAGCCAATATTCATAGCATACACAGCTATTCCGGCTCATGGTTCAATCCAGAACCAGCCAATTCACAAATAATTACGGCCCTTTGGCCAATGGCATAACAAGCACTTCCACCACCATCCTCCGCATCTCACTTAATCATCTTTGATCCTCATTGATCATTCATTTTCCCTTGCTTCACTCGCAAGTTACCTCATTCACTAGCCCCTTTTTAATAGCTAGGCATGCCATAATGATTTAAGACATAAATGGTGAGATTGGAGGCTTAGAAGTATGAGATTTGGCTTTTAAAACTCAAAAATCAACTTTGGGATGAAAACAGGGCCGCGCGTACGCGCACTCCACGCGCACGCGTGGATGGCCTCAAAAACTTATCGACGCGCAAGCGTCATGCACGCTAACGCGTGGATTCAAAATTTGTCAATCGACGCGCACGCGTCAACCACGCGTACGCGTGGGTGTTCTCGTGCCCCAAGCACAACACTAGCACAGTTCTGGCATACCTCTCTGGAAAATAGCTGGGCATTGGGTGCAGCACAATCGGCGCGCCCGCGCACATCACGCGTACGCGTGGATGGCACTTTTTCGGAAGATCGGCGCGCACGCGCCAAGTGCGCCCACGCGCAACGGGTCATTCTGCTAAAAATTTTCTAAGTTAAAAGCTGCAGAATTCACAGATTTAAACCCCAATCTTCCAGTGGACATAACTTCCTCATTTTAAATCATTTTTCACCCGTTCTTCAAACGACATAGACATCCCGGATCCAATTTCATTTCTAAATAGATTTGGTACAAAACGGAGATCCGTAGTCCAAGTTATGTCCCGTCAAAGTATGCCTAAAAACCATATTTTCATACAAAACCACAATATGCCATTTTCAAAACAAACCATTTTTAACTCTTTTCAAAATCAATCAAAACATGCCAATTTCATCCCTTTTCTTTGAAATCAATCAAAATGTATCAAATTCAACATCAAGCCTCCTCAACCCACACATTGACACATTACCACAATTTACCAAAATCACTATCTCATCATTTTACCCCACTTCACCCAAGTGGCTCAAACTCAAATACATTGACATATCATATACTATTCCTCATACCAATTCTCAACAACACCAATTCCAATAAATCATTATTGTACACAATCAACATCATACTCACCATCAACATGGTTCAACCCACAATTCAACCATAACCAATCATCAAGCATATATCACAACATGCATATTTCTCATACATCATACCACCAAGGCATCAATAATCATCATCACATATATGACCACATCATATATCTCAATCATTCAACAACATCAACAATTCAATGCCTATCTTAGGGCCTCTAGCCTAAGTATTTCCTACCACATTACATATTAGATACGGGAAACCGAAACCATACCTTAGCCGATTTTCCCAAGCTCCCCCGGAGCACTTCCAAACCACTTATCCACAAGCTCCCAAGGCCTCAACACCTCCAAGAATAGATTTTTCACCACCAAACCCTTTCCAAGCTTTTCAAAGTCACCAATCAAGCTCCAATATTCACATATACACAACCTAAGCCACAACCATCATACCCATACACAACATCTCAAAACCCAAACATCATAAAACAACAAAATACACTAGGGTTGAGAATCTTACCACACCCAAGGTCCAAGGAGACAAGATTAACCTTCTCCTTCAAGAGAGTTGGGTCCTATAACATCAAAGAACCCAAAATCTCAACATTTCACCCATGAAACTCGAAAATAAGGGCTGGAATTTCGAACAGAAACTTGTGGCTTACCTCAAGATTGATTATATGGGTTTTGTAGAGCTCTCCGTGGTGAACGCGTGGCCGCAAACGGAGCGGCAATCGGAGCTCTAGATCAAAAGTTATGGTGGTTTGAAGATCAAGTGAGAGGAAGAAGGTTGAGAGAATGTTCTTCCCCCATCCCTCTACTTTTCAACGTGTTTTTTGAGTGTTGTGAGGAGAGAGAGTGATGAAAACTAGGGTTTTGGTTTAGTTATGTTGGGCCAAGGGCCCACTTTGGGTCCGGTTGGCCCGGTTTGGCCCGTTCGGTCCAATCTTGGTCAGAATTCTATAAAATTGGTACCAAAATTCTCGTCTCAGTCTCCTCTATCACATTTAGCCATAAAAATCACATTTTAGGCTTTCTATAATAAATTCTCATTTATGGGTTAATTAGCCGTTAATTAACCGGGTTTTACATCCATGCTGTCCAAATCTTGCAAAGATATTGAAACAACACAGTACAATTGAGAATAACGATGAAGTTGGAATCCGACCAAGCAAAACATATCAATCATTTGTCACAGTAACAGGGGATCATCGTGAATTAAGCTTTATTAAAAAAGATGTGAGAAATTACATTACGAGGAAAGTCTGTAATGTTTCGAACTAGACGATGCCAAAGAATTTGGAAAATACTTATAAAGAATGAAAGAGAAAAATCATAACTTCTTTTATGAGCTCGAACTTGAGGTTGATCACTCAATCAAAAATGCTTTTTGGGCTGACGCAAGAAGTATGGCTGCTTGTGAGTATTTTAAAGATATTGTTTCATTTGATCCACTTACAGTACAAACAAAAAATTTGCTGTTCTGATTTATGTGCTTTTTGATATAACTTTCGGTGAATATCAAACTGTTTTTCGGTGCATATCTGATTTTCTTTATGCATTGTTGACTTTAGGTATAATTTAGTTTTTGGTTCTTTTGTTGTCAATCACCATAGTCATTTTACATTTTTAGGATGTACTTTGATGAAAAATGAGGATATTCAGTCATTCAAAAGTTATTTCAATGTTGGCTTCGTTCTATAGGAGAAAAGTCTCCGAAAGGCATTCTAACCTATCAATGTGCATCGATGCAAAGGGCTACTGAGAGTTGTATGCCAACAACAATTCACAGGTGGTGTATTTGGCATATTATGAAAAAGATTTCACAGAAATTAAATGGCTATAAGAGACACGAAGAAATTGAACAAGAAATGAGTCATGTAGTTTGTAACTCTTTTACAAAAGATGCATTTGATAGAAATTGGAATGATTTCCTTTTGAAGTATGGCGTTGGAGATAATAAGTGGCTTTCAGATAAGGGTATCTTTATTGGAATTAACTGATGCTGCTATTTTTATTCTTTGAATATTTGTGTTTTACTTGAGTAATAGAGGTGCCAAGTTATATACCTTTGGATGCATTTTGTTTTTTGATTTACATTTTTTATCATTTTTGCAGAGATTTTTGTAGATCGTCATTTACGGATCACAATTATCTTGATCATCACTTCCGAGTCGGGATGAGAAGCACACAAAGGAGGAAGAGCATGCATATTTTTTTAACAAGTTTATTACACGCAATAGTTCACTGATCCAATTTGTCAAACAATATGATAATTGCCTAGAAAGTAGAGAGCAAAGAGAGAGAATCTGATGCAGCAAATTTTTATACTATCATACCATGTGCAACAAAATTATCAATATAAACTTAATTTCAGTATGTGTATACTCACAGGAAGTTCGGGAAAAGTTCAAGCACAATTTAGAAGAAAGATAGATTGCACCGCAAGATCAACAGAGTCCTCTCTAGGTTTTACGGCATATAAAGTTATAGAACAGTTTTCAAACTCAATATTCAATAAGTTTGTGGTTACATATGATGCGATGTCACGGGAAGTAAAATGCCAGTGCTTATTATTTGAGTCTAGAGAGATATTGTGTCGTCATTCTCGGAGCGTGTTAAGCTTTGAGGGAGTAGATAAAATGGCACCAAGATATATATTGAAAGATGGAGTAAGAATGTAAAGAGAAGGCACACACGTATCAAGAGCAGCCACGATGAGCCTCTATTAGAGCAAAGAAGTAGGAGATTTGATGATTTGGTGTTTCGATCACAATATTTATGAATTCGTATCAGAATTTGAGAAGTTGACTGCAATTTTGCATCGCACTTATGATCATGCGATGGCTGAGATACAAGAATATAAAACAAAAAGTAAAGGAAAATATTTGTTATCGCACGAAGATGTTTCATTGGAAGATATTAACGAGCTTCAAAGCCCACCCCGCGTCAGAACAAGAGGACATCCCAAAAATATATTGGGATTAAATACTGAAAAGCAGATTGCAAATACTTCAAAAAAAAATCTCTAAGTGAGGTAAAATTGATGTGCTTTAAGTAGGAAAAATTGTCTTTGTGCAAGTTAATAGTTGTGCTAATATATGATTTACTTTTTGCAGTTGAACCTTTTAAATGATGGATCATTGGTGTAGTCAAATTCTAGCATTTATCATGCACAAATTATGAATTATCAGTTCCAAGATTCAATGTAATAAGATAGATGTCTCGGTGTTTATTTTAACGATTTTCGGTGTTTCATTGTAAGAATTTCGGTGAAATTCATTTAATATTATTGTCTGCAATTGTGTGAACTTGGATTCATTTAATATAATAAAGATTAGGTCCATAGAATTTTATCAAAAAGTTTTGTAATGAATATTTACAAAGATGCAAAGGATGTGTTTGTTTTAACTATACAATACATAGATAATTCAGTGTAAAAATTCTTAATAATTTACAGTATTTAACCTATACACTTTTTATATCTCCTGATAAAAATTTACAGAAAAAATTGTAAGCATTTTCACTGTGTTTATTAGAATGATTTTCAGTGTTCCATTGTAACAATTTTGGTGCAATTAAATTTTCCTCTTTTTTTGCAATTTTCGTGAACCTAGATTTATTCAGATTAACAGAATTTCAATACAGTACAGACAGGTTCATAGAAAATTAATTTGGCAAAGAAATTTATGAAAAGTTTGGATTGAATATTTACAAGTGTTTGTTTTAACTATATAGTACACAGACAATTCAGTACTTAACCAGTGTATAAATTCATAACAACTTACAACATTCAAACTATCAACTATCAATATCTCCTGATGAAAATTTACAGAAAGGACTTGACAAGGCAACGGAAGATTTCAAGAGTCTTATGGTTTCAGATTCATCAATTTCTTTATCTCACAATTGATTTATTTCATTAAAAAGAACAATCGAACTATGTTCTTGCCTGAAACCATCAACTCCTTCCTACAATTGAATCAAATTTATTAATTTGTGTTAATTTAGAAGTAGAGAAACCAATTACGTTTATTGTTACTTACCTGGTTCCAATTTTTCCATGCATATTTCACTTTTTTTTCTTTTTTGGATCGATTATCTCCAACTATTTCATCACATATATTCCGCAGTCTTAACTGATAAACAAAAATTAAACAACACCGTAAACAAGTTTATTAATACAACATTAACAAAAGTAACACTACAATAGAAAAGAATAATAGGAAGATCAATACCTTGTTCGTTGACCACTGATGTTAATATAAAAAGCTCAAATAGTTGAACAAAAAAAAAGAATAAGACAATTCGATTAAACTAGTATTTTTCAAAAACCAAATTTGGACTTGGTTTATTTATTCTAGAAGAATGTAAGAGGACCATTAGAATTTATTATTTTTGGCTATCAATTAGTCATCAGTATTTAAAAGTATGGGATAAAATATGTTGTTAGATTATTAGACTAAATGAACTAGACTAAAGGAATTGAATTTATAGCTAAGTGACAGCCAAAAATAATAAATTTTGATGGTCCCCTAGCATTTCTCTTTTTATTCCAAGCCAGACATTACACATGATTTTTTTTGAATGACGCAACACAATGTCTTTCATAAAAGATGTTTGTGGCGTATGGATTGAATCCGTCACTTGACAATCCAAGTCTCACATTATGAGAATCGAGAAAAAAATTTGTATGACGATTGTCAAAGTCCTTTCATGACTGGCCATCCCTGGGATGCCTTAACTTTTCATCATTTTTGCATTCCTCGTCATGCTACCTCATGCTTTTGGCTGTTGCTAAGCACATGAATAGTCTTTGAAACCTTGAAATTAAGGAAATGTGTTGCAATGTTTTCACAAAAACATTGTGAGATTTTTTGGAAGGCAAAACATAAACTTCAACTATAGGATGCATAATCCAACGAGATGCACCACATTTATGACAATATGTTTCCTTCTCGTGCTCTTTCTAATATAGCATGCAATCGTTCGGACATGCGTCAGTTTTCTTATAGTCAAGTAGACCTAAATCTCTCACCATTGTCTTGGCTTTATTGAAAGAAGTAGTAATATTCAAGTTAGGAATAGCCTCTTTTAGCAACTCCAAGAGAGAAGCAAAAAAGGCATTACTCTACCCATGTGGACACTTTAATAAGTATAGTCAAATGGTAAAAGACAACGTAGAGAATCCCTTACAACTGAGATATAGTTCTTTGCTAGCTTCTTCAGCCAAGTTATAGAATGTCTTTGCATCTTCATTCAGACCTTCTTTTATTACTTCTACTTGTGCCACATCCCTAAATCTATTGTTCAACAAGGCCTCCATATCATCATATGAGTTAGTCTCACTCTCACTATCACTATCACTATTGCCATCAACATCCATGCTGACTACGCTTTTCCCATGATGAATCCATCTCGTATAACCATTAACAAATTCAAAGGCAATCAAATGGATATAAATTGTTTGCCTTTGGTGCCACAAGAAATTATAACACTTTGCATAAGGGCATAAGATTTCCTTTCTTTGCGTGTTTTTGATAGAGTAAGCAAAGTCTGAGAAGTCATTGACACTGTTACTAAACGCAACTTTATCTCTTGGTAAACTCATCCAATCTTTTTCTAAGTCTTGAAAAACCTAATCATTCATGTATTGTTACTACTATTTAACTAAGCATGTAAATAATAACATTCATGCATATTAATCATATAAATTCATCAAATGACGACATACAACAATATTATTATTAAAATTAAGAAAGAATTATATTAGTTATCCAAAAGTAGACTAAATATCAAAAGACTTTCAATATGAAAAAAACTGCACAAAGGTATATAATATACGTATGAAAGCATACAAGGATAAACAAGATAAAAAATTTTACGGGATCATGGCTCAACAAATGACAATCTTCAAGTCCTAAAATGTTCACCAATGTTCCTCAAACTCCTCTGAAGCAATCTTTCTCTATAAAGGAGTAAAGAATAAAATTTATATTATTCTCTATGAATTATTTAACTCAATTAAAGTGGCCAACAGAACAATCAAACAAAAACCAATAATCGATTCTATATGAACTAGTTAACTCAGCAAATTACAAAAACTAATCATTCTGTAATTTACATTAAAAATGAAGAAATCAAAGGGAAAAATACCAGAGTCAATGTGGAGAACCAGAAAGTGTTGAATCAGTAATAACCAGCGTAGAAAATTGCACCTCAGTGGAAAAGCCGTGAAAAATCTGAAATTCAACAAAAAATAATCAAGCCAATCCAAACAAATTGAAATTCCATACTCAAGAATCATAATAGCATGCTTAATTACCTATGATCTAAGACAAAAGCTGATAAGAGAATCCTAATTTTAATATAAATTAACCTAATCAGCAAAATTTAGTTTGAATAAACAAAATTACTAAGTAATAATTAAAATCTTAGTAAACTGTAATGAATTAAATCAGAGAACAGCAAAATGAATTTTCTCAAAAACCTGAAAGCTGAAGAACAGAGACATAAGAAGGTAGGGGTGAGGAGGTTGCAGCTGCGCTGTAGTCTTGCTAGAGCAATAGAGCAGTGGAGGGGTGGTTGCCATGTTATGTCAGAGCTCGCTAGCGGAATAGTGGTTGCTATGGTTCTGCATCTCTGGTTCACGAAGAGGAGGAGGCGAGAAAAGAGAAGAAAAGGAAGAAGGAGAAGAGAAGGGAGAGGAATTTTTCGCCGGTGGTGGTTTGGCGTAGAACGAGGAGTGCACGACGCTATCACCGTGGAGGATAGCACCATGCAGTCGCCATACGTTGAGAAGAGCATCGCGCCATTGCTATGGAGGAGAGCACTCCGTGTCGAGCTAATGTCGTTGTTAGGTTAATTGATTAGTGCTAGCAGGGGAGAAAGGGTGTGCGTGCATGGGTTAGTTACTGGGTTATGTTAGGGCTTAGGGTATTGGTTGTTTAAATGAACTGACGCTGAAACGAATTTGTTTTTTTTAAAAGATATTTGGAGGGAAAATAATAAGTGAGAATATGATTAAAAGATTTCTTCTAAAATTTTTAACTATGAATAATTTTAGGCAACTTTTTATAAATGTTATTTGTTCAGTTTTTTTTATAACTCTTATAACATATTGAATTTTTATTTTAAAATGTTGTCTTAAAATTTTTATATTGCAACATTTTGTAAATGTATTTTTAGATATCAAAAACAATTATTTTATGAGTGGCCAAAAATTTTATTATTTTTGTCTTACTCAAAAACACCTCATAAAAAATGTTGTCTTTGTCTATCTAAGACAACTTTTATTAAATGTTTGTTTCAAACAAAAGTTATATTAAGCCAAAAATGTTATAGTGAGTCGTCACCAAAGAAGATAAATATAGCAATTTTGGCAAATAACTGATTAAGTAGAGCTTCAAAAGTTTAATAACAAATAAAACTTTTTAATGAAGGAATAATACATGAGAAAAAAATGATAAGAGAAGTGGGTAACACTATTTTGTTTTGATTATCTATCGTGTCAACTGCGTAAATGATTCTAATACTTTTCAATAAATGTGCTCTAATAGTATTTCAAACCATTCGATTCGATGCAAATGGTGAATCCCCACCATTTAAGAACATTATATTTAACAACTTGCAAATTTGAACAGAATCAAATTGAATGATGGTGAAAATGAAAGGCATTTCTATTTGGCGCCTGTTCAAGTCAATAATATAAAGAACGAAAAATGGCAGTCCAGTCATCTCTAAGATAGTCACCAATGATATAAATATTTAGGACATTATTGTATTGATGTTGTGGTCATTGGTATCATTTTAATTTTTTATCAATTTTTATTTTTCAATAAAACTTCGTAATGGCATCGTTGTCGTTGGTAAACAAACGTTTTGTCTTTTTATTTTTTAAATAAAATTAGTAATGGCAGTCAGTAATAAATTAATCAAAATGTACTTTTATCTTGAGGAAATGGTCACCGATGATGAAACCATCCGTTCACATTTACATTTTATTGAATTATATATTGCAAGATGAAATTATGAGATAATTTTCATAATATAGTCTATTTATTATTTGTTTAGTGCAATAATAATCTAAATGATGTATGCTAACTAACATTATTACCAAAAAAAAAATTTATAATTACGCTAAAAAATCGTGACTATAGTTAGTAAAAAAAGTGATCATAAATCTATGGTTACGGTTTTGGACCTATGATCATGATTTTTTGTCGTGCCCATAGGTCTATGACTACGATTTTTTATCTATGACCACGATTTTTATAAACACGGTTACAATTTTTAAATTTTGACATTTTAGACCATATTTTTTCACCATGACCATAATCTCTATTTTCACCCCTCTTAGCCTCTATGATCACTCCTTTTTTAAAATTGTATGTAACCATAGCTTTATTTATAGTTACGATTTTTACCGTGATCATAGCTCTTTTTGATGTAAACTTAAATTATGTCCCTTTGATTGGGTATTGAATTCTATAGCATTGTTCACAAATTCATACTAATATAATTGTACTAGGTCATGGATTCTCATGCCCAGATTGTTCCAAGCGAGTTCTTTGATTACATGAAGGTGTTATTGAAAATTCTCAATATATTTTCATACTTTCAAGTTTCAATATTTTTCCTATTTTGATATTACTCAGGCAAAGTCAATAATAACTTTGGGAGTAATAGTGTGCCAAATCTCTGGTGATAATATATTGCAAAACATATAAAGTATATTTTTATTTTTTTATTTTCTCTTCATCATTTTTTTACTCATTTTATTCATTATTATTATTTGTTTATTTATTTTTCAGTTTTAACTGTTGTATAACTTAATTATCTCTCACTTCTTTCATTCTAACCTTATCATGTGAGTCTTGGATTAAGTCACATATATCAATTTTTATTGTTGTATTTATACCGCTTTTAGGTGATTTCAAGGGTGGAGTTGAATTTTAATTTTTTTTGTGTGTAAATGTATTGATAAAATTTGATAACATTGATCGGTGATTTTGGGGACGAATTAAGAAGTTCAAAAAAGTGTGTAGTACAACATTAATTTTGGTGATGTTGGCATGTCCATTAATTGTTGAAGGTGAAACTTCAATATCGTGAATCATTGTATTAGCATTAAGTAAGAGGAATATAGATCAAGTTAGTTGAGATTTAGAACCTAATTTTTTTCTTTTTTTTTTTTGTACAGTGAATATGAAAAATTATTTTGTTATGTAATATGATATGAAAAAGTTTCTTAGCATTATTAGTAATTAATATACAAGGAATAATTTCAATTTTTCATTCACACAAAAAAATCCACATATGATAATTTAATTCGATTTAACGATCGATATTATTTTATGTATGCATAATTTAGTTTGATTATGGTGCATATTATATTTTTCTTTGCATACATGCATGATGTATTTTTAAATTTTTATGTTTGAGTATTTTCTTCTGTATATCACACTGATCATTCACTAGTAATGATTATAATAACGTTAATGAATCTGCTGAATAAATTAAAAGTAACTTGTTAACTTGTTTGTATTCTTAATAGTAGCTTTTAAAAAAGCAAAACTTGTGTTTTTACCAAATACCAACTATTCTTTAAATAGAATTTTTTAAATAATTTAAAAGGTGAAAATTCATATGCATTCTATTTGACGTAAAGTTGATCGTTGAGAGTCGTTAGATAATTTAACTGATTTGACTAAATTTTTATCTACCGACTCTCAACTATCAATTTTACGTAAAGTTGACTGAGTTTTCACCAATTTAAAAATAATTAGTACCTTTTATTAAGTAAACACGCTCTCCTCTTGCTACTCCTTCTTATTTCTTTTTCATATATTCCATCTTTGTGACAATTAAATGCTTTTGCTAAACGCAAGTATTAGATTCACCCTTATCATAACAGAATAATATAACACCAACATATTCACTACTTATCACTAGTGCTCAAAACTATAAACCATTAGCATATGAGCAGGAAATTATTAATTTAAATACAAGATGAAGCCCTAACATTCACAACCACAAATTCAAAGAGATCGGCTAATGCACCTTTGAACTATAGAAAAAAAAAATGTCATTATTCCAAAATCTCAAACAAAATGGGTGGTGCCCTTCATCAAACGATTACCAAGTCCATGAAGTGGTGGAACCGGCGCTGCGAAAGAGCAGCAGCCGACCCCGGCACCAAAAAGGCCACGTGGCATTCAAAATCAACAGCGAGGAAGCGCCGAAAACTGCAGTAGCAGCAGCAGAAGGAGTCTCCTCTGCGCCAGAGACTAAGGCGATCATAAAAAATGTTGCTGAGACTGTGGACCAGAAAGCTAACATGTTTATTATTCATGAGCGGAAGAGGATTGAACTTGCAAGGCTCAAGTCTTTAAATGCAAAGGGTTAGAAAATGAATAAATATCTTAGATATATATTATATGGTCATGAAACAAGAAAATAAAACGTTGTGATTGATGTTTGTAGCTCCATTAATGTTACCTTAGTTATATATATAAGTACTCCGAAAATTCTCAAATCTTGTATCCTCTAAATAATTTTATTTGATGTGTGGCATTATATAAATAGTATGTGGTTTTCATGCGGGTTTTTGGTTCCTTGGCTTTTTTTCCTGAGTTTATATTAATTGTTCTGTATATGTTCTGCCCTCAAATTAAAATCAGTTGGTTTCTTCTTCTTCTTTTCTCCCCAAATAATTTCCCAAATTTTATTTAAAACTCGACATTCTCCAATACTTAGCAATTTTTACACATTTGATTTCTTCTTCTGACATCTAATGTACATTTACGTAGTAACGCGTGGCACACAAAGGGAAAGATGCTATTTTGGGTCAGAAGAAGTGAAGAACATTTTTTATTTGGTAGCCCAACTTTCAACTAATAATTGATTTCAAACCCAAGGGTTGTCTATCCAAATAAAAAAAATATGAAAACAATAAGATTAGATTTCCGTGGAGTTAATACAAAAAGAAAAAGAAAAAGATTTCCGTGGAGTTCAGACCAAAAACAAAATTTCTGTGGATTGAAGATATTGGTAAAAAAATATATTGGTATAACAAGAAAAAGAGTATAATCCAAGGTTTCGAAATTCGAACCAAATCGATCTAATTATTGATTTATCAGTTTAAAAATTTTACCAAATTAACCGTGATTCAATTAAAATAATAGATTTATAATAGGATAAAATATTATTTTAATCTACAATATTTGAACTAAATCCTGATTTAGATCCTAACGTTTCAAACGTTTTATTTTAATCTCAAAATTTTAATGAGATTGAATATTGTTTCATCTTTAAATTTGATATTAATAATCATCAATAGAGTGAGTGACGTGACCGTGACCGAAACTTTTTTCTTATTTCCACTTGTTAAAAATATATAACAAACATTTTTTTGTAACACCTTCTATTTTTTTTTTAGAATAAAACCTCAGACTCTAACAATAAATCATCAATGCTCCAAAATCTAGGACGTCTGAAATATTAAGGACCAAATTACAATTTAGTTCGAATATTAAAAACCAAAATAATACTTTATCCTTTATAATAAAATAATATATAAAATTATAAATAAATATAAATATATTCTAATATGAACCTTAAAAATACGGATATTAAAAATACAACACTAAGTAGAGTTTCATAATTCTATGCAAGTATAATATAAAATTTAAAAAGAAAAACAAATAGATAGATATTAAATTTTATATGCGTATAAAATTTATGATATTATATACTATACGTTATAGAATAATAATTAAAAAATAATCACACAAAAAATATTTTTTAGTTTTATACTATCATAATTCTAATTTTATATTTGAAAAACAAGTGTATTTTATATCTTTTAATTTTTAATCTTTATCTAGTTTAAATTAGATTTATTATATAAATATCTTAAGAAATAAGTATAATTTATTATATAATATTTATCAGTTTAATAATATTTTTATTCCTTTTTTTTCCTTACTTTGAAGACAAATATACTTTTAATATATATCTAATTTAGATTAGATATATTATATTAATGTTTTTAACATAACTATAAACCTATGATAATAACCAAAAAAAATGTTAAGAAGATTTTTGTCAGTAGAAAAAACTCGTTTTTGATCTTAATTACAAAAAAAATTGATAAAAACATAGAAGCTTTGTAGCCCAAATAAAATATTGGCCCAAAATCAAACCCATATATATATATATATATATATATGAGTGTTGAGATAAGGATTGTCTTGCTTGCGCAATTTTTTTTAAAAGATACGTTGGAACCGAGTTTGTCAGTATATGTAGGAGTTAGTATTGATTTTTAACATATAAGTCTAATTAAAAATCTTAGTTTAGTGATAAAAAATTTTATATAAATAAAAATTTTTGGTTCGACACTCACTTTTAATATATTTTTTATATAATATAACACAATATATAATACAAGTTGGTCAAATAGAATTGAATTTCGACCCACAGATCAACCCACTCTGCGTTCTGTCACTCTTAAAAATTCAAGATTAAAACTCGAATTTAAATAGTCTTTGTAATAATGACTATACATAATTTTATTAAAAGACGTTCAAATTCTGAATTTGATCAACAGAAAAATTCAAATATTCTTGAAAGAAAACATAATACTCAGATTGATAGAAGTTTTACCGCAGAAATAGATATGGTCCAAAACATTATTAGAAACCATAGGTAATTACATGTACCACAATTAAAACTCTAATTATATTTTAATTTGTATAATATTTCTAAATGATCCTAAGTACACTTTATTTTAGTATTATAATTTAATTTTAAAAACTCATTTACCTTTATATGATAAACTTTCATTTTTTTTCTATACTTATGTTTAAATAATTCTATTTTTCATTTAAATTTATATTTTCTATTTTCTTTTATAATATCTCATACTGTTTATATAATTTATATAATTCATCATTAAATATGATTTATTTTTGTGACAAGTTGAATAATAAAATTTATTTAAATAACTTGCAAATAAAAATATAAATAACAATAAAGTATAATTTAATGTCATATCTCTTTTAATAACTATTAATCTAAAAAAAATTATCAACATTATCCAAATGATTTTTATTCTATCAAAATCAATTTTACAAACTAAATTTCATCTACAAACGTGAATCCAAGCTTACGCCAAATTGTAGCATCTATATAACAAATATTTAAATATCAACAATATTTTAACCATATATAACTCGCAACACACAACAAAAACAAATAAATTACTATAAATTACCGAATTATTAAAGGAAATATTATCCTTTTGGGTAAAACCTTCAAACTCTATCCGACTATAGAAATCTAATTTTTTCTCGAAACTTTTTTACATTAAAGTTTTAGATAAATCGATCATCTTCTAAAAGCTTATATTAAATCAGATGATTTTATAGCTCAAATTATATTATAATTTCGTATTTTCCATCTTTATTTTAATCTTCTATTTTTTATTTAAAATTATATAAAAAAAGTTATTTTCCGCTCCCGCCCTTAGGTACGTCACTTCCCTAGTACCCGCCCTAAAAACAGAGAAGGTCGCGACGGATAAACTGACACGACATAATAATAATGCATATACATAACTACAGTATAACACAATTTCTGCCAAAGAAAAATTAAAAAAAAAAAAAAACTATACTATATAATACTATGTACCATAGAAATTCACATTGCACCAAATTATTTAAGCTATATTGAGTTCAAGCACGCAAGCTTTAAAATTGGTATTAAGCAAATCAAGCAACAAAGCAGCGTGATCCGTGTTTCGAAATAGAAACCGAAAATACATTAAAAAAAGCTTAACTTCGAAAGGGGTAAACAAATTAAACAGACAAAAAGTAAGAGAGCTCACTACATATGTATATAAGTTCTATAGTTGATTAAACCATAACTAACTAGCTAAACATGTTGCCTAATTGAGAAAGTAGACATAACATTAATACTAATTAGTAGTCTAGGAGAACGAACGGCACAAAGGGCAAGTGGTGTGCCAGTTGTCAAACCATTTGTCTAAGCAGCTTGTGTGGAAGAAATGCTTGCAAGGCAACTCGCTAACCTCTTGATTCGCTTCGAACCCTGTGAGGCACACGCAACACTCCACCATAACACTCTTATTATTGTTGTTGTGGCACAATGACTTGTACTGTGTTATGGACACCCTTCTTGGCCTAGAACAACCCGAACTTTCACATGATGTTGTGTCTTCAAACATGCTAATATACGTTGGGTAATCTGAAGAAGTGGTATCTGAAGAACTGGTGGCACCAACAGCTTGAAGCACCGATCTAAACATGTTCTTCAATATAGCAACAGACATAACCGTGTTCATCACAATTAAAGGTATCACCCCTTCAGCAGCACACGGGTAATTTGAGAGACCCATTGTTGTTAATGCTTGAAATTAGAGAAAGGAAAACAAGTGCGAAGTCACTCACTACTCACTGTGAATTTATCACTACAGCACTATGCATTGACAAAAATGAGAAAAACATGATATAAATAGTATCGTGAGACGCATTCTATTTATATAAGTTCTTATTTCTTAAACTAGAATGAGACTAACCTAACCATGGTTCCGAAGTTGAGTAACCAAGGAAATGATGTTACACGTGGCGACACGTGTTGAGAAATGGTAAGTAGCAAGGACTTTTGTGTGAAAACTAAAAAAGAAATAAGTAATGTGGCGCTATCAAGTGTCACGAGGAGGGAGGAGGGTAAAGTTATAGGAGGCCACGTGTCCATGAGGCTACGCGGTGGCCACAGTGGTTGTGACTGGTGGCATCGATCACAGCCTTTCAGCTGCTTCACACACAACGAAGTTTCTTGATCTCCGCTGATGGGTCCGCGTATGTATCCGTTCTTTTAGAAAAATATATATGAAAACTAATATCTTTTTTTAGTAATAAAATTTGGTATAAATGATTTTTTGAGTACATATCTCTTTTTTTATTTTTTTAAAAATAATATTTTTAATATTTAATTTTATTTTATTTTATACATAATATTTTTATTTATATCAAAATTAGATAATAAACTTAATTTTATCTAAAAATTAAGCGTAAAATTAAAAACATTCAAAAACATTTTTAATATAAATAAAAAATTTAAAGATAAAATTAAATGAAATACTCTACCCTAATTTTTATTATATATTACAATATTATGATTCGACTCTAAAATTCACTTTGAACGGGTAAAAAGTTAATGTTTTTTTGGAATAAATAAATAAATAAATAAATAGATCTCAATTGGACTCAACAAAAAAGTTTGATACCTGACATTACGGGTGCAACCGTAACATTTGACGAAGGATTTTTTTTTTTCAATTTTCAAAATTACTATTTCACTCGAGTTAAAATTTACTTTAAAGATAAAATTTACCGTAATCTTCTCTAACTATTTGAAAAACTCCTGCAGGATTGCTCCGGTCAGCTTATTGGTGTTGAGATCCAACCAAATCAAGCTGTGGCAGTTGTCCAACTCCATCAAAATGCTGTCGAAGAATGAGTTGTTGCTAAGTTTTAAGATCGTCAAATTCAAAAGCTTTCCAATCCAGAGGAATCTCCTCCGTGAGTCTGTTGTTCAAAAGAGAAATCCAATTAAATTGTGTGCAGTTGCTTAAATCCCAGGAATACTTTCTGTTGGTTTATTGAAGTCCAAGATTAAATTCTGCAGCGTCTTTATGCTACCCAGTTCCTGCAAAATTTCATGAGGAAACAAGTTCAGCTATATGATCAAGTCTCAGAAGTTAGAGAATGATCCTAAAATAGAAGGAATATTTCTATTCAGGTAGTTGAAACTCAAATTCAATCCCACTAGGTTGGAACAGTTGCTAAGAGTGGATGGAATAGAATGGAATAGAACCTGTAAAGTGATTATTCTGTATGAACAGTTCCTTCAAACGATTCCTAGGATCTTGACACAGCCACTTCGAAATTATACCATAGAAGTTTTTAAACTCAGATCCAACGATTCCAAACACACCATCTCTGCCGATGATTCCTGAAACAATCCTTCGAACTGGTTAAACTCAACAGAAAGCTCCTCAGCCCCTCCATTTTCAAGAAAATCTCAATCGGTAACTCACTGAAAAATCTGTTTGACAATATATCGAACTCAAGAAAATCTCAATCGGTAACTCACCGAAGAATTTGTTAGACAATATATCCAACGAGACGAGAGACGAGAGACGAGCAAGACGAGATCGAGTTGGACAAGCGTAGAGCAGAGATTGTCCGTCATAGCGACCGAAATCTGGCTGGTGAAGTGGTTACTAGAGAGGTAAAGGGACTAGAGCGAACCGATGAGTGTGCATATTTGAGGGGGAAAGACTTCTTTTATCCCGTTTCCAAAACTACAATTTTATTTATATGCTATGAGTGTGTATCCGTAATGTCAGATCATTAGAAATATTATATATATATATATATTATCTTAGACAATTTACCTCATTAAACGAAATATATATCAGTCACAAAAAAAACGAAATATATATTAATATTATCTAAATATTTTAAACTAAAAGATATAATGTCAAAATTTCAAAGCACATCTTAATTCGATTTATTATAATACGAAGTAAATTGAATCTAATGAATTCGAATTAGGTGAAAAATATTGTTGAACAAAAATTCTGAACAAAAATCGAATCAAATAGATTCAATTTAAATGTATGTTAAAATGATAGCAAATCAAATAAATTTACTTTGATTTATAAGTAAGAGTAAATAGAATTCAATAGATTTAATTTAGCCAACTAAAAAAATATCTAAAATAATTCGAAACTAATGGATTCAATTTGATAATTTTGTGAATTGACACCCATTGCTTCGATTTACTAATTATTTCTGTGTCCCATTATTTATACATTACTGCTTTTTTTATCATTGTTTCCATGCAATACAATTTTTATATGTACCTTCTTTTTTATCTATTATTTTATCAAATTATATTGAGTGTCCATTATGTATATCTTTGTATTTTATATATAATATTTTATATATATTATTTTTACTTTATATCAATTTTAAATTTATAAATTTTTTACTTTATAAAAAATAGTGTAATGAGTAGAAATAATATCATTTATATAAGTACTTAAAATAAAAAATTAAATTGAGAGTATAATTTAGACTTTAAAATAAGTTAAATAATATTTATACATAATTACATAATAATTAATTTAGTATTTAATTTTTATGTATATATAATATTTTTACAAAAAAATATGAGTACTAATAGTATAAGAATATAAAAAATCTTTAAGATAAGAAGTACACAAAATACCAAAAATTTATAATAATAAAAACTCAAAAATATTTTAAAAAATTATTTAATACTCAAAAGTATTTTTTAATTTTTATTATTATAAATTTTTAGTATTTTGTTTACTCCTTATTTTAGAGATTTTTAATATTTTCATACTATTAGTACTCATATTTTTAGGAAAAATATTATATATACGTCAATAATTAAATACTAAATTAATCGTTATGTAATTATTTATAAATATTGTTTAACTTATTTTAAAGTCTAAATTATATTTTTAACTTAATTTTTTATTTTAAATACTTATATAAATCATACTATTTCTACCCATTATCACTTTTTTTTATAAAGTAGAAAAATCTATAAATTAAAAATTGATATAAAGTAAAAATATTATATATAAAATATAAAGATGTACATGATGGATATTCAATGCAATTTGATAAAATAATAAATCAAAAAAAGGTGTACTTATGAATATTGTGTATAAAAATGTGATAAAATAAAAAAAAACATCAGTAATGTATAAATCAAATTATGGAAATAGTGTCGATTTACAAACACCATCAAATCGAATCTATTGGTTTCGAATTATTTCAGGTTTTTTTTCAGTTAGTTAAATCGAATCTATCGAATTCGATTATTCTTAATTATAAATCGAAACAAATTCATTCGATTTGTTGTCATTTTAACCATGCACTTAAATTGAATTCACTTGATTTAATTTTTGTTTACCAATGTTTCTTATCTTACTTCGTGTTTCAATAAATTTATATAAAAATATACTTTTTAGAACTTTGACATTATATTTTTTAGTTTATTTTTTAGTTTGAGATATTCAAATAATATTAATATGTATTTGATTTAATGAGGTGAATTATTCTATTATCTTTATATATATATATATATATATATATAGTGTATTGTAATTTATTTTTTATTTATTAAATATGGAAAAGTATGAAAAACCAATGGAATATTTATACAATACGTACAATAGAGATTTATGAATTATTAGAGATATAATCATTAGTGTTACTTTTTCTCATTAGCTGGAATTTTTGGGATGAGTGGTATTAGAGCGTTAGATCTGAAAGGTCAAAAGTTTGATCATCAGTACACTTTATTATTTATTCAAACGATCTTAAATTTGAGTCTTATAAATAACAAAATATTATCTTAATAATATTTTTTTTCAACATATTAATATATAAAATTTTTTATTTTTTATATATTTAAAATTATACTAGGACTATGTCGGTTTATAAATAAAAGGAAGAGAGTAGAGACTATAATTTTCTATTTTTCTTATTTTTTATTTCTCTTTTTCAGAACTAGCATTGATTACAATATTCCAAAAACATACAAGAATTTAATTGATTTTTAGTGTAATGCACTATTCAATCATATCATCTTGGTATATGGGTCCTCTTTCCGATTCCTTACGTTTTCTTCATTTTATTTAGGCAACAATTATTCAATAATTTTAGTTATGGATATGTTTGAATAAATTGTTAGTATTTTCTTTAAATGGAAATATGGAATGGCGAGATAAATATATATATGTTACATAAACAAGCCGACAAGTATATTATGAAATTTTGTGTTGTTAGATAGGGATCAAGATTTTTATAGGATACAGAGAAGGATAGGAACAAGCCAACATACAACTTATGATCCACTTGTTATTTTTGCATAATCAAAGGGTAATTTAAATTTTGTATTTTTTTAGATTTTTTTATTATCATGTAGTTGATGTAACCATTTACAAACTGTTAACACATTATTAATAATATATAATACATATTTAACTCTTTATTTTATTTTTTTAATTTGATTTAAACTCTTTCTTTTTATATATTATCAACTTTTATTTAAATAAATAAATATGGATAAAACATGAAATATTAATAAATACATAAACCTTATGAATGATAAATAATTTATATATAAAGAGTAAACAACGGTATACCATTGAAATTTTATATAAAAAAAATTCATTTTCTTTCGATGAATTTTATGGTATCTTTTGTTTTAGACTTTTAGTATTTAAATTATTTAAATTATCTTTTAAAATAAAAAATATTTAAAATTTATTAATATCAACTAATTACCTATTTTAAGAAATTAGGCACCACAATAATCATTTTTTCTTTTTTAATAAATAATGAAAAAGACTCTACTACGTACCAATAGCTGGATGCTCTCGTATAATTGATCAAACTAAATATTATAAATAGTAAAAAAAATTAAATATTATAAATAAAAATTTAATTTTTTATATAATTTAAATAACATAATTTTTTTATATTCATCTAAAAAGTTGCAGGTTCGAATTTTTTTATCTTTAATAATATATATATCTATAAATAAATATAT
Organism: Arachis stenosperma; assembly: GCF_014773155.1. Taxonomy (NCBI): domain Eukaryota; kingdom Viridiplantae; phylum Streptophyta; class Magnoliopsida; order Fabales; family Fabaceae; genus Arachis; species Arachis stenosperma. The sequence goes on along the minus strand of NC_080386.1, from coordinate 11,908,332 downwards.
TTATAAGCAGTATATACAATAATATACATATAAGCGTTTTTTTTCTTTTTATTTGGGTTGGATAGAGTGGGTTATTACTTATTATTTCAAAATGAACCTCTCCTTAAACAGATTCACTTAGAATCTCTCTCTCTCTCTCAACCAGTCTTCTACTAATCTAATAATTAAATTTAAGAAAACTCGACGTTAAATTCAGTTCTTGTATATATATGTGAAAACATGTACAAGAAACTAAACTTTTAACTTTTTAATTAAATAAAAGATTAAGACTAATTTGTCACATTAAAAATACATCAGGGACTATTAATCTTTTTATTTTATTAAAAATTAATATATCAAATATGCGAAAAGATAAGAAACAAAACTTTTAATATTTTATTAGAAAATAATCTTTTACAAATAAAAATGATTGAAAGATAAGTTAGAAATGTATTTTATTATTAGAGTAAAGTATCAATTTGGTCCTTCTTAATTTCTTTGAATGACAATGCGATTTTTAACCAAAAATACGTTCTATTACAGTACTGACCATGTATTACATCTGTCAATCCGGTCTTTCTGTCACTTTTACGGTGAAAATTCGACATAAATTGCTGACGTGTCAGATTCAAAAATAGATAGGAACTTAATTGTCTCTAAATTTAAATTGGTTAAGGGTTTATTTGTCCTTATTATTCTTTAAATAATATTTTTAATTATTTTTTTATTTATTATATTAATATTTTTTTAATAAATTATTAAATATATAGTATAATAAGTACAAACTAATTAATAAATTATTTAAATTTAAAAATATCATTTATTATGAAACCAAATAAATAATTTTTAAATATAATTTTTAAATATATAAATAATAAATATTAAAATTCAGTTAATATATTAATAATAATAATTCTATGATATACTATTAGTATTATGATTTAGCTAATTTTCACAATAAAGTGAAAACTAATGAACACATTATTTGATTTATAGTAAATTTTTTTATTAATAACAAATTTAATTTTTTATTTCTTTGAACTAAATTAATAATTTTATTTGATATCATTATACTAAAATATACTATGAGTAGGCTATTAATACTAAATGAAATAAAATATAATAGAATTATTAATTTAGTTTAAAGGATAAAAAATTAAATTTGTTATTAGTAAAAAAAATTTATTATATATCAAATAATGTGTTCATTAGTTATAATACTAATAATATATCATAGGATTATTATTATTAATGTATTAACTGAATTTTAATGATTATTATTTATATATTTAAAAATTATATTTAAAAATTATTTATTTGGTTTCATAATAAATGATATTTTTAAATTTGAATAATTTATTAATTAGTTTGTACTTATTATACCATATATTTAATAATTTATTAAAATAAAATATTAATATAATGAATAAAAAATAATTAAAAAATATTGTTTAAAAAATAATAAAAATAAATAAATTTTAACTAATTTAAATTTAGAGATAATTAAATTTTTGTCTATTTTTAAACTTGACATATCAATAATTTTCGTTAAATTTTTATCGTAAAAATGATAGAAAAATTGGATTGACAGATAAAATATAGAGTGAAGAACTGTAATAGAATATATTTTTGTCATTCAAAAAAAATGGAGAAAAATCGAATTGGTACTTTACTCTTATTATTATCATTTTTTTTATAAAGTTACAGTAGTATTTGATAAGCATAAAAATGAAGAGAGTGAGAAAAATATGATTTAAAGAGTGAGATACGTGTGAAGCGTGTGTATGATGAGAAAGGAGAAGAACAATGTTGGTTTAGGGCCTTATCTGCAAACTGTGAATGATGCAAAAGAAGAATCCGCCAATACAGCAACCGCCTCAAGTAAACAAGGTGCGGGGCCTACGTTTTCACTTCCTCGATATATGTCACAATCTTATTCTTTCCATTCAGTTTTCAAGCACAACCCAAAAACCATCTCACACGGATTCTTTCCTACGTTAGAATTTAGTGAATCATATTTCTCTTTTGTTAACTCAGTTGGTTTAAGAATTAGTTCATTAATTTGTTTAAAAAAATATTATGAATTTAAATTTTGTTTTAAATATTAATTTATAATGAATTAATTTTTAACTTCTTAAATTAAAAAATAACAAAATTTACTTAGACAATTGTAGCTTTTATACAAGATTTAATAAAAAGGAAATTTCATGAATCAATTAAATAAAATCTACCAAGATTATAAGAACAGAAACATTAAAAAATTAAATGAACTTAAAATTGATACATATTAAAAAGGATTAGAGTTGATAATAGATCGAATTCGATCCAAAAATTACGAATAAAATCTGATCTTCAGATTCATATATCTACAAAAATAAATAAATAAATAAATAAATAAAAATTATATATAGTTAAACTATAACCTATATCTAGCAAACAAATCCTAAATCCCTTCTCCCTTCTCGGCTCACCGCCTCCCTACTTCAATTCCAATCTTATCTCACCCCTCTCTAAGTCACCGTCTTATAGTTTATAAAAAAAATTGGTTATTCAATTTTCTTAATTCTTGTTTGAATTATGGGTCTGTTTGTTGGTACGAAGAAAGAGAATTTATTTGATTTTTTTTTAATTTTTGGTATGATTTTATACTTTTGTTTGAGGTTTTTTTTATTGAATTAATAGTTAAAATCATTCTTGAAAGATACTTAGATCTCCATATGAATTTTTGAATAATAAAATTAATCAAAATCGTCTCTAAAAAATGATGGACATGACTATATTACTATTGAGCTGGCTAATATTGGGTGACGTGTTCTGTTAAATGCCCGCGTGACACAATAACAAAACGACACCGTTTTAAATCAATGGTCTCTAGGAGTTGAGACAACATCATTTGGTGTTCAGGAGAGATTTAAAATGTTGCAATCCATCACCTCCTCTGTTAACAAGCATCTCACTCTGTTTCGCTCCAAAACATGTCATCTCCCTCAAACTATGCCCTAAGCCTTTGACCTAACACTTGAAGCAGGCCATCAACCTTCGTCAGCGTTGGAAGACCAATAAAATAGAAGAGGTATCGGTACTGAATATAGAGGTAATCGTCTCCTAGAACAACATTGATAGTAGAGGAAGCTATCTCGACTTTTATAGATAAGGATGAATTCTTTTTCTTGTTTTTTGAGTTATTCTGCGGTGTGATGTCTTGGTAGTGGCGTGACTCATGGGTTCATCTGATTGTGGGTAGGGTTTGGGGTGACTAACAGTTTGTATGACTATTGTTGTTTGATATGAGTGGGTTGGAATGCTTTGCTGTTACTGGCATTTGTGATGATTTGTTAGGTAGGGGTTTTTCATTTTAGTGATGGTTCTACTCAATTGTTGCATGTTTGTTTTGGATTTAGGGTTTATTTTGGTATGTTTTTCTGTGTTTGTTAATGGAATTATTATCTCTGTTTATAGATGGAGGGTCCTCCCATGACTTTTGTCTTTCACCATGGTGAAATGTTTAAAAACTCTGTTGATAGAGATATGATATATGAACCCGACAACACTGAAGTCTTGATGGGTGTTAATGGAGACACACTTGATATGTTCTATGTAAGGAGCTACTATAAGGAGTTGGGATACATTGAAGCTAAAAACTGTTGGTGAAAAGCTTCTGGAGTACCCCTCTCATCTGGTTTGAGAAGCTTAGTCACAGATGCAGATTTGGTTGCAATGTGTAAGGATTGTAGGAGAAACCAACATGTGATTAATATTTACCTTGAGCACTGTATTTCACAGCCATGTATAGTAGACAACATGATTGAGGATGTTGTCAATGTGAAAGCATAAAGTAGCAAGCAACAGAAGTCTTCCCAAACTAAGAAGTGCCATTATGAACCTGCCAAGATGGCCACTACTGGTCACCTTGAGTCGAACAAACAACCCTTCTGTCCACTAAGACAATTCCACAGCTCAGTTCTCAACCCAACAAGCCAACTATGAAGTGTAACTCTCAACCCAATAAACTAATAAAGAAGTCCAATTCTCAGCCCACTATAAAGGCCCACAAGCTCAGCCAAGCCACAACTCAGCCCATGAAGGTTCCTTCGCAGTTCATCAAACCCCACCCTCAGCTTAAAAAGGTCACCTGTCAGGACAGTACAATTTCACCTCAATCCAATACACCATCTGAAACAACCAAGAACTCACAAGGTAATAGTAATAAGAACAAAGATGGTGGCAGTGGCTGCAGACTGACCAGATCTGGGAGGCATGTCAAAGAAGTTCCCATCCAGAAAGAAGACAGTGACTCTCATGACTCATATGAGAGTACTGAAGATGAATTGTATAAGCCTCCTAAAATTGTAGGAGATAACCTGTATAGCAGTGACAGTGATAGTGAGACTGACAATAGAAATAGTGGTGAAAGAAAAGACTCTAAATCTGAACTCAAAGAGAAGCATAGGCCTCCTAAGACAAGATTATGGGACAAAAAAAATAAAAACTGATGACTCTAGCTATGAGGGTTCTGAAGATGAACAAAGCTTTGATTCCGGTATGCTTACTTCCTTAGGGTTAGTGGTTACTTAATTTATTTGGCATTTGTGGTTTGGTTACCTGATGTGTTGAATTTTTTTTTTTGCAGATTTAGATGAGGATGATGATGACCTTAAAGGTGAATCAGATGCTGACTCATAGCATTCAGAAGATTCTGGTAAATAGTTGGACTCTAATGAAAAATCACCACCAGTATACCCTTAATTTAATAAGAAAATTAAGTTTGGACAATTGAAATTTGAGGTTAGTATGATATTTAAGTCAAAGTCTGAATTTATGTAAGCCACTAGGGATTACATAATTCAGTGGGGGTAGGAATATTTCATTCGTAAAGAATCATAAAGTTAGAGTTAGAGTTGTTTGTAAGAGTGATGATTGTCCAAGGGTTGTGTATTGTACATGTAACAAACCAGATGGGCCTTGACAAATTAAAACTCTAGTTGATAATCACACCTGTCCAAGGAGGAGGAAGAATAGAGCCGTCACCCAAACATGGACACTTAGTAAATTAGTACCTAAGTTTAGTAAACATCCCACTATGAAGCACCGAAAAGTTTATGACTGGTTTGTTAAAAAGTGTAATGTGTATTTGAATAACACATACATTACTAGAGCTTTGAAAGCTGCTAGGAAGGTCGTAGAGGATGATGAAATAGTACAGTACGAATTGGTGTGGGATTATGCTAATAAACTACTGACTAGCAATCCCGAATCCACAATACAAGTTGGTGTCATCTCTATGTCCAAGACTCCTTTTCTATTTGAACGATTCTATGTCTGTCTCGATGCTTGTAAGAGGGGGGTTTAAGGCATGTTGTAGACTTTTGATAGGGCTGGATGGAGCGTTTCTGAAGACATTATACAGGGGACAAATCCTTATAACATTTGGACAGAATACTAACAATCATATCTTTGTGATTGCTTATGCTATTGTAAGTGTAGAAAATAAGGATAATTGACAGTGATTCCTAACACTACTGTACAAGGATCTGAAAGATTACAAGAAAAATAAATTGTGTTTCATTTCAGACATACAAAAGGTAAAAATGATATTGACATGTATTAATACAATCTAAGTATCGATTTGATTTAATGAATATCTTTTGAGGAACTATTTTAATTTAATGAGATTCTTTCATAGACTAATTTAACTTATTATCTTTTCGTGTGTTGTCTGTAAAGTTTAATTTCTGCCGTTCAAAAAGTGTTTTCAAGAATCCATCATCGATTTTCTACGTGTGATATTTACGGCGCAATTTTTTAAAACAATGGTCGAAGACAACTAATAAAAGATCTTGTATAAAAATGTGCAAGATAAAAAACGAAAATGGATCCTCTCCAATTTTTTTAACACTTGACAAAATACAGTGCAATCTCTCACCTTTGATTTTAATAGTGGGACTAGAAATAAATAAGAGAGAGAGTATGATGAATGGTTAGATTAAACACTGCACACCATCCAGTTTTTTATTCACTGGAGAGGATCCACTCCCATAAAAAACAACTAATAAATTTAATAAAAACATAAACAGAGTTAAATTAATAGACTATAATTTTCTATTTTTCTTATTTTTTATTTCTCTTTTTCAGAACTAGCATTGATTACAATATTCCAAAAACATACAAGAATTTAATTGATTTCTTAGTGTAATGCACTATTCAATCATATCATCTTGGTATATGGGTCCTCTTTCCGATCCCTTATCGTTTTCTTCATTTTATTTAGGCAACAATTATTCAATAATTTTAGTTATGGATATGTCTGAATAAATTGTTAGTATTTTCTTTAAATGGAAGTATGGAATGGCGAGATAAATATATAAATATATATAGATTACATAAACAAGCTGACAAGTATATTATGAAATTTTGTGTTGTTAGATAGGGATCAAGATTTTTATAGGATACAGAGAAGGATAGGAACAAGCCAACATACAACTTATGATCCACTTGTTATTTTTGCATAATCAAAGGGTAATTTAAATTTTGTATTTTTTTAGATTTTTTATTATCATGTAGTTGATGTAACAATTTTCAAACTGTTAACACATTATTAATAATATATAATACATATTTAACTCTTTATTTTATTTTTTTAATTTGATTTAAACTCTTTCTTTTTATATATTATCCACTTTTATTTAAATAAATAAATATGGATAAAACATGAAATATTAATAAATACATAAACCTTATAAATGATAAATAATTTATATATAAAGAGCAAACAACGGTATACCGGCCATTGAAATTTTATATAAAAAAAATCCATTTTCTTTCGGTGAATTTTATATATCTTTGTTTTAGACTTTTAGTATTTAAATTATTTAAATTATTTTTTTAAAATAAAAAATATTTAAAATTTATTAATATCAACTAGTTACCTATTTTAAGGAATTAGGCACACAATAATCATTTTTTCTTTTTTAATAAGTAATAAAAAAGTTTCTACTACGTACCAATAGATGCTCGTATAATTGATCAAACTAAATATTATAAATAGTAAAAAAAATTAAATATTATAAATAAAAATTTAATTTTTATATATTATCAAAATAAATATAAGCGTTTTTTTCTTTATATTTGGTTTGTATAGAGTGGGTTATTACTTACTATTTCAAGATGAACCTCTCCTTAAACAGATTCACTTAGAATCTCTCTCTCGCTCTAGCAACCAGTCTTCTATTATTCTTTCTCGTTCTGGTTTTTCTGCAAGTCGTATATACTTCAAGAATCTAATAATTAAATTTAAGAAAACTCGACGTTAAATTCAGTTCTTGTATATATATGTAAAAGCATGTACAAGAAACTAAACTTTTAATTTTTTAACTAAAGAAAAGATTAAGACTAATTTGTCACATTAAAAATGCATCAGGGACTATTAATTTTTTTTATTTTATTAAAAATTAAGTTTAATTACTTTGTTAGTTCTATAATTTTACAAAAATTTTAATTAGGTCTCTATAATTTTTTTTTAATTGAATTTTTACACTAATTTTTTTAATTAGATTTTTTTTGATAATATTTGACTTAATTGTATAAAAATTTAATTAAAAAAATTAGTGCAGAGATTCAAATAAAAAAATGTAGGAACTCAATTGAAAAAAATTTAATGCAAGGATCAATTAAAAAATAATAAAAATTTAATTAAAAATTTTACAAAATTATAAAAATTTATAAAATAATTAAACCTAAAAATTAATATATCAAATATGCGAAAAGATAACAAACAAAACTGTTAATATTTTATTAGAAAATATTTTTTTACAAATAAAAATTGAAAGATAAGTTAGAGATTTAATAATTTATTATTATTCTTTTTATAAAGTTACAGTAGTATTTGATAAGCTTAAAAGCGAAGGGAGTGAAAAAAATTTGATTTAAAGAGTGAGATGCGTGTGAAGCGTGTGTATGATGAGAAAGGAGAAGAACAATGTTGGTTTAGGGGCTTATCTACAAACTGTGAATGATGCAAAAAAAGAATCCGGCAATACAGCAACCGCCTCAAGTAAATAAGGTGTGGGGCCTACGTTTTCACTTCCTCGATATATGTCACATCTTATTCTTTCCATTCAGTTTCCAAGCCCAACTCAAAAACCATCCCACACGGATTCCTTCCTATATTAGAATTTAGTGAATCATATTTTTTTTTGCTCGCTAATTTAAGTTGGTTTAGGAATTAGTTCATTAATTTATTTAAAAAAATATCGTCAGTTTAAATTTTATCTTAAATTATAATTTATGATAGGTTAATTCTTGATGTCTTAAAGTTACAGAATAACAAAATTCACTTAGACAATTATACCTTTTATACAAGATTTAATAGGAAAACAAATTTTATGAATCAATTAAATAGAATCTACCAAGATTATAAGAATTAGAAACATATAGAAAATTAAACGAACTTGAAACTGATACATATTGGATAGGATTAGAGTTGATCATACATTGAATCCAATCCGAAAATTACAATAAAATCTAATCTTTAGATTTGTATATTTACAAAAAATAAATAAATAAATAAATAAAAATTATATATAGTTAAACTATTAACTATATCTAGCAAACAAATCCTAAATTCCTCCCTCCATTTCGGCTCACTGCCTCCCTACCTCAATTTCAATCTCATCTCACTCCCTCTCCGGCCAAGTCACATTCTTATTGTTATCGAAAAAATTTTGGTTCCTCAATGTTCTGTACTCTTGTTTGAATTATGGGTCAATTTGTTGGTATAAAAAAAGAGAATTTGTTTGATCTTTTTCTTAATTTTTGGTATGATTTTGTACTTTTGTTTGAGATTTTTTATTTTTTTTAATTTTTAAATTTTTAGAATTTTTTTTATTTTTAGTTGGTTTTGTTTGAATTTTTTTTTTTATTTTTAAAATTTTAGGAGTATTTTTTATTTTTTAATCGAATATATCCAAAATCCGATTCGACCTGTAAATTAATAAATCGGATCGGATTCAAACATAAAAAATATAGATATTAGATCAAATACTATGAGTTTAACGTAAATCGAATCAAAATTTAATAATATTCGATTCGATTCAATTTGATGCGTGTGTAATTTTAGATAGAACAAGGCACCACAATAAAAAAATTAATAAACTTAAAAACGCCATAAGGATAAATGCCTTCATAAGTTCAAAGAATTCTATAAATAACTAAATAAAGAATAAATTTCATAAATATTAATATTGAATTATTAATTATCTAATTTTATATAACCTAAGTCTTTAATGCTCCATTATATTAAAAATAGCTAATCTTAGTAAAACTAAATATTTAAAATATTCAATGGAAAACAAGTTTTTAAATATTTTATTAATGTTATGATAAGAATGAGTATGTGAATGCTATTTATTATGTGCTGCTCATGTTTTTAAAGATGAGTGCATTAAAAAAATTTGAAAATGTAAATCTTTTTTCGCATATATAAATATAGAGAAGCAACTGAGGAATAATATACACAACATAAATAAAAGCAATTCTTTCTCTCTTTATATTGCCTATATACAAAACTTTTTTCTTCTCTCTTTCATATGTTACTAATATATATAATAGTAGTAAATATATAAGTTTCTTCTATTATTATAATGAGATAATTATATTGGTAAATATCAAAATTAGAGTCTTTTATTTATACTTTTATTTTATATTTATTTATTTTACAACACGTTATCAGCACGAGACGCCGATCAAATTTTAGAAGACTTCAGGTAATAAATTTTTATTATGTCAAAAGCTCTCTCATTTTGAATTTAATGCTTTTGATATATCTGGAAACAATTATTTATCATGGATACTAGATGCTAAAATCCATTTTGATTTAATGGATCTTAGTGATACCATTAAGGGTAAAAATAATATATCCCAAAAGGATAAAGCCAAAGTCATGATTTTCTTTCGTCGTCATCTTGACGTATGATTGAAAAATGAATATTCCACATTAAAAGATCCTGCAGATCTGTGGAAAGACCTTGAAGAAAGGTATAATCATCAAAAGACGGTGATACTTCCTCAAACTCGATATGTTAGAGAAAGCTTCCTCAACCTTCCATGCCTCAAATGTGCTCTTGCAGCAGCAGTATCGAGAAAAAGGATTTAAAAAATATTCTGAGCTAATTTTTTGCCTTCTTATTGTTGAGCACAACAATGAGTTACTCTTAAAAAAATCATGAAGCGCTCCCAGCTGGCGCCGCCCCATTTCCTAAAACAAATGCGATAAATCATAACCCCAGAAGAGGTAAATGGAAAGGTTTTGGTAGCAAGAAAAATTATGGAAGGAAAATGAATTATGGTCATAAGAAAGGATCACACCAGAAGTGGGATAAAGAAAGAAACAATGGGCAAAATAAATCAACAGAGGATAAATATTTTCATTGTGGTGGAAAGGGCTATTGGTGGCGTACCTGTCGTACCCCAAGGCACCTAGTCGATGTTTATCAAGAATCTTTGAAAAAAGACGACAAAAAAAAGGAAACAAATTTTGTTTCAAATGATGTTGAAAATTCCACCACTCATTATGATGTATCTGATTTCTTTGAGGATCTTGAAGAAAATATTGGTCATTTGATCAATGATAAAATAGTTTAATGTGTATATTCATGTGAATAAATAATGTAAGAAATTTGCTAAGTTTTATGCATTTGAATTTTAAAATTACTGAATGTGCCAAAATAATGATAATAAAATTTTTTAGTATATGATACTATGTACAGTACTTCTTAGAAAAACGATTTTAATTAAGAAAACAATTTTACTGTGCATGTACTTTTACTCATTTTATTATTATTATTATTATTATTATTATTATTATTATTATTATTATTATTATTATTATTTGTCTTTGAATAAAATGGCAAGAAAGTTTAATGAAGATATTTGCCTTACGAATAGGGCGAGTTTACACATCATCCTCAAAAGTGATATATATTTTATCCATTTTGTGCCAAAAGAAGAATATATTAATACTATTATTGGCTCAGGCAATGTGCTAGAAGGCTCCGGAAGAGCTATAATTTTGTTTTTTGGAGGAACAAAATTCATAATAAATAACGCACTATTATCTACCAAGTCTCTAAGAAACTTGTTGAGTTTTAAAGATATTCGCCGAAATAGATATCATATTGAAACAATAAATGAGAAAAATCATGACTACTTATGTATCACAACTCATGATTTAAATGAAAATGTTATATTAGAAAAATTACCTTTACTGGGTTATATTATACCAATATTAATGTAATTGAATCACATGCCATTGTAAACCAGAAGTTTACTAACCCAAATGAATTCATAATTGGGCACGACCGATTGGGTCATTCGGGAACAACCATGACGGAGAATTATTGGAAACTCCCATGGATATTCACTAAAGAACTAGAAGATTCTTAAATCTAGTGAATTTTGTTGTGCTGCATATTCTCATGGAAAGTTATTTTAAAGCCATCACCAGTAAAGATTGGATTTGAGCCCCCTGAATTCCTAGAAAAGATTCAAGGCGATATATGTGGACCTATTCATCCACCATGTGGATCTTTTAGATATTTTATGGTCATAATAGACGCATCTTCGAGATTGTCACATGTGTGCTTATTATCTTCTCGCAACATGGCGTTTGCAAGATTACTTGCTCAAATTATTCGATTAAGAGTACAGTTTCCAGAAAATCCAATCAATGCAATTCGTGTTGATAATGCTGGTGAATTTACTTCCCAAACCTTTGATGCTTATTGTATGGCTAATGGAATAAGTATTGAATATCCAGTAGCTCATGTTCACATACAAAATGGGTTAGCAGAATCACTTATTAAACGCCTCCAATTGATTGCTAGACCCTTACTTATGAGAACAAATCTCCCAACCTAGCCTTGGGGGCATGCTATTTTACATGCTGCAACACTTATTCGTTTGAAGCCAACGAGTTACCATCAGTTCTCTCCTATGCAATTAGCTTTTGGCCAACAGCCAAATATTTTCCATCTAAGAATATTTGGATGTGTGATATATGTTCCCATTGCACCACTTTCTTGCACCAAAATGGGACCCCAAAAAAAATTGGGGATATATGTTGGATATGATTCTCCCTCTATTGTAAGGTATCTTGAGATACAAACTAGGGATCTATTTAAAGTCCGATTTGCGGATTGTCATTTTAATAAATCAAAACTTTCAACATTAGGGGGAGAGAATAAGCTTCCTGGAAAGGAACTTAATTGAAATGCATCATTCTTGATGCATTTAGATCCTCGATCAGGGCAATGTGAACTAGAAGTTCAAAAGATTATACATTTGCAAAGGATAACAAATGAATTGCTTGATGCATTTTCTGATACAAAGAGGATAACTAAATCCTATATACCAGCTGAAAATGCTCTGATTCGAGTTTATGTCCCAGTCGGATAAATTGCCACCGAAGTAAATTCACGCCAGAAGCGAGGCAGGCATGTCGGTTCCAAAGACAAATTCTCAAAAAAGAAAAGAGGTAAATACTATTCCTGTTGAAAAAGATATAGTAAAGACACCTATAGTTGTCCAAAATTCTGATATAATTTTAACGCCAGAAGACGTTCAGGTATCTAAAAATTGTGAAAATGACGAGATCTCGATAAATTATGTCTTTACAGAAGAGAAATAAAATCGAAATAAGATAATTGTCAATGAAATATTTGCATATAATGTGGCATAAAATATCATGCATGAAAGTAAGGATATTGAGTCAAGATTAGTCGACGAATGTCGATAAATAAATGATTAGCCAAAATGGGAAGAAGCCTTGAAGGTTGAGTTAGACTCACTTGCAACACATGAAGTATTTGGACCTATAGTCCGTACACCATAAGATGTAAAACCTGTTGGATACCAATAGGTATTTGTGAGAAAACGAAATGAGAAAAATGAAGTTGTGCGCTACAAAGGCCGACTTGTGACACAAGGTTTTTCACAAAAGCTCGGTATAAATTATGAAGAAACGTATTTTCCTGTAGTGGATACGATAACATTGCGTTATTTGGTCAGTTTATCCACATATCATAAACTACATATGCATTTAATGGATGTGGTAACAGCCTACATATACGGCTTATTAGATCATGATATCTATATGAAAGTCCCTGAAGAACTGAAGATATCTAAACCATCCAAAAAATATTCGCAGGGATTATACTCAGTTAAATTGCAGAGATCTTTATATGGTCTAAAGCAATCTAGACGAATGTGGTATAATCGTCTTACTGAGTATCTGGCTAAAAACAGATTTAAGAATGATAATATCTGCCCATGTGTTTTCATAAAGAAATCTACATCTGGATTCATCATAATTGCTGTGTACATTGATGATTTAAATATCATTGGAACTCTTGAAGAGATTCCAACAATTATAAAAACTCTAAAAGAAAAGTTTGAGATGAAAGATCTTGGAAAGACTAAATTTTGTCTCGGCCTACAGATCGAGCATACAAAAAATGGGATCTTTATTCATCAAACAACATACACAGAAAAGATCTTGTAGAGATCTTATATGGATAAGTCACATCCGTTAAGTACCCCAATGATCGTAAGATCTTTGGATGTGGAAAATGATCAATTCTGTCCTAAGGAAGAAAATGAAGATATCATTGGTCCTGAAGTACCATATCTTAGTGCTATTGGAGCGCTAATGTATATTGCTAATAATACAAGACCCGATATATCATTTGCTGTGAATTTACTAGCAAGGTATAGTTCTTCATAGAATGGTTGATATGGGATTGTTTTACCCATATGGATCCAAGTCACAATTAGTTGGCTATGCTAATGCTGGATACTTGTCTAATCCACAAAAAGAGAGATCTCAAACAGATACCTATTCACATATGGTGGTACAGCTATATCATGGAGGTCCACGAAACAGACGATAGCATTAACCTCCTCTAATCATGCTGAAATACTAGCGATACATGAAGCTAGTCGCGAGTATTTTTGGCTCAGGAGTTTGATCTAATATATTCTGTCATCATGTGGACTGATTGATCCGAAGATAGCTCCAACTGTTCTGTTTGAAGATAATACAACATGCATTGCTCAACTTAAGGGTGGATACATCAAAGGTGATAGAACAAAATATATTTCTCTCAAATTCTTCTTTACTCATGACCTTCAAAATCAAGGGATAATTAATGTCCAACAGATCCGTTCATGTGACAATCTTGCAGATTTATTTACAAAGTCACTCCCAAAATCCTCCTTTGAAAAATTGGTACATCAGATTGGGATGCGCCGATTTTGAGATATTAAATGATATCGACAAGAGGGGGAAACTGTACTCTTTTTTCCTTAGTTAGGTTTTTTTCATTAGGTTTTTCTTGGCAAGATTTTTAATGAGGCAGTCTCCATCACAAACGATTTTGTACTCTTTTTCCTTCACTAAAATTTTTTTCCATTGGGTTTTCTTTAGTAAGGTTTTAACGAGGCATAATCCTAAATAGGCATCTAAGGGAGAGTATTGTGATAAGAATGAGTATGTGGATGCCATTTATTATGTGCGGCTCATGTTCTCAAGGATGAGTGCATTAAAAAAATTTAAAAATATAAATCTTTCTTCGCCTATAAATAAAGAAGCAACCGAGGAACAATATACACAACATAAATAAAAGCAATTATCTCTTTTTATATTACCTATATACAAAATTTTTTTCCTCCCTCTTTCATATGTTACTAATATATATAATAGTAGTAAGTATATAAATTTATTCTATTATTATAGTTAGATATTTATTTTGATAAATATCAAAACTAGAGTCTTTTATTTATATTTTTATTTTATATTTATTTATTCTACAACAATTAAGCATTTATTACACTTTGAAATAATATAAAAACTAATAAGAGGTTATACAACTCATTAATTTCACAAATGCTTTTTTATTCAAGCATCTTCATGATTAATGATGCAAATAACAATCTTGGGTTCCAATTCTTTCACAAATGCTTTTTTTTTGAAAGAAGAAGAATATATTAGATTAAAACAAACCCAACAAGTCTAAATAGGCCAGGTTACAAATTTCAAGAGGAGCTTCTTCCATCCATATAAAATCTAAATTGGTTAGGGCTAATTTTGTTAAACTATGTTCAATAAGGTTTCCATTTCTCTTTACACGAGAAATATGAAAAGTTTTAAACCTATTCAAAAAATAATTACAGTTTGAAAGAATTAAACCTAAAATATTCTTGTAAGATCAAGTATTTCTAAGCCCCCTCGTAACATTTATATTATCTTTCTCTATGATTATATAAAAAAACACCCATCTAACGCCATATTTAGGCCAAAAAGACAAGCAGTTGCCTCTGCTTCAACGATAGATAATTCAGTTGAGAGCTTTCATATGTCAGCTACCATAATAACTCCCTCACCATCCCTAACTATTGTTCCTGCTCTCCTCTCCCCATCGCTGGAACAAGATGCATTAAAATTAAGCTTGTATGCTCCTGATGGTGGCGCATCCCATGAACTGTGACTAATACTCCCCGGTAAAAGTACTGCAGTGGGTGAAATGCGATGATCTGCCTCTTTAAATTTGCAAAACCTGGAAGCAATGTGCTCGATGACTTCTTCCGAGTTAGAGGAGATTCGATTGAAGATCAACCTATTTCTCTCCTACCAAATTCTATGGAGACACTCCAAAAAGAAACCCCTCTTCTTTTTTTCGATTTGATCCAGGAGCTTTTCAATCCACTCCTCCAGCACTTGCTCCTTTGTAAAGACAGTCCGAAGGATAAAGAGAGATCCAAATCAGAGCCACTGTGATCAAAGACAATCTCTGAAAAGGTGAGTTTCAGTTTCTTCTCGTTGCCAATACCGTGGGCATAACGCTGAGCCGTTTATCCCTCTTTTTTGCAGATTTATTTTTGTGGGGAGACCTTTGGAGATAAAATGCAAGACAAAATTCAAGGTTCGTTTGGGAGCTTTAATCACTCAGAACGCTTTCCAGAAAAAGATGTGATGATGGTTTTGGACGCTTGCCTGTGCTTGATTTTTGTTTTGCGACATAATCATGTGGTATGCCTTCTTCACTTCATACTCTCCATTTGCTGAATTTTTCTAATAAAAAATAGTCTTCTTGTTGGTTGATGTCTATGAAAATTTTGAGAATTTGGTCTGTCTCAAAAGCTAGAAAATTTTGCTTTATGAGTTGTTCTTTCCATTGCAGAATTTCTTGGTCAATTAAGTTATCTACTATGATTTTCTTATTAAAGTTTGGGCATGAGCTCCAACTTTTAAACTCGTTTTGATTAGGAAGCCACGAATCCCCCAAAATTCTAACTGACTGTTCCTATTCTCCATAAACCCCCCCCATTTCTATCACCCACTTTACTTCCGATATACTTCTCCAAGTGTAGCTTGGATTGTAGCCTAAATCTGATCTCAAAAATTTTTTTCTGTTGTAATATCTAGCTTTGAGCATCTTGACTGTCAGAGAGTTATGGTTTTGAATAAGCCTCCATCCTTGTTTCGCCAAGATTGTGTGATTAAACACTTCAAAACTCCTAAAACTCCTATTGCCATCTTCTTTCAATTTGCACAGCTTTGACCACTTTATCCAATGAATCTTTCTCTCCCCATTTTGGCTTCCCCAGTAGAACCTGCTGACCATTCCTTCTATATGTTAACAATGACTCTTAAGAATTTGAAAACACCCCATAATATAAGAAGGTATGTTGACAAAGACTCTTTATTGAAACAAAGTGTTATGAAAGAAGAGTGCTGGGCTGACGAGAGGTACAAAAGAGGCTCCTGATGAAGACGCTGGTGTGCCTTTTCTCCTTGACCTAGGATAAAGTAAGAAGGCAACTCAGTAATTCGAGAAAGATAAATTAGTTGGTTTATCCATGAATGTCAACAGAGTTTAAGAGGAGCTTTGATACCATAATAAAAATGTGAAAGAATAGGAAAAGAAAAGATAATAAAGACTAAAACTGTAATTAAATTTATGTATTTTGTTAGGCTGAATTTGTGGGTGGTGAAACTTCTTTATTGTTGTCATGGATTAAAGTAGAAGAATGGTTATATATATATATTTTAGTTTTTAAATTTTTAGATATACAAAATAAAAATGTGAAAGAATAGGAAAAGAAAAGATAATAAAGACTAAAACTATAACTAAATTTATGTATTTTGTTGGAATGAATTTGTAGGTGGTGAGACTTTTTTATTGTTGTCATGGGTTAAAATAGAAAAATGGTTTAATATTATATATATATATATATATATATATATATATATATATATATATATATATATATAGTTTTTAAATTTTTAGATATACTAAATTTACATTGACTATGTTTCGGATTCTCAGTCCTTGTTCATAACAAAGAAACAAATTGTTGCTTTTCGGTTGCGCTATGGTGGCTCTAAATCCATTTGGCATGTAACGGAAGATTTTTGTGATTCTAATGGAGTTTGTGGTCTAGTTGGCTTAAATCAATCAATTTACTAACCAATAATGGGGTGAGGTGTCTTTACTCTTGATAGCAACAGCCATATATGGATCGGAGCTTGATTTTTCTTAAAGTAACAAAAGGAAAGTTAAACACTTGTGAATATTCACCAACACAACCAAACATTACAAATTGGTATAATTAATCATGCGACTCATACATGTTAATAATATATTCATTAGTTTTTTTAGGCTGGTTTGGTATTCAGTTCTATCAAAATATATAATATTCACCTGTAATTTTGTAAAAGGGTCACACGTCTCCTTAATTTGATTTGTGATTTTATGTTATATCTAAAACAAAAAAACTTTTTACACACTAAAATCAATCATTAAATATTTATATATAAATATATATAATTTAATTTATTTTTAATATATATTTTATTTATTAGTGTAACTAAATATTTTTTAAAATTTATTTTTTATTTAATTTTTAAAAGAAAAAAACTAAAAAATAAATAATTTCTCATAAAAAACAAATAATTTTATATAAAAATATTCTTTTAATAATAAAATGTTTGACTATATTTTAATAAAAATGCTGGCACTAGACTTTTTTCTTATGAATAATGTGGAGCATGCATAAAAGGATAAAAATGAAATACACGTATTTAATGCAGTTAAAGGATTTGTCAAATTCCATTAGCTACAAAACCATTTTCTTAAAGTCTCAATACATGGACGCTCCACTTTTGAAGGAAAATTCAGAATGTGTCACGATTTGCATGATCTACTTAGCTTGTCACTGTACAAAGTTTCCGAAGTTGATTTGTCAAACAAGCGAAAATACCTAATAATAAGAAAAAATCATGACCACAGGAAACATTCCGAAAAGAATCTAGAATGTTCATCACACTTCCAATATGTTGTAACTTCAAATGTGTTATTTATACTCATATCAAGAAACAAAGTGAGAGTGAAAGGAAAATAGTTTTCGTGTATTTCTAATACAATGCTCTCATGACTATAAATACAAGATTTTAAATACCCGAAGAACAAGAACAAGGTGTTGCAATAACAAAAGGCGACATATTTTTCACATAAAAAAAAGTTTAGAAATCAATATTTTTATTAAAATTTGGTCAACACTTAATCAGCAAAAAAAAAAAAAAGGAATAATTTTATACTATTGAATGAAATTTCACACCATTAAAAAAAAACTAGTAATAACTAATTGATAGCTACAAATCACAAAATTTGTTGTCCCCTAACACTCCTCTTTTTACAAAGTTCTTAGTTCTTTCTTCTTTCTTTCATTTTTTCTTTTTATCTCAGAAATCACGCACTAAAAACTATTTGTAATATAGACATTTTAATTCATATATTTGTCTAGATTATATTCTTGTAAATTTAAGAAAATTTATACACCTTAGCTAATGTATTCTTGAACTACATCTTGGAAAGAGTTTTCAAACTGAATCTTACAAATCTCATTATAATCGACAGTGATCTGTAGTCTTAAGAAAAGAATATTTAAGGTTTTTAGGTTAGTGTTTGATCCAATCTAAGTTGGTTTTAGTCTTAAAAATATTTAAAAAAAATAATATTTAAGATTTTAAAGTTAGTGTTCCATTCAATATGAGTCAAACTTAGCTAGAGAAAGCTTGAACAAAGAATATTTGAGGGTCTTTATGTTGGTGTATGATCTAATTTGAATTTTGTAATCTTGATAATAATTTAAGAAAGAATATCTAAAATTTTTATGTTGAGGTGTGATCCAATGTGAGTTAAAGCTTAACATAATAAAGTGTGAGAAAAGAATATCCTTTATACACTTATTCAAATAGTAAAATTCTCAAGATTTCTGAAAAACTAAACGTAGGTATTTTATGATTATTTTTAGTCGAACTAGTATACTTGTTGGTGCTTTCTTTCTAAACCTTATCGCTATTCTATTTTTAAGTTTTGTCCTATATTTTATTCCGAGTTTATTTCAAAAACAAGGTTCGTTCTAAGTTGTTCATGTATCTCAGAAGTGTTTTCATAACTAACTTGAGTTTGATTGAGACTTGGAAGTTTTTTTGCAACAAAAAAGCTAGTAACATCATAAAGAATTTCAAAAGATCATGAAAGGCTTTTTATAATCACACACCAACATATTTCGATTCTCACAAGTCCAAAGACTTGAACGACCTTTTAAAGTTTTTGTATTTCAGAGCGAAAGTATTGATTCAACCTCCTTTCTTGTGAAACTTTTAGCCATTTCAACATCAACAACACAAGATCAACCATATAAAAAAAATCATTATTGTGCTTCTTTTCTGAGACAAATTGTATCAACATTCATTTGATATTAATATGTTTAAAGGTGTCTTAGACTGAGAAGGTACAAGTGTTCCACCCAATCTCAATGTTTGTGCATCAGTGAGACTATACTTGAATTTTAGATTGATTGTTAATATAAAAACTAAAGAACATCATTTTCTTCTTCGTCAATGCAGACCCCAACATGAAAGGGAAGAATGTAATTAATTTCCAACACAACACATATCATAAGCAAGATTATGACAACATGGATTGAGGAATCCAGAGTGCCACAGCCCATGCAACGTGCACTGAGGAGGCGTGCACGTTTCAAAAAAGAAAGCAAAACTAAAACAAAGGCAATTTACTCATTTAAATTATTTAGAGAAAAATATTACCATATTACAATATTTTAAAAATGCATATGCAAATGTAACTTTCGCAATTATATATAAAGCGCGACATCCTCCTTCGAATTAGGTTGCACGTAAACCACTACACTTTGGCGTGATTTACGTTAAATTGTGCGAATGCACTACACCCTGTAGCGATTTATAAAGAAATTGGTGCGTGAAAAAATCGTGGCACCTTCTAACAGTTTCTTCGAAAATAAGATGACTATAAAATCTGTTTGAGGCAGTAGCGGATTATTCATTTAGAGATTTTCAAAGTTTAGTAAAGAGAAAAAGTAGTGAAAAGGTAGAGAGACGAAGTTGGAGATAGTTTGAGTTTTTTTGGAGCAATCTCTTCAAGTGGAACCATGGCAGATGAAGGGTGCTTATACCGACTCAACGTCGTTGCTCACGTTGCCGGCAGCATCAATGAAAAGGTAAATTTGTTTTTTGTTTGGATATTTACGTAGTATTTAGGGTATATTAATTAGAAAATAGAACCTAAGATATGTAGTTTAGAGTTAGAAAATTAAAAGTTAAAATTTTAAAATAAATGTAAAGAATGTGAAGTTAGGTATTTAAAAATTAAGATCGGACTTTGAAATGTAGGATTTATGGCTTGTTGTTAGTATTTGAAAATTAATATTTAAATTTTGAAGGTCTAGGATTTACTATTTAAAATTTAAGATTTAAATTTTAAATAAATAATATAAGGTTTGTTGATTCGTAGTTGAAATTCAAGATGTAAATCTTAAACTTTAAATTTTAAAAACCTAGAACTTATGGATGTAAAAGTTGGGCATTTGTTAGTTGTTGTAATGTTCTTACATTTGTTGTGTAGTTTCAATGAATGAAGATACCTGATTTTCTTTTTTAATAAAATTTATATTAACAGTGAATATAAGAGAACTATATTTAACATTTTAGTTAACTGATTGGATAGATAAGGCAATCGTAGTTTTTGTTTTGAATTATAAATTATGGTTTGGATCTGTAAGTGTTAGAAATTAATCAGGTTTTGATTATTTTTCTCACAACTACACCCAAGTTGGTGTGTTTATAGCGTTCAGAGGCAATAGAATATGTCGTTGCATAATAAGATCATACCTTATTTAGAGAGGGCTAGTTTGTACCACTTAGTTAGGCTAAATACGCGTTGGTTCTGGCTGAATGAGCCTTTTGGTCCGCGCATTTATTGAGAGGTGGCGTTCTGAGACCCACACTTTTTATATGTCATTCAGATAGTACACCATCACGTTCCAAGATGTATGTAGCATATCAGCTAGGGTCGTCCGTAGATGGGAAGGCTGTTTTTGAGTGCTTGACAGACTTTCATCTGCATATCGAGGGTGACAGGCCGACTTGGGAGTGGTTCCAGGAGTTATTTGGTGAGTTAGGCCTTCTATTTCGCCATCCAGGCCTTCTTGCAACTAGGTCTGAACTCGTACGTTGCTTCAGTAGCTTCCTATAACACTTTTATCGAAATCGCCGCATCGGCTCTAACTAAAAGAAAAATCTTCGCACAAATGATATGATAATCAAGCTGTCGGTGATCGCTTGATATCGATGTAGTCAAGCAAGTGTGTGGTCCGTTGTACCGTCTAAACTCCGCCGATAATGAAACAAAACCTGCATATTTTCATTGAACCCTATCACGAATGTTTCATACTTAACGCCAGATGACACAACCGCAATAGAAATCTTGTAGAATAACTTCTTCACCCACTTTATCCCGTACACGCCCAACTTTTGCAATATACTGATTTTTAGATCTAACAGCGTATTCGACGACCGGAGAAAAATACTCAGTGGTTCTTTATCGGTAAACTTTACACCGTGCCTTTTATTTTTCTTTTAATTTTTCCAGAGTAATAGAACTAAAAAACTCTCCTCACTCTCCATTCTAAAAGTTTTGAATGAAAATGACACTCTACACATTATTCTCTCTTGCTAGGTATATATAGGTACTTTTCAAGCAGCCACATTGTGAAAAAACTGCACTACAGGGTATCGTGGTTTCTTCATGTACGCCAGGGTGTAACGGATTCTGTATTCACGCAAATCAACTTAAACCGCTACATCATGTAGCGATTTACGTGTAATACCCTAAACCATGGTATCCTATCGCGGTTTATATATAATTACAAAAGTTGCATTTACATTTGCATCTTTAAAAAGTTGTAATCCGACAACATTTTTCTCTAAACAATTTAAATGAGTAAATTGTCCTAAAACAAAATTTAACTCCTATTTACAACAAAATGACCCAAAATTCCATAAAATTCACATTATAAAACATAACATCAATTAGTTGCTATGACAATTGACAAATACTCTCAACATATTTTTGTGAAAAGTAAAAAAAAAGAAATAAATACGTATAATGAAAAATGAAAACTTGACATTATTGCCTCAAGCACAAGTACATTAAGAGATTTAGAAACCATATTGTGACTTACTTAGTTTTAGGAGACCTAAACTTGCTTCTTTGACACCTACAAATTTTGTCCCCTTATTTAACTAAAGCTTTGACATTTTTCCTTACTGCACAAAGGAGGAGAAAAAGTACAGGGAAGAAGAGAAGTTGGAGGAGGAAGGGGAGAGGAGCATAAAGACGCAGCAGGAAAATGAAAATTGTTTACAGAGGGAAAGAGACAAAGAAGAGAGAAGGCACCAATTTTTTATATAATTTTTAGGATAATTTAGATCAATAAATTGAATGAGGATTAAAATTATAGGGATGTTCTAAATTAAATTTGGTTACATATATATTTTAAATATTTTTATGTAAATTGAATAAAAAATTTGATTTATTATTATACAACACCTACATAATAAATCGAATAAACTTGATTCGATTTTATTCATTAACTTTAAAACATAAATGTCAATAAAAAAAATCTCATTTGAATTCAAATAAAATATAAAAGCATAAAAACGAATAAGAATAAAAATCTAAATTTTGAGTTTTAGTTTGGAATTCAGAAAATTTACATTTTTACAAATTTATGAATTAAAAATGAAACAATAAATAATTTCTAAAAGTTTATTAAAAATGATCCTTTAACCCTTTAATTCTTTAACATAAAAAGAATCATTACCGAAATTTTTTATGTTGAAAAAATTATTATAAAATATAGCCCTCTAAAGTGGTATAAGAGTTAAAATTTAAATTTTTTTTCAAAATCAAAAGTAACAGATAGTTATACAATATAAAACGGCCAACTATATTTATATAATATGTAATTTGAGTCATAATTAAAATATTTTTATTATAATATTTTTATACTTTATACAATATTGTACAAATAGTTATGCGTTACTTGTTACTTATGACTCTGGACTTCTATTCTACACTTGGAATTTTTCAGAGTCAAAAATAACGCATGATATAATCAAAGTGTTTGTTCTATATTTAATTTCACAAATTAAATGATAATTTAATTGATATAATATTTTAATTATTTCTTAAATTACATATTGTATAAATATAGTTAGTGTTTTTATATTGTATAATTATCTGTTACTTTTGACTCTGAAAAATATCAAGTTTCAACTCCTATACCATCTTAGAAAGCTATATTTTATAATAATTTTTTCAATATCAAAAGTTCCAATAATAATTCTTTATATGCTAAAGAGTTAAAAGATGATTTTTCATGATTTTTTAGGAATCATTTATTATTCCATTTTAAATTCATAATTTTGTAAAAATATAGATTTTTTAGAATTTGAACTAAAACACAAAATTTAAATTTTTATTCTTATTCGTTTAATTTTTTTTTATAATTTTTTTGAATCCAAATATGAGTATTTTCTATTAATATTTATGTTTTAAAATTAACACGATTAACTTAAAAATAAGGAATCTCAATCATTTGTACAGAATGTAATCAAGTTGATTCAATTTACTTCTCAACATGCTAAATTGAATTAATTTGATTTAATTTATATTTAAATAGCATAAATCGAATCAAATCGATTTACATAAAGATATTCAACACAAGCGTATCACAAAAATTGATTTATAATATCTGCGTAATTTTCAATCCCAACCTATTTATTCATGTAAATTATGAGTAAATTCCAAAAGTAGTTCTTGAGATTGACGTCGTGCACTAAAATCATCCCTGAGATTTCAAGTGCACCAATTATGTCCTTAAGATTAGAAAAATTGTCCCATATTAATCCCTGGTCCGTTTTTTGTTAACGACGCGCTGACGTGGCTTGATAATGTGGACCTTTGGTGACACGTGTCATCACATGGTTTGGCCACGTGTAACGGTATGATGACGTGTCAATCAACAACACATGACATGATGATATGGATGGTTGTTATGCTATGTGTCATAATGTTATTTGTCCACGTGTCATCCACTATGTCATCATTACATATGCACCAAATTGGTCCCTTACTTTGCATCAAATGACTCATTTTAGTCCTTAAAATTGAATATCGTGTACCAAATTAGTCCTTTCATCAATTTATTCTCATTTTTTTTCTAAATTTAAAACTCAATAGTTTTTGATACACTAATTTTAATTTTATTTTTTATTATATAATTTTTTATAATGAATTTTTTAATTAATAATTTTAACTTGTATCATTAGAGTACATGTTAGCTAAATCTAAAATTTATTATTGCCTCTTGTATTTATTTGTATCTGTTTTAATACTGTTCAAGCCATAGTTATAATAATTGTTTATATTAATTAATAGTGTAATATATGAAAAGGCCGCCTAACTAAGTTATAGATAAAATAAATTATTATAATCGACAGTATAAATCTATCTTATTAATTTAGTGAGAAGTCAATTAGATGGGGAATCGAATATTCTTAAAATGGATGAAAATAATGAATTTATATTAGTTAACAAGTGTCTTATCAAGTATTCTTAAAATATTTATTAAGGTATTAAATATTAAAAATTTTGTATTAAGAAATATTATTATACTCTTAATTACACTCTTTACTAAATTAATATCAATATCTTCTATAATTTTTTTAATAAAATATTGTAAAAAAATTGTATAATTAAAACTAAAATTTTTAAAATATTTTATAAAAGCACTTGTATTTTAATAACCTGTGAAAAGATAAAATTAAAATTAGTGCATTTAAAGATATTAAAAATTTTGAATTTATAAAAAAAAAGAACAAACTGATAAAGGGACTAATTTGGTGCATGATATTCAATTTCAGGAACTAAAATGAGTCATTTGATGCAAAATAAAGGACCAATTTGGTACATATATAATGATGACATAGTGGATGACACGTGAACAAATAACATTGTGACACATGGCATAATCTGACACGTGGCAAAATAGTATTAAGACACGTGGCTTAACCATCCACGTCAGCATGTCACGGGTCGCTGACCAACATGTCATCATATCGTGGCCAAACCATGAGGTAACACGTGTCACCAAAAGTCTACGTCATCAAGCCACGTCAGCGCGTCGTTAACAGAAAACGAGTCAGGGATTAATATGGTACAACTTTTTCAATCTCAGGAACGTAATTAGTACAATTAGAATCTCATGAACGATTTTAATGTACAACATCAATTTCAAATACTATTTTAGGAATTTACTCTCTAAATTACCCTATTTTTAGGAAGGATAAAATAGAACTTTTATCAAAAGTTCAAAACTTATTTCATTATCTAATATATTCTTTCTCTACATATTTCATCATAAAATATCGAAGTTGTTAGTTGTTAACTACATTTGCGTTGTTAAAATAGATTTTTTGAGTAATTAATCTTTTCGAGAAGGGAAGTTTTGTAAGTGAATAAACTTTTAAACTTTGAAAACCCTTTTATATTTGCATAAAAGTTCAAACGCCAAAGTAGATGTTTAAAGAACCTAACTATATAAGAATTACAGAAATGATCGATGAACAACTATTTCTACAGCTAAATTCCAATGAAGTCTCAAAACGGATTTTTTTTTTTAATTTGAAACACAAATTTTATGAAATTAACACTGAAGCTTTTGAAAAAAAAAAAAGGAAAAACACACAAAAAAATCTGTATAAATAACAAAACATAAAGAAATGTGTTATTATGAAAAAGAGAAAAGAGTTAAAAAGAAAAAAGAAAACGTAATAGCAACATAAGAAGGGAGGAAGAAGAATGCAAAAGATAAAAGAAAACTGATTTTTCAGTATATCCTACCTTTTAGATTCTTTTGGGCACAAAGTTAGGAACATTATTAAACAATGATTTATTCAACTAACACTACTAATAACAATTATGTCTTGTACTTTGTTATATCCTTGTATGACTTTTATTTTCCTTCAATTGTAATAAGAAAATGTTATTCGTTACTCCATAACTAACAATAAGTACAAGAAAAATGAATGACCTTATTGCTAATCGTAATATCTTCTACACAAGGTATACTACATGTACTAAATTTCTTATTTTGTTCACTAAATATATTCAATTTTATCACTGGAATTATACATTGAATTTCAGTTAGGTCCCTAGCTAGGACCCCGGATGGTGCAAGTAACTAACATTACAAGGGGGTACCAAAAAAATATCATTGAAAAAAAAAAAGAATAAATCTAGGCACAAGGGTGGTAATAGCTGTGTACAAGGCAGTTATGGTAGTTGCGAGTTGTGACCCCTAACTGAACATAGGAACACTGTAGTTAGACACATCATATCCCATAGACTGGTAATACTCTTTTTCTGAATTGGCCATCCGAATCTGAAACATTTGCCACTCCTTTTGACACCTATCCCTCACCTGGCACCAAAAAATTTGGAAACAATATATATCAAAGTCATAAGCCATATATAAAGTCATAAGCCATATATGGTCATGGAAGAAGCAAGCAATCAACAAGGATATATACTTTTTAAAAATATTCATTTTATATACTTTTTAAAAAATAAAATACTAATTAGAAAAACTACCTTTGATAAAGCTAGAAGACTAAAAGAGTAGCTTGTCAAGAAAATCTATTTTCGAAAAATAAGGGTGCATTTGACTTGGGTGTTTCAGTAGTCGCTGCTTTCAATATTTTGTGGGAGAAAAAAACAAGAGGTAAAATCGGAACGCAGAAGTGTACTGTTTTTCTTTTTTCTTGACAAAATCCTAAAACAGAGGATACTGAAAATGAAAATAGAAAATGAAAACACAAACCAAATGCACCCTAAATTCATTTTAAAACTTGAAGCAAATGCACAAAACTTAAATAATAATAAAAACCAATTAATATGAAACATGTGCCACATACCCCCTGCCATGGCGCTTTCCCAGGTTCTTTTTCACCCTACCAAGATTGAGAAAATCCATGAGTGTTTTGCTGCTAGAGTCATTATGAGTAAAAAATTAGAAAGTAAATCATGGCAAATGAACTACCTGATTCCCTAGCGAGGGAACACCTTGGTGAACAATCCACTGAGCATCGACAACTCCAATCTTCTCATGCGCGGGCTGAATAAAAAGAATGAGACAATAAATCAAATCATCATAGTATGTCGCGGTTGCATTTTTTTCTCCCATTTTTACCCTGGAGCTCTTCCAAGGCAATGTCATAAAACTAAAGAGCCAAAGAAATCAAAGTTTGAGAAATTGCAAAGATGGACTCACCTCAACACATTTTCTAAGAGCAAAGTCAAGACCCCACCCATGGACCAAGTCATTCTGCGACGCAACGAGTGGTGCAATTGCAATGTTTATTAAGTGTTAAGAGAAACATTAAACCAATTAGTTAATGGACATGTTATGAAACAAATAGGATTAACCATTCAACCTGAATCATATGCCACACACAGCGCCATGCATCTCGCGAGAACACCGGAGCCATAATCTCAACAAACCTGTATTCATATGAAATTAGATACAGATAGATCACCGATCTAATATAACAATTCAGCAATTACTTACGCCGCACAAGGTGGCAGATGAGGGTCAGAACACCATCCTTCTTTCTCCTGGGTTACTCTGACAAAAATCCAAGGAAATCAACAAATAAAAGAATTAAGACGCCTGTTTTCAAAGAGTGGTGCATTGCATCACATATAACTTGTGAAATACTTCGATCATTCTTACTTGTGAACTTCTTGTCTAACTCTTCTTTTCGTCATCTGCCATGTCAGACCTTTATTAGGTTCTAAACCAGGCTGTGAAATCTCTAACCCATGCTTCTTCACCAGTCTTAAGTACCTGCAATTGAAAATGAGAGGCGTACTAAATTTCAAGAAAACAAAGCTAAAAACTCTAAAAATAAATTACAAAAAAAAAAATCCTATCTATGTCGGGTACTTACTTCTCTGCGTCGAAGTGTTCAAGCCCAAGGTCCTCGTCCCATATAAATATATAGTCATATGGGGCTACAATATCAGGATGCAAAAATCGCTTGGAATACCACCTAGGAGAGGAGAAACTCAAATGGTTGAATATGATAACAAAAAACGAGAATATGGAATAATAAACAATATTAATTCAGAAGTTGCAATGAAAATTGAAATTCCAAACCCAAAGGTATGTAAAGGAACCAGCTTCTTACCATTTGGTCTGTTTGCGAGCACTCACATGAATAGCACGCTTTGACCATTCAAACTCGTCCCATTCAGTTGTCCGGCCATCATAATGAAATAGAAGGATGGTGAAGTTCCCCGAAAACTGTTTTAGGGTTCATGCAAAAACGTTAGCTAAAGAAACTAAGACAAACATATGAAACCAAATAGAAGGAGTCCACAAGATACCTTCTTCACAGCTGCGTCAATATTCCTTTTCTGCCCAGCACCTACGGTGAAGGTTACAAGGTACTTTGGCTTGAATGTTATATCCTGCAAATGTCAACTTAATTAAATACCATGTCCAGTTGATATTTCTACGTCACTATTCTTCCCAAAATCAACTTTTTGCACACAGCAAGTTTCCTCAGTATAAGTAGTAGAACGATCACACTTAATTAATTTTTGTAACTATAGTATAACACTTTATAGGGCATTTATGCATGTAACTTATTCATTTCCATGCATATGAAATGTTTAAAGATTTTGCGCTATGCGCATTAAGTATTAGTAATATACATACCTCGCTAGGTTTGCCCCATAGTCTACGCAAATAATAGTCTGATTCTGCTTCAACAATGGCAGGAGGTAATCTTTCTGCACCTCTTGGATTTGATGGAACCCAAATCTACAGTGAAACAAGAAGATGATGAGCGCATGACCGATCAACATGCAGACTCTAAGAAGCCATTTCCCCAATATGACACTAAACAAAATCATTTTTGAAAGCCTTATACCAATAGTGCATCAAATGAAATAGGATGTGCAAATTGCCTATGGTGGGATAGAATGATTAACTATATCTGTTCCCTGTAAAACCAGCAACTAAAAATGTCTATAATATTTAATAAGGATGGCAATGCATAAAATATACCTTGGCTTCATGTTTAAGTTGCTTCAGTGGTGAGGTACTTTTAGTATTGTTATTATTCTTCATTAAAGACCAGCGATTGGTATATTTGCCTTCAATGTAAGCGAGATCAATGGACGGAAGCAAGCCAGATGGAAGATTCAACTGCAAATCATTGAGCAATGTGAGCACTCCATTAAGTTCAATAAAATAAAAACCATTGCCGGAAAGTTTCCCCAGCAAAGGCTACACCATACTCAGTCTGTACCTTTGTTAATGACAAGGTCGGAAATGATACTCCTATAAAAAAGCCGAAAACTAAACCAATAAAAGTTGTCACAACAAGCCTCATAATTTCACTTGGTTTTCTACAAGCAAAACTGCAGCCAATGAAATGGAAACATCACTTGAAGGTGTTACTGGAATTGGGCTGGAATATAGTAAAATTTTACCTAGAAAACAGAATAACAAAATCATATCCAAATCCAATTATCATACCTGCCGCACGTTCGAGCAACAGACCCCATTTATATCAACACTTATCAAACTGTATGCTTATAAAACCATATGCAGGAACTATTCCTCACCACCAAGAAATTGGCACAATCGTCCGTGTACAGATGCTTATTTACAGAACAGAATACAAACACTCCTGAAGGCACAAAGAATAAATAATGCAGGCATTAATAAACGTAACCAGATAATTATTCGAATTTCAAATGAATAAAAGGAATAACTATTTCACAAGAGAAAATGGTTAAATATTGCTCGGAATACATAATTCCCAAATATCACCTTGAACCCCCCAACATACTAGCAAGATTCACAAGTCATATTACTTTGTTAATTCTATTTATGAAGCTGTTCCACAACCAAAACGACATAGCAACATTCAGAATGTAAGTTTAGTTTTCCATCACACCAAATGAAAATTACAAAAGGCAGTAGTAAAAGAAGTAGAGAACCAAATTTAGCATGCAGCAACTGCTGATGTGCAACGAAATAAATGAACCAAAAGCATGAAATTCATTCAATAACCCCAACTTAGTAGCTCCACAACTACAAAACCATGTGGTAGACTTTGATAGTTCTTACCTAATACAGAACTACCACATAAAAATATTCAAATAAGAAAAAAAATTTTCAGTTTTGCAAGCTAAATAATTCATCATTCTTTAAATTGATTAAATACTTACCAAGTTAATCTAAAACACACAATTCTCCATCATACAACATATTTTCTTCATTAACCATTAATCCCTCTAGATTAACTTCAATCTTACTAACCTAAAGAGATTGGCTACAACTTAAAAGATGTTGCAGCAACCTTTTAACCATAAACTTGAAGCTCTACGTTAATGTTACCCCCTTAAAATGATTTCAAAACTAGAAAAATGGGAACAAAAATAAATGAGTTACAATCGAATTCTCCTGTTCCCATTTTAGGCTTCTCCATTCCGAAGCAGCAAAAACAACACAAAACAAAAAACTATATTAATTGAAAATAAAAATAAATGAAAAAACAACCTACCTTACCAGGAATACCAAAGCAACACGAAGATCTGGCAAAAAATAACTGGGAGATTTTTTTCTTTTTTTGTGAAGAAACACAACACAACCGAGTTGAAGAAGAAGAAGAAGAAGAAGAAGAAGGAGAGGAATTTGACGAGAAAAAGAAGGAAAATGAAAAGACCAATGGGATCTTCCCTTTGAGGTTTGGGTTTTTGGCACAAACCAGAGGGTCCTTCTCCTTCCTTCCTAATTCAGAGGTTTAAGTTCTTAATTTTAAAACGCGCCCCCTTTTTTTTTTTTTCCCAATTCTGCTACTGTTTCATTTCAAAATAAAAATAAATGAAAAGTCGGCCACTGTATTTTTCAGGTTTTGAATTTAAATAAAAATTTAATTTTTATATAATGAATGTAACAATTTTTAGCGAGTCATTTATATTAAAAATGCTAAGTGTATATAAAAAATTTGCTATTAAATTATATTTATTAACTAAATGCCACAATTTTAGGAAGTGTTAAGTTGTTTTTCTTTTCTTTTTTTCACTATCATTACAGGGTGGTGTTTTGGTTAATTTTCTGTTTAGGAAGCGATTAAGCCATTAAGGTAGGATAAATTTAGGTGACTATTCAACTAATTATATGTAATTTAGAGTTTTATATTGGGAGAGAGTAATTTCGATTTCATGTATTCCATCACTGTTTCTTAAAACTAATTTTGATAAGTTGAAAGTTGGACGCCAACAATGGTGTATGAAATTCATTAGGTAATAATGTAGTAACGGTTTTTAAGTAATAATTACTATTACTTTTTTTTTTTCATTCCATGCATAAGGTGTAATTCAAATTCCAATATTTATTTAATAAGATGGGTAAGTTGACCCTCAACCAATTTAAGTTGGTTAATAATTACTATTACTATTTACTAGATTGCATATATAGCTTACAAATGGTATTAAAGCATTAATTTCAACATTCCCTATAATGCCAATCTTCCTTTTTCTGGTGTTAGACAAAAAAAAAAAAAAACCCTATTATTATTATTATTATTATTATTATTATTATTATTATAAAATAGTTTTGTACTAAAAATTTATATAAAAAATTAATTATGTATTGTTATATTAATAAAAATAATTAATTTTTAAATTTATTATTTAAAAAACTATCTAGATTAATAAACTTAATTAAATAATTGTATAAAATTCTTTAAACAGTTAATATATCAAAAGTAAACATAAATTTTTGCAATATTTTTTATTTTATAGAGAGAAAATGATTATTGTAGCCACGTTAACATGCAAGATGGTTACTACTAGTGATGACATTCTACCTGCAAATTATATAATTTCATAAAATAATGAAAGAATGGTTAGAGATTTTTTTTTTCAATTTTGGTTGTTAGAGGAATATTTTGTATTTAAGATTTGTTATTTTTAGTTTATAAAACATTTTTTTATGATGATATAAAATGTTTGACAATCACAATGGTTAAAACTAAGAAATTTTATCATCTTTTGTAGAATATAAAATTTTTTACTTCTTATCATTTAACAATTATTTATTTATCTTTTTTATTATACATATTTTTAACTATTTTATGGTAATAGACTAATAGTATATATAAAAATTATACCCAAAGTAAATTTTATTAGGTAAAGACTAATATATAATTAACTTCATATAAAATTAATAATTAAAAATTATTAGATAATAAATAATTTATATGAAAAAATTATATATAAATTTTTATATTTTATTTATTATTATTTTTTATGTCATGTCGCTTTTACAAATATTATTAAACAGGTCCAGATTATTTAACCGGTCGAATCACCAATTTTAATAAAAACTGCACAGATCGAACCAAATTTTACTGGTCGATGTTTGAACGGTTCGAAAAAGATTCGTCTCGACCAAATAATTGAGTGACTGAATTTTTAGTTAAATCAAATTTACCAATTATGTTTATAAGTGTTTTTATTTTATTTTATTTTATTTTGTATATAATAAATTTAAACATTAGATTTTATGTACTTTTTATTAATTCATATGAAAATAATTGTATATAAATTTTTATATTTTATTTATTATTATTTGTTATGCCATGTCGCTTTCGCAAGTATTATTTACGTTAAAGGAGTTCCACTAACTCGGTTGCAATTTCAAATTTGAATAAGATATTTTTTTGGACTTTTCATTCAATTTACAAGTTTTTAATATTCAAATATATTGAATTTTATCCATATCCAAAATGTCATTCATTTTGAAAGCGAGAGAATTCAATCCAATTCATTCAAATTTGGACATAGCAATATAGCATATTCATTCCGTTCTGTGTGCTTAGACGAGTTTACAGTTCATTAATAAATTACAAGTTTCTTAGATGATTAATCATTTAATCCATTCTTTTTCTATTGTGTAGTTGAAAAAGAAGACCCACAAACAAAGGATTTAAAGCCATCGAACCAAGTAACCAACGCAAACGACACATATGAGATATGACCATGTACAAATACACAATGAATAGGAGTATAGGACCCTTCTTATTAATTATTTTATTTTATTTTATTTATATATTTATTGTCAACAGAACCATCCTAATTCCTATCCTTATACATTCATACCAAAACAGTTTAACTACCAACATAATTTATTATTTTTAACTAATCCTTTCGTCATTAATTTAATTTATTTAATTTAATAATTTAATAATATATTTTTAGTATATATTTTTAAATATTTTTTATTATCTACGGTATCCCTTAATCCGACATGCCAAGAACATATTTTTTAAATATTAATAATTAAATATTACTAAAAAATAATAAATTTTACTAGTCTTTTAATAACATTTTTTTCTTTTTATATATATAAGAATAAGAATTATAGACGCAATTGACGGGGTAAACTTTGAGCAGTTCCTATTCTATTTAGACGATGTGATTTTTTTGCATTCATAAGTGTTTTTTATTTTATTTTATTTCATTTCATCATGTACCTAATAAATTTAAACATTAAATTTTATGTACATTTTATTAATTATGTTTCCTTATTTTCTCTGTTATGTTAACATATATACCTTTTATATATTAGTAAATAGAATAAAAGATGATTTAATAACAAATAATTGATGATTGATAAAATAATTGATAATCTTTTTCATATTAAAAAATCGTATTCTGTAATCAGATGTGTTATTTTTAAAATAATTGATAATATAATTAAAATTAAGTAATACAAAGTTAGAACAAAAAATTGATGAGAAATATTTGTGTCAAATAACAATAGAATGAAATTATAAATGCACCATAATGAAAGTTGGGTTGGAAAAAAATGCCATACATATATACACCCACAAGCCAGAGGGCCACCGATACTCCGATAGAATTACCGTTACAATTTGAGAAAGTATAGGGAATCATATGGTGGGCAAAATTAACAAAAACCATTTGAGAATGCCTTTACCATATATACACAAAATTAATAAATTAACAACTATTCAAACCATCAACTCCAACTCAGAATTCCATCGGCAAAATTAACTCCGACAAATTCACTCGGCAAAAAATTAACAACAATCATTCAAATCAACCGTCAAGCATTATTTTAGAAAATCAGCAACAACATAAATTGAAGCAGCAGTGCTTACCGGCGGCGAGAGAGGGAGACCTCGAAGACAGAGGCTGGACGGCGACTAGCTTGACGACGACGGAGACTGGCTTGACCGGTTCGAAGAGGAAGGGAAGTGACAATCGGCGTTTGCGTTCTACGCCATCGTTTCGAGAGAGAGAGAGAGAGAGAGAGAGAGAGGTAGGTATTTCTGGGTGGGTGATCTCGATTGATCCTGTGTAAGCGTCTGAGCGAACAAATATTCAGAATTAGAAAAATGTCTCACTTTCAGACAATACAAAGACTCCATGGCCCAATGGATAAGGCGCTGGTCTACGGAACCAGAGATTCTGGGTTCGATCCCCAGTGGAGTCGTGTTTAAGATTTTTTATTAGTTTATAGGCTGAATTTTTTTTTTCCTATTCGAATTCGTCCGTTAAGGGTTAACCTAATTTTAAAATCATCTTTGTTATCTAAATTTTAAAATTTTGTATTAAATTACTCTTAATATAAAAAATTATAAAATAAAAAAAAAAATCAGCGAAAGAGAGAGAAACACGGGAAAGATGAAGGTGACGACGACGCCGAATCGGGGGATGTTGCGCGATGTTGTCGCCATTTCTGCTTCTATGCCAGCACGTCCATGAGCGAGCGTAATGTTGATAGCGTCGACACAAGCAGATCGGATGGTGGAGTCAAAATCGCGTAGGCAGCTCCTCCAGTTCGTTGTCTCCCAGCTAGCTTTGCTGCGCTGTTCCTCGCTCGCTCGCTGCTGTTCCACGCTACTCGCCACCATCGCTCGCATCCTCATCACTTTGCAGTTTCTTCTTTCTGCTTGTGCTTCTTTTAGTATAGATCTACTTCTACTTGTTTTACTTTTGCTTTATTTCACTTCTAAATTAAGATTCCAATTCTATTTATTTTTTTTAATTTTGTTGATTCTTTGATATTTGAAATGTAGATTTGTTGATTCTTTGGTAGTGATTTTTGCTTCTGTTTCTTGTTTATTACATTTTTTTTGTTGCCTTGTTGATGTGTCTTGTTGCTGCTTTTAGTGTTACTTGTTTGTTCCTTCTACTTCTGTTTTAAAACTTTTATTGTTGTTGTTGATATTGTGAAAATCCTTGTCATTGATGATGCTTTATTTTTTTAATGATAATTTTATTTAAATTTATTTTAATATCTGTAAAAGCAAAAACATAAATTTTGGATGAAGAAAAAGAAAAAAAATAAGAGAAACTGAATATTTTAGTGAAGAAGGTTGTTGGACTAAGAGTTGTTAGAGAATGTTATTTTGATCCGAAGAACGATTTTAAAACCAAGTTGAACCTTAAGAATGAATTCGAATGCAAAAAATAGTTAGGGACGAATAGAATTTTCGGCCTAAATCTTAGGGATCAAAATCGTACTATATATATATATATACGAGTAAATTCTTTTTTTCTAGAGCAATCTTAATAAGTTGTCTTTGCTTTAAAGTCTATGTTATCTTTTTGAATTCGTACCAATGGGTATCATCCCATCTCCCCAAAACAACGTTCTTTTTCAGACCTTTCAATCAATCGATATGATTTCGGAGAATAGCTTTTGCTAAAACTCTAGTAGTTTCTTGAAACTCGCTTCGGATATGAAATTTTGGGTATTTAAAAATATTTTTGTTATTCCCAATAATAGAACTTGGTAACAAATTACTTCTTCTAAGGCATATCCCGCTCGTTTAGATCAAAACAATCTAATTAACTCGTTGGGTGAAAATAAATAAGACATTCTATCTTCTTAAACCAATACTTTTAATTTTATTTGACGTACGATCATCTCAATATGTCTATTATGTATATGCACTCATTGGGATCGATAAACCCTTTAGATTTCATTAACCAAAGAAATTCAACTTTAGACAATAGGTAGCTCAGTACAAATAAAGAATCCCCAAAAAATACCGAGAATATTGGTTATATGTTCATTCCAAGCATCAACTCTCTTCCCTAGATTAATCGATATTGAATCAATCGAACGAACTTTTAATACCTATTCCACTTTTGGAAGACTTTGGGTTATATCACCTAATCTCAATTTTTTATACATAAATGTTACTAATATATCTCCTTCCTTCAAAAAAGATTTCTCCAAAAAATATCCATAAATTATTGCTCTTGAAATTGCCAAATAGGTATTACCAATGTTATTAACAATTAAAACTTGTCCATATATAAAATACCAAAAAAAAAAAAACTTGTCCATATCTATATATAAATATAAGTCAATACTAAGAGTTTGACCAAGACTTTGGTGCTTAATTTTTTAAAATTATATTTACAGTCCAACAAACCACACAACAGTACATGCATAATCATTCACAATACTATGAAATATTAACTAATAATATAAATGACACCTAACATGTCTAATTAGATACTAAATAAATATATT
Source organism: Arachis stenosperma (assembly GCF_014773155.1). Classification (NCBI taxonomy): domain Eukaryota; kingdom Viridiplantae; phylum Streptophyta; class Magnoliopsida; order Fabales; family Fabaceae; genus Arachis; species Arachis stenosperma. The sequence goes on along the minus strand of NC_080386.1, from coordinate 11,871,252 downwards.
TATAAAATTTTATTAAATTTTCATAAACATATTTGGCCAATGTTCAATTAGATATGTCAGGTATTATATATGTTGTTGATTAACGTTTTACAACATCAATCTTTAAAGAAAATTGTTAATAAAGTGACTAGAGGACAAATATGAATAAATTTTACTCTTTGATAGACCAATTTAATTAAAAAAATCTTTTAAAAATGAATTTAAATAATGTCTTTTTTTCGCAGGGACTACTATTAACCTTGAAATTTATGTTGTTCACTAAATTTTTAGTTGAACTGCGTTTTATAACCTTGCTATATGTACCTTAAATTTGTTTATACTGGAAAAAATGTTGAGAATTTTTCAAACAATCATGCACAATGACAATAATAAAAAGAGGACTTCAGGAATTCTTTGAGAGAGAAAAAAAAGTAGGTTAAGAGAGAAAAAGGAAAATGAATATAAGGTAGAGGTGTACAAATAAAGATTACAAAAAGTAAATGAATAAAGGTAACTAATTCACATGATTTATCAGTTATAGGAATGAAGTATAAGTACTGGTATTTCCCAAATTGTGTCTTTCAACAACAGTAAAAATTCAAGTTGAATACATCATTGCATCACAGCAACTCACAGATCGCATCATGAGAATTGAGAAATATTGAAACCAAACCACTTGCATTTTGAATGATTAGTTGCGTCAGAAAATCACTCCGGCAGATATTGTCTTGATACAAGACTCGGAAAAATATCACATTTAATCACCGAGTTCCATAATAATTTTTAATAAGAAATTTGATCCTAATGAAACTACAGGCTCCTAAAAATTACTGAATAAATAAATTTACAATGTTTCCAGAAGGAACAATAGATAAGGCAGGAGTTCTAGTACCAGTACCAAATGATTCTTGCTCCAATTCCTGGAGTGAATGAACAAAACTATTAGAAAAGATAAAACAAAATAGTATTAGATTCTCGTGTTATCAAAAGTTGAAGATAACTCTCATCAACACAAAACTCCCTTCACCACCTCTCTTTTGACCTGGACCTGTAATTAAACAAATAACAGCATTCTAAAATGACTTCTCAGACCAAAAGTGAAATAATTTAGTAAGAATAAAAGGTTAGAATAAACAAAATTGAATTGAAGCCATTGTCAACTCTCTGTATAATTTAATAAAGTAATCAAGAATTCTTCATAAATATAGTGTACAGAGGCTTTAAATGGATGGGATCTTGTTGAAAGTTGTAGAGTTACACATGTCAACAAGAAACATTAGAGGATCAATTTCCTATGTAAAGAAACGGTAATATGCAGATTGCCCACAAGATATTTCAGTTCTGCAATACCTATCAATTAGACCAAATGCATTCAAAACAAACCTGCCAGCCAAAAAGAAAAATGGAACAAAACAAACGGCAGGAAGGGAATGTGTTGGGTTTAAGCTTGATCCAAAGTAAATGTCACACTATGCTGAAAATATAGGGGTAGTTCCTAGCATTAAATTTATTTTTTATCTGACTATTTTAACAATCCCACTACATCTACACCCTTTATTATAATTATTATTTTTTATACCAGCATTTTCTTAACAAACAACAGCATTTTCTTTATTAACATCAACCGTTTGGTGTATGAATAGTGTTAATCGTATGAATAGTGTAAGAAGAGCCTTTTACATCAAAGTTTGATGAAAATCAAATTTAGCTTCTACCATCAGGCATAAATTGCAGAAGGAACAAGCAAATTTTTACCAGGAGGGGCAAGAATGGAGAGATAAAATATGAGACAATGCACAGAGTAATCTCACCTATCTAAGTCTCTGCTATTCTGAAACCATCCTCTGTCCCTGCTACCTTGAAATGGTCTTCTGTCCTCGTTAGAACGTAATGGTCTTCTGTCCTCGTTAGAACGTAACGGTCCTCTGCCCTCATTAGAACGTGCCCACATATCTCCTGTGCCACGGGATCGAGGTCTGTCTGCAGAATCAACACTTCTAGAATCCTCAAACGAGCCAGATTGAGAAAGCGGTCTATCAGGAAAACCAGTAGTCCTTCCTATTGCCGAGCCTGGACCTTCAATGGCTTTTTGCCCAAATCGAATTTTGTTATCTAAATCACGGGTAAGAATTTCCAGCTCCCTTTCTTTCTGGAGTAACATTGATTCTTTATTGGTTGTGTCTACTTCATCACCAGAAATCTTATTTGAATTTGCTTCAGACTCTTTCCCAAGTTCCTTCTTCAAGTTATCAATTTCTTCTTTCAGCAATTTTTCCTCTGTTGTTTCTGGCCTGAAATGTCCCATCAGAAATTAAGAAGACAATGTGCAAAAAGATCAGAAAAATCACAAAAATTAGAACATAAACTGTATAATTATAATAAGGACAAGAAACATTTATCACGTCTTTAAAAAAGTTAATAAATTTACTAAAATTATAAGCAATCCTACATTCCAAACATACATTTTTTTTTCTATTTTTCCAAGTCAATTCAGTCTAGAACAACAGCCATTCATATTCTTGACAATGTGAACCAAAAGTAAACAATCTTGTCGCATATTGCATAATTCACATTAATTAGAGTACTAGACTACTGAACAGGCTAGCAAGAATCACACCTATTTAGAAACTGAGTGAAGGCAGAAGAAAAAAAAAATAAGAGGGGAAAAGAAAAAATGACAGGAATTTATCTTAACAACTAAGTAGGCAGTCCATCGCCAAAATAAGTGAAACAACAACTTACTTCAACTGATTTAGTCAATAAGGAAGCGTTTGGAAGAGAGACAGAGACGGGGAGACAGAGATTGAAATAAGACTCAGTATTGTGTTTAGTATAAGGTGGGAGACAGAGATTAAAATAAGAATGAAACTCTAATTTAATTTGCATAAGGGGTAAAGTTGGAATTAATTAATTAAAATAGGAGTATTTTAGGTATAAAATGTTATTAAAGTTTCAGTCTCCATTCCAAAAAATTTCAGTCTCCTGTGTCCTCACTTTTTGAAGGTACTGAAAATTTAAAAACAGAGATTGAAATTTTAGTACCAATTTCTGAGCCAACAAACATGAAATTGAATCCCAATCTCCCTTCGTCCCAGTATCTCAAAACAAACGCTACCTAAGATAACAAGGCTGCAAAAAGATCTAACACCACTAGTGTTTAAAAACCCAACAACTTGAAACCGCATTTAACTTACAATTTGTATAACATTAAACTATTACCTTATTTGCATAACCACCTATACATTTTCACATATACAACTGGCTCTTGCAAAACTAATTAGGAGATACATTAACTACTTCCTTTGCCAATATGTAAATAGCAACAGACTACTTTCCCTAAACAAAGTACACTATACAAAATGAAACCTCTCACTACGCGAATAACGAAACCCTCATTCGTATATTGTTCCAATTAGTTTCCAATGGCATAGAATCATCAACTTCAATTGCTTCACTCATAGTTACCAATTTGTGAATTGTAGCATGAGTCACTTTTCAAGTTTTGAATCATAAATCATAGGAAAAATATCAATAGAAACTTTTGTATATAAATTTTCCTGCTTCAAATATAAACTAAACACTTTTAAAACATAATGAGTAACTTTATGACATGAATGAAACAAAACCAGAAAGCTTAAACCAGAAGAATAATAAAAAAGGCAGCAAGCATTCTATATTAAGCAGGTCCGGCAAAGGTCCGCACCTAAATGATGTAATGTCGGCAGCATTTAATTCCACGATTTCAACCCTTAATCTTGAGATAAACAACTCAAAAGAAAATGACAAGAAAGATATCAACTATTACATGTTATCCTACTAGGACAGGACTGCTATATAGATATGCTATACTGCCCTCTCAAAAACTCATATTTTTGTACCAAGAAACAGTAACTAGCTTCTGACATGAAAAACAGAGCACCAAAACATCCATCAACAGAACTATAAAAGGAAGACAATCTTGAAGAAGAGAACAAAGGTAGTCATTCCAACAAATTGAATGACAGGACCAGCATTGACATGTCAACTGTTAATTGTTAAACATCAATTTGCATAAAGGAATTTACATAAGTGGAAGTCATGTTATACAAGCACAACTCAGTCAATGTGATCAGTGTTATATTCAAATAGCTGGGACAACCAATTAAATCGCCTACTGTGAATTCACTAATCAAATCATATGTAGAAGGACTGTAGCAACTATGGATACAGCCCAAGCCAAGACTTGTAGCCAGCAAAAGGAAATTCACGTGTTATCGCAACAATGCATCATAAATTCATAACGCTCAAATGGTAACAAAACAATATCACTATCAAAAACATGCACAAACAAACAAAACAGCATGACAGACCTATCAAAACGGCGATGCTCCAATTCAAGATCAATCTTCTTCCAATCCATTCCCTTCTCCTCCAGCAAAACCTCCCTAGGCTTGGCATCCCCAAAGGGATTCACCTTCGGCTTCACCTGCAATCCGGCAGGCCCCTCGGAGCAACTCGATTGCGCGCTGGAGGGCCTGCTGGAGTGTGCACTTATAGGCCTCTTTGATTCAATCTCCGAATCGAGCTTCTTCCAATCCAATCCCTTTTCCGCCAAAACCTCCTCCCTTGGCCTCGCTGCGCCAAAAGGGTTCGGCTTGTTCGTCTTCACCACTGCCTCCATTTCGTTCACGGAACCGTTGCCTTGCGGCGGGTCCAGCACCAATATCGGCCGCTCCCGATCGCTGTCACGTAAGTCACGTGTGTCACGCTTGCCACGTGTCCAGCGATCAGGCTCTGGACCTGAATCGCGGAAACCAGAACCAAACGTGGAAGATCTAACAGGAAGAGACTTCTTACCAGCCGTCCAATTATCCACCTCATCCGCCCTAGAACCACCAACACCGCCATCTCCATTGCCACCACTACTGCCACCGCCACCGCCGAGAGAGCCGTACCGGTTTTGTCGACCGGAATCGAATGCCGGAACTGGTTTCTTCAACGAAGCCCAATTGTCCACCTCGTCCGCTCTCGAAGGTTGATCGAAATCCGAAACCCTAGAACGAGGACCGCCCCTGCGCTCTTCATCGAAATCGCCATAGGATCTCCTCCCTCCGCCCCAGGAACCGTCGCCGTCGTTACGGTCCAGACCTCGGCCAGGCGGCGGGACAGAGCGGCCGCCTCCGTAGTTAGAAAACCCGCGGCCGTACTGCATTTCCTCGGCGGAGCGTTCCTTAGGCCCTGTCGGGAGGCGGAGCATCTCGTCTGGCGTTAAGCCCCTCTGCTCCCTCGCGAATCCCCCGCCACCACCACCGCTGCCGGCGGAGTTGTTGAACTCCATGAGCGACATCTTCTTCTTCTTGGGCTTGGTGCTCACGGCCTCCTTCAGGCTCGGGAAGTCAAACGATCCGGCGTCTCCACTACCTCCGGCAATGGCCGCGGCGGCCGCAGCCTCCTGCTCCTCCTCCTCTGCTCGCTCAGCATCGGCGGCCCACGCGCCTATGTTACTCCTTCTTGTTGACATTTTGCGATCGGAAGGCAAGCTCAATAACAATAGACAGAGATAGAAAGAGAAAAGAGAAATAGAAACAGGTATAGTTTAATGGTTATTCGGGGCTCCGTTGATGGAGCCGGAGCTCCGAGAACATGCGAAAGCGAAGACGAGAAGAATAAGAAGAAGTTGATGAGAGGTTAGAGATACAGTTCGCTGGGAAACGGAATGAGAAAAATGGAACGTTGTGTTGTATGTGTTGTGTGTTGTGTGTTGTGTGCTGTGTCATGTATGTATGTATGTGTAATGTGTAATGTGTAATGTGTAATGTGTTTGTCAGGGGCTTCTGTTCTCGGGAGGGCAATAGCCTCACGCGCGTATATTTAAGTTAAACCACGCGTCTTAAAAGAGAGGTTTGTATTGGTCGATGCCTTTCACAAGTGTCCGAGAGCGGAGAGTGGTTTTACAAGTATTATTTGACTATATTTGTTTTGAGGTAATGAGACTCAAATTAAAATATTGAGGTTCACTACTATGTTTGATGGTCGGAAGTTTGTTCATAAAATTTTAATATCGAATAAAAATTTTAATTTTTTTTAGTATTTTTAAAAAGTAAAGATATAAAATATTAAAATTTATAAGAATAGAGACTAAAATTTTATGGTAGTGTTTGATAAAAAAGTATTAGAATTAAAATTTAGAGTAAATTACTAATTATGTCCTCGAATTTGTAAAATGCTGATATAAATAATCCTATATTTGATAACGACAATCATATCATCGAAAAAATTAAAAATGCTATAAATCTGTTCATCTGTGAGGAGAACCCATCTCCATTAAACGGAGTTTGGTGATGTGGCAAACGGAATTTCAACGTGGCCTCGGTAAAGGGCTTCAATCCATTTTCTCCCTTGTATAGAATTGAGAGAGAACGTTTTTCCTAATTTCAGCAGAAAGCAAAACCCTAACCATTGCAAGTCCACCTGGAATGAAACACAGAAGCAATTCAACTCTCTTCATCTGCTCTATCAACATCTTTCGATCTCTGTGTGTCGTCTCAGTTTCAACACTGGTAAACCTCCCTTTCAAGACCCCACATGCATTGCATATTACTGTGCCATTCTTAGAGCATTCCTCCACCCCAGCAGATTCCTCATTCGTTTCGTTCATCCACTGAAAATAACGGCACCCAGTGTTCTTCGTCTGCCCAACACAAAAATCATTCATTAAGCTCAATTGTCAATGGGGGACAAATAAAGCAAAAAATTCATACATAACTTCCACAGAAAACGTTCTCTCTCAATTCTATATAAGGGAGAAAGGGATTGAAGCCCTTTACGGAGGCCACGTTGGAATTCCGTTTGCCACATCACCAAGCTCCGTTAAACGGAGAAGGGTTCTCCTTACGGATGGGCAGATTTGTAGCATTTTTAACTTTTTTGAGGGTATGATTGTCGTAATCAAATATTAGGATTATTTATGTCATCGTTTTACAAATTCGGGGGCATAATTGGTAATTAACTCTAAAATTTATTATTGTATTTGATGGTTAGAGAATAATTATTCTCTATATATAAATTATTTTTTTATATAAGTCTATACAAGTTATTTATATTCACGCACACACATTTTTTTCGTGCCGTTACTACACGTTCTTCTTCTTTGTTATTTTTTTTTCTTTCGTTATCGTCGTCATCAATATCACTTCCTTCTCCTCCTCCTCTTCTTTTTCCTTCTTTTTTCATTAGAATTTTTTCTCCTTGTTCCTTTTTCTCCTTCTCCTCCATCATCAATTATCTCGTTGTTGAAGATAATGAATAATTCAAGTTCAAATTGTCAATTGAATCAAAATAAAATTGATTATTGTTTTGAATCCAATCAAGTGACTGAGGTATGATTTGACTCTAGTTAATTTTTTTGTTAGTAATTTATGATTCTGTAGGTGAATAATGTTTCATCGTTGATGGTTTGAATTGAATATAATGTAAAAGTTCTACATTTAAAAAAATATTTTTCTGTATTTACAGCAAATTTGGATATAACACGAAGATATTTGGGTGTAACACGAAGATATTTGAGTGTATTTGTTTTGTCAATTTTTAGCAAATCGATGGTGGTTCGATATCTAGTGGTCTGGGAGCGAAACCTACTCCTCTGTGCGAGTACTAATTTTCTAGAAGTGCATCAAAATGTCTTCGATTAGACAAATATTAAAAATAAAGATAAAGAAAATTCATAAATTGACAAATAAAACTTAGTAATTAAAGTTTTCGAAAACTAAATATATGGTAAATAAAAAGGTTTGCATCAGAATTGAAAGAAAACAATAAAAATACCTTTAATTAAATTAAAGGATTCTTAGCATAAACAATAAAATGTAGAAGGATAAATTAAACAGAGAAAGTAGAGAACACTTAGTAAATAAGATTAATTGAAATGTTAAATTTACAGAAAAATAAATTGAAAGAAAGGAGAAGGTGGAAGGAACCCTACAGAAAATGTAATTCGAATGCAAACTCAGGAATTTTCTGGGATGTGAGAGTGCTAGAGTGTTTTTTTCTGAGTAAAAGTTCCAACCCTTATTCTCTAACACTTCCTAGTATTTATAGGCTATCTTACATAACGAACAATTAAGTTACAATTAATTACAATTAAATAAAATTACAAATTTGAAATGTAATCCCTTTTGGTAACTGTTCCCGCTGCGTGATTGTAGATATTCCCCATGTTTTCCTCGTGTGATAGAAGCCACTAACCTTCCCGCTTCCACAACTATTCGACCAACTCTTCGAAGGCCTTACTCAATTTCCCGAATCAAGTCTTCTACTCGATTTAGCTTACTCGATCAACAAAACAATCGAAACCCAAATCAACGTTGATTACTTCCAACTTCATACTCATATGCGTGTCTTCTCGAGAAACCGCACTTGACTTATCTCGATTCAACTCACTCTTATCGAAAATATTTTCGATCAATAAATTGCCCCCTTGGATTAATGTGATTGCCTTCGATAACATTATTGAAGAATAAGGCACTTAATCCAAAAGACGTCAGTTTTTCAAATCAGTAATAATTGTTATTTAAACTCCCGATTACTACTGATCCACTCGATACGTCTCCCGAGATCTATGCTTTCTCTTTCTATCATTTTATCTTCCCCACGAAGTTACCTCTATTCGCATTCCTTCTACAGTAACGGCTACAGTGATACTTTAAATCTACCACTCTCTCCTTTGTTCAAATTTCTTGAACCTTATCATTTTCTGAGTTTTCTCTATATCAAGAAACTCTTTACAAAATCATCAACCTTTATTCTCTTTTACTCTTTTTTATAATGGCTGGCTCTTCCTCTCAAGTTGTCACCCAAGATAAGGGTAAAGGCCCCAAAATAGTACCGCCATCTCCACCGGTTCTTCGCATTCTCAATCAAGTCAATGATGAAGTCATTGACGATTTTCATTTGCAAACTAATGACACCAGAATTCTAATCCCCTTTACAATCGGTGCCGATACACACTGCTTTCTTGGACTGATTGAATATCTGGAGAAGGCGAATAAAAAAACTCTCTTTCTTCCCAAGTGCTGTAGGAGAAGATTTACTGATAAATCAATCCTTTAACATCTCTCATTTTATCAACTAAAAATTCTTCAGGGACAACTCAAAGATTAATCCTCGAGGATACGATTTTACAGCTTGGTATCAACGTCTTGAACCTACTAAAAGTGCTGACTGGAAAGCTTTAGGAATCCATGAACTACTAAGGCTCTCCCACTTCTCACTTACCACATACCCTTGGATGATTGGAGTCGTGACTTGTTTCTGGAATAGAACAACTAACAACTTCCACCTTCCTTGTGGAATGATCGAAATGTCTCTTCTTGATGTGCCTGCTATTATAGGGCTTCCAATCAATTCACCAGATTGTACCCTTGACATGCAGTCCATGCATCAATACAATGTGGTTTTAACCAACTCTTACAGTGACTTTATCACCCACAACATGGGTGCAGAAGGTACAAAAATCACTGAAAATGAACATGTTGTCTTCCTGTTTTATTGGTTAAATGTAATCCTATTCTGTTCTCGAAGTATCCAAATGTCAAAACTCTACCTTCCTTTAGCTACTCTTCTCCACGAAGGAAAAGTCCTCAATTTGGCAAAGCTTCTTCTAGGACATATTTTCGAAGAGCTCGGTCAATTTGTTTGTGACCTTCGAGACAACAAAATAATCAGTGAAGGGGGCTTTCTATGGCTTCTTCAACTATGGCTTAGTGCCATTTTTGAAAATTTCATGACAAAACCTGAAGGTGGTAGTACTGATAAGCAATACGTTGAAGGTTTTTGACTGTCTGAATTCAAACCCAATTTTCTGGACACCGAATCAGATGAAGATAGATTCTGGGCTGTTTTCTCTCTTTTCCATTCTTGCAAAGATTTCAAAAATGACCAACTCAATTTTACTCCTTTCCTACGTCGCTGATGAGCGGATATTTTATACGCTTTTTGGGGGGTATTTTCATATAGTTTTTAGTAGGATCTAGCTACTTTTTAGTATATTTTTATTAGTTTTTATGTAAAAATCACATTTCTGGACTTTGCTATGAGTTTGTGTATTTTTCTGTGATTTCAGGTATTTTCTGGCTGAAATTGAGGAACCTGAGCAAAAATCTGATTCAGAGGCTGAAAAAGGACTGCGGATGCTGTTGGATTCTGACCTTCCTGCACTCGAAATGATTTTTCTGGAGCTACAGAAGCACAATTGGCGCGCTCTTAATTGCGTTGAAAAGTAGACATCCTGGGCTTTCCAGCAATATATAATAGTCCATACTTTGCTCAAGTTGTGATGACGCAAACTGGCGTTTAACGCCAACTTTCTACCCTATTCTGGCGTTAAACGCCAGAAACAGGATACAAGCTGGAGTTAAACGCCCAAAGTGGCACAAAAGCTGGAGTTAAACACCAGGAATAGCCTCTACACGTGAAAGCTTCATTGCTTAGTCCAAACACACACCAAGTGGGCCCCGGAAGTGGATTTCTGCACTATCTATCTTAGCTTACCTATTTTCTGTAAACCTAGGTTACTAGTTGAGTATAAAAACTACTTTTAGAGATTCATTCAGTACCTCATGACATTTTACATCTGAATTTGTATTTCCTACGAAATGAGTCTCTAAACCCCATGGTTGGGGGTGAGGAGCTCTGCTGTGTCTCGATGGATTAATACGATTACTTCTGTTTTCTATTCAATCACGCTTGATTCTATTCTAAGATATTCATTCGCACTTAACCATGATGAATGTGATGATCCGTGACACTCATCACCATTATCAACCTATGAGCGCGTGCCTGAAAACCACTTTCGTTCTATCTTAGATTGAGTGTTTATCTCTTGGGTTCCTGGTTCATGAGTTTGACTGCCTCTCCTGACAACAGAGCATTCAATCCGTGAATCCAGAGTCTTCGTGGTATAAGCTGGAATCAATTGGCAGTATTCTTGAGATCCAGAAAGTCTAAACCTTGTCTGTGGTATTCCGAGTAGGATCTGGGATGGGATGACTGTGAAGAGCTTCAAACTCACGAATGTTGGGCGTAATGACAGACGCAAAAGGATCACTGGATCCTATTCCAACACAAGTGAGAACCGACAGATGATTAGCCATGTACATGGACCATTTTCACTGAGAGGACGGATGGTAGCCATTGACAACGGTGATCCACCAATATACAGCTTGCCATGGAAGGAACCTTGCGTGCGTGAAGAAGAAGACAGTAGGAAAGCAGAGATTCAGAAGACAGAGCACCTCCAAAACTCCAACCTATTCTCTATTACTGTATAACAAGTATTTATTTCATGCTCTTTTACTTTTCGCAATTAAAACTAAGAACCATTATTGATATCCTGACTAAGAGTTACAAGATAACCATAGCTTGCTTCAAGCCGACAATCTCCGTGGGGTCGACCCTTACTCACGTAAGGTACTACTTGGACGACCCAGTGCACTTGCTGGTTAGTTGTGCGGAATTGCAAAATTGTGATTGTAATTTTCGTGCACCAGTCGCAATCGCGGTCCTGCTTAGCTGGATCGTTTACTCTTTCCTGATACTAATGAAGAAAATGAACTTGCAAATCGAAGTTGGGCGAATATGCTGGCTGTTCAAGTAATTTCAATAGGGCTACCTTTACATAAGAAAGAAAGGTTCAAAATTACCCTGTATACCCCTCATTTGACAGCCAGACAATTGGGATTTTCTCAAGACATCCCAACGCCACAACCTCGAAATGATGATCCTTTCTGCCACATTGCTTTGACTACTGGAGAGGATTTTAATTCTTGCCTCTTAAAGAATCAACAGTGCAGAGATCGTTTCAATTTCATGGTGTACGATCACAGCTTCTATATTACCAAATCCTGTTTCAAATGGTGGGCCGCTTACTACTCTTGGTACACTCGGACCTTAGAAGAAATTCAACAAACCGCAATTTGAACTATCCCTGTTGCTGAGAGTTCTCCAAAAAGAACTCACAAAAGGAAAGCCGAAACTGCTCGACCACCATCATCCAAAAGTAGAAGAACTCCTACCAGAACTTCTCGAAAGGTAATCATTCTTTATAGTTCTCCCTTTTGACTTAGGATGCACTTCGACTTATATTTTCTTATCCATACTCAACTCTGAATTTCTTATCAGTTGATACTGCTATCATCAACTGAAAGTTCTAATGAAAGTGAACCAACCAACAAGGACACTCTTGCTGCCTCCTCCCAATCGAAAGATGCAGCCGATTCTGACCCTGGTTCTCAACTAATACGAAGATCCATATTTCCTCAGGTAACATAATTATCACTACACATACTTTACTTAATTTAAAATAAATTTTAAACTCATAATTGTGTACCTTCTAGCCTATCAATGTTGCCCACTCGACTTCAGCTGCTGGGGATCTTGACCAACCAATTCTGCCACAACAACAGGATCAAGAACATTCCACATCACATGACTTAATTCAATTCACAGGAGCTACTCAGCCAATTCTAGCCACTTTTCCACCTGTTTTTCATACAACACGGGTGATTGATTCAACAGCAAGTCCTTTGCAACACTCTCTAGAAGAAACCCATAGACTTGAGTCAACTTCACCAAATGATCAAGCTGCCCTTACTGAAGAGAACCAAGCGGTCCCAGACTCCAATTCTACTTCTAAAGCTGCTGACACCACCAATTCAGATTTTTCTCGATCCAAGATTTTAGAGACCTCTCCAGAGTTGCAACCTGATCCTTCACTCCAGACCCCTCCAAGACCAAGACCAGGAACATCGAATGTTCCTACCACTCCAACTAGTGCTACCTTGGATGACTTGATTTCTGTTTTAAATAAAGTTATCCAAGAAAACAAAGTACTAGTTCCTGTACCAGCAATCTCAAGACCTGCTACATCAAGGCCTCCAATCGAATTAGATCCTGACACTCGGGAACAACTTCAATCACTCATCAAACTCTTGGATCATCCACCTACCACATGAGTTAATGACCCAATTCTCAACAAACTCTTGGAAGATTGCTTGAATTCCTCTTTTGAATTCCGAACTAACACACCACATTCTGCCTCAATCCAAAATTTTAAACAACTTCTCAATGAGAGCGTTGCATCTCAGTTTCAACTCCAAGAAACTGAAAATGAAGAAGTTACAGCCAAATCTAAAATAGAAAATTGTCTTGCAATTGCTCAACCAATCCAAGTCTCTCGTGAGGAGTTTGATCTGAGAATCTCCCATGCTATCTTTATTCAAGCTTTTCATGATCAAGAAGAAGCAAGACTCAAGGCAGAGTTAGCTCAAATTCAGGAACAACTTGCCACCATACGCCAAAATAGAGCCACCCTAGCCAAACCTCTGGCAGCAGCCCAACAAGAGCAACATCTTCTTATTCAGAAACTTGTCTCAATCAACACCGAGCGGGAAGAATATGAAAAACAACTTAAAAAAATTCAAGCTGACAAGATCAAGCAGATTGAAGTGCTTTCAATTCTGGCAAAACTATTGGCATCTTGAACTCCTTTTTTATTTCTAATTTTTATTTTTGTAGTAACTTCCATCTTTTCTGAACTTTAATATATGTTGAACTTCTAAGTTTGCCAACAAAAGAAAAGTTTCAAGTATTTCCCATTAATTGAATTAATCACTTTTCCTAACTCGATATATTTAATTTGATAGGCATTTTCAGAATACATCCCTATTACTTGAAAAGGACCTTCTCAACTATGTGACCATTTACCTATAAATCTTGATTTCTTTTCCATCGGTAAAATGACTTTTAAAACTAACTCGCCTATCCTGAAAGACTTTTCTTTAATTCGACGATTATAACTTCGAGCAATATTTTCTTTTTGTCGAATTACATTGTCAAGTGCCAGGATTCGCTCTGAATCTAACTCGTTTAACTCATCAACATTACATTCCAATAATCATCGACTGGCAACTCATTCTGTTTCGATACTCTTAAAGTATTCAAATTTATTTCCAAGGGTAATACTGCATCATGGCCATATACCAATTTATAAGGCGAGGTTCCTGTCGAACCTCTTGGTGAATTTCGATAAGCCCATAATATTTGACTTAAAGTCTCATGCCATGTTTGAGGCTTATTCCCGATATGCTTTTTAATCAAGCCTATCAATATCTTATTTGCTGCCTCTACTTGCCCATTAGCCTGTGCATAATAGGGAGTCGAAGTAACCATATTAATGTTTCTCGAAACCACAAAATTTTTAATTCGCTGGCCAGTAACCATAGTTCCTTGGTCAGTACTTAACGTTTGAGAACTTCCAAATTGATGGAAAATATTTTCCTCGACAAAGTCAATTATCTCACTTTGACCAACTTTTACTAAAGGAACTGCTTCAACCCATTTCGTGAAATAATCAATAGCCATTGAAATAAATTTGTGCTGTTTTGATGAAGGAGGGTGAATCAACCCAATTAAATCCAAAGCCCATCCTCTAAATGGCCATGGCTTTATTATCGAATGTAATTCAGCCGCTGAAATCTGCTGTATCGAGCCATGTTTCTGACACTCTTGACATGCCTTTGCATAATCGATACAATCTTTTATCATAGATGGCCAATATACATGATTGCGATATAACACCCATCTCATTTTCTTTCCTGCCTGATGAGCACCACATATTCCATTATGAACTTCACCCAAAGCAATATTATGATATTCTCGACTTAAGCATCTTAACAAACTTCCAACGATCCCTTTTTTATAAAAATCATTAGCCAATAAAACAAAAGTCATTGCTCGTAACTTTATCTTTCTATCAACTACAATATTAGGATCCTTTAAATAAAGAGGAATAGGCTTTCTCCAATCAGAATCCTCCCACTTATCCATACATAAAACCTCTCTTTCATTTGTCGGTACTAAAATTTGATGGATACCAGATAATTTTTTCAAAGTCTACGGACCAATCTGATACCTCGAAGCAATTTAGGCTAACTTGTTAGCAATTTCATTATGAATTCTGGGGATATGCACCAAGGAAACCTTTCGAAAAGACGTTAATAATTCCCAAGCAGTTACTAAATATTTTTGTAACGTCTCATTATTACACTTTATTCTTTTGACAACTGCTTTAAAACTAATTGTGAATCCCCTAAAATCTGAACCTCTAAAGCTCCTTTGTTGATTAAAATTTCAAGACCCAAAATCAGAGCCTCATATTCGGCCACATTATTAGAACAAGGATACTTTAACTCGAACAAGAATTCTGATGGAATACCCTCTGGTGAAATAATGAGGATTCCAACTCCTGCACCATCTTTATGCTTAGATCCATCAAATATAATTTCCAATAGTTGATTTCCACATCAACTATATTTGTCTCC
The DNA here is from genome assembly GCF_014773155.1 of Arachis stenosperma. NCBI lineage: Eukaryota > Viridiplantae > Streptophyta > Magnoliopsida > Fabales > Fabaceae > Arachis > Arachis stenosperma. Next base: position 11,855,917 of record NC_080386.1, on the reverse strand, counting down.
TGGTCATTCAGATCTTTCGAATTATCCACTAGAAAGTCTGTAATGACTTGTCCTTTCACAGCCTTGGTTGGAACATATTGTAAATCAAATTCTGTTAATGCCAACATCCATTTCTCCAAATGTTCCCTTAACATAGGGAAACTCAACATATATTTTACAAGATCGGTTTGTGCTATAAATTTCATAGATTTAGCCACCATATAACACTTTAATTTCATACAAGCATGATATAAAGATAAGCACAATTTCTCAATCAGGGAATACCTCGTTTCAATGTTAGTTAAGACTCGACTAAGATAGTAAACTGCTCGTTAATTCCCATTTTCATCATCTTGGGCTAACATACATCCTATAGTATTTTCAGTTGCTGCAATATATAATTTCAAAGGTTCAAAGGGCCGAACATTTGCCATAATCTAGGCTTGAGACAAATAAGTTTTAATCGAATCGAATGCCGATTGATGGTCTGCGGTCCATTCGAAACGTGAATCATTTTTCAATTTTACTAAAGGTGCAAACACTCTAGTTCGATCTGAAAGATTCGAAATGAATCTTCGAAGATAATTTACTTTACCCAAAAAAGATTGTACTTCTTTCATTGATTAGGGTGCAGGCAATGCTAATATTGCATCCGCTTTATTTTTGTCGATAGCTATCCCTTTTTTATGAACAACAAAACCTAAGAAATTTCCAACCGATACCCCAAAAGCACATTTCAAAGGATTCATTTTTAGTCCTTTATTCCTCATAGTAAAGAACGCCTTTCTTAAATGGTCAATATGTTGACCTACAGAAATCGATTTGACCATTATGTCATCGATATATACTTCCATGAATTTCCTAATAAATTCATGGAAAATAGCATTTATTGCTCGCTGATATGTTGCTCCGACATTCTTCAAACCAAAAGGCATAACTATCCATTCATATGTACCTAGTGTCCCAGAACAACGGAAAGCAGTTTTAGCCACATCATCTTCCGCAATAAAAATTTGGTTATATCCAGAATAATCGTCCATGAAACTAAGAATTTCATTTCCCGCTGCAGAATCAATCAACATATCCGCAATTGGCATGAAAGATTCATCCTTTAGGGTAGCATTATTTAAATCGTGAAAATCGATACATACTCTTAATTTCTAATTTTTCTTCATCACTGGGGCAATATTCGATACCCACTCTACATAACGAGCATTTCGAATAAATTTTGCCTTGATCAAGCGTTCTATTTCTTCTTTAATTTTAACATTGATTTCTGGAGCAAAACATCTTGGAATTTGTTTCACAGGTCGAGCATTGGGTTTCAATACTAATCGATGTTCTGGTAGTGAACGATCGAGACCAGACATCTCATGATAATCCCACGCAAAATAATCTTTAAAATCATGTAAAAGATTGAAGAGCTCAGTTCAAAAAGGATCAACAAGATCTTTACAAATATATGTAATTCAAACATCATCGGGAGTTCCCAAATTAACTTCTTCTAAGGGATCTTGAGATTCAAACCCTTTATAATAATCATCATCTTTGACTGAATATTTTTCAAACCCTAAAGTTTCTAAATCATATATACAATCAAAAGTAAAATCAATAGAATCATTGGAAATAGAAGAAACTTAATCTTTGATTAAAACATCACTATTTTTATTTTCTACACAATGAGCCTCTACTATTAAGGGTGTGTTTGGAAAACACGTTGGAAGAGAAAAACAAGTTTAGAAGCAACTTAGTGGATCATACCTATTTTCCATGGCTATAGCTAGCAGCAAAGTTTTGGATCTCTAAAATAGGCCGTGAATCTTGAAAGAGAGGATTCTGCCCATGTCCTTCCTCCGATGGCATACAATTACGGATTCTTAAGTGATTGATTGAAGATTGATTCAAAATATCGTTTCTTGAAAGCTTCAATTTTTGGTTTGGTAAATTTTTTATTCACAAACGCAAAAGTGATTTTGCATTCAAGCTCACGTTTACAAGAAGCAACAATTTTGAGCTTCTACGTTTCATCAACAGGCTTTTAGCGATCAATATTCAATCTTTATTTATATTTTACCAACTTTATCCTTTATGCATGTTATTGTATTATTTATGAAATTCTTATTATTTCTGTTTATATGAACTCGCTTTTTCTATTATTTATTATTTTTATTTTTTGTTAATTATTTGTTTGACATTATACATTTTTATAATTGTGATTTTTTTTATTATTTTTTATTATCTTTTTATAGTATAATTTATTAATCCTATTAGGTAAAGTAAATTAAACAAAAAATTAATCGTGAATAATAATAATAATAAAAAAATTATAACATACTAAAAAAGAGTACTAAGAGTACTAAAAATATATTATATAAAAAATATCATCAAAATTTTTTTGATTTATTTTAATCACTACCAAGGTAAATATTTAATTTTTTTTCTTATTCTTAGTACTTTCTAAAATTTATATTTTGTTAGTTTTAATTAAAAATATATTTTGCCAATTTTTATGTTATTTTTATTTTAGTATATAAATATTAATTTTATTATAAAATTAATTAATAAGATCTATTCAAATATTTAAATTAAAATGATAAGATAATATATAAAAATTATTGAAGTTAATGTCTATTTTAGTAATTTTTTATTTAAAAGTAATTTTTAGTAGTGTAATCCAAACAACATTTATTTTACTATAATCCATTTTAATATAAAGATTGCCAAACAAAAATCACTTTAACACAAACTTACTTTTCATCAAAATTAAGTTTGCAAAATCAATTTTATGCAAACTCCCGTTTGTCAACTATAATCCAAACACACACTAAATCGGCAGTCTGGCTCGCATTATTAGTTTCATTACAAAGAAAAGGGAAATCATAACTAAATTCGACTGGAAGCGTCGAATCGAACACATTACAATTAGTAAACGTACTAACCCTATCTGATTCAACTTTATCAGAAGAATCATCTTTATTTTTTAAGAATTGAAAATTACTTTAATAATTATGCAAAGTTACCAGGTAGTTGGAAACTTCCTCCACCTGGTCCATAGTGCAGTCTACGAGGTCTTAACCAGTCGGCTCAAAACCCAAGTCAGGGTAACGCAACTTCACCGAAAGGCCTTCCGAAGTCAGATAACACCCTTCACAATTGTAAGGATTCAGAGATCGATCAACATTTAAAGGCTTTAATTTACGGTTATATCTCCTAAAATCGACATGCATTTGTTTGACGTATAAACTCGAATCTGCTTTGAAAATTTCAGGTTTGCCCTCCTTAGTCCATAGAAGCACGCTCTGATGCACTGTAGAAGGTACTGCACCTACACCATAGATCCAATCTCTACCCAACAAGGCATTATAACTGGCTTTCGATGGCACCACTACAAACACAAAATGCCTTTCTAATGACTCCACTTTTACAGTCAAAGTGACCAGCCCTCTTACTGGTGTAGAAGTCCCACTAAAGTCAGTCACAACAATATTTGTTGGGACCAGATCATCAGAATGCTTTCCTACTTTTTCCAACATCCTTTCAGGCAGAAGACTAATCGCTACTCTACCATCGATCAACACCTTGTTTATTTTAAATCCATTTAGTATGGCGATGATGTGAAGAGAGTGTAAATGAGACATTTACCTCTCAGTAGGCCGAGGAAAATATCCTAGCTCATCTTCATTGCGAATGAAAGAGAAAGCTCCCTCGTCTTCCTCATCATAATCCTCATTTGGATTACTTTCACATTCTCCAAGATATTTAGTTGGAATAATCGAGATCATTCCCACCATGTCATCATCCCCTTCATCGAAATATTCCTCATCAATATCAACATCCTTATTTTTGTCGACTCTAGAAGACTGGGCAACTGCTTTGCCTTTCTCCATCTTTATAGGTGATACAATTTCTTTAGGATAAGTCTCCCCGTTAGAAGAAAAGACAATTCGAGAATGCACAGAGGGCGTTGTGATGTGGCAGAAATTGGCAAGTTAAGAAATTATCAATAGAAATACGTTGCAAGTACAGTCCTTAACCAGCCAAAAATCTGCTTATCAATTTAAAAGGGTTGTCATAAAGATTAAAATTAAAATACTAGGAATATGAATCCCAGGTCGTCTCCCAACGAGTTGCAGAGAGATGTGCTATTTTATCAATCAGGTGTTTTCAAAAATGGTTGAGTTGATAAATAGGAAATTAATTTAGAGAATTTAATTAATTTTAAATAAAAGCCTTGACTGGGAGTAGATTAGTTGGAAGCCCTATTCTTATTGAAGTACTCTCAAGATTAATTGATAATTGAAGGTTGCTCTGTTAGTTATCCCTTACTAGGTAAGGGAGAGTCAAACAAGTTGGAATGTTGTTTCTATTCACAAGTCCCAATCCGCTCATTGAAAAGGATTAGTGTCAGTGACTAGAGGGCATTCCAACAATGAACCCAATTACAATTTTTCCTTTAAGCACCCCAACTCAAGGGTTCCTTTCAATCAACTCCCCATCAAGTTAGGGAACTACTCGCTCATTGTGAATGTAGAACTCATAACATAGGAAAAGGAATTAAAGAAAGACATGATAAATAAAAACTCAAAGGAATCAATTAAAAATAAAGGTAATTCTTGTATTAATAAATTCTAAAATAATCCAATAATAGAATTGAGTAAATTAAAGGACATGGAAAAGTAAAGCCAAGTAAAGAAAACGAACTAGAATGACGAAGTCTTGATGAGGTAATAACTCTTCTCAATATCTTGATGCAAAAAGCAATAGAGAATAAAATCCTAAGAACTATGAATGTCTAGAGAGAAAACCTAAAGAGGAGTCAAAACTAGATCTAAAACTCAAAATTTTGTGGAATGAATGTTGTTCCTTGTTTCTGCATGTTCCCTGGCTCTAGTCTGTGTTTCTGGGCTGAAAACTGGATTGAAATCCGGCCCAGAAACACTGCCAGTGACTTCTGAGATTCTGCAGATCGCACACGTCACGCGGTCGCGTCATTCATGCGAATGTGTCATTCAGTGTTTTGCTTTTCCACGCGGGCACATTGTCCATGCTTGCGCGTCGCTTATGCTTTTCCAATCCGCGCGGTCGCGTGAGCCATGTGGCCGCGTCACTGTGATTTCCTCTCTTTTGCGCGATCACGTGAGTCATGCGGTCGCGTCACTTCTCGCTGGTCATCTCCTCAATTTCTTGTATTCCTTCTATTTTTGCAAGCTTCCTTTCCAATCTCACACTCATTCATGCCCTATAAAGTCTGAAACACTTAACACACAGATCACGGCATCGAATGGAATAAAGGAGAATTAAAATACCTAATTAAAAGTCTCTAGGAAGTAAGTTTTCAATCATGTAATAATTTTAGGAAGGAAATATAAATGCATGCTAATTATATGAATAAGTGGGTAAAGATCATGATAAAACCACACAATTAAACACATTGTAAACCATAAAATAGTGGTTTATCAACCTCCCCACACTTAAACGTTAGCATGTCCTCATGCTTAGTTGAAGGAGATAGAATAAATGAGTAAGAAGTGTAAAAACTCATGCAATACAATGCAATCTATATATATGAATGCAACTATATGATTCTTGTCCACTTGATCAAGAGTAAATAAGTTCTTCAAAACAATTATAAATAAAATTCCACTAATTCAATTATCATATAGTAAGAACAGATAAAAATGCAAGAAGGTAGCTCATGAAAGCGGAGAACATAGAATTTTAAGCATTGAACCCTCACTCATGATGTATGTATACTCTAATCTCTCCAGTGTATAGGGTAATCACTATATCCTTCTCTAATCATGCTCCCTAAATTTTGTTCTTCTCCTAACCAATCAACAACATTTAATATACCAATGCAACATCATGAGATCTTTTCAAGGTTGTAACGGGGCCAAGGTAAGGGTAAGGTTACATATATGGTTAAATGAGCTTATAAATTGAATCTTTAATTAACTCAAACCCTAACATAACCTATATATATTTTATATAACTTTAGAGTTCGTACCTAACTTTCTAGAATTCTCTTTCACATTCCATACTCATGTATCAACTTTTTATTTTAATTTTATCATACATGCATTGATCTTTGAATTCTTAACTCAGCATTGGGGCAGTTTTGTCCCCTTATTTATTTATTGAATATTTTTGGTTTTTTTTAACATAAACATAAAAATAAACATAGCTTATCAATGCACATAAATTTTTTTTATTTCTATAGTTTCACATGAGTAGGTGTCCAAATTCCCATTATATTATCATGACACACTCCCTTGTCATCCTTTGTCCCCACAATTTTCCATACTTAATTAGCACTTACAATTCTATCTTAAGCTAACCAAAGATTTAAATTGGGATATATAATTATTTTTTCGCTTAAGGCTAGTAATGTGGTAAATTACAGAATAAATGGGATTTAAAGGCTCAAAGTGGCTAACAAAGGTAATTGAAAGTGTAGGCTTAATTTGGATAAGTGAGCTAAACAATTAATGGCCTCAATCATATGCAGCATATAAATATATTAAACATTGAGCATATAGGATGGAGCAAAATATAGATTACAATCATAAAGAAGTAAACACACAAGAATAAAACAATTATGGTTAAATAATGTAATCATGCATAAAGGCTCAAATCTCACAGGTTGTGTGTTCTTTAGCTTAAAAATCATGTTCCAAATACAACTTCAAGCAGATTTAACATAAAAGTTTTAATTAAAATTAGTGAAATTTTTGTTCCAAAAAAAAAAGTCTTAGAAGAAACTTATTGTTTTTTTTTTCAATCAAGCAGAACATGCATGCAACTAATCTATTACTATGCAATTTATCCTATTCTACAAAAGAAAAACTAACTAAATATCCTAATTTATTGGTGTTTAGGGAAGAGAAATTACCTTCGAAAGTCAGGTACTGACCGACCTCCCCACACTTAAGGATTTGCACCGTCCTCGATGCCATCTGTCAGGAACAATGTTGGGCTGGTGGCAGTGTTTCCACAGTCGAGACCATCATGGCTCCCTGTGCTGGTGAAGGAAGTGGAGTCCGGAGTGCCTGGGTCGTCGTCAGGTCTGTGATTGCCTGTGAGTAGCTCCTTGAGGTATTTAAAACGGTGGTGGTTGTGGCACTCTCGGTCTCCTTTTCATCAACCTTTATGATCCTCTTAATTCTTTTTGTTGAGGGCTTGACGGCAGTTGAAGAAGGCTCTGCCACTAATGCTCTTTTTGTTCCTTTCCTTGCTGTGGGTTTGGGGGTAGCTTTCTCTTTTCCTTTCTTGGTGGCCATTCTGAAAAAGGGAAGAGAAAGTAAATTAAATTTAAAGAGACAGAGCAAGGAAGAGGATTGAATGAGTGATAATCAGTGCACGGTAAAGATGAATGAAGTGAACACATGGTCATGACAACATGTGAAAAGTTCATTAAAGGGAATAAAACAAGTGCATGATAAGATAAGTAGATGCAAGATGTTTATTGGCATGCTGGCAAGGGCATGAGTAGCATAGATCAAGCATCACTTCGTAACAAACTATCACGTTTGTAATTAAATTCAATTAATACAATAGTAAAGGGGATTTGTGAAAAGCAGGCATTGAATAGTAGAATAGAATAATGTAGAAAAGTGCATGATGCCATATGGGCTTTTTCACAAACACATAGCATGCATGGTAACTAAGGTATGGAAAATATTAATTGGAACATGCAAGTATCCCTATAAAAATAATATATAATGGTTTAAACAAATCCCAAACAATCCATAGGCAATATGTAAAAATAATGACCGATATAAATTTCCAACACCAATTAAAAGAAAAAAGAAAAGAAAGGAGAAGAAAATATGGATAGTGAAAGTAAAAGGAAAAGAGAAGAAAAGAAGATTACATATAAAAATAAGAAGAATAATAAAAAAGTAAGGGGAGAAGAAGAAAAGAAAACCTTGTTAATAGGGGTGAAAGAGAGAGAGTAGAAAGTGAGAAAGAAGGAAGAAGGAAGAAGAGAAAATAGGATTTGGAGAAAAGAAAGATAAGATAATTGGAAAATTAGGGACGCTGTGCGGCGCAAGCGACGCGGCCGCGTGGGGCACGCGGTCGCGCGAATTGCACTTAGACTGATTGACGCGGTCGCGTCGATCACGCGGTCGCGTGACCCGTTTGATACTACTGGCGCAAGGGCAGCCTCGCACTTGCACAACTCTCTGTTCGAAATTTTATTTTTGCCAAGTCTTGGGTCACGCGATCGCGTGGGTCATGCGATTGCGTGGTTGGTTATTAGAAGGCTATGACGCGGACGCATGAGCCATGCGTCCGCGTGGGAAGAATTGGGTGTTCAGCACCAATCCAGCACCACTCTAGTACAACTTTCGGTCTGCAACCTTTTTACGTCGAATTCCAGGGCACGCGGCTGCGTGGGTGACGCGGTCGCGTGGGAGGCCAATGTTCCCATTCGACGCGGACGCGTTGGTGACGCGGTCGCGTGGGACGATTTGTGCCACTGGCATGCCTCCAGCCACGCTCCTGCGTGACTCTCTGTTCGTTTCTTAATCTTTCTGATCCACCTGCGACGCGGACGCGTCAATGATGCGGTCGCGTCGTGTAAATATTATTATTTTTTATTTTTTTATTTTTTATTTTTTTAAATAAAGGTATGTAAATGCAGATGTACGAAATGTACTAATAAAGAGAAGAGTTATTGAATATGAAAATAAAAAACAAAGAAAAGAACGGTCATACCATGGTGAGTTGTCTCCCACCTAGCACTTTGCTTTAACGTCCGTAAGTTGGACGCTCCACTAGCTAACTCTTCGGCTATGTGGGGATCTTCCAAGAGGAAGATCTCGAGCTCCTTGTTTTTCTTCATCTTCTCCCCATGGTACAGCTTTAAACGATGTCCATTGACCTTGATAAGTTCGGAGCTGGAAGGATGGCTTAGGTGATAAACTCCGTATGGTTCGGCCTTCTCTACTTTGTATGGACCTTCCCATCTGGATCTCAACTTGCCTGGCATGAGCCTCAGTCGAGATTTGTAAAGGAGGACTAAATCTCCAGGTTGAAATTATTTTCTCTTGATGTGCTGATCATGTACAACCTTCATCTTCTCCTTGAATAGTCTTGAGTTCTCATAAGCTTCTAGGCGAAGGCTTTCCAGTTCTTGCAGTTGCAACTTCCGTTCAGCTCTGGCTTTCTCAATTCCCATGTTGCACTCCTTTACTGCCCAAAAAGCTTTGTGCTCAACTTCAACTGGAAGATGACAAGCTTTTCCATAAACTAAGCGGAAAGGGCTCATCCCAATGGGTGTCTTGTACGCTGATCTGTATGCCCAGAGTGCATCTTGTAGCCTGATGCTCCAGTCTCTTCTATGAGGTTTGACTATCTTCTGTAAGATACGCTTTATCTCTCTGTTTGACACCTCGGCTTGCCCATTAGTCTGAGGATGGTAGGCTGTCACAACTTTATGAATGATCCCATGCTTCTTCAGTAATCCTGTTAGTCTCCTGTTGCAGAAATGGGTGCCTTGATCGCTCACGATTGCTCGTGGTGATCCAAAGTGACAAATAATATGGTTTCTCACAAAGGAAACAACAGTGTTAGCATCATCAGTACGGGTAGGAATTGCTTCTACCCATTTAGAAACATAATCTACAGCTAATAGTATATAGAGGTGGCCATTAGAATTTGGAAATGGACCCATGAAGTCAATGCTCCAAACATCAAAAATTTCACAGAAAGGCATAATTTGTTGAGGCATTTCATCCTTCTTGGATATATTACCAAATTTTTGGCATGGGAACAAGATTTACAAAATTCAGCAGCGTCTTTAAAAAGAGTGGGACACCAGAATCCACAGTCTAAGATTTTTCTAGCTGTTCTTTGAGGGCCAAAATGTCCTCCACTCTCAGATGAGTGACATGCCTCTAAAATGGACTGGAATTCTGATTGAGGTACACACCTTCTAATTACCTGGTCAGTGCCACATCTCCATAAATATGGGTCATCCCATATATAATATTTAGACTCGCTTTTCAGCTTGTCTCTTTGATGCTTAGTAAAGTTTGGAGGAAAAGTGCGACTAACTAGATAATTAGCAACATGGGCATACCACGGGACTACTTCAGATACTGCTTGTAGGTTATTAAATGAAAAATTATCAGCTATAGGAGTGGAGTCATCTTTAATGTGCTCAAGGCGACTCAAGTGGTCTGCCACTAGATTCTGGTTACCACTCCTATCCTTTATTTCTAAATCAAATTCTTGTAGTAGCAATATCCAACGTATAAGCCTTGGTTTGGATTCCTTTTTAGCTAATAAATACTTTAGAGCTGCGTGGTCTGAGTATACTACTACCATCGTACCAAGTAAATAGGCTCGGAATTTATCTATAGCAAAAACAATAGCAAGAAGCTCTTTCTCACTAGTAGTGTAATTGGACTGAGCGGCGTCTAAAGTTTTAGATGCATAAGCAATAACAAAAGGATCTTTACCTTCACGCTGAGGCAACGCTGCTCCTACTGCATGGTTGGAAGCATCGCACATGATTTCGAATGGCTGGCTCCAGTCCAGTCCTCTCACAATTGGAGCTTGAGTCAGGGCGGTTTTCAGCTTATCAAACGCTTGTTTGCAATCCTCACTGAACTCGAACTCAATATCCTTCTGCAGTAGTCTGGATAGGGGAAGTGCTACCATACTAAAGTCCTTAATGAATCTTCTGTAAAAATCTACATGTACAAGGAACGAACGAACTTCCCTCATAGAAGAGTGGTAAGGCAAACTAGAAATAACATCCACCTTTGCTGTATCTACAGAAATGCCAGTATTAGATACAACATGTCCTAGTACGATTCCTTGTTTAACCATAAAATGACATTTTTCAAAATTCAATACAAGGTTTGTACTGACACATCTATCTAATACTCTAGATAGACTATCCAAGCAAAGGCTAAAAGAATCACCATAAATGCTGAAATCGTCCATAAAAACTTCCATACAGTCCTCAATAAGATCAGAGAAAAGACTCATCATGCACCTTTGGAAAGTAGCTGGTGCATTGCATAGGCCAAAGGGCATTCTCTTGTAAGCATAAGTCCCAAAAGGACAGGTAAAAGTAGTCTTTTCCTGATCCTCAGGAGCTATATGAATCTGGAAATATCCTATATAACCATCTAAAAAGTAATAATGTGATTTACCTAATAGGCGATCCAGCATTTGATCAATGAATGGAAGAGGGTAGTGATCCTTACGAATGGCTTGGTTGAGACGCCTATAATCAATGCAGACCTTCCAAGTGTTCTGTACTCTGGTAGCTATGAGCTCTCCATGCTCATTCTTCACTGTAGTGACTCCAGACTTCTTGGGCACCACTTGTACTGGGCTTACCCATTCACTGTCTGAAATGGGGTAGATAATATCTGCCTCTAATAGTCTAGTCACTTCCTTCTTGACAACCTCTAAGATAGTGGGGTTTAGTATTCTCTGGGTTTGACGAACGGGTCTTGCTCCTTCTTCTAAAAAGATTCTGTGCTCACAAACTTGAGGGTTGATGCCTACTATGTCTGCCAAACTCCACCCAATTGCTTTCTTGTGCCTCCTCAACACACTAAGTAACTGCTCTTCCTGTTCAGAAGTGAGGTCCCGTGCAATGATAACTGAAAACTTCTGCTTGTCTTCGAGGTAAGCATATTTGAGGTGTGGAGGGAGAGGTTTCAATTCTGATTTCTGTTCATGGTCAGGCTCTGAATTATCTGGAGCTGGTGACAGTGGTAGAGTACTTTCATTGTGCTCTGAGAATGTCCCCACACTTGGACCTTGTCCTATGTACTTCTCTTCAAACTCCTCCAGGTGAACTTCAGCTACGGTTTCATCTATGATGTCACACTAGAGGATAGAGTGATCTTCTAGAGGGTACTTCATAACTCCATTCAGATTGAAGCTTACTACTCGGCCGTCTATTTCAAAAGAGTATGTTCCTGCAAAAGCATCTAATTTGAACTTCGAGGTCTTCAAGAAAGGTCCTCCGAGTAGGATTGATGATGGCTTCTCCGAGTCGTTTTGGGGCATCTCCAAGATGTAAAAATCAATGGGGAAAGTGAGACCTTTAATACCCACTAATACAACTTCAGCAACTCCAGCCACTGTAATAATACTTTTATCTGCTAACACAAAACGAGCTGCCGACCTTTTTAAGGGAGGGAGCCTCAAAACATCATATACAGATAAAGGCATTATACTAACACATGCTCCTAAATCACACATGCAGTAAAAAAATATCACACCTCCAATGGTACAGTTAACCATGCAAGGACCTGGGTCACTACATTTTTCAGGTATATTTCCCATTAAAGCAAATATAGAACTTCCAAAGGAATAGTTTCTAATTCATTAATTTTGTCTTTATGTATGCATAAATCCTTTAGAAACTTTGCGTATTTAGGTACCTGTTGAATAACATCAAAAAGGGGAACAGTTACCTCGACTTTTTTGAATATTTCTACCATTTTGGGATCAGGTTCCAACTGCTTTCTGGGCTTCATTACAAGTTGTGGAAATGGAATAGGAATGGCGTTTTCTACAGTGTCTGCGCCCTTTGGTGCTTCTTCCTGTGATTTAGTGTCTTCTTCCTCAGCCATGTCTTGTAGATCCTTTTCTTCCTCAACATCTTCTATTTCCACTACCTCTTCAGCTGAGGCGTGTTCAGGTAGGTTTGGCTCTTCCTGATTCCTCTCTTGCAATGTGGTTCCAGACCTTAGGGTGATGGCCTTAATGCCACCCTTTGGATTGGGTAATGGTTGAGAGGGGAGTCCACCAGAGCTTGAGGACTGGTTATTAGAGTTGTTCATTGATCCAATCTGTGAGACAAGGGCTTGCAAAGTAGAAGTCAGACCATTCAGAGTAGCAGTAAAGTTGTTTTCCATGGCCTGTTGTCTCTGATCAATAGATTGTAGTAACTCATCATTAGGAGATGAATAGGGATAAGTGATCTGAGAGGGCTGCTGAGATGCTTGAGGCTGTCTTAGATGAGGTGCTCTGTAGGCCTGATTTTGATTCTGCTGCCTGAAGTTGTTATTGTTATTCCACCTCTGATTTCCATTGTTATCTCTGCCTCCTCTGTTATGATTGTCCCTCCAACCCTGGTTAGAATTATCTCTCCAGCCTTGGTTAGAGTTATCCTGCCATCCTTGGTTATAGCTGCCACCTTTATTGTACCCTTGATTGGGGCGGTCATAGAAGTTATGAGTGGCTGCTACAGTGTGATCTTCCGGTTGGAGTTGCGGACACTCATAAGTGTAGTGACTATAATCTGCACAGATTCCACATACTCTTTGTGGAGCAAACTGCCGACTGTGCTGTAGTGGAGAAGGCTGAACTTGCTAAGGCTATTGTTGATTTAGTTGCATCTGCTTCAGCAAGTTAGTCATTTCACATAAGCTCTGAGTTATAGCAGCAGTCTCTTTGCTAGTGGATACTTCTGCAATAGCTCTTGACCGACTTTGTTTCTGCCTGTGATTCCTAGTAGATTCAGCTAAGTCGCTGATCAATTGCCATGCTTCTTCCGTAGTCTTGTACTTTTTCATAGACCCATTGCTAGCACCTTCCAATGTGGTCCTATCTTGAGATTTCATGCCCTGTGTAAAGTAGCCGAGCAACATTATCTTGTCAATCATATGGTGGAGGCATGCTTCAAGAAGATTATTGAAGCATTCCAAGTATTCATAAAGAGTCTCAGATTCATCCTGAACGATCATGGACATGTCTTTCCTCAGTTTATCTGCAACTTCAGCTGGAAAGAATTTCTCCAGAAATTCTCTTCTAAGTGTATTCCAGTTGAAAACAGTTATTCCGGGTTGAGTGTAGTACCACTTTCTTGCCTTTTCCTCAAGAGAAAATGGGAAGGCTTTTAACAGAATGGAGATTTCATCAGTGCCATCACGCTTAACAGTAGAACAGGCAGTCTGAAAATCCCTAAGGTGCTTGATAGGCTCTTGAGCAGGTAAGCCATGAAACTTGGGCATCAAGTTGAGTAGCAAAGACTTTATTTCGAAATCTACAGCCACTGCTGGATGGTGTGCCTGAAATGGTTGGAGTGTAAAATTAGGGGCTCCTTCCTCCTGGATAGTGACTCTCCTTGGTGCTGCCATATCACCTGCACGTAAATTAACTGGATCAGTAGAGAGGGAGCCTGTTTCTTCCTTAGATGACATTTCAGGTACGTCCTCAGAGAGGACTCGCCGACGCTGAGCTTGCCTTATACGTGAAAGAGTTTTTTCAATCTCAGGGTCAAATACTGGCAAGCTTGGAACAGGAAGTGAACACGTCATTTAACGAAAGAAACGTACAACTCATAGTGATAAAATAAAAAGAAAAATTGCAATTAAATAAATGCCAATCAATAAATTAGCACACTGTTGCAACTCCCCGGCAACGGCGCCAAAAATTGATGTGGCAAAAATTGGCAAGTTAAGAAATTATCAATAGAAATACGTTGCAAGTACAGTCCTTAACCAGCCGAAAATCCGCTTATCAATTTAAAAGGGTTGTCACAAAGATTAAAATTAAAATATTGGGAATATGAATCCCAGGTCGTCTCCCAACGAGTTGTAGAGAGATGTGCTATTTTATTAATCAGGTGTTTTCAAAAATGGTTGAGTTGATAAACAGGAAATTAATTTAGAGAATTTAATTAATTTTAAATAAAAGCCTTGACTGGGAGTAGATTAGTTGGAAGCCCTATTCTTGTTGAAGTACTCTCAAGATTAATTGATAATTGAAGGTTGCTTTGTTAGTTATCCCTTACTAGGTAAGGGAGAGTCAAACAAGTTGGAATGTTGTTTCTATTCACAAGTCCCAATCCGCTCATTGAAAAGGATTAGTGTCAGTGACTAGAGGGCATTCCAACAATGAACCCAATTACAATTTTTCCTTTAAGCACCCCAACTCAAGGGTTCCTTTCAATCAACTCCCCATCAAGTTAGGGAACTACTCACTCATTGTGAATGAAGAACTCATAACATAGGAAAAGGAATTAAAGAAAGACATGATAAATAAAAACTCAAAGGAATCAATTAAAAATAAAGGTAATTCTTGTATTAATAAATTCTAAAATAATCCAATAATAGAAATGAGTAAATTAAAGGACATGGAAGAGTAAAGCTAAGTAAAGAAAACGAACTAGAATGACGAAGTCTTGATGAGGTAATAACTCTTCTCAATATCTTGATGCAAAAAACAATAGAGAATAAAATCCTAAGAACTATGAATGTCTAGAGAGAAAACCTAGAGGAGGAGTCAAAACTAGATCTAAAACTCAAAATTGTGTGGAATGAATGTTGTTCCTTGTTTCTGCATGTTCCCTGGCTCTAGTTTGTGTTTCTGGGCTGAAAACTGGGTTGAAATTCGGCCCAGAAACACTGCCAGCGACTTCTAAGATTTTGCAGATCGCGCACGACGCGACCGCGTCATTCAGCGTTTTGCTTTTCCACGCGGGCACGTCGTCCATGCCTCCGCGTTGCTTATGCTTTTCCAATCCGCGCGGTCGCGTGAGCCATGCGGCTGCGTCACTGCTATTTCCTCTCTTTCGCGCGGTCGCGTGAGTCATGCGGCCACATCACTTCTCGCTGGTCATCTCCTCAATTTCTTGTATTCCTTCCATTTTTGCAAGCTTCCTTTCCAATCTCCCACTCATTCATGCCCTATAAAGCCTGAAACACTTAACACACAGATCACGGCATTGAATGGAATAAAGGAGAATTAAAATACCTAATTAAAAGTCTCTAGGAAGTAAGTTTTCAATCATGTAATAATTTTAGGAAGGAAATATAAATGCATGCTAATTATATGAATAAGTGGGTAAAGATCATGATAAAACCACACAATTAAACACATTGTAAACCATAAAATAGTGGTTTATCACGTTGCCCCCTTGCTTGCTTCCTTACCTGTCTCTATTTGAAGATTCTTACTTTGATTGAAACTCCTTCTTCCACCTCTTCTTCTTGGGTAACCCCTGGCTCGTCCTCGATAGAAGGCATATTGATTTCAAGACGGTGCTCGATGCCCCCACTGAGGATTGTGTCGATACAAATGATCACGCCTTTGGAATTCTTGACAATTTCTAATCCACTGAACACCTATAGCCTGAGATTGACTCAACGGTGCAGTCACATCATGCTGAGGGATCTTTGAACTAGAGCCCTCCATACGTCGAATTGGCTGCCTCTGGCGCGCTCGCTCTTCCCTATGAGCCAATTCTTTTTTCATCCTTTCTTTTTCAAAGATTGCCGCTGCCTCAGCATCAAAGACAGCATTACACCGAGATCACAGAGATACGTCTCGGTCTTTGATCTTTTGCTGAACTAAGAAGTCCAGTAAGCCATCTCCTGTCTTCGGGTACACAGACCGTACTTGTGACTCAAAATCATCTAAAGCCATATCAAAGTCATAAGACATGCCAACCATGTTCACCTCTAAGCAAGGTTCGACGTAACTGGCATCAACTTTGAAGGGATCTACATCAACCTTCTTTTCCTTCTTGCCGTCATCAAATTTCAATCGTCCTTCCATGATTGCTTTTTGAATTAAGTTCCTGAAATGGACACAACTGTTAGTCGAATGACTTGTTGCTTGATGAAACTTACAATAAGGCTTTCCTTTTAAATCTTTCATAGAAAGCAAAGTTCTACCCTCAAGCAAAACTAGTTGTTTATCTTTAAGCAACACATCGAAAATTTGATCAAATTTTGAAATATCAAAACTATATTTCTTTCCACTTTTTAGTTTTGAATCATTCGACTTTTCATTGCTAGAAAGCTTCTTTAACAAAGAACACACATATGGAGGACCTTTCTTAAGTTCAGCCAAATCGACTTCTGTTTCGAAATCGACTTCCTCCTCTGAGGATTCCATGGTTACAAAAGCAACTTTTTCTTTTCGAGTAAACGGTTTACTCTTTGACCTCTGTTCATTTCTATATTTTTCTTTCTCCTTTTTCATAAGCTCAATCTGTCGAACCTTTTCAACCAAATGAGGCAGATCAGAAATATGCACATTAAGCAATTTCCTGCACATATAGAATCCCAACCCCATGGTCGTATTTTCACTATCTCACTTTCAGGTAATGTCACATAGCATCTACTTCTAGCATTTTTGAAACGTATTAAATAATCATCGATGGTTTCACCATCTTCACGTTTTAAAACCACTAGGTTAGTAACTACTACGTTCATTGTCCCCTCGATAAAACTGAGCGTGAAAAGCAGTTTCTAACTGATTCCATATTGTGATCGAATTTGGTCTAAGATTCAAAAACCAAGTAAATGCATTCTTTGTCAATGACGAAGAGAAAAGTTTCATTTTCAAATTTTCATCATTAGCTAGATTCCCGATCTCGACCAAATAACGAGTAACATGTTCAGTAGTTGATTCTCCAACTTCTCCAGCAAATTTTGTGGTTATTATTGGATTTTTCACCCCTCTTAGTACTTCATCCATTTGAACTACTTGGGGAAAAGCAGATACAAAATGTGGTTGATTCATAAAACCAACATCCAACCCAACCCGATTTAAAACCTCTTCTACAATTCTAGTGACCTGATAGCGATCACCATGCAATCCGGCTACAACATCATCAGCATTTTGACCTCGGAGAACTACACGAGGATTTTCTCGATTTGGAATATTGTTTTCATTTTAAAAAATATTTTCCATCCCTTCGTTATTTTCCCGGACATTATGCCTCTCACCTTCATCAAAATCGACGATTCGAGCAATCCTCTCGACTTGTCTATCAAGACGCTCGAATCTCGATTCATGATCAGCCATTATGGGATTCAAAATTGAAGTCATTTGCTGAGTCAATAAATTGACCAAGTCATGGTGACTTTTGATGAGCGGATAATTTATACGCTTTTTGGCATTGTTTTTAGGTAGTTTTTAGTATGATCTAGTTACTTTTAGGGATGTTTTCATTAGTTTTTATGCTAAATTCACATTTCTGGACTTTACTATGAGTTTGTGTATTTTTCTATGATTTCAGATATTTTCTGGCTGAAATTGAGGGACCTGAGCAAAACTCTGATAAGGAGGCTGACAAAGGACTGCTGATGCTGTTGGAATCTGACCTCCCTGCACTCAAAATAGATTTTCTAGAGTTACAAAACTTCAAATGGAGCACTCTTAATGGCGTTGGAAAGTAGACATCTAGAGCTTTCCAGAAATATATAATAGTCCATACTTTATTCGTGATTAGATGACGTAAATTGGCGCTCAACGCCAGTTCCATGTTGTTGTCTGGAGTCAAACGCCAGAAACACGTCACGAACCGGAGTTGAACGCCCAAAACACGTTACAACTTGGCGTTCAACTTCAAAAGAAGCCTCAGCTCGTGGATAGATCAAGCTCAGCCCAAACATACACCAAGTAGGCCTTGGAAGTGGATTTATGCATCAATTACTTACTCTTGTAAACCCTAGTAGCTAGTCTAGTATAAATAGGATAGTTTACTATCGTATTAGACATCCTGGTTTTCGTTTTGGGAAGCTGGCCATTCGGCCATGCCTGAACCTTGATCACTTATGTATTTTCAACGGTGGAGTTTCTACACACCAAAGATTAAGGGTGTGGAGCT
Organism: Arachis stenosperma; assembly: GCF_014773155.1. NCBI lineage: Eukaryota > Viridiplantae > Streptophyta > Magnoliopsida > Fabales > Fabaceae > Arachis > Arachis stenosperma. Next base: position 11,837,334 of record NC_080386.1, on the reverse strand, counting down.
CTGCTGTACCTCAAGTTTCAATGCAATTACTACTATCTTCTATCCAATTCGATTTATTCCTGTTCTAAGATATTCGTTGCACTTCAACTTGATGAATGTGATGATCCGTGACACTCATCATCATTCTCACCTATAAACGCGCGTGACTGACAACCACTTCCATTCTACCTTAGGCCGGGCGCATATCTCTTGGATTCTTTAATCAGAATCTTCGTGGTATAAGCTAGAATTGATGGCGGCATTCATGGGAATCTGAAAAGTCTAACCTTGTCTGTGGTATTCCGAGTATGATTCCGGGATTGAATGACTGTGACGAGCTTCAAACTCCTGAAGGTTGGGCGTCAATGACAGACGCAAAAGAATCACTGGATTCTATTCCAACCTGATTGAGAACCAACAGATGATTAGCCGTGCTGTGACAGAGTATTTGAAACTTTTTCACTGAGAAGATGGGATGTAGCCATTGACAACGGTGATGCCCTACATACAGCTTGCCATAGAAAGGAATAAAGAAAAACTAGAAGGAAGAAATAGGGAAGCAGAGATTCAGAAAGAACACAGCACCTCCATACACCTATCCGAAATTTCCACCATTGGATTACATGAGTAACTTTATCTTTATTTTATATTTAGTTACTATTATTTGATTTTCAAAATTCCATAACCAATTATTATCCGCCTGACTGAGATTTACAAGGTGACCATAGCTTGCTTCATACCAACAATCTCTGTGGGATCGACCCTTACTCACGTAAGGTTTATTACTTGGACGACCCAGTACACTTGCTGGTTAGTTGAGTGAAGTTGTGGAAAGAAAGTGCTGAGTTAACAGATGCACATACCAAAGAGCCATTATTGATGATCACAATTTCGTCCACCAAGTTTTTGGCGCCATTGTCGGAGATTGTTCGAGTATGGACAACTGACGGTTCGTCTTGTTGCTTAGATTAGGTAATTTTCTTTTTATTTTTCTTTTCAAAAATTTTTCAAAAATATTTTTCAAAATTTTTTTCTTTGTTTTCGAAAAATTATTCAAAATTTTTAAGAATGAATTCTAGTGTTTCATAAAACATGTTTTAGCTTGGCTGGCTATTAAGCCATGGCTATTTCACAGGATTTTGATTGAGGACTATGAATTCATTACTCCCTTTTTTTTAAAATATGTTTTCGAAAAATATATAAAAATACAAAAAATTTAGAAAATCATAAAAATAAAAAATATTTTGTGTTTCTTGTTTGAGTCTTGAGTCAACTTTTAAGTTTGGTGTCAATTGCATGCTTTAAAAATTTTTCTTGCATTTTTCGAAAATTCATGCATTCATGGTGTTCTTCATGATCTTCAAGTTGTTCTTGATAAGTCTTCTTGTTTGATCTTGATGTTTTCTTATTTTGTGTTGTTTGTTGTTTTTCATATGCATTTTTCGTATGTTAGAGTCCATGCATTAAAGATTTCTAAGTTTGGTGTCTTGCATGTTTTCTTTGCATAAAATTTTTTTCAAAATTATGTTCTTGATGTTCATCATGATCTTTAAAGTGTTCTTGGTGTTCATCTTGACATTCATAGTGTTCTTGCATGCATCATGAGTTTTGATTCATAATTTTTATGTTATGAGTCATTTTTATGTTTTTCTCTCTCATCATCAAAAATTCAAAAATCAAAAAAATATCTTTTCCTTATTTCTCTCCAATTTTTTCGAAATTTTGGGTTGACTTGGTCAAAAAATTTTAAAAATTAGTTGTTTCTTACAAGTCAAGTCAAATTTTTTCAATTTTTTTCAATTTTTATCTTGGTAATTTCGAAAATTTCAAAATATTTTTTTTCAAAAATCTTTTTCTTAATTTTATTTCAAAATTTTGAAATTACACTAACAATTAATGTGATTGATTCAAAAATTTGAAGTTTGTTACTTTCTTGTTAAGAAAGGTTCAATCTTTAAATTCTAGAATGATATCTTTTAGTTTCTTGTTAGTTAAGTAATTAATTTTAATTTTAAAAATTTAAATCTTTTTCATCTTATCTTTTTATCATATTTTTTTCAAAATTTTATCTTTTCAAAAATTTGATTTCAAAATATCTTATCTAACTTCTTATCTTCTTATCTTTTCAACTTTGACTTTAATATCTTTTTCAACTAACTATTTGACTTTTTGTTTGTTTCTTATCTTTCTCAAAACCACCTAACTACTTTTCCCTCTCTAATTTTCGAAAATATCTCATCCCTTCTTCAAAATTCTTTTTAAATTAACTAATTGTTTTAAATTTTAATTTTAATTATATCTTATCTTTAATTTTCGAAAATCATTAACTACTTTTTCAAAATTATTTTCGAATTCTCCCTCTCTTCTCTTCTTTTATTTATTTATTTATTTACTAACACTTCTCTTCATCTCTTATCACCTCCCCTATCCTTACTCTTTATACAGACCATTCATCCCTCTCCTTTCTTTATTCCCTTTCTTCTTCTACTAACAATAAGGAACCTCTTTACTGTGACATAGATGATTCCTCTTTCTTTTCTTGTTCTCTTCTTCCCTATATGAGCAGGAACAAGGAAAAAGGCATTCTTGTTGAAGCTGATCCAGAACCTGAAAGGACTCTGAAGAGGAAACTAAGAGAAGCTAAATTACAACACTCCAGAGACAACCTTACTAAAATTTTCGAACAGAAAAAAGACATGACAGCCGAACCTAACAACAATAATGCAAGGAGAATGCTAGGTGATTTCACTAAACCAACGTCCAAATTTGATGGAAGAAGCATCTCCATTCCGGCCATTGGAGCAAATAATTTTGAGCTAAAACCTCAATTAGTTGCTCTAATGCAACAGAATTGCAAGTTTCATGGACTTCCATCTGAAGATCCTTACCAGTTTTTAACTGAGTTCTTGCAGATTTGTGAGACTGTAAAGACGAATGGAGTAGATCCTGAAGTCTACAGGCTCATGATTTTCCCTTTTGCTGTAAGAGACAGAGCTAGAACATGGTTGGACTCACAACCTAAAGATAGCCTGGACTCCTGGGATAAGCTGGTCACGGTCTTCTTGGATAAATTTTTTCCTCCTCAAAAGCTGAGCAAGCTTAGAGTGGATGTTCAAACCTTCAAGCAAAAAGATGGTGAATCCCTCTATGAAGCTTGGGAAAGATACAAGCAGATGACCAAAAAGTGTTATTCTGACATGTTTTCAGAATGGACCATATTAGATATATTTTATTATGGTCTATCTGAGTTTTCCAAAATGTCATTGGACCATTCTGCAGGTGGATCCATTCACTTAAAGAAAACGCCTGCAGAAGCCCAAGAACTTATTGACATGGTTGCAAATAATCAATTCATGTACACTTATGAGAGGAATTCCGTGAATAATGGGACGCCTCAAAGGAAGGGAGTTCTTGAAATTGATGCTCTGAATGTCATATTGGCTCAGAAAAAAGTGTTGACTCAGCAAGTCAACATGATTTCTCAAAGTCTGAATGGATGACAAAATGCATCTAACAATACTAAAGAGGCAGCTTCTGAAGAAGCTTATGATCCTGAGAACCCTACAATAGCAGAGGTAAATTACATGGGTGAACCTTATGGAAACACCTATAATTCATCATGGAGAAATCATCCAAATCTCTCATGGAAGGATCAGCAAAAGCCTCAACAAGGCTTTAATAATGGTGGAAGAAACAGGCTAAGCAATAACAAGCTTTTTCCATCATCTTCTCAGCAACAGACAAAGAATTATGAGCAGAGCCCCTCTAATTTAGCAAATTTAGTCTCTGATCTGTCTAAGGCCACTTTAAGTTTCATGAGTGAAACAAGGTCCTCTATCAGAAATTTGGAGGCACAAGTGGGCCAGCTGAGTAAGAAAGTCACTGAAACTCCTCCCAGTACTCTCCCAAGCAATACAGAAAAGAATCCAAGAGGAGAGTGCAAGGCCATTGATGTAATCAATATGACCGAATGCATAAGGGAGGAGAAGGACGAAAATCCTAGTGAGGAAGACCTCCTGGGACGTCTCTCAAATAAGAAGGAGTTCCCTATTGAGGACCTAAAGGAATCTGAGGCTCATATAGAGACCATAGAGATTCCATTACATCTCCTTCTGCCATTCATGAGCTCTGAAGATTATTCTTCCTCTGAAGAAGATGAAGATGTAACTGGAGAGCAAGTTGCTCAATATCTAGGAGCCATCATGAAGCTGAATGCCAAGTTATTTGGTAATGAGACTTGGAAAGGTGAACCTGCCTTGCTCATTAGTGAACTTGATACATGGGTTCAACAAACTCTACCTCAAAAGAAACAAGATCCTGGAAAATTCTTGATACCCTGTACCATAGGTACCATGACCTTTGAAAAGGCTCTGTGTGACCTGGGGTCAGGCATAAATCTTATGCCACTCTCTGTAATGGAGAAACTAGGGATCATTGAGGTACAGCCTGCCTTATTCTCATTACAATTGGCAGACAAGTCAGTAAGACAGGCTTATGGATTAGTAGAGGACGTGTTAGTAAAGGTTGATGGCCTTTATATCCCTGCTGATTTCATAATCTTAGACACTAGGAAGGAAGGAGATGAATGCATTATCCTTGGAAGACCTTTCCTAGCCACAGCAGGTGCTGTGATTGATGTTAACAGAGGAGAATTAGTCCTTCAATTGAATGGGGACTACCTTGTGTTTAAGGCACACGGCTATCCTTCTATAACAAGGGAGAGTAAGTATGCAGAGCTTCTCTCAATACAGAGTCAAACAGAGCCTCCACAACCAAACTCTAAGTTTGGTGTTGAACCCTTATATCCAAACTCTAAGTTTGGTGTTGGGAGTCCACAACATTGACCTGATCACCTTTGTGGCTCCATGAGAGCCCACTGTCAAGCTATTGACATTAAATAAGCGCTTGTTGGGAGGCAACCCAATTTTTATTTATCTAATTTTATTTTTATTTTATTGTTATTTTGTGTTTTAGTAGGTTCATGATCATGAGGAGTCACGAAAAAATATTAAAATTAAAAACAGAATCAAAAATAGCAGAAGAAAAATCACACCCTGGAGGAAGGACTTACTGGCGTTTAAACGCCAGTAAGGTGCATCTGACTGGCGTTCGACGCCAGAACAGAGCATGGATCTGGCGCTGAATGCCAGAAACAAGCAACATCCTGCGCGTTTGGACGCCAGGAATATGCCCTGAGGAAAGCTGGCGCTGAACGCCAGTAACAAGCATGGAACTGGCATTCAACGCCAGAAACATGCTACACATGGGCGTTGAACGCCTAGAACGTGCACCACTTCGGCGTTTAAATGCCAGAATTGTATGCTAAGGCATTTTACATACCTAATTGGTGCAGGGATGTAAATCCTTGACAACTCAGGATCTGTGGACCCCACAGGATCATCTCAGGATTTGTGGACCCCACAGGATCCCCACCTAACATATTCCCACCTTACCTCCTAATCCTATAACACACTTTCCCAAAAATCCTTCACCAATCACCTCAATCTCTCTTTCCAATTACCCCCTTCACCACTCACATCCATCCACTCTTCCCTATAAACCCCACCTACCTTCAAAAATTCAAAAATCTTTCCCACCTAAACCCACCCTAAATGGCCGAACTTACCCTCTCCCCCCTCCCTATATATACCCCTCCTTTCTACTTCATTTTCACAAAACACAACTGCTGCACGAAATTGGAATCACACTTTTGCAATCCCGCACAACTAACCAGCAAGTGCACTGGGTCGTCCAAGTAATACCTTACGTGAGTAAGGGTCGATCCCACGGAGATTGTCGGCTTGAAGCAAGCTATGGTTATCTTGTAACTCTTAGTCAGGATATCAATAATTATCAGGGTTGATTGTAAAAAGCAAAAGAACATGAAATAAGTACTTGTTTTGCAGTAATGGGGAACAGGTTGAGGTTTTGGAGATGCTCTATCTTCTGAACCTCTGCTTTCCTACTGTCTTCTTCTTCAAGCACGCAAGGCTCCTTCCATGGCAAGCTGTATGTAGGTTTCACCGTTGTCAATGGCTACCTCCCATCCTCTCAGTGAAAATGTTCAACGCGCTCTATCACAGCACGGCTAATCATCTGTCGGTTCTCAATCAGGTTGGAATAGAATCCAGTGATTCTTTTGCGTCTGTCACTAACGCCCAGCCCTCAGGAGTTTGAAACTCGTCACAGTCATTCAATCCTTGAATCCTACTCAGAATACCACAGACAAGGTTTAGACCTTCCGGATTCTCTCGAATGCCGCCATCAATTCTAGCTTATACCACGAAGATTCTGATTAAGGAATCCAAGAGATATCTACTCAATCTAGGGTAGAACGGAGGTGGTTGTCAGGCACACGTTCATAGTTGAGAATGATGATGAGTGTCACGGATCATCTCATTCATCAGGTTTAGGAACAAGTGATATCTTAGAATGGAAGCAAGCATGATTGAATGAAAAACAGTAGCAATTGCATTAATCCATCAAGACACAGCAGAGCTCCTCACCCCCAACCATGGGGTTTAGAGACTCATGCCGTAGAAGATACAATGAGAAACGTGTAAAGTGTCATAAGTTGGAGATACAATATCAAAAGGTCCTATTAATAGTGAACTAGTAACCTAGGGTATACAGAAATGAGTAAATGACGTAAAAATCCACTTCCGGAGTCCACTTGGTGTGTGCTTGGGCTGAGCATTGAAGCTTTCATGTGTAGAGACTTTTTCTGGAGTTAAACGCCAGCTTTTATGCCAGTTTGGGCGTTTAACTCCAATTTTTGTGCCAGTTCCGGCGTTAAACGCCGGGAATTCTAAAGCTGATTTGCAACGCCGGTTTGGGCCATCAAATCTCGGGCAAAGTATGAATTATTATACATTGCTGGAAAGCCCAGATTGTCTACTTTCCAACGCCGTTGAGAGCGCGCCAATTGGGCTTCTGTAGCTCCAGAAAATTCATTTCGAGTGCAGGGAGGTCAGAATCCAACAGCATCTGCAGTCCTTTTCAGTCTCTGAATCAGATTTTTGCTCAGGACCCTCAATTTCAGCCAGAAAATACCTGAAATCACAGAAAAACACACAAACTCATAGTAAAGTCCATAAAAGTGAATTTTAACTAAAAACTAATAAAAATATAATAAAAACTAACTAAGATATACTAAAAACATACTAAAAACAATGCCAAAAAGCGTATAAATTATCCGCTCATCACAACACCAAACTCAAATTGTTGCTTGTCCCCAAGCAACTGAAAATCAAAATAGAATAAAAAAAAGAGAATATACTATAGACTCCAAAATATCAAAGAAACTTAGCTCCAGTTAGATGAGCGGGACTAGTAGCTTTTTGCTTCTGAACAGTTTTGGCATCTCACTTTATCCTCTGAAGTTTAGAATGATTGGCATCTATAGGAACTCAGAACTCAGATAGTGTTATTGATTCTCCTAGTTAAGTATGATGATTCTTGAACATAGCTACTTTATGAGTCTTGGTTGTGGCCCAAAGCACTTTGTCTTCCAGTATTACCACCGGATACATTCATGCCACAAACACATACTTGGGTGAACCTTTTCAGATTGTGACTTAGCTTTGCTAAAATCCCCAATTAGAGGTGTCCAGGGTTCTTAATTTGCAGAGCATGCAATTTTGATTCTGTTGTTCTTCCTTAATTTGTTCCATAGCTTCTTGCAGCTTGGCAACAGATGCTTCTAGGCGAGTCCAGTAGTCAATTTCAGGAAGTTCAGGGAGGAACTCCTGCGCCCTTTTTTTGATAGAGTTATCTTGCATTTGTCCTTCCATTGACCTCTTGGTGATTGGGTGCTCAATTGGGATGAATTCATCTATTCCCATCCTCACCCCAGCATCTTTACATAGCAAAGAGATTAAGCTTGGGTAAGCTAGTTTGGCTTCAGTGGAATTCTTGTTTGCAATTGTGTAGATCTCACAAGCAATCAGATGATGAACTTCCACTTCTCTTCCCAGCATAATACAATGAATCATCACTGCTCTCTTGATAGTAACCTCAGAACGGTTGCTAGTGGGCAATATGGAACGCCCAATAAAGTCTAGCCAGCCTCTTGCAATTGGTTTGAGGTCTCCCCTCTTGAGTTGGTTTGGGACCCCTTTTGAATTGGTTGTCCACTTAGTTCCAGGAAGGCATATGTCCTCTCGAACTTGATCCAACTTCTTATCTGCTCTCACCATTCTCCTATTAAAGGATTCAGGATCATCTTGCAGTTGAGGTAATTTGAAGATCTCTCTTATTTTGTCCAGATGGAAGTAGATAACTTTCCCTCTGACCATGGTTCTGTAAGTATGGAAAGCGGTTCCAGTCATTCTCTGCTTATCTGTCAGCCACAGATTTGAGTAGAATTCCTGAACCATATTTCTTCCAACCTTTATCTCAGGATTGGTTAGAACTTCCCATCCTCTATTTCGAATTTGCTCTTGGATCCCCGGATATTCATCTTCTTTTAGATTGAATTTGACTTCCGGGATCACTGACCTCAGACCCATTATTTTGTGATAATGGTCTTCATGTTCTTTGGTTAAGAACTTCTCTTGATTCCAAAGACTCTTTGGATTATTCTCTTTCTTGCCTCTTGAATTGGTTTGTTTTCCCTTAGGAGCCATGATCTTGATGATTCTTAGCATAGTGATCACGGAAAAGCACACCAAACTTAGAGGTTTGCTTGCCCTCAAGCAAAAAAAAGGAAAGAGGGGAGAGAGGAGGAGAGCAAATTCGAATGGTGGGGAGAAAGTGATGGCCGAACGTGTATTTATAAGGGAAGGGGAGAGATTTCGAAAATTTTGAAGGATATTTGAGAAGATATGGAAAGAATTTGAGAAATATTTGAGTTTTTGAAGAAGATTTGGGAAGGATTTGAGAGAGATTTGAAGAATGATTTTAATTTTTGAAAATTTGAAGGTGAATGATGATAGTTTGAAATGTGTTTATGTAGAAAATTATGGATCAAAACAGGAAAGTTTGAAAAAATTTTAATTAGAAAGCAAAATCTCTGCACCCCACCTTTCTGGTGTTAAACGCCCAGAATGGTATCCATTCTGGCGTTTAACGCCCAAATGTTGGCCATTGTGGGCGTTTAACGCCCAGCCAGGTACCCTGGCTGGCGTTAAACACCAGAATTCCCTTCATCACTGGGCGTTTTGCTAAACGCCCAGGATGCTACACACCTGGCGTTAAACGCCCAGAATGGTGCCCATTCTGGCGTTTAACGCCCAAAATGGCACATTTACTGGCGTTTAACGCCCAAAGTACCCCCTTACTGGCATTTTTTCGCCAGCAAGCTCTTTTTCTCTGCTTTTTGCACTGAATCCTTCTGCAACTCTGTGAATTCCTTCAATTTTGATAATTGCCCTTTGAGAATATGTATCAAACCTTGATTAAACAAAATAGATAACCTGCGAATGACTGGGTTGCCTCCCAGCAAGCGCTTCTTTATTGTCTTTAGCTGGACCTTCACTGAGAATCACTCAAGCCTCAGTTTTGAGCATTCCTGCTCAAAATTGCGTTCAAGATAATGCTTGATCCTCTGTCCATTAACAATGAACTTTTTGTCAGAATCAGTATCCTGAAGCTCAACATATCCATATGGTGATACTCCTGTAATCACATACGGACCCCTCCAGCGGGATTTAAGTTTTCTTGGGAACAGTCTGAGCCTAGAGTTGAAGAGCAGAACTTTTTGTCCTGGCTCAAAGACTCTGGATGACAATTTCTTGTCATGCCACTTCTTTGCCTTTTCCTTATAAATTTTTATATTTTCAAAGGCACTGAGTCTAAATTCATCTAGCTCATTTAGCTGGAGCAATCTTTTTTCACCAGCTAACTTAGCATCCAGGTTTAGGAATCTGGTTGTCCAGTAGGCTTTATGTTCTAGTTCCACGGGCAGATGACAGGCCTTGCCATACACAAGTTGGTATGGAGAGGTTCCTATTGGAGTCTTGAATGCTGTTCTATATGCCCACAGAGCATCATCCAAGCTCTTTGCCCAATCCTTTCTACGGGCAATTACAGTCCGTTCTAGGATTCTTTTTAGCTCTCTGTTAGAGACTTCAGCTTGCCCATTTGTCTGTGGATGATACGGGGTTGCCACTTTGTGGCTAATTCCATATCGGACCATAGCAGAGTATAGCTGTTTATTGCAGAAATGAGTGCCCCCATCGCTGATTAGTACTCTGGGAACACCAAACCTGCTGAAGATGTGTTTCTGGAGGAATTTCAGCACGGTCTTAGTATCAATAGTGGGTGTAGCAATTGCTTCTACCCATTTAGATACATAGTCCACTGCCACCAGAATGTAAGTGTTTGAGTATGATGGTGGGAATGGACCCATAAAGTCAATGCCCCATACATCAAACAATTCAATCTCTAGGATCCCTTGTTGAGGCATGGCGTATCCATGAGGCAAGTTACCAGCTCTTTGGCAACTGTCACAGTTACGCACAAACTCCCGGGCATCTCTATAGAGAGTAGGCCTGTAGAAGCCACATTAGAGGACCTTAGTGGCTGTTCGCTCACTTCCGAAATGTCCCCCATACTGTGATTCATGGCAATGCCACAGGATCCTTTGTGCTTCCTCTCTGGGTACACATCTGCGGATCATTCCGTCTGCACATCTCTTAAAGAGATATGGCTCATCCCATAGGTAGTACTTGGCATCTGAAATTAATTTCTTTCTTTGCACCCTGATGTACTCCTGTGGTATGAACCTCACAGCTTTATAATTTGCAATATCTGCAAACCATGGAGCTTCCTGGATGTCAAAGAGTTGCTCATCTGGGAAAGTCTCAGAGATCTCAGTAGAAGGGAGGGACGCCCCAGCTACTGGTTCTATTCGGGACAGATGATCAGCTACTTGGTTCTCTGTCCCTTTTCTGTCTCTTATTTCTATATCAAACTCTTGCAGAAGCAACACCCATCTTATGAGCCTGGGTTTTGAATCTTGCTTTGTGAGTAAGTACTTAAGAGCAGCATGGTCAGTGTACACAATCACCTTTGATCCCACTAGATAGGATCTAAACTTGTCAATGGCATAGACCACTGCAAGTAACTCTTTTTCTGTGGTTGTGTAATTCTTCTGTGCATCATTTAGAACACGACTGGCATAATAAATGACGTACAGAAGCTTGTTATGCCTCTGTCCCAACACTGCACCAATGGCATGGTCACTGGCATCACACATTAGTTCGAATGGAAATGTCCAGTCTGGTGCAGAGATGACTGGTGCTGTGACCAGCTTGGCTTTCAGGGTCTCAAATGCCTGCAAACACTGTGTGTCAAACACAAATGGTGTGTCAGCAGCTAGCAGGTTGCTCAGAGGTTTTGCAATTTTTGAAAAATCCTTTATAAACCTTCTGTAGAATCCTGCATGCCCCAGAAAGCTTCTGATTGCCTTAACATTGGCAGGTGGTGGTAATTTTTTAATTACCTCTACCTTTGCCTTATCCACCTCTATTCCCTTGCTTGAAATTTTGTGCCCAAGGACAATTCCTTCAGTCACCATAAAGTGATATTTCTCCCAGTTTAAAACCAGGTTAGTCTCTTGGCACCTTTTCAGGACAAGTGCTAGGTGGTTAAGATAGGAGCTGAATGAGTCTCCATATACTGAGAAGTCATCCATGAAGACTTCCAGGAATTTCTCCACCATATCAGAGAAGATGGATAGCATGCATCTCTGAAAGGTTGCAGGAGCATTACACAGACCAAAAGGCATCCTCCTGTAGGCAAACACGCCAGAAGGGCAAGTAAATGTTGTTTTCTCTTGGTCTTGAGGATCTACTGCAATTTGGTTGTAACCTGAACAGCCATCCAAAAAGCATTAATAATCATGACCAGCTAGTCTTTCTAGCATTTGGTCTATGAATGGTAAAGGAAAATGATCCTTTCTGGTGGCTGTATTGAGCCTTCTGTAGTCAATACACATACGCCACCCTGTGACTGTTCTTGTAGGAACCAGTTCATTTTTTTCATTATGAACTACTGTCATGCCTCCCTTCTTGGGGACAACTTGGACAGGGCTCACCCAGGGGCTATCAGAAATAAGATAAATAATCCCAACCTCTAGTAATTTAGTGACCTCTTTCTGCACCACCTCCTTCATGGCTGGATTTAGCCGCCTTTGTGGTTGAACCACTGGTTTGGCATTATCCTCCAATAGGATCTTGTGCATGCATCTTGCTGGGCTAATGCCCTTAAGATCACTTATGGACCACCCAAGAGCTGTCTTGTGTGTCCTTAGCACATGAATCAATGCTTCCTCTTCCTGTGGATTTAAAGCAGAGCTTATGATCACTGGAAAAGTGTCACCCTCTCCCAAAAATGCATACTTCAGGGATGGTGGTAGTGGTTTGAGCTCAGGTTTGGGAGGCTTATCCTCCTCCTGAGGAATTTTCAAAAATTCTTTTGTTTCCTCTGGTTCTTCCTGATCAGGCTGAACATCCTTGAAGATGTCCTCTAGCTCTGATTCTAGACTTTCAGTCATATTGATCTCTTCCACCAAAGAGTCAATAATGTCAGCGCCCATGCAGTCATTTGGTGTGTCTGGATGCTGCATAGCTTTTACAGCTGATAAACGAAATTTAGCATGCCGATTTAGAATTCAATGATGAATATGATCGTGAGTATAGTCTAATCGACACTTAAACTTCGCACCAAACAATCCTACAATCTATAACCGAGAGTACTAGTCTCCCGAGTCGTCCTCCCTTGGAATTGCTAAAGTATGCATCTTATTGATTAGAAAGCCTTGTTATGATTTCTTGAAGGTTTAGCAAAATAATAGGAAACAAATAATCAATCCTTAAAAGACTTGGCTTAGGGTTGGCATTAGAAATTCTATCCTTATAGTTCCTTCAATGATGACAACAATTAGGCCTTGCTTCATTTAGTTAACCCCTAGGCATAGAGGAAAGTCAAATGAGAGTAATCAACTTGAGTCACAAGTCCTAGCTTCACCTTATGGAAATCTAGCTTTAGTGCACTCCAAGTCAATTAGCAATCCCTAATTCCAAATCAACAATTGACACAACTATTCAACTTCTTCTAATGGCCCAAACCCTATGCCAAGTAAGAAACTTCTACTCCATAACTAGTATTGACATTTTATCAAACATTTGATGAGCAAGAATGAAAGTCATAGTAAAAATGAGAAGAAAATAGAACTAAAAGTATTGCAACACAAGGAACTAACAACAATTAACAAAGAACAACAATGAAAATCAAATTCTCAAGGAATTGATAAAATCCAAAACTACAAAGTTGAATCCTAGATCCATGAGAGTTGAGCAATTACAAGTACTACCTGAGATTGGAGAAGAAGATCTATGACATGAACAAGTGAATTAAGAATTGCAATGGATCTCACCAAAGAGTGATCGAAAATTCAGAAATTGGATGAAGATGAACCCTAATGAGAGCTTTGAAATCTCTCTCTCCTTCTCCAAGAGTGTAACTAACTATCTCCCAAAAAATCTAGAAAATGAGCTAAAAAATCCCTTAACCCTTGTTCCTTTGGTCTTCTTAAGCTTTTCCCGCCAAGGCACATCCCCAAAATGGGATTCCCAACTGCCTCCATGCCCAAGTCACGTGGCTCTTAAAAAAATCACATTCGAACATCGGCGCGCACGCGCAATGTACGCGTGCGCGCCACCGAAGCATCTTGTAATGTGCGCGGAGGCGTGATGTACGCGTGCGCGCCACTGAAGATCATGGCCTAGCCGCTACGCAAGCCGGCTCGTGGCTTGGCTCTTGGCTGCGACTTCTAGCTGCTCAATCCACGCGGATGCGTCAAGTGCGCGCACGCGCCCATGCTGAGATTTCCAAAGCTCAATTCTCATGCTCCCTTCCTTTGCACCCGTCCTCCTTCTCTCTTCCGGTCCATCCCTGCCCTATATTCTGAAACCACTTAACACACAGGTCACGGCATCGAATGGCACCAAGAGAAGATTAGAAATGTATCTAATTTAGTGCAAAATAAGCATGTTTTCATCCATAAGGCAAAATTAAGAAAGGAACACAAAGTCTTGTAATTTCATATAGAAAGCATGTGGAATTATTGATAAAACCCCTGAAATCAACACAAGATAAACCCTCAAAATGAGGTTTATCAACAGCATTCAACTTGAACTCATCCTCATTGACTCTCAGGGTTACTTCCCCTTTTTGTAAATCAATGAGAGTTCGTCCAGTTGCTAGGAAAGGTCTTCCTAGAATGAGAGTTGCACTCTTGTGCTCCTCCATTTCCAGCACTACAAAGTCAGTTGGAAAGGCGAATGGCCCAACCTTGACAATCATGTCCTCAATTATGCCTGATGGATATTTAATGGAGCCATCAGCAAGTTGGAGGCATATCCGGGTTGGTTTGACTTCTTCAGTCAACCCAAGCTTTCTGATAGTGGATGCAGGTATTAGATTGATGCTTGCTCCAAGGTCACACAGGGCTGTCTTGGTGCAAGCACCTTCTAATGTGCATGGTATCATAAAGCTTCCTGGATCTTGAAGCTTTTCTGGTAAGCTTTTCAGAATGACTACACTGCATTCTTCAGTGAGAAATACTTTTTTAGTTTCTCTCCAATCCTTCTTATGACTTAAGATCTCTTTCATGAACTTAGCATAAGAGGGTATTTGCTCAAGTGCCTCTGCAAATAGAATCTTTATTTCAAGAGTCCTTAGATAGTCTGCAAAGCGGGCAAATTGCTTATCCTGCTCCGCTTGGCAGAGTTTCTGAGGATAAGGCATCTTGGCTTTATATTCTTCAACCTTAGTTGCTGCAGGTTTATTCCTTACAGAAGTGGTTGGAGAAGTCTTTTTAGAGGGGTTATTATCAACACTCTCAGGTGCCTGATTCCCCATTGGCGTTTGAACGCCAGAATTGGGTGAAAAATGGGCGTTTAACGCCAACTTTTCCCCCTTTTCTGGCGTTTGAATGCCAGAACTGGGTAGGGAATGGGCGTTTAACGCCAGCTTTCCCCCCTTTTCTAGCATTTGAACGCCAAGAGTATTCCTCTCTGGGCTCTTACTGTCCTCAGAGGGATTTTGGATAGTGGTTTGGTTATCCTCTGTCAATTTTTCCTTTATTGGCTTTTTGCTACTTTGAGCAGTGTTATTCAATGTCTTCCCACTCCTCAGTTGAACTGCTTGGCATTCTTCTGTTATCTGTTTAGATAGCTGCTGTTTTGCCTGATTCAACTGTGATTCTATGTTCTTGTTAGCAATTTTAGTTTCTTGGAGCATCTCTTTAAATTCTGCTAACTGTTTTGTCATCAGGTGTAATTGCTGATTAAGCTCAATCACCTGTTCTTGAGGATTAGGATCAGTGGCTACTGCCATAACTTCTTCTTTTATGGAGAACTCATTGCTAGAGTACAAATGTTGATTTCTAGCAACAGTATCTATAAGCTCTTGAGCCTCCTCAATCGTCTTCCTCATATGTATAGATCCACCTGCTGAGTGGTCTAGAGACATCTGAGCTTTTTCTGTAAGCCCATAGTAGAAGATGTCTAAATGTACCCACTCTGAAAATATTTCAGAGGGGCATTTTCTTAGCATACCTCTATACCTCTCCCAGGCATTATAAAGGGATTCATTATCCTCTTGTTTAAAGCCTTGGATGTCCAGCCTTAGCTGTGTCATCCTTTTTGGAGGGTAAAATTGATTCAGAAATTTGTCTGATAATTGTTTTCATGTCTTTATGCTTGCTGTAGGTTGGTTATTCAACCACCTCTTAGCTTGATCTTTTACAGCAAATGGAAACAGTAATAATCTATAGACATCCTGATCCACCTCTTTATCACGTACTGTGTCAGCAAGTTGTAAGAATTGTGCCAGAAACTCAGTAGGTTCTTCCTGTGGAAGACCAGAATACTGGCAATTTTGCTACACCATGATAATGAGTTGAGGATTTAGCTCAAAGCTGCTTGCTTTAATGGGAGGTATACAGATGCTACTCCCATATGCAGCTGTAATGGGGTTAGCATATGACCCCAGAGTCCTTCTGGACTGTTCAATTCCACTTAGGTCCATGATGGAGAAAGGGAATATGATATGAATTCACAAGTAAAGTATATTTTTTTATTTGACCGAAAATAATAAAATAAAACAAATGGAAAATAAGATCAAATTTCGAAAACTAAAAGAAAATAAGATCAAAGCAAATTGAGAACTAAATCAACTAGTTAATTAAAAAGATTTGGAATTAGCAATTGAAAATATATGATTGAAAATTATTTTGAAAAAGATTTGATTTTTGAAATGAGGAAAGAGAAAAACAACAAAATGACACCAAACTTAAAATTTTTAGAAAATCGAACACAAATTTTCGAAAATCTTAAAGGAAAAACATAAAGAAGACACCAAACTTAGAATATGAAACTAAACTCAAATAAAAGACTCTAAACTAACAAAAATAAAACAGTCCTAATCTAAGCGACAAGATAGACCGTCAATTGTCCAAACTCGAACAATCCCCGGCAACGGCGCCAAAAACTTGGTGCACGAAATTGCAATCACACTTTTGCAATCCCGCACAACTAACCAGCAAGTGCACTGGGTCGTCCAAGTAATACCTTACGTGAGTAAAGGTCGATCCCACGGAGATTGTCGGCTTGAAGCAAGCTATTTATCTTGTAACTCTTAGTCAGGATATCAATAATTATCAGGGTTGATTGTAAAAAGCAAAAGAACATGAAATAAGTACTTGTTTTGCAGTAATGGGGAACAGGTTGAGGTTTTGGAGATGCTCTATCTTCTGAACCTCTGCTTTCCTACTGTCTTCTTCTTCAAGCACGCAAGGCTCCTTCCATGGCAAGCTGTATGTAGGGTTTCACCGTTGTCAATGGCTACCTCCTATCCTCTCAGTGAAAATGTTCAACGCGCTCTGCCACAGCACGGCTAATTATCTGTCGGTTCTCAATCAGGTTGGAATAGAATCCAGTGATTCTTTTGCGTCTGTCACTAACGCCCAGCCCTCAGGAGTTTGAAGCTCGTCACAGTCATTCAATCCTTGAATCCTACTCAGAATACCACAGACACGGTTTAGACCTTCCGGATTCTCTCGAATGCCGCCATCAATTCTAGCTTATACCACGAAGATTCTGATTAAGGAATCCAAGAGATATCTACTCAATCTAGGGTAGAACGGAGGTGGTTGTCAGGCACACGTTCATAGTTGAGAATGATGATGAGTGTCACGGATCATCTCATTCATCAGGTTTAGGAACAAGTGATATCTTAGAATGGAAGCAAGCATGATTGAATGAAAAACAGTAGTAATTGCATTAATCCATCAAGACACAGCAGAGCTCCTCACCCCCAACCATGGGGTTTAGAGACTCATGCCGTAGAAGATACAATGAGAAACGTATAAAGTGTCATAAGTTGGAGATACAATATCAAAAGGTCCTATTAATAGTGAACTAGTAACTTAGGGTATACAGAAATGAGTAAATGACGTAAAAATCCACTTCCGGGGTCCACTTGGTGTGTGCTTGGGCTGAGCATTGAAGCTTTCATGTGTAGAGACTTTTTCTGGAGTTAAACGCCAACTTTTATGCCAGTTTGGGCGTTTAACTCCAATTTTTGTGCCAGTTCCGGCGTTAAACGCCGGGAATTCTGAAGCTGATTTGCAACGCCGGTTTGGGCCATCAAATCTCGGGCAAAGTATGGACTATGATACATTTCTGGAAAGCCCAGGATGTCTACTTTCCAACGCTGTTGAGAGCGCGCCAATTGGGCTTCTGTAGCTCCAGAAAATCCATTTCGAGTGCAGGGAGGTCAGAATCCAACAGTATCTGCAGTCCTTTTCAGTCTCTGAATCAGATTTTTGCTCATGACCCTCAATTTCAGCCAGAAAATACCTGAAATCACAGAAAAACACACAAACTCATAGTAAAGTCCAGAAAAGTGAATTTTAACTAAAAACTAATAAAAATATAATAAAAACTAACTAAGATATACTAAAAACATACTAAAAACAATGCCAAAAAGCGTATAAATTATCCGCTCATCAACAACCCCCTTTTCTCTACCTTGGCCGAAACCTACACCTCCCCTTCTCCTCCATCTTTTCTTCTTCTTCTTCTTCTTCTTCTCTTCTTTCTTCTCTTGCTCGAGGGCGAGCAATATTTTAAGTTTGGTGTGGTAAAAGCATAAGCTTTTTATTTTTCCATAACCATTGATGGCACCCAAGGCCGGAGAATCCTCTAGAAATGGGAAAGGGAAGACAAAAGCTTCCACCTCCGAGTCATGGGAGATGGAAAGATTCATCTCCAAAGCCCATCAAGACCACTTCTATGATGTTGTGGCCAAGAAGAAGGTGATCCCTGAGGTCCCTTTCAAGCTCAAGAAAAATGAGTATCCGAAGATCCGACATGAGATCCAAAGAAGAGGTTGGGAAGTTCTAACCAACCCCATTCAACAAGTTAGAATTTTAATGGTTCAAGAGTTCTATGCCAATGCATGGATCACTAGGAACCATGATCAAAGTATGAACCCGAGTCCAAAGAATTATCTTACAATGGTTCAGGGGAAATACTTAGATTTTAGTCCGGAAAATATGAGGTTGGCATTCAACTTGCCCATGATGCAAGGAGATGCACGCCCCTACACTAGAAGGGTCAACTTTAATCAAAGGTTAGACCAAGTCCTTATGGACATATGTGTGGAAGGAGCTCAATGGAAAAGAGACTCCAAAGGCAAGCCGGTTCAACTAAGAAGACTGGACCTCAAGCCTGTGGCTAGAGGATGGTTGGAGTTCATTCAACACTCCATCATCCCCACTAGCAATCGATCTAAAGTTACTGTGGATCGGGCCATCATGATTCATAGCATCATGATTGGAGAGGAAGTAGAAGTTCATGATGTCATCTCCCATGAATTCTACAAAATAGCCGATAAGTCCTCTACTTTGGCAAGGCTAGCTTTTCCTCATCTTATTTTTCATCTATGTTACTCAGCTGGAGTTATCATAGAAGGAGACATCCTCATTGAGGAGGACAAGCCCATCACTAAGAAAAGGATGGAGCAAACAAGAGAGCCCACTCATGGAACCCAAGAGATGCATGAGGAAGATCATCACCAAGAAATCCCGGAGATGCCTCAAGGGATGCACTTTCCTCCTAACAACTATTGGGAACAACTCAACACTTCCTTAGAATATTGAGTACAATGTGGAATATTAAGGGTGGAACATCAAGAGCACTCTATCATTCTCCATGAATAAGAGAAGATCAAAGAGCAATGAAGGAGGAGCAACAAAGGCAAGGAAGGGACATAGAAGAGCCTTAAGGATATCATTGGTCCTTCAAGAAGAAGACGCCACTAAGGTGGACTCATTCTTTGTTCTTATTTCTCTGTTTTTCGGTTTTTATGCTTCATGTCTATTTATGTTTTGTGTCTCTACTTCATGATCATTAGTATGTAGTAACTATGTCTTAAAGCTATGAATAAATTCCATAAATCCTTCACCTCTCTTGAAAAAAAAAATGTTTTTAATTCAAAAGAACAAGAAGTACATAAAATTCGAAAATTGTCCTTGAATTTAGTTTAATTATATTGATGTGGTGACAAAACTTTTTGTTTTCTGAATGAATGTTTGAACAGTGCATATTTTTTATCTTGTTGTTTATGAATGTTAAACTTGTTGGCTCTTGAAAGAATGATGAACTAAGAGAAATGTTATTGACAATCTGAAAAATCATGAAATTGATTCTTGAAGCAAGAAAAAGCAGTGAAAAAGCAAAAGCTTGCGAAAAAAAATGGCGAAAAAAATAGAAAGAAAAAGAAAAAGCAAGCAGAAAAAGTCAATAGCCCTTAAAACCAAAAGGCAAGGGTAAAAAGGATCCAAGGCTTTGAGCATCGATGGATAGGAGGGCCCAAGGAAATAAAATCCATGCCTAAGCGGCTAAATCAAGCTGTCCCTAACCATGTGCTTGTGGCATGCAGGTCCAAGTGAAAAGCTTGAGACTGAGTGGTTAAAGTCGTGATCCAAAGCAAAAGAGTGTGCTTAAGAGCTCTGGACACCTCTAACTGGGGACTCTAGCAAAGCTGAGTCACAATCTGAAAAGGTTCACCCAGTCATGTGTTTGTGGCATTTATGTATCCGGTGGTAATACTGGAAAACAAAGTGCTTAGGGCCACGGCCAAGACTCATAAAAGTAGCTGTGTTCAAGAATCAACAAACTTAATTAGGAGAATCAATAACACTATCTGAAATTCTAAGTTCCTATAGAAGCCAATCATTCTAAACTTCAAAGGAAAAAGTGAGATGCCAAAACTGTTCAGAAGCAAAAAGCTACAAGTCCCGCTCATTCTAATTAGAATTAATATTCATTGATATTTTGGAATTTATAGTATATTCTCTTCTTTTTATCCTAATTGATTTTCAGTTGCTTGGGGACAAGCAAACAATTTAAGTTTGGTGTTGTGATAAGCGGATAATTTATACGCTTTTTGGCATTGTTTTTTTAGGTAGTTTTTAGTATGATCTAGTTACTTTTAGGGATGTTTTCATTAGTTTTTATGCTAAATTCACATTTCTGTACTTTACTATGAGTTTGTGTATTTTTCTGTGATTTCAGGTATTTTCTGGTTGAAATTGAGGGACCTGAGCAAAACTTTGATAAGGAGGCTGACAAAGGAGTGCTGATGCTGTTGGAATCTGACCTCCCTGTACTCAAAATAGAATTTCTGGAGCTACAGAACTCCAAATGGCGCGCTCTCAACGACGTTGGAAAGTAGACATCCAGAGATTTCCAGCAATATATAATAGTCCATACTTTATTCGTGATTAGACGACATAAACTGGCGCTCAACGCCAGTTCCATGTTGCTGTCTGGAGTCAAACGCCAGAAACTCGTCACGAACCGGAGTTGAACGCCCAAAACATGTTACAACTTGGCGTTCAACTCCAAAAGAAGCCTCAGCTCGTGGATAGATTAAGCTCAGCCTAAACATACACCAAGTGGGCCCTGGAAGTGGATTTATGCATCAATTACTTACTCCTGTAAACCCTAGTAGCTAGTCTAGTATAAATAGGATAGTTTACTATTGTATTAGACATCCTGGTTTTTGTTTTGGGGGCTGGCCATTCGGCCATGCCTGAACCTTGATCACTTATGTATTTTCAACGGTGGAGTTTCTACGCACCAAAGATTAAGGGTGTAGAGCTCTGCTGTACCTCAAGTTTCAATGCAATTACTACTATCTTCTATCCAATTCGATTTATTCCTATTCTAAGATATTCGTTGCACTTCAAATTGATGAATGTGATGATCCGTGACACTCATCATCATTCTCACTTATGAACGCGCGTGACTGACAACCACTTCCGTTCTACCTTAGGCCGGGCGCATATCTCTTGGATTCCTTAATCAGAATCTTCGTGGTATAAGCTAGAATTGATGGCGGCATTCATGGAAATCTGGTGTGCGAAATTGTGATCACTACTTTTCACAACTCAAATAATCCCTAGTAATGGCCCCAAGAACTTGGTGCTCAATACCATGGCATAAACACAACTTTGCACAACTAACCAGCAAGTGCACTGGGTCGTCCAAGTAATACCTTACGTGAGTAAGGGTCGATCCCACGGAGATTGTTGGTATGAAGCAAGCTATGGTCACCTTGTAAATCTTAGTCAGGCAGACTCTAATGGGTATAGTGATATACGAATAAAACATAAAGATAAAGATAGAGGTACTTATGTAGTTCATTGGTAGGAACTTCAGATAAGCGTATGAAGATGCCTTCCCTTCCATCTCTCTGCTTTCCTACTGTCTTCATCCAATCCTTCTTACTCCTTTCCATGGCAAGCTTATGTAGGGTTTCACCGTTGTCAGTGGCTACCTTCCATCCTCTCAGTGAAAATGTTCCTATGCTCTGTCACAGCATATGGCTAATCAGCTGTCGGTTCTCGGTCAGGCCGGAATAGAATCCAGTGATTCTTTTGCGTCTGTCACTAACGCCCCGCTGCTAGGGTTGAGCAGTCACGTCAGTCAATCATTGAATCCTACTCAGAATACCACAGACAAGGTTTAGACCTTCCGGATTCTCTTGAATGCCGCCATCAGTTCTAGCTTATACCACGAAGATTCCGGTTAAAGAATCCAAGAGATATTCAGCCAATCTAAGGTAGAACGGAGGTGGTTGTCAGTCACACGTTCATAGGTGAGAATGATGATGAGTGTCACGGATCATCACATTCATCAAGTTGAAGAACAAGTGATATCTTGGACAAAGAACAAGCGGAATTGAATAGAAGAACAATAGTAATTGCATTATCTCGAGGTACAGCAGAGCTCCACACCTTAATCTATGGTGTGTAGAAACTCCACCGTTGAAATTACATAGAACAATAGTGATCATTGGCTTCGGTCCCAGAGAGGGAACCAGAAGAACCAAGATGAAAATACAATAGTAAAAGGTCCTATATATAGAGAACTAGTAGCCTAAGGTGTACAGAGATGAGTAAATGACATAAAAATCCACTTCCGGGCCCACTTGGTGTGCTTGGGCTGAGCAATGAAGCAATTTCGTGTAGAGACTCTTCTTGGAGTTAAACGCCAGCTTTTATGCCAGTTTGGGCGTTTAACTCCCATTTTGGTGCCAGTTCCGGCGTTTAAACGCTGGAATTTCTGAGGGTGACTTTGAACGCCGGTTTGGGCCATCAAATCTTGGGCAAAGTATGGACTATCATATATTGCTGGAAAGCCCAAGATGTCTACTTTCCAACGCCGTTGAGAGCGCGCCAATCGGGCTTCTGTAGCTCCAGAAAATCCACTTCGAGTGCAGGGAGGTCAGAATCCATTGAACGCCGGTTTGGGCCATCAAATCTTGGGCAAGTATGGACTATCATATTGCTGGAAAGCCCAAGATGTCTACTTTCCAACGCCGTTGAGAGCGCGCCAATCGGGCTTTGTAGCTCCAGAAAATCCACTTCGAGTGCAGGGAGGTCAGAATCCACAGCTGCAGTCCTTTCAGTCTCTGGATCAGATTTTTGCTCAGGTCCCTCAATTTCAGCCAGAAAATACCTGAAATCACAGAAAACACACAAACTCATAGTAAGTCCAGAAAAGTGAATTTTAAACTAAAAACTAATAAATATACTAAAACTAACTAAATCCTACTAAAAACATACTAAAAACAATGCCAAAAAGCGTACAAATTATCCGCTCATCAAAATCCAGAAAGTCTAACCTTGACTGTGGTATTCCGAGTTGGATTCTGGATGATGACTGTGATGAGCTTCAACTCCTGAAGGCTGGGCGTTAGTGACAGACGCAAAAGATCACTGGATTCTATTCCAACCTGATTGAGAACCGACAGATGATTAGTCGTGCTGTGACAAAGCATTTGGAACTTTTTCACTGAGAGGATGGGATGTAGCCATTGACAACGGTGATGCCCTACATACAGCTTGCCATAGAAAGGAATAAAGAAAAACTAGAAGGAAGTAGGAAGCAGATTCAGAAGAAACACAGCACCTCCATACACCTATCCGAAATTTCCACCATTGGATACATGAGTAACTTTATCTTTATTTTATTTAGTTACTATTATTTGATTTTCAAAATTCCATAATCAATTATTATCCGCCTGACTGAGATTTACAAGGTGACCATAGCTTGCTTCATACCAACAATCTCTATGGGATCGACCCTTACTCACGTAAGGTTTATTACTTGGACGACCCAGTACACTTGCTGGTTAGTTGAGCGAAGTTGTGGAAAGAAAGTGCTAAGTTAACAGATGCACATACCAAAAAGCCATTATTGATGATCACAATTTCGTCCACCAACTTTCCTCCACTTGTTGTCGATATACTGCCATTGAATTCGTAGCATTCGAAGTGGAGCCCACATGATAATCGCGAGAATACTCGGAGTGTTGTTGTGGGTTTTGAACATTATTCATTCCATTTACATTCCCAAAACGGACAGGCGGAACAAAACCACCCACCGGTGGGGTATAACCAGAAGGAAGACCATAAGGGAGCCAACCAGCGATTAATGGAGGTTGATATGGTGGCACAGGGCCACGTGGGCGAATATTGTGCCCAACATTTCCAGTTTGAATAGTCGTAACGACTATACTTTCAGTTCCGATTGCACCTTCCGAACGTGAAGACACGTCGGCTTGTTGCACCGATATTGGTATGCTTTCATTAGTAGATGAACCACTATTCACAATTGATATCTCATAAGCCATGTGAATGATTTTTCCACTTCGCAATTGCATACACTAAGTAATACTCGATTTGACACACCTCGATTTAAAAATTATCCCACTGGGCGTGCCAATTTGTTTTGTCGATTTTTAGCAAATCGATGGTGGTTTGATATCTAGTGGTCTCGGAGCGAAACCTACTCCTCTGTGCGAGTACCAGTTTTCTAGAAGTGCATCATAGTGTCTTCGATTAGACAAATGTTGAAAATAAAGATAAAGAAAATTCGTAAATTGACAAATAAAACTTAGTAATTAAAGTTTTCGAAAACTAAATACATGGTAAATGAAAAGGTTTGCATCAGAATTGAAAGAAAACAATAAAAATGCCTTTAATTAAATTAAAGGATTCTTAGCATAAACAATAAAATGCAAAAGAATAAATTAAACAGAGAAAATAGAGAACACTTAGTAAATAAGATTAATTAAAATGTTAAATTTACAGAAAAATAAATTGAAAGAAAGGAGAAGGTGGAAGGAACCCTACAGAAAATGTAACTCGAATGCAAACTCAGGAATTCCTTGGGATGCGAGAGTGCTAGAGTATTTTTTTTCTGAGTAAAAGTTCCAACCCTTATTCCCTAACACTTCCTAGTATTTATAGGCTATCTTACATAACGGACAATTAAGTTACAATTAAATAAAATTACAAATTTGAAATGTAATCCCTCTTGGTAACCGTTCCTGCTGCGTGATTGTAGATATTCTCCATGTTTTCCTCGTGTGATAGAAGTCACTAACCTTCCCGCTTCCACAACTATTCGACCAGCTCTTCGAAGGCCTTACTCAATTTCCTGAATCGAGTCTTCTACTCGATTTAGCTTACTCGATCAACAAAAGAATCGAAACCCAAACCAACACTGATTACTTCCAACTTCATACTCATATGCGTGTCTTCTCAAGAAACCGCACTTGACTTATCTCGATTCAACTCATTCTTATCGAAAATATTTTCGATCAACAGTATTATTAAAGAAATTTTGGTGTATGTGTACTGATAAGTTTTGCATAATTCAAAACTATTCTTCTCATTCCTTCTCATCTTCTGCTTCTTCTTTTTCTTTTTTTCATTATCATCATCTTCTTTTTTTAGTCATATTTTTTTTATCTTTTCAAGCTTCTTTTTTTTTTACTCATTTAATAAGAATAAAAAAAATCAAACAAAGAAGAAGAAGAAACACATAATGCTACAAAATTACTTGGAAAATGATGAACTTACATTCATTCAACTAAAAGAAAGAAAAAAAATAAGAAAAAAAAGAAGAAGAAAAAAATACAACATTAGAGAAAATATTTTTCTGTATTTGCAACAAATTTGGGTGTAACACGAAGATATTCGAGTGTATTGTTTAAGAATTTTCGGTGTATGTGTGCTAATAAGTTCTTCATAATTCAAAACTCTTCCTCTTTCTCCTCCTCATCTTCTGCTGCTTCTTCTTCTCTTTTTCATCATCATCACCATCTTCTTCTTCTTCTTTTTTCTTATTCATCTTTTTCTTTTTATTTTACTCTTTTAACAAGAATAAAAATAAGAAAAATCAAACAAAAAAAGAAGAAATACATAATACTACAAAATTATTTGGAAGATGATGAACTTACATTCATTCAACTAAAAGAAAGAAAGAAATAAGGAAAAAGAAGAAGAAGAAGAAAAAAAAGGCAACATTAGAGGAAATATTTTTCTGTATTTGCAGCAAATTTGGGTATAACACGAAGATATTCGAGTGTATTGTTTAAGAATTTTCGATGTATGTGTACTGGTGGACGAAATGTGATTCCTTTGTTATTGTATTTTGTAAAATTCATTGCTTTCTCAACTATGTGTGGACACAACTCCGTTCAACTTAACCAGCAAGTGTACTGGGTCATCCAAGTAATACCTTACGTGAGTAAGGGTCGATCCCACAGAGATTGTTGGTATGAAGCAAGCTATGGTCACCTTGTAAATCTCAGTTAGGCAGATTAAATGGTTATGTGTTTCGAAAATTAATAATAAATAGAAAATAAAAAGGGATAGAAATACTTATGTAAATCAATAGTGGGAATTTCAGATAAGCGTGTGAAGATGCTAGAATCCTTTCGAATCTCTACTTTCTTATTGCTTTCATCCAATCTTTCTTACTCCTTTCCATGGCAAGCTGTATGTAGGGCATCACCATCATCAATGGCTACTTTTAATCCTCTCGGGAAAATGTTCCTATGCGCTGTCACAGCACGGCTAATCATCTGTCGCTTCTCAATCAGGTTGGAGTAGAATCCATTGATTCTTTTGCGTTTGTCATCACGCCCAGCCTTCAGGAGTTTGAAGCTCGTCACAGTCATTCAATACCGGAATCCTACTCGGAATACCACAGACAAGGTTAGACTTTTCGAATCCCCATGAATGCCGCCATCTATCTAGCTTATACCACGAAGATTCTGTTGGGGAATCTAAGAGATATGCCCGGCCTAAGGTAGAACGGAAGTGGTTGTCAGTCACGCACGTCATAAGTGAGAATGATGATGAGTGTCACGGATCATCATTTCATCAAAGTGTTGTGCACGTATATCTTGGAATAAGAATAAAAGAGAATTGAATAGAAAGTAATAGTAATTGTATGAAACTTGAGGTACAGCAGAGCTCCACACCCTTAATCTATGGTGTGCAGAAACTCCACCGTTGAAATACATCAGGAAAGGTTCAGGCATGCCGAATGGCCAGCGCCCTAAAACGTGCTCAATGCCTCCTAGATGAAGAAAAAAAAACTGAGACCAAGATGAAACGTGGTCAAAGACGTCTAATACATTAGTAAAAGTCTTATTTATACTAAACTAGCTACTAGGGTTTACATGAGTAAGTAATTAATGCATAAATCCACTTCCGGGGCCCACTTGGTGTATGCTTGGGCTGAGCTTGATCTATCCACGAGCTGAGACTTTTCTTGGAGTTGAACTCCAAATTATAACGTGTTTTGGGCGTTCAACTCCGGATCATGACGTGTTTCTAGCGTTTAACTCCAGACAGCAGCATGTACTTGGCGTTCAACGCCAAGTTACGTCGTCAATTTCC
Organism: Arachis stenosperma; assembly: GCF_014773155.1. Classification (NCBI taxonomy): domain Eukaryota; kingdom Viridiplantae; phylum Streptophyta; class Magnoliopsida; order Fabales; family Fabaceae; genus Arachis; species Arachis stenosperma. The sequence continues at coordinate 11,810,072 of NC_080386.1, read as the reverse complement.
GAATAAAGTATGGACTATTATATATTAATAGAAAGCTCTGGATGTCTACTTTCCAACGCCATTGAGAGCGCGCCATTTGAAGTTCTGTAGCTCCGGAAAATCCATTTCGAGGCAGGAGGTCAGATTCCAACAGCATCAGCAGTTTTTGTCGCCTTTTCAGAGTTTGCTCAAGTCCCTCAATTTCAGCCAGAAATCACCTGAAATCACAGAAAAAACACAAACTCATAGTAAAGTCTAGAAATGTGAATTTAACAAAAAACTAATGAAAACATCCCTAAAAGTAGCTTGAACTTACTAAAAACTACCTAAAAACAATGCCAAAAGCGTATAAATTATCCGCTCATCACAACACCAAACTTAAATTGTGCTGTCCCCAAGCAACTGAAAATCAATTAGGATAAAAAAAGAGAATACTATAATTTCAGAATATCAATGAATGTTATAATTAGAGAGCGGACTTGTAGCTTTTGCTTCTAAATAGTTTGGCATCTCACTTTTTCCTTTGAAGTTTAGAATGATTGGCTTCTCTAGGAACTTAGAATTTGGATAGTGTTATTGACTTTCCTAGTTAAGCATGTTGATTCTTGAACACAGCTACTTATGAGTCTTGGCTGTGGCCCTAAGCACTTTGTTTTCCATATACCACTGGATACATAAATGCCACAGACATATAACTGGGTGAACCTTTTCAGATTGTGACTTAGCTTTGCTAGAGTCCCCAGTTAGAGGTGTCCAGAGCTCTTAAGCACACTCTTTTGCTTTGGATCACGACTTTAACCACTTAGTCTCAAGCTTTTCACTTGGACCTTCATGACACAAGCACATGGTTAGGGACAGCTTGATTTAGCCGCTTAGGCCTGGATTTTATTTCCTTAGGCCCTCCTATCCATTGATGCTCAAAGCCTTGGATCCTTTTTACCCTTGCCTTTTGTTTTTAGGGGCTATTGGCTTTTTCTGCTTTCTTTTTCTTTTTCTTTCTATATATATATATATATATATATATTTTTGCAAGCTTCTTCTTTTTCACTGCTTTTTCTTACTTCAAGAATCAATTTCATGATTTTTCAGATTATCAATAACATTTCTCTTTGTTCATCATTCTTTCAAGAGCCAACAATTTTAACATTCATAAACAACAAGATCAAAAATATGCACTGTTCAATCATTCATTCAGAAAACAAAAAGTATTGTCACCACATCAATATAATTAAACTAAATTCAAGGATAAATTCGAAATTCATGTACTTCTTGTTCTTTTGAATTAAAAATTTTTCATTTAAGAGAGGTGAAGGATTAATGGATTTTATTCATAGCTTTAAGGCATGGTTACTACATACTAATGATCATGAAGTAGAGACACAAAACATAGATAAACATAACATAGAAACCGAAAAACAGAAAGAAATAAGAACAAGGAATGAATCCACCTTAGTGGCGTCTTCTTCTTGAAGGACCAACAATGTCCTTAAGCTCTTCTATGTCCCTTCCTTGCCTTTGTTGCTCCTCCCTCATTGCTCTTTGATCTTCTCTTATTTCTTGGAGAATAATGGAGTGCTCATGATGTTCCACCCTTAATTGTTCCACATTGTCGCTCAAATCTTTTAAGGAAGTGTTGAGTTGTTCCCAATAGTTGTTGGGAGGAAAGTGCATCCCTTGAGGCATCTCAGGGAATTCTTGATGATGAGCTTCCTCATGCATCTCTTGAGAACCGTGGAGGGTCTCTCTTGCTTGCTCCATCCTCTTCTTGGTGATGGGCTTATCCTCTTCAATAGAGATGTCTCCTTCTATGATAACTCCAGCTGAGTAACATAGATGGCAAATAAGGTGAGGAAAAGCTAGCCTTGCCATGGTGGAGGGCTTTTCGGCTATTTTGTAGAATTCATGATGCTATGAATCATGATGGCCCGATCCACAGTAACTTCAGATCGGTTGCTAGTGGGAATGATGGAGCGTTGAATGAACTCCAACCATCCTCTAGCTACAGGGTTGAGGTCCAGTCTTCTTAGTCAGACTGGCTTGCCTTTGGAGTCTCTCTTCCATTGAGCTCCTTCCACACATATGTTCATTAGGACTTGGTCCAACCTTTGATTAAAGTTGACCCTTCTAGTGTAGGGGCGTTCATCTCCTTGCATCATGGGCAAGTGGAACGCCAACCTCACATTCTCCGGACTAAAATCTAAGTATTTCCCCCTAACCATTGTGAGATAATTCTTTGGACTCGGGTTCATACTTTGATCATGGTTCCTAGTGATCTATGCATTGGCATAGAACTCTTGAACCATTAAGATTCCGACTTGTTGCATGGGGTTGGTTAGGAATTCCCAACCTCTTCTTCGGATTTCATGTCGGATCTCCGGATACTCATTTTTTCTTGAGCTTGAAAGGGACCTCAGGGATCACCTTCTTCTTTGCCACAACATCATAGAAGTGGTCTTGATGGCTTTTGGAGATGAATCTTTCCATCTCCCATGACTCAGAGGTGGAAGCTTTTGTCTTCCCTTTTCCTTTTCTAGAGGATTCTCCGGCCTTAGGTGCCATTGATGGTAATGGAAAAACAAAAAGCTTATGCTTTTACCACACCAAACTTAGAATATTGCTTGCCCTCGAGCAAGAGAAGAAAGAAGAGAAGAAGAAGAAGAAAATATGGAGGAGAAGGGTGAATGTGTATTTGGCCAAGGGGGAGAAGAGAGGGTTGTGTTGTGTGAAAATGAAGTGGGATGGAGGGGTTTTTATAGGGAAAGGGGAGAGTGAAGTTTCGGCCATATAGGGTGGGATTGGGTGGGAAAGAAAATTTGAATTTGGAAGGTAGGTGTGGTTTATGGGGAAGAGTGGATGGATGTGAGTGGTGAATAAGTGATTGGGAAGAGAGATTGAGGTGATTGGTGAAGGGTTTTTGGGAAGTGTGACATGGGGAAGAGTAAAATAGGATTAGGAGGTAAGGTGGGAATATAGTAGGTGGGGATCCTGTGGGGTCCACAGATCCTGAGGTGATCCTGTGGGGTCCACAGATCCTGAGGTGTCAAAGAATTCCATCCCTGCACCAAATAGGCATGTAAAATGCCTTTGCACACCATTCTGGCGTTTAAACGCCGAGTGGTGCATGTTCTGGGCGTTCAACGCCCATGTAAAGCATGTTTCTGGCGTTGAACGCCAGTTTCATGCTTGTTACTGGCGTTCAGCGCCAGCTTTTCTTCTAGGCACATTCCTGGCGTTCAGCGCCAGAATGTTGCTTGTTTCTGGCGTTCAGCGCTAGATTCATGCTCTGTTCTGGCGTTGAACGCCAGCCAGATGCTCCTTACTGGCGTTGAACGCCAGCCTGTGCTTCCTCCAGGGTGTGATTTTTCTTCTGCTGTTTTTGATTCTGTTTTTAATTTTTATATTTTTTTCGTGACTCCACATGATCATGTACCTAATAAAACACAAAATAAAAATAAAATAAAATAAAATAAAAATTAGATAAATATCATTGGGTTGCCTCCCAACAAGCGCTTCTTTAATGTCAATAGCTTGACAGTGGACTCTCATGGAGCCACAAGGTGATCAGGTGAATGTTGTATAGTCCCAACACCAAACTTAGAGTTTGGATATGGGGTCTTAACACCAAACTTAGAGTTTGGTTGTGGCCTCCCAACACCAAACTTAGAGTTTGACTGTGGAGGCTCTTCATGCTTACTCTCTTTTGTCACAGAGGGATGGCCCTGTGCCTTAAACACAAGGTAGTCCCCATTCAATTGAAGGACTAATTCACCTCTGTTGACATCTATCACAGCTCTTACTGTGGCTAGGAAAGGTCTTCCAAGGATGATGCATTCATCCTCTTCCTTCCTAGTGTCTAAGATTATGAAATCAGCAGGGATGTAAAGGCCTTCAACCTTTACTAATACATCCTCTACTATTCCATAAGCTTGTCTCAATGACTTGTCTGCCAATTGTAATGAGAACAAGGCAGGTTGTACCTCAATGATCCCCAGCTTCTCCATTACAGAGAGTGGCATAAGATTTATCCCTGACCCCAGATCACACGGAGCTTTTGCAAAGGTCATGGTGCCTATGGTACAAGGTATCAAGAACTTGCCAGGATCTTGTTTCTTTTGAGGTAGAATTTGCTGAATCCAGGTATCCAGTTCACTAATGAGCAAGGGAGGTTCACTTTCCCAAGTCTCATTACCAAACAGCTTGGCATTCAGCTCATGATAGCTCCTAAATATTGAGCAACTTGCTCTCAGTCACATCTTCTCCTTCAGAGGAAGATAGTCTTCAGAGCTCATGAATGGCAGAAGGAGATTTAATGGAATTTCTATAGTCTCTATATGAGCCTCAGATTCCTTTGGATCCTTAATAGGAAACTCCTTCTTGCATGAGGGACGTCCCAGGAGGTCTTCCTCACTAGAATTTTCGTCCTCCTCCTCCCTTGTGCATTCGGCCATATTGATTATATCAATGGCCTTGCACTCTCCTTTTGGATTCTCTTCTGTATTACTTGGAAGAATACTGGGAGGAGTTTCAATGACTTTCTTACTCAGCTGGCCCACTTGTGCCTCCAGATTTCTGATGGAGGATTTTGTTTCACTCATGAAACTGAAAGTGGCCTTTGACAGATCAGAGACTACATTGGCTAAATTAGAAGTGTTTTGTTCAGAATTCTCTGTCTGTTGCTGAGAAGATGATAGAAAAGGCTTGCTATTGCTTAGCCTATTGCGTCCACCATTGTTAAAGCCTTGTTGAGGCTTTTGTTGATCCTTCCATGAGAAATTTGGATGATTTCTCCACAGGATCATAAGCTTCTTCAGAAGCTGCCTCTCTAGTACTGTTGATGCATGTGCCATCCATTCAGATTTTGAGAGATCATATTGACCTGTTGAGTCAACACTTTGTTCTGAGCCAATATGGCATTCAAAGCATCAATTTCAAGAACTCCTTTCTTTTGAGGTATCCCATTATTCACGGAATTCCTCTCAGAAGTGTACATGAATTGGTTGTTTGCAACCATCAATGAGTTCTGAGCCTCTTCAGGCGTTTTCTTTAGGTGAATAGATCCACCTGCAGAATGGTCCAATGACATTTTCGAAAATTCAGATAGACCATAATAGAATATTAATATGGTCCATTCTGAAAACATGTCAGATGGACATCTTTTGGTCAGCTGCTTGTATCTTTCCCAAGCTTCATAGAGGGATTCACCATCTTTTTGTTTGAAGGTTTGAACATCCACTCTTAGCTTGCTCAGTTTTTGAGGAGGAAAGAATTTATCCAAGAAGGTTGTGACCAGCTTATCCCAGGAGTCCAGGCTATCCTTAGGTTGTGAATCCAACCATATTCTAGCTCTGTCTCTTACAGCAAAAGGGAAAAGCATGAGTCTGTAGACTTCAGGATCAACTCCATTCGTCTTTACAGTCTCATAGATCTGCAAGAACTTAGTTAAAAACTGATAAGGATCTTCAGATGGAAGTCCATAAAACTTGCAGTTTTGTTGCATTAAGGCAACTAGTTGAGGCTTAAGCTCAAAGTTATGGCTCCAATGGCAGGAATGGAAATGCTTCTTCCATCAATTTGGACGTTGGCTTGTGAAGTCACCAAGCATTCTCCTTGCATTATTATTATTTTCGGCTGCCATCTCTTCTGTTCGAAAATTTCTGAAAGGTTGTTTCTGGATTGTTGTAATTTAGTTTCTCTTAGTTTCCTTTTCAGAGTCCTTTCAGGTTCAGGATCATTTCAACAAGAGTGCCTTTTTCCCTGTTCCTGCTCATATGAGAGAGAAAAAACAAGAAAGAAAGAGGAATCCTCTATGTCACAGTATAGAGATTCCTTTATGTTAGTAGAAAAGAAGGGGTAGAAGAATAAAAGTGAAGAATCCAAACACAGGGATATATTGGGTTCGGATTTTTTTAGATGAAGAGAGGTGAAGAGAAGTGTTAGTAATTAAATAATTAAAAGAAGAAGAAAGAGGGAAATTTCGAAAATAATTTTGAAAAAGGGGTTAGTAATTTTCAAAAATTAAAGATAAAATATAATTGAAATTAAAATTTAAAACAATTAATTAATTAAAAGAATTTTTGAAAAAGAGAGAGGTATTTTCGAAAATTGAAGAGAAAAAGTAGTTAGGTGGTTTTGAAAAGATAAGAAACAAACAAAAGTCAAATAGTTAGTTTAAAATCAAATTTGAAAAAGATAAGAAGATAAGAAGTTAGATAAGATATTTTAAAATCAAATTTTGAAAAAGATAAAATTTTGAGAGGGATAAGATAAAAAGATAAGATAAAAATTTTAATAAGAAGATATTTTGAAAAAGATTTAATTTTTAAAATGACTTAACTACCAAGAAACTACAAGATAAGATTCTAGAATTTAAAGATTGAACATTTCTTAACAAGAAAGTAACAAACTTCAAATATTTGAATCAATCACATTAATTGTTAGCTAATTTTCGAAAATTAGATGTAAAGATAAGAAAAAGATTTTTGAAAAATAATTTTTCAAAATTTTCGAAAAATAGAAAAGAAATGAAAAAGATATGATTTTGAAAAAGATTTTGAAAAGATAAGATTTTTTAAAATTGAAATTTTGACTTGACTTGTAAGAAATAACTAATTTTAAAAATTTTTGACTAAGTCAACCCAAAATTTCGAAAATTTGGAGGGAAATAAGGAAAAGATATTTTTTTGATTTTTGAATTTTTAATTATGAGAGAGAAAAACAACAAAAATACTCAATGCATGAAATTTTTAGATCAAAACAATGAATGCATGCAAGAATGCTATGAATGTCAAGATGAACACTGACGATTGGATTTTTGACGGTTTAGAATTTCACTAATGAAATCTCGTTGCAAGTATAGTTTCTAAACCAACAATAATCCTTTCATACAAAAGATTGTTTGTCACAAGTAACAAACCCCTAAAATTAATAACCGAAGTATTCAAACCTCGGGTCGTTCTCCCTAGGAATTACAATAAAGTTTTTGTTATTGTTGTGAGTTATATTGGGGTTTTTAGGATTTTTAGACAAGAATTATAAATGGCAAGAAAAGTGAACTAACAACTATAAAAGGCTCTTGGTAAGGTGTGAGAACTAGAAGTCCTATCCTAGTTACCCTTCTCAATTGTGATGAGAGTTGTTCATTGCTACCACTTAGTTAACCCTTACTAAACAAAGGAAGTCAAGTGGATGAATTGACTTGAGCCACAAGTTCTAGCCAACTCCCAAGGAAAGACTAGCTTTAGTGCACTCCAAACCAATTAGCAATCTCTTCAATTATCAATCAACAAAGGAATAGATAACTCAATGTCACTAATTACTCTACCTAGGCCAAGAGGAACAAAATCTACACTAAAACTAAAAGAGACATTTCATCAAACACATAAAGTGCAATAAAGTAAACATTATTAAATGCAAGGATTAAAGGATCTACAACTACAAAAACAAGAGATCAACAATAGAAAAGCAAAGAAGACACATTTATTATGAATTATCTCTTATTGAATTGGAAGAATGTAAAGGAACAATACTAGATCTACAACAAAATATAAGAACACATAAAAATTACAAGAAAAGAATAGAGGAAGATGAATGTAACAACAAGAAATTGAAAGGTAGAAGTAGAAGAAAGCAAAGATTAAAACCTAGATCTAAGAACTAATCCTAATCCTAATCCTAGAGAGAAGTGAGAGCTTCTCTCTCTAGAAACTAACTAAAAGCTAAACTAGACTAATTGGTAACTAACATGTAAAAAGTATGTTGATTCCCCTTCAATCCTTGGCTTAAATAGCATCAGAAATGAGTTGGATTGGGCCCACAAGGCTTCTAAAATCGCTGGCCACGTTTTACTTTAAGTGGACTAGGTGGCAGCAACGGCGCGTGCGCGTACTATGCGCGTGCGCGCCACCATACGTGTGGTAACTATGGCAAATCTTATATCGTTTCGAAGCCCCGGATGTTAGCTTTCTAACCCAACTGGAACCGCATCATTTAGACCTCTGTAGCTCAAGTTATGGTTGTTTAAGTGCAAAGAGGTCGGCTTGACAGCTTTCCGGTTCTTTCATTTCTTCATGAGTTCTCCAACTTTTCATGCTTCTTCTTCTTCCCTTGACCCAATCTTTGCCTCCTAAACCTTAAATCACTTAACAAACATATCAAGGCATCTAATGGAATCAAGGAGAATTAGAATTAGCTATTTTAAGACCTAAAAAGCATGTTTTCACTCTTAAGCACAACTAAGGGAGAAGTTATAAAACCATGCTATTTCAATGGATAAATGTGGGTAAAAGGTTATAAAATCCCTTAAAATCAATACAAGACAAACCGTCAAAACGGGGTTTGTCAACCTCCCCACACTTAAACCAAGCATGTCCTCATGCTTAAGCCAAGAGAGAAGCAAAGGGTATCAACATTTATTCAATGTAAATAAACTATATGCAATTATCTAAATGGATGCAACTAAATGCAAAATGGTTTTACCTACTTGATTAAAAATAAATCATTCCTCCAAGTCATACTTGCACAAGTAGGGCCAAGATCATATAACGATTTATGAGTCCTACCAATTCGAATATCAAAATGAAGTTCAAGTAGACTTGCAAGAAGAATGCTCATGAAAGCCGGGAATCAAGGAATTGAGCATCGAACCCTCACCGGAAGTGTTTGCACTCTAGTCGGTGTTTGGGGTTGATTCACTCTCTCCCCTAATCATGCTTTCCGAGATTTGTTTTTCATCTAACAATCAACAATTATTCAATGCACGCATACATGTATCATGAGGTCTTTTCTTTAGGTTGTAATGGGGCTAGGGTCAAGGTAGGATCATATATGGCTAGTGGACTTAGGATTTGAATCTCTGATTAACTTAAACTTTCCCACCTAACCTATAATGACCTATACAATTAAGTACTAATCTAACTACCAATTCCTCACTTTTTCGCATACTCATGCATTCTCTTTCATTTCACAATACTACGCATTGATTCTTATTGAGCTTCACTTTGGGGCATTTTGTCCCCTTTATTGCTTTTCTTTTTTTCTTTTTTTCTATATACATATTTTTTTTCTTTTCTTTTCTTTTCTTTCTTTTTCACTTATTTCTTTTTCTTTTCATTTTTTTTTTCTTTTTCTTTCAAACTATACACAAGAACATCAATGCATAAGATCTATACATTTAATCAATACATGAGTATGTACCAATTCCCCAATATAAAAATACAAAACACAAACACCCTTTTATCCCAACCAATGTCCCAAAGTTTTCCCACTCTTGGATGACACTCACACTCACTAGCCTAAGCCAATCAAAGATCCAAATAAAGGACATTCATTGTTTTCCGCTTTAAGACTTGTAATGTGCTAAAATAAGAATAAGTGGGTTAAGCGTAGGCTCAAAGTTGGCTAACAAAGGAAGATAAAAGGTAAGGCCATTTGGGTAAGTGAGCTAATGAAATGATGGCCTCAATCATATAAATGCATGAATACAAGGAACAACGGGACATATAGATTCAAACAAATCAAAGATTACAATCATAGAAAGAGAACGATTGCACACAAGAAGGAAAATAAGTGGTTATAAGATGTAACTACACCATTAGGCTCAAATCTCACAAGCTTGTGTTCTTAGCTCAAAAACCATGTTCCAAAATAAATTCTTTCAAGCAAGTTCCACAAATTTTCTTTTTCAAATTGGTAGGGTGCCCTAAAACAGTTTCTTGGAAAAGAAATTATCACCCTAACCAAGTAGTCCTAATAAGAAGAAGGTAGTAAAATATGTACAAATTCTAACTAACATGCAACCTATCATGCAAATGCAATAGCTAATCTAACAAAGAAAATAAAAATTTGGTGTTGAAAAGGAAATTGTTACCCATGGAGATCGGTCGAACGACCTCCCCACACTTGAAGATTGCACCGTCCTCGGTGCATGCGAAGAAGAGCAAGGTGGACGGGTTGCTACAATTGATGAGCTCCTTCAAAAGGTTGTGCGGATGACTTGTTTGTTGCCCCATTTAGAAACTTTCCTTTCCTTCCGTATTGGTGGCCAACCTAAAAGGATAGAAAGAAAGAAAATTAAGCCTATAACAAGGATATCAAGGCAATTAGAACATAGGTGGGGACTAATGCCAAATAAGAGTATGCTTCCCTACTACATGTTAGCTAAGCATGTGAGTGAGAAAACAATGTAAGCCAAGGCATATCATTAAGCTCGATGCAAGAGTAAAGTTAAAGCAAGAAGAGTGTATTGAGCATCAAGTTCAAATGAGAAGAAGTGGGTCATGAAAGACAATATGAGGTCATATCAATGCACAAAGACACAAGAGTCATACAAGATAAAGCATTGATTTAAAAGTTTCATCACCCAACAATATCAAACAAGTCAAGAGGCACCAAAATAATGCAAGAATTTCTCAACAATTGAGTAGGAAGATGCAACACCATTATTAAAATGACTAAAAAAAACGAAAACATGCTACAAAAACTAAATGAAAATGGGAAGAGTAGAAGTATGTGAATGCGATGAACAAAAGAAAATGGAAGAGGAGAAAAAAACTCTTTTTTTTTTACCGACGCGTGCGCGTCATGCGTGCTTACGCGTCGATGTGCATATTGGTTGAAGGACGCGTACGCGCCAGGTGCGCGCACGCGTGCATCGAGTTAGGCCGGAGGCATAATGTCGGCCCAAGTCTGGCACAACTCTCGGGTAAAAGTACCAGGAGTGTGGATCGTGCAATCGACGCGCGCGCGCATAGTGTGCGTGCGCGTGCATTGCCAATTTAAGATCATGTGCGCGTACGCGCCAATTTAAGAACACTTTGAAGATCATGATGAACATCAAGAACATAATTTTGAAAAATTTTTGATGCAAAGAAAACATGCAAGACACCAAACTTAGAAATCTTTAATGCATGGACTCTAACAAACAAAAAATGCATATGAAAAACAACAAACAACACAAAACAAGAAAACATCAAGATCAAACAAGAGGACTTATCAAGAACAACTTGAAGATCATGAAGAACACCATGAATGCATGAATTTTCGAAAAATGCAAGAAAAAATTTTTTAAAGCATGCAATTGACACCAAACTTAAAAATTGACTTAAGACTCAAACAAGAAACATAAAATATTTTTTATTTTTATGATTTTCTAATCTTTTGGATTTTTATTATTTTTTTTTTCGAAAATATTTTTGGAAAAAAAATGAAAAAAGAAAAGAAAAATTTTGAAAAAATTTTTGAAAAGAAAATTACCTAATCTGAGCAACAAGATGAACCGTCAGTTGTCCAAACTCGAACAATCCCCGGCAACGGCGCCAAAAACTTGGTGGACGAAATTGTGATTCCTTTGTTATTGTATTTTTTAAAATTCATTGCTTTTTCAACTATGTGTGGACACAACTCCGTTCAACTTAACCAGCAAGTGTACTGGGTCATCCAAGTAATACCTTACGTGAGTAAGGGTCGATCCCACAGAGATTGTTGGTATGAAGCAAGCTATGGTCACCTTGTAAATCTCAGTTAGGCAGATTAAATGGTTATGGGTTTCGAAAATTAATAATAAATAGAAAATAAAAAGGGATAGAAATACTTATGTAAATCAATAGTGGGAATTTCAGATAGGCGTGTGAAGATGTTAGAATCCTTTCGAATCTCTACTTTCTTATTGCTTTCATCCAATCCTTCTTACTCCTTTCCATGGTAAGCTGTATGTAGGGCATCACCATCATCAATGGCTACTTTTAATCCTCTCAGGAAAATGGTCCTATGCGCTGTCACAGCACGGCTAATCATCTGTCGGTTCTCAATCAGGTTGGAGTAGAATCCATTGATTCTTTTGCGTTTGTCATCACGCCCAGCCTTCAGGAGTTTGAAGCTCGTCACAGTCATTCAATACCGGAATCCTACTCGGAATACCACAGACAAGGTTAGACTTTCCGGATCCCCATGAATGCCGCCATCTATCTAGCTTATACCACGAAGATTCTGTTGAGGAATCTAAGAGATATGCGCCCGGCCTAAGGTAGAACGGAAGTGGTTGTCAGTCACGCGCGTTCATAAGTGAGAATGATGATGAGTGTCACGGATCATCATATTCATCAAAGTGTTGTGCAACGTATATCTTGGAATAAGAATAAAAGAGAATTGAATAGAAAGTAATAGTAATTGTATTGAAACTTGAGGTACAGCAGAGCTCCACACCCTTAATCTATGGTGTGCAGAAACTCCACCGTTGAAAATACATCAGTGAAAGGTTCAGGCATGGCCGAATGGCCAGCGCCCTAAAACGTGCTCAATGGCCTCCTAAGATGAAGAATAAAACAAAACTGAGACCAAAGATGAAACGTGGTCAAAAGACGTCTAATACATTAGTAAAAAGTCTTATTTATACTAAACTAGCTACTAGGGTTTACATGAGTAAGTAATTAATGCATAAATCCACTTCCGGGGCCCACTTGGTGTATGCTTGGGCTGAGCTTGATCTATCCACGAGCTGAGGCTTTTCTTGGAGTTGAACTCCAAGTTATAACGTGTTTTGGGCGTTCAACTCCGGATCATGACGTGTTTCTGGCGTTTAACTCCAGACAGCAATATGTACTTGGCGTTCAACGCCAAGTTACGTCGTCAATTTCTGAATAAAGTATGGATTATTATATATTAATGGAAAGCTCTGGATGTCTACTTTCCAACGCCATTGAGAGCGCGCCATTTGAAGTTCTGTAGCTCCAGAAAATCCATTTCGAGTGCAGGGAGGTCAAATTCCAACAGCATCAGCAGTCCTTTTGTCAGCCTTTTTCAGAGTTTTGCTCAAGTCCCTCAATTTCAGCCAGAAATTACCTGAAATCATAGAAAAACACACAAACTCATAGTAAAGTCCAGAAATGTGAATTTAACATAAAAACTAATGAAAACATCCCTAAAATTAGCTTGAACTTACTAAAAACTACCTAAAAACAATGCCAAAAAGCGTATAAATTATCCGCTCATCATGTACTCATAAGTTTTGCATAATTCAAAACTCTTCCTCTTCCTCATTCTCATCTTCTGCTGCTTCTTTTTTTTCATTTTCCTATTTCATATTCTCATAATTCTTTTTGGGAGGGAAAAATCAAACAAAGAAAAAAAATACATAATTTTACAAAATCAATAGAAAAAGGAGGAGAAAAAAATGCAGCACCAATAACAGTAATAAAAAAACGACGACGAAGATGAAACACGTGAAGTAAAAGTAGGATAAACGCAAAGAAGAAGAAGAAGAAGGAAGAGGAGGAGGAGGAATGCGGGATACAAAGATGAACAACGTAATTTCACACACGCATTATGTAATAAGTGACTTGGATCGTATACCAAAAAGATTTGTATGTGTAGCAGTACTCGTCAGATAATAGAACTAAAATTTTAGTTTTTATTCTTAAAATTTTAGTCCCTTCAAACTTTAATACCTCCAAAAATTAAAAATATATGAAAATGAAATTTTTAAAAATAAATTAAAATTTAACTAATAATTTTTTTAAAAATGCTTTTATTCAACTTTTTAAATTTCTATTCTACTCTTTTTACTACCGCAGAACATATCTCCAAGAAAAAAAAAAAGTCAAAAGCATAGGGACAAAAACCGATGGCACAGAGAATGATAACGCAGGAGTTCAACGAAGGAGGGGAACCAACTACATAGGAGGCTCGACGGCACAAAAAAAGAACGACAATGGAGGGGTGAAGACGACTCAATGTTTGGTTTTAAAATCACAATACTCTAATGATTTATTAAATTTTTTCTTCCAATATAAGATGGATTAGGCATTTCATAACTAGATGATTATTGTAGGTTCATATTTGTTTACTAGTTTAATTTGAAATTGATATAAAGCAAATTATGGATAGTGGTTCTTGCTACGGGAGTTAGAGGTAAGTGGTGGGTTAGGTCAATGAATATGTTTAGTGTTATTTTTTAAATTGTGAAGTAAGGAAAAATGATTGTGATTTAGAAAAAAAGATAAATACCTAACTGAAAATATCTATGTTAACGACAAGGAATTGTGGAGAGGGAGTTGAAAGAGGCATAAGGAAGTGGAAGGGTACTGAAAGAGGAGGGAAGGTTTATTTTATTTTTAAATTTTTTATTTAATAAAGATATTTTAGTTATTTTGTTTGTTTTAGTTTTTGTATTTATCTTTTATCAAATAGAATACTAAAATATAACTCAATTCTATATATTTTACACCAAATACAATATAGAGATGTATTTTTGTTTTTGTCTTTCTGTTTCTGTCTGCTAGTTTCAGTCTCTCTTTTAAACACAGTCTAATAATAATTTTTTTAAAAGTATCCTCATTCATTTTTTTAAATTCCAATTCTATCTTTACCTTCACAGAGTCTTCTTCTTTCTCGCATAAAAAAGATCCGTTTTCTCACTTTCTTCTTCTTTTTCTCATTCTGGCCGGCGACTGCCTTTTCTTCGGGAAACTCAGATCTCGCCGACCTCACTTCCTTCCGCTTCCTCCTTGTTGTCGCAGCCTCGCCTCCTCCTCTTCTTTGTTGGCTGGTGCTTGATGGCTCACCTCAACTCCAAGCACGATTTATTAACATTATCTCCTCTTTTGTCGGACCTCCTCATTCAGTCCCAATCATTTCACCTCTTCTTTCTTCTTCAACGTTTTTTTTTCTGAAACACTCAACAACCTATCTAATAATTCTTCTTTATCCTCTTCTCTCTTTTTCTTTCTTATATTTAATATTTTTTTTAAAATTTTTATGATTTTAGTTACTAAGTTGCCATGTTGATTATATTGAAGAGATGAATCTCGTGTTTAGATTTAGGATTTTGTGAAATCATTGAATTATGTTATTAGAATTTTGTATTTGTCTTTTTTAATTTTGGTGTATGTACGTATTATTTGGTTTGGATTAGAATATTTATCAGATTGAAAGTCTAATGACTAATTTTTCAAGTATTGTAGAGACATAAAATAAGTAATCTTCTCAAACAAGTAAATTTTATTTTTATTCTCCAATAAATATCGAACTTGAAAAAGATGATTAAATTCCATATAAGTATATATTTGTTGGGTTCCTCAATAATAATATATTTGATTCTTCTAGAAAATCTTTATACTATACAATGTAGCTTCGCAAAATTTGAATTTTAATTAGGAGGGATTGATATGTATGAAAATTTTGGTAATAAAATTCATTAGAGCTGTCACCGGAAGATCATCATCATTATTTTTATTGTTTGCTATGTTTTGGATCTTAAAATGATTGTAATTAGTGTAATTTTTTACTTGTATGAGATTTCTTAGTCAATAATATAAAAAAATAGATTTTTTTTTATTTCTATTGTTTTTGTTATATTCTTTCGATCAGTAAAGTTCTATAAGCTTTAGTAAAGTTTCATACTCATAAAAAGTTATTGCTTTTTTGTGTTATAAATAAATAGTTATAATTAGTGTAATTTGGATTTGGATCCTCTAAAATTTAAATTTTATTTTAGAGAGTAAAGTGTGATCTCTCACCATTGATTTCATAGGTGGGACTAAGAATAAATATAAAAGAAAAACTATTCAAGAGTAGAAGATCACATTTTACTCTCTAAAATAAAATTCAAACTTTAGAAGATCCAAATCCGTATAATTTAATGTTATTATTTTCTTTAATTAATAAGAGTAATTTAGTAATTATTTTTGTTTCAATTTTTATATTTATCTTAAATGAAATAGAATTGAAATACAATTCAATCTTATACACCTTAAATTAAATAAAATATAGAAACTCAATTAAATTTTTGTCTCTCAATTTCTATCTTTTAGTTTTTATCTTTTATTTTGTATCTTCTTTCAAAAATCAGTCTTATAATTTTATGACCCACTTTTTGTTTTTGTTTTTTTTTTTTTGCCAACAAATTTAACAACCAAGAAGTAAGATCAAGTGATCAACCCATCTTTATTGATTTATTTTTTAACTTTTAATTATCGTTTAACTTTCAAACATACTTAGGCAAATGATTTCACCCAATTTAAACAACAACCAAAAAAAGATTTGGCTCAATTTATATTGCACAAATTGTTGATGTTAGATATGCAAAATATCATTTATCCAAAATGGTTCTGAACGGATTTAGTATTAAAAAATTGATATTTATTTTAAGAGATGAAACTAATTTGATAGTGCAGATAATGGTGGAAAACTTTTGATACGAAAGTACTTTTGAAGTTATGGCCTAAGATAGGGTCTAGTAGTGTTATGTATGGACACAGTGGGTTATTGGGATTGAGCCTTCTCGCAGTAGAAAATAACCTCTATTTAAAATTTTTTATTAAATAAAACATCATCTCGCATATAGCGAGAAAGTTTTATAAAAAAAAATTTGAAATTCTAAAAACTCATCTCGTAAATGATAAAATGGTAGACCGCTTTTTAATTTTCATATTGAAAAAATAGTGGTATTATTTACTGTTATTAGAATTTTATGTGTTATTTAAGAGTGTGAAATACGACTATCAATAAATTAAAAAGTTCGATTTAAGATTTTTAACCACAAAATTAATTTATTGATTTATTCCAAACTTGAAAAGAATTGGCCACATAATATCAAAGATCAAATTTATTTATCAACCGAATTTAAATTTATTAACTCCCAAATCGAACTCTAAATTTTTTTTCTTCTACAATTCTGAGTCTTTGATTTGTGGATTGTTATTTAAAAAAAAAAAAATATATGTCTCTATATCTATTAAAATTATGACAACAATTCATAATAGTAAAAAACACAAAAAAAATTAGCAGTGGTGCCGGTAAAGCACTAGAGTCTGAGAAACTTTCTGTTTTTTAAAAAAAATGAAAAGAAATGACAAATAGGTTTATTTGTTTTTATGTGGTGCTAAAATTAAGTATATCCTTTTGATGGACTAAAGGTAAATAATAGTGACAAATGTGTGATTAGTTACTATAGTAAATATTTCATAATATAATTACAAGGTCATGGGTTTAAATTATAAGAATTATAATTTTTTATGGATATTTATAACAAAGGACATTTTAGAACAAAAGTGTGTATACTAATTAAGATCTTTAATCTCCGTTATATAGTAGATGCTGATAAAATATATTATTTTAATAGATACCAAAATTTTATTAATTTTTTTTATAGAAAAATTTTGGACCAGTTATAAGTTTACCAAGTAAATTTCTTTGTATTTTTTAAGGAAAAAAAATTATTTGTACCCATAAATTTTACGAACATTGACAAAAGTATTCATTAAAAAAAATTAACGTTGTATCTATTAAAGATGAGTTTTGTATGATAAAAAAATTCAAATTCTAATTTTTTGTTGGTTTTTTAATAAAATTCCTAAATTATTCCTACTCTTTATCTTCAACTTCAATCTCATCACCATTTCTTTCTCAAATTCCAAACTTTCACAACAATCACCACCCAAATATTTCTACCACCTCTGGAACTCTACCCTCTTCTGTATTTGACATTTTCAATCTTCTGTTGCCCACTCCTTTGGTTTCCAATCCTCTATTGATGCCCTTCAAAACGGCTTTCCACTGCTATACAAACCTCCCAGAGTTGACATCATTGTCAAATTGAACGTCATCGTCGAAGGCCCTGCCTCACCAGTGCAGCTCATGCTTTCGCAGCCGCCGTCCCCTTCCAAGAACCTCGTCACGTTCTCCGAAACTCTTGAAGTTGATGCAAAAGGCGTATCACACGACTCCACTACTGTGATTTGTTTTCTCGGCAAAATCCCCTTCTTCAATTTTGACGATGCTCCTGGCGAGGCTGTTGTCTCTCCTCTCGCATGATTGCAATTGGCTTGAAGAGGAAACATGTGAGTCAACAAAATCTTCATTTCTGAAGCAGGCCGTGAGACCAAAAGAGATATGCAGCTGATGGTTATCAGTGGCTAAGAGAATGGGGGTTGAATCTTGGCCTCTCTTTTAATTTAGCTTTCAACCTTGCGTTCTGTATTGATTCTGATAGTAGAAGACAGGAGAGACTCTAGTTTTGTCTTCAAACGCGGTAAGAGCCAGAACAGAGTTACTTGCAAGAATAGTTGTGATAAAGTGAAGCTTGGTAGAGAAGACACGAGATACTTTATTTTTGTCTCCTATACTGCAGAACCAAAAACAGAGAAGAGAGTAGAAGATGACACACAAATGGATCCTGGTTCGGCTACCTAATACAATGTAGCCTACATCCAGTCTCCATCACAATAATGATAGAATTTCACTATCTTTTCAACAGATTACAAACACCAATTCTCCATAGATCTACCCAATCCTATCTGGGACAAGTCCAGATTCTAACCCAACCTGAACTTGACTAGGACTCACCCTACCTTTCAACTGTAAAGTGTTGATCGAACTTGCAAGGAAATCCCCTGAGGATCATGACCACAAAACAGAAATACATACAAAGAATTTCTAAAATAACTTAGGCTTTTTCTCCAAGTCTAGCTCACTGCCTTTTTTCACTTATTGACTTTTTCTTACAAATCTCACCATGTTTGCCTTTTATCAATGAAACTCAAACAAACTAAACTGAGAAAAAAAATTACAAAATAAAAACCATGAAGGAGAAGAACTTGAATAGCTCAAGGAGCTATGAAAACCAAAACAAATGATCTTAATCTCTTGCCACAATCCTTAGCCGTTCACCCCTATTATAGAGGAGTGAAGCTTCCAGGGCTTGAAGCTTGCTTTAGCATGATGCATGAGCATCTTGTCTCCTTTTTTCATTTGTTTTTAGTTATTTTTAGTTAAGTTTTAATATATTTTAGTGCAAAAATTCTCTTTGGATGTTACTTTGAGTTGTTTTAGTATTTTTATGATTTCAGGTAAAATTCAGAGCAATTTGGCAGAGTTTGGAACAAAAAGGAAAAGGGCTAAAACTGCCCCCTGGGCGCTAAACGCCCATCCAGGCAGTCTGAAGCCAAGTCCACACTCTGGAGCATCTCTAGTTGGATATTTAGCCTTTATTAGTTATCTTATCTTTTATTTTTGTAATTTTTTTTACAAACAATATATTTTAGTTTCAGAATTTATTATTTATTTTATTTCCAAATCAAATTAGGTTAGATATAAAAGGAAAAACATTCACCCTTTAAGAGGGCTAATTAGGGGGATCTTCAGACTTTCAGATCTTTTCTCTTTCGCACTTTTCAAAACCCTAGTTTTTCTCTTAAGTCATGAGCCATTAAACCTTCTTGGTTAAGGTTAGGATTTCTATTTATTTCTATGAATTAATTTTATTACTTTTCTATTTTAATTAATGTACTGATTCAATTTTAAGGATTACTTTTGTTCTTAATTTTATGAATCTGGGTAGAATGGGAGTATGACCCTTATTCTAGATGCGTTCTTGTGACCCTCGGGAGAGGTCTTTCACCTGGACACAGCTTGAAAGTAAATTCCTCTTAAATTACTAATTACTTGAACTAATATGGATATGTGACATATGATCCATTTAGTCTTGGGTAATTAGGGATTTTGTGGTCATAAACTAGATTTGAACTTAACCCTCTAATCGGAATCAAGTGACCAAGGGATTGGCGGTTGATGAAGATTAGAGGAGACTAAACCATTAAGGGATTAGGGTTTAGTCAATTACAATTTGTCATGAAATGAATCTTGCATGATTAAAATAGTTGGTAAGAAACCTTAATCCAGAAAAGTAAACATCTCCGATACCTTAACTGTTTTCTCTCATTATTTTCACACCAAACTCAGTATTTGCTTTCTTTACTCTCATTCTATTGTTTAATGCTTTTGAAAATTCACACAACCAACTTTTCTGTTCGCTTGACTAAGCCAATTAGTTGAGCATTGTTGCTCAGTTCCTTAGTCCTTGTGGGATCGACCCTCACTTACTTGAGGTATTACTTGGACGACCTAATGCACTTGCCAGTTCAGTTGTGGATAATCCTAAATTTCGCACTAAGTTTTTGGCGCCATTGTCGGGGACTGACGGTAGTTGACAACTACCAGTTGTCTGATTGCTTAGATTAGGTGTTTTTCTAGTTTTGTTTGTTATTTTTCTTTAAAATTTTCGAATTTAATTTTATTTATTTTCCCTTAATTTTTTATTTTAAGTTTGGTGTCCCGTTAATGATTTATTCTTTTCCAAATTTTTCAAAATTTTTAGTATTCTTTTTTTAACTTTTGAAAATTTTAGGTTATTTTTCTTTCTTATTTTTTTTGAAATCTTTAGTTTAATTTCTTGCTTTATTTTATTTTATTTCTTTTTACATAGGATACCTCACTGGGAGTTCTCTATACTCTAACATAGAAACTCCCACTTTACTTTGTTTTCTATTTGTTTATGAGCAGGAATAGGGATAAAGAACCCCTTCTTGAATTTGATCATAAACCTAAAAGGACCTTGAGACGCCATTTGCAACAAGCTAGAGCTTACAGAGCCGGTGAGAATCTCAATGACACTTTTGAGAAGGAAGTTGAAGAGCTCACCCTGGATCCTAATGGCGGGAATCCGAATGGTAATGAGCAAGCAAGGAGGACTCTAAGCTCCTACACTACCCCCACTCATGACTTTTATGGGTGCGGCATTTCGGTACCTGCTATTGGTGCTAATAATTTTGAGGTGAAGGCACAGTTGATCACTTTGGTGCAACAAAACTACCAGTCTCATGGACTCTCCAGGAAGACCCGAATTTATTTATCTCTAATTACCTGCATATTTGTGACACTGTGAAGACTAATGGAGTGAATCTGAATGTCTACAAGCTCATGCTCTTCCCATTTTCTGTGAGGGACAGAGCAAAGCAGTGGCTGAATACTCAGTCAAAGGAGAGCTTGGATTCTTGGGACAAGGTGGTCAATGGATTTTTGACCAAGTTATTCTTACCTCAGAAGCTAACTAAGCTGAGGATGGATGTTCAGAATTTCAGGCAGAGAGATGGTGAGTCTCTCTATGAAGTTTGGGAGAGGTACAAGCAGATGATTAGAAAGTATCTCCCAGACATGTTTTCAGACTGGATCAGGCTACAGATTTTCTATGATGGCTTCTCTGAGATGGCAAGAATGTTTCTAGACAACTCTACAAGAGGTTCCTTACACATGAAGAAGACGCCTGAAGAGGCTAACGAGCTTATTGAGATGGTTGCTAACAACCAATATCTTTACTCTTCTGAAAGGAACCTGGTGAATCCTGTGAAGAAAAGAGTTATGGAGGTGGACATCCTGGATGTCATTCTAGCCCAGAACAAGATCATGTCACAGCAGATCAGTATGATTTTTCAGCACTTGAATGGGATGCAAGTCTCAACTGTCAGTACTCAAGATGCATCTTATGACATGAGTGAAGGCTTCAACCAAGGGGAGAACTATAACTATGCTCAAATCACTCCTGAGCAAGTTATTTATATGAAAAATTCGTCTAGAAATCCCAATAATGATCCTTATTCGAATACATTCAATCAAGGATGGAAGAATCACCCTAACTTTGGGTGGAGAGAGCAACCCTAGAAGCCTCAGTAGAACTTCAACAATAACTCTCAGGATCGTTTCAATCAGAACAAGTTTAATAATTTCAACAACTGCCAATTCAAGCTTCTCAACCACAGCAGGCGTCCACTCAGCCTCATAATACTCCTGACTTGGCCTCTTTAGTTGCAGAACTTTCTAAGACCACTCATAGCTTTATGCAGGAGACTAGAGCTTCCATTCGAAACTTGGAGGTACAAATGGATCAGCTGAGTAATAGAACACCTGAGAGATCCCCCAACACTCTTCCTAGTAACACAGAGGTAAACCCAAGAGAAGAGTATAAGGCCCTCATAATGGATAATGAATCCATACTGAAGAAGGAGGTGCAAGTTGCAAAGGGGTCAAAGGAGAAAGAAGCTCTAAAAAAGGCTGAAGCTGCATTCAATATTCTTTTTGCTAAGGTTTTGAAGAAAATGCCTCCCTATATGGCATTTATGAAAGACCTACTCTCCGAGAAGAAGGCCTTGAAGGGAGATGAACTAGTGGTGCTGACCAAGGAGTGTAGTGCCCTCATTCAGAGCAAGCTGCCTAAGAAGATGCCAGATTTAGGGAGCTTTCAGATTTCTTGTACTATAGGGAATATCACTTTTCACAAAGCCCTTTGTGATCTTGGCTCAAGTCTCAATCTGATGCTCTTTTCTGTAATGAAAAACCTGAGATCAAATTCAAGAAGCACAACCTACAAGGATAGCATTGAAAATAGATGATAAATCTCTGAGGCAGGCACATGGGCTAGTGAAAAATGTCTTAGTCAAAGTTGGAGAGCTCTTCCTCCCTGCAGATTTTGTAGTACTTGATATGAGAGAAAATGCAAATGACTCCATCATATTAGGAAGATAATTTCTGCACTGGAAGAGCCTTAATTGATGTAGAGGTGAATTAATCATGAGGCTGTGGAAAGACTATTTGGTGTTCAAGATTTTTAAACCTTCACAAATATCTGGAACAGGCTAGGATTATTGTATATGTGTGATTGAGTGTTATATTTTTGGGATGGATGACTGAGTTTTCTGGGTTAGAATTTTTTTGTGTAAGGTATGATTTTTGTTCTTAACGTTTGTGATATTTTTTAAATATTCCTAACATTTAATTTAATTCAATTTTATCTTTAATATTTTTAATTTGTATCAAAATTATCCTTGGATGTTAACTTCATCTAAAATGTTTGGTACAAAATTGAAAATATCTAGGATAATTTTGACATAAATTGAAAACGTTAGAAATAAAATTGAATGAGTCAAAGCTGTTAAGGACAAAACGGAATCAAATTAAATATTAAAGGTATTTTTATAAAAATATCACAAAATTAGAGATAAAATACATACTTTACTCTTATTTTTCCATGAAGGAGACATTGGGTGGATGGTTAAAAAAAAAATTAGATAGACAAGCACCCGACGGCCCTCCCCACTAAAGCACGTGAGATAAGCATTGCAAGTTTGGTAGGCAATTTTTGTTTGTTTACAGGCTCAATTTTTTAGCTCGACCCGTTTTTCATTGGGTCAGTAGACTTCGACCCGTTTGACACCACTAATTGTGATAAGAGATATGCAATGAGTTAATACTTAAAATGACCTCTAAAATTTAACCTCCAATTTAGTTTAGCCCTCCAATTTTCAATTGACCCAAATTGTACCTTGAAACTTTAAAGCGTGACTCAAGTTGGCCCCTCTGTCCATTTCTTTCACCAGAAAAATGACATGGCACAATTATACGACGTCATTTTGCTATTTGCGTCTAAACGATGTTGTTTTACTCTCCCTTTTCTTCTTTCTCCTCCTCAAGCAGCCATGGCTTGGGTACTGCTTCGAGCTTCAGAAACCTCAAGTATGGTCTCAACCTCAGTTTTAGACTCATCTCTTCTTCTTTTTTCATTCTCCCTCCATATAGGCATTAAATTCGTCACTCACACTCTCTTATTTTCTCCATGACTTCTCTCCAACTCATTTTCAGTGATCAACTAATAATCATCACCTTCACTTGCACACGCATGAGCAACTGCTTCATTCACAACAACAACCACAACCTCTTCCACTTCCTCCATTTCACTTCAAATTGATTCTTAATTATATTGTTATTATTATTATTATTATTATTATTATTATTGTTGTTGTTGTTGTTGTTGTTGTTGTTGTTGTTGTTGTTGTTGTTGTTGTTGTTGTTGTTGTTGAAAAAGAAAATATAGGATGGAGGCTAGGGTTTTGGTGTAGCACTACAACCTCAATTCACTCTCTTCCTTCATCGAGAGTCCCTTGTATGTTCTCAACATCATCGATGCCAGAACCGCTGCATGCCCCCTCCCCCATTGACCACATTGCCGTCCCACCCCAGACCCCACCACACACGATTCTGCTGCTATTGTCATCAGTGCTGCTCCACTTTTCTTCACTTTCTTTGCATTGCATTCACAAATAAAAAATAAAAAAACTTTTCATGTGATTGAAGTGGATGATTCTAAGGATGATTATTCCAACTAAGACAAACTGGATAAGATAAGGAACAAGGAAGATACAGTATGAGGAGGAGGAGGAGGAGGGGCAACGAACAGTCCACATCGGTGCCAGTGGCCAAGGTTGCACGACCAAGGAAGAGATGGCGATGACTACGAATACGGCGGTGGTAGAAGGATGTTGCAGGAGCATCTTGTTGGTTTGTTTGGATTTGGCACCAAAGGAATTCGACCCCCTTTCAGCAATAAAGGAACGGGGAATTAGATTTTTAAAAAATAACATTATTTTCCTTGTGCCAGACTGTCAGGTGTCAACTAAACTTGCCACCTCATCTTTCTGGTGATGAAAATAGATGAAAGGGTTAATTTGAGTCACGCCTTAAAATTTTAGGGTACAAATTTAGTCAATTAGAAGTTGGAGGGCTGAATTGAGTTAGGAGTCAAAAAATTAATTGAGTTAGAAGTTGTTTGAGAATATACCTACCTCCAATTCAGCAATTCCGAACAAATCACCTTCATAAAACGATGTTTCAGATCTATCCATAAATTAAAAGCATTGTCACACCATATATACCACATTTTGAAGAATCTTTGGGCTTAACGATCCATGCAGCCAAGACAACACGAAGGTGTTACAACGATCCCAAGCTTTAAAAGTTGGATCATTCTACTCTGGTTTAGGAAGAGTACTATCGATAAACTTTGATTTGTGCTTGGATTTTAGAGAAATCTACACTGACCTTGATCAAGAATGATAATTTAGTATGATCAATAGTGAGGTGGTGAGAGACATTTTTGGAATCTTACTTGGATGAATATAATATTAGTTGGTCTAGTCTTGCAATGAATTAATCCCTAGTGTCTGAGACTGGAATGAAAAAATTGAGCCATTATTTGTGTGAAATGTTGTAAATCATCCACGGTAAAATTTTCAATTTGTGAATTATCTGGATTCACCATTTTCTCATGGTCATTTGACACCAATGATAGTCAAATTGACAGAATTAGCTTTCACGAATCCTCAAAAAATATATTCTCTCATGAGTTGATCAAGTCACTTTTTTGACAAGTCTCCACGCTCATCGCACCATGTTAAATCTCTATTCAGCTTGCAAAAAATGGTGGTGAGACAATGAGGCTTACTCCATAAAAAGGAGAAAATTTCAAAAATAAAAGTTGGTTTTTAAGACTGATAAAATCTCACTCAATCTATTATTGATGCTTATTTTATATACACTTACATATAGTATACACATTTATTTTATCATCTACAAAAAGAATAATAAAAAAAATTAGCTAACAAACTATATTCTAATAAATTTATCGCATCACATCACAATCTTACACCAGATTTTTCAAAATATCTATACAATATATTTTCACCTTTTTCACCAACTTATTACTCTATATGTCCATTATATATATTATCAACAATATATATATAAGTTATGAATAACTGATATCAATATCAATTTAAACGAAATTATACTATTTATAACTTCTTAATGTATATATGATAGATTCAACTATTGAATCATATATATGATAAAGATTATTTGTATCAACTTTGCATAGATATATATATTTGTATCAACATGTAACTGAAAAATTCTTTATTTATATATATTTTGCATAGATATATATACAATTTTTTGGGTAAAACACTCTAATAAATCAAATCCACTTCAAATTTACATGTATCCCCAAAATAAAAAAAGCTACGTACATGTTTCAATTCACAGATCTATGTAAATTGAATTTAATAAATTTAAATTAGGCTTTTGAATAATAAATTAAATCGAATCTATAAGATTTAAATTACTTGCATGATATCTCCAATATTAAATCGAATGAATGAGACTCATTATAGTACATTGAATGAATATGATTTGATTTAGAAGGAGCTCAACAAGCCTACAGTAAATCGAAGCCAATAGTTTCGATTTGATGGTATTGGTAAATCGACCCCATAGATTCGATTTACATACAAGAAGGTTCCATACTAAATCGAATCAAATGGGTTCGATTTAGTGTGAATGTGCCTATATAAACAAATCAAAATCAGTTCATTCAAATTACAAAACACACAAATTCCACAACGAACCCCACCACCTAGAAACGAAATCTTGGAAAGCAACCCCGGAAAAATCGAATCTGACCATATGGAGGACGATCTGAATTGTCTCTATCGGTTAGATGGAGTCGCACATATTGCTGGTGCCGTCCACCTCGAGGTTAGTGAACAAAAATTTTTGTTTTGAATATAAATTAGTCATTCTAGTAATGTTAACATAGTTCGTGTGGTAGTTGTTTAGAGTCGTTAATTAGGAATTAGAAAATTATTTTTTTTTAATATAAGTGCCTGTTAGAAATAGTAAGCTATTAGGTGGTTAGATTTTGAGAACTTGAAATAGATTTTTTTATATTTAATTAGACTTGGTTTATGATTAGGGTTAACTATAAATTTTTTGACATTTTTGATACATTAAAGATAAATTTTTTTGGAGTTGAGATGCACGTAAGCCAATTTCGGTTTAGCATTTTCTATTTTGTGTGAACATGTGTGACTATATGCTTTGGTAAATTTTTTTTTTTTTTGGAATTGGATCATAAATTATTTAGTGTTTTGTATTGGGTCCTATGAAGAATTTGTTGGGCGTTAAAAATGAGAGTTTCTAATGTTTAATATTTTTAGAATTTTATGCATTGAACATTATTTTTCTACGATTGTGATAAAAAATTTTCTATCGTTTTCTAGTCCCATCGATGTATCACCAGCATGAGATGGCAACACGGTATGACATTAGTGAGAGCATTCGTGGAGAGATGGGGCAGCCGGAGATGCATACTTTTCACATACCATTCAAGGAGTGTACGATTACACTACAGGATGTAGCATATCAGTTAGGGCTCCCGATCAATGATCAGTATGTCAGCGGATGCCTCACAGACTTTAAGCGACATATCGAGGGTGGCTGCCAACAAGCATAGAACTAGAGCAAGCTGGATGTCCTGAAGATTGAGGATTTTGGTTTGAACCTCCAGAACTAGATACCACATCCACAAGCTTCGCCAATAGCTCTGGGGTCCTCGCCTCGGGAAACTGATGTAGGATTACATGTGTTCATAACACGCAGCGAAAGTAATAAAGTAATCCTATTGATCTATTTCGTGCTTAAAATTTTAATTCAATAAGATGGGTCAGATGCTAATACCTGAGTACCTCAGTGAATAAAACTTTCTCTTTCGATAGTACGAAGGTACTATTTGTATCCACATCGAGACTGATTCTTGTTGTCAATCCTTTTACCAATGGATTTAACTGAGAAACTTTCAACAACTCCTTGCACCAGCAATTCTTCACTAAGAATTGGAATATATGTGTATGTGGAGGTAGAAAAAAGTTGTATCCATTTTCTTTTACCATATATATATATATATATATATATATATATATATATATATATATATATATATATATATATATATAGTATGAGATTGGTGACTGATTTATGAATCAAATTACAACTTAATTTGAAACGAATCAGTTAGGATCTTATCCATATTTAAAACTCATCATAGAATAAATAATTAATTATTTCATATTCTCAATTATCATATTATTATATTCCTAGTGCTAGCAAAGAATATAATAATATTCCGTTTGAATTAATATAATTATTTATTTGATCAAATCAAAATAATAATTAAATAATTATTTACCAAGAATTAGAACACTCGTTAGTATGACCCCATATGTTCAATACTGAGCTGGTAGTAAATTTGTAAACCCCGCAAAATTAGCGAATAATTAATCAATAAATCAAATTTTAATAAAATAAATTGGAAATGTAAATTTTATATTAAAATAAGATAGAACTAATTAAAACGAGAATTTTAACACTAATTTCAAAAAATTTGGCCCAAGATTGGGTCGAACGAGCCGAACCGAACCTAACCAACTCATTAAATAAATGAGCATAAGCTCATTCCATTCCCATTTCAGCATGCAAAACACGCTGGGCAGCTAGCAAAAGGGGGAAGAACATGTTGTAAGTTCCAAAACCCTTGATTTCATTCAAATTCACGTAACTTTTGATCCGGAGTTTCGATCGTTGTACCGTTTGCGATCACGCGTCCACAGTGTCGAGCTCTACAAAACTTGATACATTGTAAGGTAAAGAATTCATGTTTCCTTCCTCAATTTCCTCAGTTTCAATTTTGAAAATTCATGAGCAAAGATGTTGAAATTATTAAATTTCGGTGTTTAGGATCAAATTAACTTGGTGGACTTGTCGAGTCTTATCCCAATTTTCTCTTGGTAAGTTGAGAATTCTAGAACCCTAGCTAATTCATTAATTTTGTGTTTTTGGTATTGAATTTTGGAAATAGGCTTGTGTTAATAATGCTAGGTGCATGTAAATATGTGATATGAAGCAATTGGATATGTTGGAAGCTTGATTGGAAGCTTGGAGTGAGTTCTAGTTGCTGGATCTTGGTGGTTGAGGCTTATAATTTTGCCTTGTGGGTTGTCTTGGATAATACGTGGAAATCGGCTAAGGTATGGTTTAGGTTTCTCGTATTTAATATATAATGTTATGTGAAAACTTAGGCTAGAAGACCTTAGGTTAAGTTGGAATGATTAAGCATGTTGAATGTTTAGTGCTTGTGACAATGATTGCTTATTTGAGTTGAATGAGCTGAATATATGTTGGTGATCATAGTTAATGTGGGAAATATAATGCTATATGGTATATTGATGCGTAATTGATAAGTTGGTGATATTGACCATGTATATATGAATGTTAGTAACATTGTTGGTTAAGGTGATACATTTAAGTGGGAAAGTGCATAACATTAAGGTATGAATGAGGTGTGGAGATTTTAGTGTTATTTTGGTATGGTATGGTTTGTTGTTGTGTTGATGGAGATAGATATGGTAAGTTGAATTGGGTTTGATTTTAAGGAAAGATTGAGGTTTGGAAGTTGTGGAAAATTAGTTTTTGGCCAAACTTCGATGAGCCATAACTTGGCTTCCAAACTCCCAAATCATTTCAAACTTGTTTTGTATGAAAATTGGGTCCGTGAAGTTTATGCCGTTTGAAGAACGGATGAAAAATATTTTAAGACGAGAAAGTTATGCTTATCAGAAGTTTGGGGTTTAAAATGGCAAAACTGCAGATTTCAGACTTAGTAAAAAATTTTGGAAAGACGTACACCCACGCATACACGTGACATGAGACTTTTGCGTACGCGGAACCCTCATTCGCATATGGTGGCTACTGCCTCCCATGTATGCGTACGCGTACTTAGGGGATGCATACGCATCTTGGCCTAAGCAAGTACACGTGGCACCTGTTTTATACAAAACTGGATTTTGAGTTTTAAACCGAATTTTAAACTTCTAAACCTATAATTTCATTCTTTTAGTCATATAATGTAATAATAAACCTAGTAATTAGCTGAAGTTATGAATTTGAGGTAGCTTGGGGGTGAAGTAAAGAGTAAATATCATAAATCATATGAAAATGATGTGAAGGTATAAAAAGTTGATGATGACATAGCAATGATGAATGATTGTGAAATGATTATGAATAACTGTGAATGATATGATGTTTGATGATTGAAATGAGATGGAATAAATAAAAGTATATTTGAGATACCTGGGTAGTAACAAGGATGGTGGTTCGTTCCGTTTGCTCCAGGTTAATGTTTGAGAATTGATAATAATCATGCTTGATTTAAATTGAACAAAAGTATGTTTGTGACGCCTGGGTAGTAGCAAGGATGGTGGTTTATCCCGCTTGCTCCAGATTGAGCTTTTAAACACCTGCCTAGGTAGTAGCCGCAGTAGTGGGTATTCCACTGGCTCTGGGTTAAGCGGGTAGTAGCAAGGGGTTTGTAGCTCAAACCCACTTGCTCTGCATGGGTGTTTTAGTCCATGGTTAGCTACCACGATATGTCGGGTTGGCTATATAACCGACAGATGATATCATCAGTCATAGGATAGGCATACATCATGTGCATATTGTTTGTTTTGTTTGCTATGTCTTATTTGGGAGTGCCTAATTGAATATATTATATTAACTGTCATAATTGCTACTTGATTTACTTGTTTCCTACTTGTGTTTGCTTTTGACTATTTGTCTGTCTTTGATATTCTACCAGAGATGGAGGAATGGAGGAAAGGTGGTAAAGCTTAGTGTTAAGGTTAAGTTTTAGGCTAGGTTTAGATACCTTTAGAAGACCACCTTTTTATGGTTGTTGTTTAGTACTTTAAACTTTATAATCTAGGTGTCGACGTTCTAGGTTTTCTTCTGACATTTCCAGGACCTTATATCTTATGTGCATGGCACCTTTACCATGTTGAAAACTTCCGGTTCTCACCTCATACTGTGTTGTTATTTTTCAGATGCAGGTTGGGAGGCCCCTCAGTAAGCGTCTGAACTTCTGTAGCAAAGCGGTTTCTGGATTTTATTTTCGATGTATAGTTTGTGTTTATTTATGTACTTAACTCTCTAAACAACTACTTTATTTTGTACCTCTTAAAGGTTTATGGAGAATTAGAATTTATCCTTGTATTTTGGGTTTGGACAGTGCTACGGGAATGAAGGCCTTTTTTTTCTAGACGTGATGAAAATACGTGGCTAAAATTACTTCTATACATGTGGTTTATATGTTGAGTGCAGTGAGAACAATTACTGAATCCAAGACAGAAGCACGATGAGCTTATCATTTTAGGTGTTATAATTAGCAGAAGTTAATGCTAATGTTAACGGTGTAATTTGTGGGCCATTCTTGGTGGGCCTAAAAATTTTGTACAAAGTAGTTATAGGTCTCTTTTGTTTTAAATCCAAAATTAGAAGTGTTATGGGTAGTTTATAGGTCTCTTTTGTTTTAAATCCAAAATTAGAAGTGTTATGGGTAGTTTTTTTAATCCAAGAAAAAGGATTATGGATAGCAAAAATTAAAGGAAAAGAAAATCTGTTGCTGAAAAATAAAACAAAAAACACTTGTTCTTATCTGAAAAAAAAAACCATGATGATGAACATAACAATAATAACATGAGCTGAAAAAAGTGGCAATCATACGAAAAGTAACACTAGCAATAGCAATAATAATAATAATAATAATAATAATAATAATAATAATAATAATAATAATATTGTTTAAATATTCATTAATGTGTATAAATATATATTGTTTAACTTATTTTCAATGTGTATTTTGTAATTTAACATTTATTTTGTATGGGTGGTTATTTTTTACGTATATATAACATGATTATTGTGATAATTATATTTTATTATTGTAAAATATTATTAGTGTTCAAATATCTATTTTACAAATTAAAACACTAAAATAGTAATTTAAATAATAAAATATGTTTTAGAATTCTATTTGTTAGGTTCTATATTTTAAAAAAATTGAGTAACTCTTTTCTTCACGAGATAATCAAAATTGCTCTTTTTCAATATATTATAATAAATAATTATTTAAAAATCTACTTCTCATATAATTATAAACCAACTCTTACTAATATTTATAGTTAAAAAAGTTCTTTTAATTAATACAGTTGCTACCAAAAAAGCTCAAGCTAATTTTAAAAAAAAGATTTTTTTCGAGTCAATTTATAACAAACAACACCAACCTCATTTAAATTGAGAATTGATCATTCTAATAAATATCTAATATAAAATTCTTAAATTAACTATTAAGTACCAAAAGTTGAATAACAAATTATTATGAAATCAAATTCAATAATTTAATAAGAACAAATAAATATTATTATCATATACTACTCAAAAAATTTGAAATTATAGTAACAACACTTGTCTCCACAAATTAGTACATAGATATGTCCCTGCCTAATAGCATTCATTTAATTTTTTTCTAAAGTTATCCAACAAAAATCTGTTCCTCCACAAAAAATATCACACTCAAAATACATCCTAAATCCTAAACCAAAAAACTAAACAATTTATGATGTTCATTAAACCTTAAACATAATTCCCTAATTATTATTATTATTATTATTATTATTATTATTATTATTATTATTATTATTATTATTATTATTATTGCAATTGCTAGTGCTACTCTTCCTGTAAATGCCACTTTTTCTATCTCATGTAATTACTGTTATTTTCATTATCATGGTTATTTTTTTTGGAACAAGAACACGGGTTTTTTATTTTGTTTTCCAGTAGCAAATTTCTTTTTTTTTTTTAATTTTGGCTATCCATAATCCTCTTTCTTGGATTAAAAACTCTACCCATAATAATTCTATTTTTGGATTTAAAAGAAAAAATGAGATCCATATCGACCTTGTACAAAAAATTTAGGCCCACCAAAAATGGCCCAAGAATTACACTAACATTAGCATTAACTTCTGCTAATTATTAACGCCAGAAACGACAAGCTCATCGTGCCTCTGTCTTGGAGTCAATAGTTGTCATCAATTCAGTCAGCATATAAACCACGCGTATACAAGCAGCTTCAGCCACGTATGTTCATTACGTATAGAAAATAAAGGCCTTAGCTTCATCACCATAGCATTGGCCTTCCTTGGAATATGTATATATGTATGTGAATATTTTCCGGCCAGCTTTAGCTTCGCAGACTGAGTTAGAAGCTTGTTATTTTGTATCCTTGACTTTCTATTCCTACTTTCTATTTATCTATATCTATGAACTTTACTTTTCTTCTTACGCAAGTAATTACGTTTCCTAAGCGTTGCACTGTTATTTTCGCGATTTTGTTTCACCTATTTTTCAAGACTCCTAATTTATCATATTCTTTCTGCTATTATATGTACATATTTTATTAAAGGTCGTAGCACCTCGCCACCTCTATTTTACATCCTAGGTATAAAGCTCTGTGTGGTAGGGTATTACAAAATTAGTCGTACTAAATTTACTAATCAAGGTTGGCGTCTAGCAACACTCTTTGACGACCCGATAGTATGAAATAATAATATTTTTACTAAGAACTCAAGATGAACAAAAAATATAACTCCTTTAATCTTTTCAGCTCTTGGCTAACTTTTAGTGTATAGTTTGATTGTCAAACTCTAACTTGTTACCATTATTATAATGAATTATAAATGACTTAAGAAAATCATTTCTTAATTCATTCAAACTCCTTGACCAAGGTATTGTTTATTTCATTCATTATAATCGTAGAGCTCAAACTCATTACCATAGTTGATGGATTCCATATTGACTAATCATTAATTCTACAAGTATTTAAATTATACCAAATGTTCATTCAACTAGCACTGTATGGTATTAGGTGTCCGGAATCAAAGTATAATAAATACATTTTCAATTACTATGATAGTCGCAGGTTAAAGAAAAATTCTAATATTATATTCATCAAAAGAATATCCTATTGACAAATATACGGTAACTATAACCATTAGGAATTCTTAGAGTGAGCCAGTTCAATGGTTATATCTTTATATATACCATTTATATATATAATTTAATAAATGAGATCTATTAATCTTCATCTAAGAATATATATATATATATTATATATATTATATAATATATATATATAAATATATATTCACTATTAATCTACCCGAATCACCAATGTCCCAATTTTAGTGATTCTATGATTAAGAGCAATTTAAATTAAAGACTCAAAAAAACATATATCTCATTATTATGATCTCTATCGTAATTATTCGTTTCTAATTTTAATTAAGGACACTATCATAAATTATAAAAGTTTATTCTTATAAAAAGGAATAATAATAATAATTCATGATAGTATTTTGTTGGACACACACACTTATCTCCAACAACTGATGACGACAATGGAACAGAACTTGGATATCTTTGTCAATGCTTATGACGAATGAATCGTACTTCACATCATCGCGTAACACGAATATCGAAATCTTATAGAATAACTTCTCTACCCGTTTCACGCTATGCAAACCTAGTCTCTGGAGTATAGTATTTTGAAACTCAGTGAAACTCGTAGAAGGTTTGAGAAAAACATTCAGCAGGTCCTTATCAATAAATTTAATTCCTGGTCGCATTTTCTTCTTAATCGTCCCTCTATAGTGCACCAGAACTAAAAAACTCTCATCTCTAGGCATTGTGAATCATATGGTGAAAAATTCACGTTCAACTCATATTTATATACATTAGGACTCCATAAATCGAATTAATAATAGCGTTCGATTTATGCATATAGTATGATAGATAGTAAATTGAGTATAATGGCTTCGATTTACCATAAGCCACTAATCACTGTAAATCGACTTTAGTAGATTCGATTTACTATGTGATGTAAATCGAATCTTATTGCTTTGATTTAGCCTGCATCATATAAATCGAATTCTATAGATTCGATTTAGCTTGGCATGACATAATTCGAATTCTTTAAATTCAATTTATATTCGAGTCACAATACCAAGTAATTCGAATCCTATAGATTCAATTTACTACTTATTACCTTAATTCAAATTTATTAAATTCGATTTACATAAATTTGTAAATTGAGACATACATGTAGTCTTTTTTACTTTGAAGATACACGTAAATTTGAGAGAAGTTTGGTTTATAAGGATGCTTTACTCTAATTTTTATACATATAAAAAATATAACAAACAATTTTAGCACTATAAGAAAAATCACTTTTAGCGGCCATTTATTTTGCTTTTAGCGGCAATAAAAATAGCCGTTAATATATTTACCGGAAATTAGACATTAGCCGTCTTATGCTCTGTAACTAAAAGGTTTTAGCGGCAATTATAATATTTGCCGGTAAATAATTTTTTAATGGCCACAAAAAGTATGTAATTTTTAGCGGCCATTTTCTTGGCAATTTATATGGCCACCAAAAGTGATTCTAAAATTGCAATGTTATTCATTTTTGGCGGCCATAACTATTGCTGCCAAAATCCATTTTACCGGTAATTTATATAGCCACTAAAAATAATTCTAAAATTGTAATGTTACTTTTACCAGCCATTACTATTGCCGCTAAAATTTTAAGACTTTTTTAGTTATATTATACTTATTTTCTTAAAAACAACAAACTACCTTTTTTTTAGAATCTCAATTGTTTTTGCTAACAATTATTATTGTTATGCATAATATAAATATACTGAAATTAATTACTACAAAATGAGATATTTCATTAAACTCAAAATTTTGATACACAAATTTCTCTTGAAAAATAATAAATTATGTTACAAATCTAAACAACAAAAAATACAAGTCTATAAACTCAAAATGAGCTTCCTGGGTTGCTATGTCCCCTTCTATCTCAAAATGAGCTTCCTGCAGGGAGTGACCTGAATGCCAGAATCAAACTGGTCGGTCCATTGAAGAGGAAGCTGCAATAAATAAGTCCAAAAAGAAAAGAAAGATTGGAATGAATCAATCAATCATGAGATAGGTACACATAAGCAATAGAAGCAAGATTTATGTTTTGTTTGAAGCTAAAAGCAAAGGAAGAATAATAAGTAAGAGAGAGAGAGAGAGTTAAGAGAGGTACAACATCAAAGGAGCTCTGCCAGTAGTTGGAGATATTAGGCTCACCATTTTAAAACTGTTCCCGAGCATTTGACGTGTCTCTGTAAAACTTAAAGCATCATCTTGGAGAAAACAAGTTCATCTACCTCCATGGAACTAGCTGATCTTTGTAATACTAACGACAATTAACCATGTCAGAAACTTTAACATCACGGATGAACAGCAACAATTAAAGATATGAATATCTAATAAAACAGTGACCAACAAGGATATGAATATCTAATGAACAACAAACAAGAACTTGCATTGAAATGTATCTATCTCACTGACCATCTATATAGCCATAGTATTATAGCATGTAGCATATATGTATATAGCTGAAGTTTTATTATAGTGAATTAAATTCATTGTATTCCGATAGAAAGACAAGAAATTAAATTAGGAATAGGAAGGTGATTGATGAAGGAGACTTGTTAAGGCAAGAATAATTAAATTAGGATTGAAAAAAAAATGTATAAAAGACAA
The DNA here is from genome assembly GCF_014773155.1 of Arachis stenosperma. NCBI lineage: Eukaryota > Viridiplantae > Streptophyta > Magnoliopsida > Fabales > Fabaceae > Arachis > Arachis stenosperma. Next base: position 11,774,114 of record NC_080386.1, on the reverse strand, counting down.
TTCTTACAAGGACGGTACCTTTGATTCCCCATTGATACCATTGTCTCTGTCCAATTCATATGGCATCTTCCAAGCCTTTTCAACTACCAAAGGAAGTAATAACAAAAACACACTAACTCTCAAAACACACCACCATTATATTCTAATGGATTTTCAAAATCAACCCATTATATTTTTTTATAATTACTACTAGCTAGGTAGCCAACACATGGTTTGGCTCGTATTATAGGGAACTCAATTATAGTGTGAGAACTGAGAAGCTAAGCATGCATTATGTATATATATGTGACATTATTAAATGCACGCACCTCAATATTATAAACCTGAGGACTGAGCTTAACACTGCAACTTCCTCTGTTTTCACTATTTAATAATACTGTACTAACAACAAATACCATCTTGCACTATTAATCTCTCTCTCTGTCATGACCAATATGCAATAACTTGTTGGAACCTATTAAACACACATGCCAAATTCAAATAAAAGAAACAATTAGTAAATCTTTAAATATAAAGTCACTCAAATTATACTCATCTAAGCAGTTCTTGATACATTAGTCAATCAGTTATATTTAAATGATTATTCATGTGCAGATCTCTTCAAGTTAAAAACACAAAGGAAACTGCACTTTAATAGTCAAAATGCTAAAGACTGATATCTTGAGGAAGAGTTCATAGCATTATCTCCTATTCTATTTGATCCTTCTCCCACTTTTCCTAGTCTGCTCTCCTTGTTAAAACTACTATGTCAAAATCAATATGTAAGCAGCGAATTATGAGTAAGGAATATAGCAACATTTCTAGATATGGTTAAGATAATATTAAACCGATTGAAACACTCATTAAACTGACTGTGCTGGCAAACATAATAACAGTAGAGATATAGTTTGTCAAAGTTCTTGTATCGAGACTTCGAAAGATCCATTCTCATTCCTTCAATCATGTCTTTGAATGCCTGTGTTAAAGCAAAGAAAAAAATTGGAAAAATAAGTCCTCAAAGCTAGCTTGAGATGTGAACTTTGTTGCAGATGAAAGAATATAATGCAAGTAGAGTTAATCCTCATATATACAACAACAAATCTAATCTCACATAACCATAATAAACATTTCACCAACCAATCATAATCCTATATGATATACTATATATATATACACACACTCGTCTCCACCAATCCAACACACTCATTCCAATCATAACATAACATAATTCTTCAAAGAGTGTATCTATCTCTAAACACTAAATGCTAATAATTGAATAAGCAACTGAATATAAAAAGATGAAGAAGCAGGAGGTAATAGGATTGTATCTTGTCTTGCTAGTGTTGTGCTGCACCATCATTCAGGCATTTTCACAAACACCTGCAGCGTCCCCAAAACCAGCACAAAAAGCAGCAGCATCACCACCAAAGGCAACTACAAAAAAAAAAAAAAAGCACAGTCACCAAAGCCATTAGTGCCAACACTGCCACATTCACCAGACTCATCAGATGCAACACCAGAAGACATCTGAGGAGAATTGCCAAACCTTTTCACAAACAGCGCCGGAATTGCAAGTGCATCATAAGAAAAGATTTGGAATTGCGACTTTATGTAATCCCAAAAAAACGCCAATGTTAGAGTTTCAGACTTGAAATCTAATTATCACAAAAAAAAACTAAAGAGAATGCAAACACTTGAACACCAAAATTAGAAGCATGAAGAACGGAGCAATATAGGATAAACTTCAAACATTTGAACCAAAATCCAAGTATAAACAGAGCACGCAAGCAAGAACGACACAAGCAAGCAAGAACGGAGAAGACAGAATAAACAAAAAATTAGGATCTGGAACACTTAAACACTTCAATTTCAGCTTGATCTACCATATTGATTAGGGTCAAGTAAGTAAACAGAGAAAAAGTAATAATAGAGAGAGAATCACATACTTCTGAATATTCAAACCAAAATCGAAAAATAAACGGAGAAGCCCTATCGCAGCGACGATCTTTTGCGTCTACGCGCAAGAACGGAGGCGGTGCAAGAGGTGGAGGTGTGGTGTTGTGACAAGAGCAGCAACGGTGGCTGGAAGACCTTGGTGATGTAGATTTGAGACGAACAAACGATGAGATCGATGCGGATCTGAGGCAGATCGGACGAAAATGAAGTCCAAGGAGTCCTTCGTGGAGGAGATTTGTTGACGAAAAAGACGCTTTCTCTCGATCTCAGAGGCAGAAGGGGAGCCTTTGCTCGATTCCAGGAGCCTTTGTAACTGCAACGGCGATGCTGACGGCGACGATTTAGAGTTTCTGTGGTGAGCTCTCTCTTCTATCTCTGTTTCACGCGATCTGTCTTTCCATTTGTTAATTGGCCAATTGTTACGGAAAAAATGTTTTAGTAAAAATTCTAGTAGCCATAACACTATAGCCACTAAAATTTCTAACTAAGCGTATCTTTTTATGTAATTTTTTAGTGGCAATAATAATAATTGTCATTATAATATATAGTATTAGTGATAAATATATAATTGCCATAAAAACATGACTTAAATAAAATAAACAGCAGCCATTAAGCTATTGTCGCTAAAATTTTGTCGTTAAAACTAATTTTTTTTAATAGTGTAGATGAGTATAAAATTGTTTAAAGATAATATTTATAACATATAAACTTCTAATTTAAGGATTAATTTTTTAATAAACTATATAATTAATAAGTTATATTAATTATATAATATTTTTTATTAACATCAATGGCATTTGATCCTCGATAATATAAGTAGACATATATTTTTATATAAACTTACATATATAGAAAAATGCTAGTCAGAATTTATACAGGAAATTGTTATTGGGGACCAAAGAAATTAAACGATTAAGGTGGAATATGAGTGAAATTAGGAAGAGAAAAAAATGGCTTGAAAAGACGGCTTAATACCAACTACATGCACCTATTTACACTTTACACCCCCTATTTTTGTGCAATAAGCATAAGAAAACTGACATCTTCCATCTCAATTCTTCATCATCGGTGATGAATCTGTCATAATAATCATCATTCGTCAAAACTCACACCACATACAAATATAAGAAAGAAAAAAAATCTTCCGGTTCTATCTTACTCTTAGTCAAAAATTAATTAATGAATGGGGAAAAAAATAGTGATGTTCAAGTATATTGTTGCATGGCGTGTAATACTGAAATGTGGATCTGCAAGTGGCAGGAAAAACAAAACGCAGGAAACGTTTTGCCTGCATGAGGAATTCTGAAAACTATTAGCATGCTGCAAAATGCAGGATGCACTTTGAAGGGGAGTAGCTTCAACAAGCGAAACGTGTCCCTGTGCCCCCTGCATGCAGACCAAGACTGCTTTTTTGACTGCATTGGAGAAGCGAAACGGAAGATGCGTTTTGAAGTTGTCAGGGAAAAACGCAGGTTGCGTTTTGAAGGCTCCCATACTGCATGCACGACACGTGTTCAGGACATCAGTTCCAGGGGCTATAAACGCGAGTGCAATGTAAAACGCAGGAAGAAAATTTTGTAAGGTGAAAGGCTTGTTGAGAGAGAGAGAGGCAATCGTGAGGGGTACCCTCGGAGGCTTGCTGAGTGGTTTAGTGAGGAAGAAGAAGAGCAAAACGGGGTTGGTTAGAGTGAAGACCATCATTTGAAAAATGGTTCGTGATTTTACTAAATTGAAGATTACATTATTAAATATTTGGATCATCCTCAATGGGTAAGTAAATTTTTTATTTTAATATATATTTATTTAAATTTTGTTTGTAATTAATACTGTGGTTAGTAATATTACTATTACTAATATCATGTTATTATTTATTTCTCATAACCGTTTACTTTTTTTTGGTAGTGTTATTATTATGTTATTATTATTATTATTGTTATTATTATTATTAATATTACATTATTATTTGTTTATAATAGTGGGTATGACAATGAGAATAATTTAATAATATTTTTTAATAATAAATCAGATAGTGTACTAAGTTATTATTATTTGTTAGTGATTTGTTGTTATTTTTCATGATAATGATAATAATGTCGTACTCAACGGTTTTTTTAAACGATGTTTGTTTAATTAAAAAAAATTATTAATTGTTATTGTTATTGTTATTAAAAAAATCAATATAATAAATAGTTATTGTTATGGTTATTATTGTTATATTTGAGTAATTATTATTATGATTGGTATATTATTATTTGTTTATAATGCTGGTTTGTTATGTTAGTGTACTAAGTTATTATTATTTGTTAGTGATTTGTTGTTATTTTTCATGATAATGATAATAATGTTGTACTCAACGGTTTTTTTTTAACAATGTTTGTTTAATTAAAAAAATTATTAATTGTTATTGTTATTGTCATTAAAAAAAATCAATATAATAAATAGTTATTGTTATGGTTATTATTGTTATATTTGAGTAATTATTATTATGATCGGTTTATTATTATTTGTTTATAATACTGGTTATGATAGTGAGAATAATTTATAATACTACTGTTTAGTAAAAGGTTTTTTTTTTTAAACACTTTGAAAATTTTTTTTACTAATTTTAATAGTTAGGTAGTATATTGTAATAATAAATAATATTATTTAATAACAGAATACTGTTTATTATTTGTGGTAATATTGTGTAGTATATTAAGTTATTATTATTTTTTAGTGATTTGTTGTTATCATTATGATTAGTTTATTATTATTTGTTTACAATACTGGTTATTATGAGTAATCAATATTTATGAATTTTTAATAATTTATTATTATTTTTTAAGATAGTAATAATAATACTTAATAATTATTATTGCTAACTCTTTTTTTGAATAAATTATTAACTGATATTATTTAGAATTTTAATAGCTATCAATTTTCTTGTTGCAAGGTATCAGGAATTTGTTGCCCAGAAAACTTGATCCGCCAGATACCTTTAACGAGGTAGCTGCTGCGACACTGGCATTGACTGGATTTCAACTCGTTTCGTGAGTCGGCGAAATGAGAGGTCATTCTGCACTACTGAGTACTTTGGTAGAACGCTGGAGGCCGGAGACTCACATATTTCATCTTCCGGTCGGTGAGGTGACGGTGACGCTGGAAGATGTGAGCTATATTCTTGGTCTCCCGATTAATGGGGAGGCCGTTACAGGTAGATCAGACAGCAGTCACCAGTTTTTGGTGGAGAACTGGATGGCGTGTTTTGGTCGGGAGCCTGGTCTGCAAGATCACGTGACAGGAAAGGTTAATATTGCATGGGTGCGACGGTGCAGAGACACCGAGAGGTGTGATACTCAGCAGTCTGTTGAGTGGTACGTCCGAGCACACATTTTCTGCGTGCTCGGAACAGTTGTGTTTCCGGATAAGTCGACTACTTCGTTGAACTCGAAGTTTCTACTGCTACTTCGGGATTTCGACCGCATTTCATCATACAGTTGGGGGGCAGCCTGTCTGGCACACCTGTACAGATCGTTGTGTCGTGCATCACGATACAGATGCAAAGAGATGGATGGCCCCCTGATATTGCTTTATGTTTGGGCGTGGGAGCGTATGCCGCTCCTAGCACCTATACCCCGCGATCAGCTCGGCGATGTTGGTATTCCACTTGCGCGACGGTATTGGTTTTTATTGTTATTCGTATTGTTATTCTGTTTTGGTTATTATTATTGTTATTATTATTATTATTGTTATTATTGTTATTGTTATTATTATTATCATTTTTATTAATTTGTTATTCTAATTAATGGTTTTATTCGGTTTTTTGTTAGGTGGAGTCATTGGCGCCGACATACAAGGTATATACGATGGCCTACCGCGCACTTTAGGCGAGGACTCGATGACATGGGAGTTGACTATGTAAGTTGTAACCATTAATGTCCAATGTTTTTTCGTTCAGAAGAATATTTTTTCTAATCGGCCTCTTGGTAACTAATATGCAGTTTATATGGCGGCCGTATATAGCTGTCGAGATTCCGGATGTCGTCGCTGCCCAGTTGTTTATGTGCTCCACCCAGTCGCCGCTAGTGTCATTCGAGTTCATAGAATGGCACCCAACAGACCGAGTTAGGCAACAGTTCGGGATGCAACAGCTTCCAACAGCTTCCACCAGGCCCAGCGTTCGACCTTGGTCATGATCATTGTACTGGGTTGAGAGGAGCACAGAACCATGACTGGGGAAAGATTTACAGTCGATGGGTTGACAAGTGGAGGACCGACCGCTATAACACATTGCAGTTAGGCGAGGAGATTATTGACTTTCATCCTCTCCCAGTGTACTACGAGTGATACACAGAGCAGTATGGGATGCACCTGCGACTGTCAGACAGAGTTGCAGGTGAAGAGGTTGGCGCCGATGAGCCACATCAGCAACAGGAAGAACCAGCTGGCCCTCAGCAGCAAGTCCCGCCTCAGCAGCAAGTCCCGCCTCAGGTATTATTGTTACTGTTGTTGTTATTGTTATTTAGGTTTATCAATTATGAATAATTACTATTAATTGTAATTAATTGTAATATAGGTTCCGGCACAAGATCACCACTTCAGGCCCCGGCATATGACCAGCAGTTTCAGATGCCGGCATATGACCAGTAGCATCAGATGCCGGCATATAACTTACGGACACAGACTGCGCCTCCGAACAAATACACGCCGTCGTTGTATTCGAAGAAGGCACCGAGAAAGTAGTCAGTTGCAGTTTATGTTGTACTGCTAGAGTTTAGTTTTGTTTTTATTGTCATATTTTGTATTCAATGTTTTATTCAGTATTGTATTATGACTTGGTAGTGTTAAGTATTATTGTTGTTATATATTTAGCTTTGTGCTCGCATAAAAGACGTCCCAGATTATCCTGCTTAATTATTATTCAGTGTTTACCGCATAGAATGAAAGTTAACAACATAGAAAGTTACATGACAAGTTTAAAATATTTATTGATTTAATAAGTGTTAACTAATTTAAAATAGAGGACCAGGTTACATAAAAGCCACACACAACTGTGATGTAGGGGATAATAAAGTTACACAAAAGCTTAGCCACTATTGTCCTCCAGCGGAGCTTGGATCTGCGCGCTGAGGACACCGGCTGCAGCTCGCGTCCACAAACCGTACACTGGCGAGGACCACGCATATCCCGCGAATCCATCTCATTCAAGTAGCGGGTTGACTTCGGTCTTCCCTTTGTCGCGCGCCTCAATGTCTAGTTGGCAATTACCTTCGCTCCTTCATATCTATCCCACGTAGATGGGTCACCCATCGGAACAAACTCGCCTCTGTACACCTTGCAAATTTGAGACATCTTGTACACATCGTGCACGTACACTTGCCAATCAAGACGCTGGTTGGCGCAACATACAAGCACGTGGCGACATGGAAGTCGCTCAACCTGGAAGTGGCCACAGTCGCAGTGTCGTTGCGCAAGATTAACAGTGTAAATGGTACCATCTTGCATTTCGCGGACCTCAAACATCTCGTTGCGCCTGTCGAACCGGTTGACCACAATGTTTCTTGCACGTCGAAAGCTTTCTTCAACTCTCTTCGTTGCAAATTCTGAATACATGAATCCGTTGCGGAGACGGTCATGAGCCTCAGTACTCTTCCGAGTGAACAACTCATTCAGCTGATAGAAAGTTGACCGGACAAGGGCAGTCACAGGAAGGTTACGTGCACCCTTCAGGATAGAATTTATACACTCTACCAAGTTTGTTGTCATATGTCCCCAACGATGACCACCATCGAATGCCAACACCCATCTCTCAACACCGATCTCATCGCACCATTGAGTATATGCCTCATCCCGCTCTTTAAGCCTTTGGTATTTTTGTTGTACTCCTACTCCGTCCTAGAATAGCCTGTTGAACAAACCATTTAATCATAAGTAGGTGCCACAAATTTACTATGAATAGAACCATAATAGCAAGTTGAAATACCTGTGTTGACCACGAGTTTATGCAAATATGAAGCCTTGAACCTCCTTAAGAAGTTGGTCCCGATGTGCCTGATGCAGTACATGTGCCACGCCCTTGGTGGTGACCATGCACCGTTACTGCGAGCTATTGCAGCGTCGATGGAGGTATGGCGGTCAGAAATAATACCCACACCATCAATGGTAACAACATATCTCCGCAAATTGGTTAGGAAAAACTCCCACGCGTCTGCTGTCTCGCCCTCGACAATCGCAAATGCAATAGGCACAGTGTTTTGATTCCCATCCTATGCAACAGCTACCAGAAGTGCACCTTTATATTTTCCGTACAGGTGCGTGCCATCAACCTGCACCAGTGGCTTGCAGTGTCTGAATGCTACAATACACAGATAGAAGCTCCAAAAAATGCGGTGCAGAACTCTTACACCTTGAACCTCCTCACTCTCACGGTAAACGGGGAGCGTTTTAATTTGAACACGAGACCTTGGCATCTTCACTGTCATTGCTTTCAACCACACTGGCAGAGTCTGGTAAGAAACTTCCCAATCACCAAAAACTTTTGCAACAGCTTTCTGCTTTGCCAACCAAGCCTTACGGTAACTCACAGTGTAGTTGAACCTACCTTGAATTTCTGCAATAACGGACTTCACCTTTATCGAGGGATCTGCTTCGACCAACGGCCTAATGGCATCTGCAATTGTGTCTGAGTCCAACTTGGCATGATCTTGTGAAATCGTGCACGTGTGCTTCTCATTGTATCTCCTGATCTCCCAACAAGCTTTTTTTCGAATCAAGCTAGCTCGGATAAGCCAGTCTCACCCTGCACCATACCCCTTGCATTTCGCATAGAATGTCTGCGGCTCAGACTCATACACAGTGTAATCAACTCCTCTAGAAATGGTGTAGCTTTTGATTGCAGATATCACTGACTCTCTCGAACCAAATTCCATTCCGACACTAAACTCGCCATCTTCCGCCGCAACGTTGCCTTCACCAACGATGTGCGCACTAGCATCAGTTTCAGACAAGGCAAATTATTTAAGCACTACAGGAAACTTGAGTTAATAATCGTAACATACTCGTATTCGCATACTCAGGAAATTTCGGGGCATGCATGGCTTCGAGATCTAGAGTCTGCATAAAAGACGGAACACCAAACGGGTGTTGGCTTACAACGGCATTCGCTTCATTTTGCACCGCCGGATTGCCTGCCAAGTCTCCGTCATCGTTTTCGTCATCGACTTCATAGTTAGCTTCGAATTCCTCTTCGCTATCATTATTATCTTCTTCCCAATCTATATCCCCGAGCTCATCAACATTGACCTCCTCACCGACCGTACTCATCCCCAACTGCTGTTCAAACTCAACGTACAGCTCTATCATCGGCACTTGAGATCGGGTTTGTTGATAAATATAAAATATCTGCTGCATACTGGCATCGTCAGTGATGGCCATTATTTGAAACTGTATTAGCCCACCAAATACTTGCACAGGACTTCTGTATAAAAGATTGCTCACCCTTTTCAAAATGTGGCTTTGAATGTTATTACAAAGACCATTTTGCAACTCGACAAAACTCATGGTACATGGAATGGCAAATGACAATGGACTTTCACAAACAAAGGTCACTCCTTCATGTGTTTGTTATAACCTCACCGTTATAATATACTCGCAAGTTTGCAACACCTTCCATAACTTCAGCATCAACTAACTCTATTTTTTTGACACAGTTATCTGCCAAAAAAACACCCTATTGAGGACTTTATGAAAGAAAAACCAAGAGGAGAAGTGAAGATGAAGAAAAACAAAATCGGACTTCGTATTTATAGGCAAATTTGTGAATTTAAATATTATTATGTGCACAAAACGCAGGATGCATTTTTGGACTTTCAAGAAAAGTTTCTGACACTAACAAAACGCAACCTACGTTTTGTGAGTTTCAAAAAAAAATCAGCATTTTCAGGTGCAAAAAAGCAAGGTGCATTTTTTTAAAAGCCAACTAAAAAAATTAAAAAAAAAATAAAAAGCTAAAATGTAAGCTACGTTTATTTTATTTCAAAAATAAAAAATATTTAACAAATATAAATCGTAAGTTACCTTTTGTCTCTAACCTATAGTAGTGCAATATTTTACATTTCTTCCATTTCATGGTGATACACATGGCTTCTTTCCATAAGCAAAAAAATCAGCCACTCTTAATACTATTTTTAATTAATTTTTGTTTGAGTGATAGCTGTTTTATACCTTGCACTTCTAACTCGGAGTTTAATAATTATTTTTTCAAAAAACGTAACTAACCCACCATGATCATTTGCACAATTAAAAACTACAAGAATCAAACAAGAAGTATGTCATAGCCAATCGATATACGGAAGTTGCTTTGTTCTTTATTTTCTTTATTGCGCAAACAGCTCTAGTAAGTAATCCATACATGAATATTCTTGTAATTCTCTTGCATGAGATATAATATAACTTAAACATACAAACTAACAATAAATATTTTGTATCAACGATTTATAATTCAAATGACATAATCTTTTCATATTCATTTAGAAATCAGGTTCGAGTCTTACTCTTAACTTTAAAAAAAAAACAAAAAACAATAAATATTTTATTAGTATTATCTGCAAATAGAATTTAACTTATCTAAAATATATTTTTATTTATATCTAGTTAAAATGAATCTCCCAATATCTTGTCGCCAGAAACCATAAAACTAAAAGTTGAATTTCGCAACTTGAATAATTGTTGAATGTTAGAAAAGAGAAAAAGGTAAACTGTAATAAGTAGTTGGATATTAAGATCCTCTCAACAACCATTTGAGAAATTGTCAAATGCTTTCTTAACAAGAAAATGCTTTATATAATTTAAAATATTGATTTAGAGGGTGTGTTTAATTATTGTTATATATTGATGGTAAAATTACTATACATTCCGTTAAAAATGGTGTCAGATAGACTTTCAATTAATTGTCCTGATTATTTTTAAGTATTCTGAGAGTAAAATAAAAAGTAAAAGTTTTATTCTCTTCGATCAATATATGTCACGCTCACGCACATATATCAAAATAAATTTATTATAAATACTCATTAATAATTTTTTATTTAATTAATACACAAAATAATTTATTTATAAGCTGTTTTTAATAAAAGTCATTATGTTTTAAGTTCCTTTTTCAAAAGAACTTATTTAAGTTATTTACTCAAATTGGACTTTAATAATTTTTCTAATAATTTCTAATTAATTAAATTCTAAGTTAAAAATTTTAGACTGGACAGAAGTGATTTGATGTCTATATTTTTTTAAAATATATTTTTCACATTTTAAAATAAGTAATTTTAATGTAGTAAAAACATAAAGTTACACAATAATTTAACGAAATCAATTACCTGGTCTTTTCTTTTAAAAGAGATGTGAGCATAAAACTTCTTTCACTACACTATGGTATGCATCAAATTTGAATCTATTCGAATACCAAATTGTGGTCAGTATGCAGATTTAATAAAACAATTAATGTAATCCACTAAAATATATTAAAAATTGATGTGGGTCTACCCAATGAGAAATGGCAAGAAAGAAAAGGATAGATATTTTTTCAAGAAAAGTATTCGTATCAATCTCGCTATAATTCGTACTTGCATGGATCATCAATTAATTCATTTTTCTAATTTCAAATGATAATCTTCATGCCTAATCTCTACTTCTTCATTTAACGGAAAAACATAAGGGAAAAGATAAGAGTTAATAAATTTATTATAAAAAATAAATTTAACAAAATTTTAACACCAAATAACCATGCAAGTACCATAGTAATTAGCTCATAATTCATTAGTCTAAAAACTAATAACACAATACAATTATCCCAATTCCAGAAAGCTTTTCATTTGCAAGAACACCACCAACATGGCCATCATTATTATCAACCACCATTGACGAACGAAAAGCCTCTTCCTTCAGTTTTAAAGGTAGCAATGAATAAAATAGGATATAAAGTCTAAATCCAACTCTAACTTTATTAGTGGGTTAAAAACATGTCAATCTTAACTTTATTCGTACTTAATTTGTGAATATTCAATTTTATTTGCGAATTAACAAAAAATACAATAATATTATATAACCCAATGAACATACAAATTAAAAATTTAACACAAACAATATCATCATCTCACAAACAATACAATTATAATACAAATATAATATCAATAGTCTTTTCTTAAGATTAGGATTCTTGTAGTTTGAAAAGACTCGGTTGAACATTAGTGGCTATAAGTTCCTTTTCTCAAGAATATGATTCATTGCAGACATCTTAGACAATCCTTCAAATTAAAACTTATTTAATACAATATTAAAACATTTAAAGATAATAGAATCACAACAATTTTACAGAATTACAGTAATAAACATTAATTTCACAAAACCACAGTAACAAATATCAATTTTACAATAAAGCAAAGAAAATCCTAAAGAGAATTTTAAACCATAGAAGTTAAATCCTAAACTCAATTTCATAGTAATCAATTCCAAACTCTAAAGTAACAAAATTCTAATCCTAAACCCAATTTTACAATAATCAATTTCAAATTCTAAATCCAATTTCACAGTAACAAAATTCAAATCCTAAACCCCAACTTCACAGCAATTTTATCAAATTAAAATTAAAATATATATTAAAACCAATTTCACAACAAAATTCAAACATTAATTTCAAAAAAATCTAATGATAGAAATGGCCAACTTACTTGCAACGGAGGAGGTGGCCAACGACATAGGAGATTCCTCATCGTGGAGCAGAAGCAGTGCAGATTTTTCGCGGAGCAAAGGTGCAGCTGGATCAATGTCATTGTTGTGATGCAAAGACGTGGTTTGAGCGAATTCGTCATCGCAGAAAAGAGGCGGAGGTGCAGTTGGGGAGGCAACGTTGGTGCAGGCGACATAGACACTGTGAGCAGCAAGCAGCAAGTGACGACATTGAGAGAGAAAGGAGAAGTTGAGCATCGGCGAGGGAGGAATGCCAAGGACAACAAGACAAGAAGGTGATGGACGCCGAAGGGGGTAGTAGCCTGGACGACTGATGAAAATGTTAGCAAGGAGACATTGAGTTGTAGAAAGATTGATAGGAGAGATTAAGGTTCTCGGGGGCTGGTTGCTAGGGACTATGATCTGAGAGAAGAGATTAGAGTTGTGTTATATAGTTTGATATTTATATATCATTGGATAGAATTGGTTAGTAACTTTTTACTCCAAATAAGAAGTCTTTGATTTAACTCTTATTTGTAACATAATTTTATATAACATAATATATACATATATAGGATGTGAGTTGATCAAGTAAGATTAAGACTCAACTCATACCCTATTCAATCTACACAAGAACTCATTCCGCACTCAATCCTACCCTCTCAAATTGGATTAGATTGAATATCCACGGATAGGATACATACAACCACCTTTATCCAATTCTGTCCTAAATAACAAATCTTTAGTGGCCTTCTGCATTCCGAGAAAGAGATTATGCCACGTGTTTATTCTCGACTGGGCTTTGAGACCCGATCCCAAGAGATCCATGTGGCACAAATCTTTCTCGGTAACATGCAACACTTCGACGGGATACGTCCCATTGAGGGCCGACACGAGACACCAACAGAATCCCTTCGAAATCTCAGAGTCACTGTCAGCACGAAACCACATCTTGCCATCGTTGTCCATGGCAGAAACAATCCACACCTGCGTTGTGCAGCCCGAAATCCGGTTTTCTGGAACTCGATCCGAATTGTCGAATGGTGGAAGCAGTGATGCGTAATGTAGAAGTCTCTTCACGCGTTCTATGGGTTCTGTTAGGGTGTTGAATTCGGAGGCCAGACAGTTAAGTTTGACGGTGATGGAAGACGGCGAGGATGATGAGGTTACCGGTAGTGACGGCGCCGTTAGGATGGGGTGGGTTTGACTTTGAATTTTTATTGAGGAGGAAGATATGATTGGTGGTTTGAGTTGTTGATGTGTTTTTCTGGTGTTATGTTTTGAGGAAAGAGAGGGATTATCATTTGATGGTTGAGTGAATAAGGTGTGAGATGCGGTCATAAACGTTGAAGAGAGCATTATTTTTGTTTTGTGTATGGGTTTTGGCTTTGTATTATTGAATTAATTTGAGATTGTGGAGAATGAAGAAGAGAAAAAAGGAAAAAATGGAGGGAAATTAAACGGTGATGAGAGTGAAAATGAGACCCAAGAAGAGGGGAAAAATAGAGTGCATGTTGGGGGGTTCATGAGGAAGATGGAGATATATAAGCAGGGAGCAAAGCAGAAAGCACAGAGGAATCTATGTTATGTGTGTTCGAAAGAAATAAGAATTAATATCTTCTTTAATTTTTATAAAAATGAAAAAGGAAAAAGAAACTGAAGAGAATAAAATATTCATTTTTCGCAACGCACTCAGCAGCCTCCACAGTGTATTTGGTTATTAGGTCATTCTCACATCGGTTGAGAAGGTTATTAGGTTACGACTCACATGTATGATAAATTTTAAAAAGTTTAATTTTGATAAAATTTTAATAACTTTTTGTTGTTATGAATAATCAGTGTAGTTGTCTTTATGTAAAATTAATAATTAAAAATTATTAAATAATTTGATAAATTTAATTAAATTATTATTTAATAATTTTTAATATCAATTTCATATTATAATTTGACAACTGAATATAAATTTTCATCAATTTTTTAAAGTTATCAAATATTTTTTTAAATAAATATGTGGTAGATAAAAAAATTATTTTTTAAATATAACAATACAAAATTAGATAAACATACAATTATTTTTTATTTTGTATATTTTTCTATAGGTAACCGAAAAATATAAAAAAAAAAGCCATACATATTCTAAATAATCATTTAAATATATTTTCATAAAAATTCATATTAAATACATAAGTTATTTGTTAGAATAAAAGTTGATTATCACTTATAAAAAATAATATATTTTTTTAACTTATCTTTATAGTAATAAATTAATGTAAAGAAAAAATCAAGATTCTTTCTTCAGTGGTATAATATAAAGTAAGTCACGGTATAGTTGTTAACAAGGCTATGAAATATTGATCACATGATACTATATAACATACGTAAATTTTAATTTTTTCTTATAAGATATTAGACACAATATACATATAAAATATAAAATATTTTAGATAAATTAAAATAATATTTTAATATTTTTAATTATATAACATATTTAAAATAATTTTTTATATTAATAAATAATAATATATAATTTTTAAATCTTTTAAAAATATAAATTAAAAATAAAATTAAACACAATTAAAATATAATAATATTTATATACATCCAAAAATAAATAAAAAATAAATAATTTTTTTATTAAAACACAATTAAACATAAAAAATATATCTAATGAATATCAAAAAAATGCACACATAGCAACTCATAAAAAAAGTGTACCTGCTTCGCAGTCAAGTGGTAACAAAAATGTTACACGCCCCACATCGAGAGCCAAAAAATAATAATAATAATAATAATAATAATAATAATAATAATAATAATAATAATAATAATAATACTTAAATCCAAGATATATATTTCCCAGCCACACTGCTAGTTGACTAGTTCTATACGGGTGACATTTTTTCTTTAAAATTAATTTGTGGTGACATTTTTTCTTTATATACGGGGATTTTTCTTTTTGAAATTTAAAAATATTAAATTTTTCTTATTTTACCAAAATATGAGGGAAAAATTATAAAACTGAGAAATGTCTGCGATCGGTGTGTTTTTAAATATTAAAAAAGTGAAATCTCT
The DNA here is from genome assembly GCF_014773155.1 of Arachis stenosperma. Lineage (NCBI taxonomy): Eukaryota > Viridiplantae > Streptophyta > Magnoliopsida > Fabales > Fabaceae > Arachis > Arachis stenosperma. The sequence continues at coordinate 11,758,412 of NC_080386.1, read as the reverse complement.
AGAGCAATTTGTTTTCTTAATATAAATAAAAAATTTTAAGCGTGATTTGTCTTTTTTTAAAATGAAAAAATGAAACCTTTCAAAATAATTTGTGTTTTTTTTTAAAAAATAAAATAAAAAACTTTTTAGAGGCAATTTTTTCTTTTTTCTAAGGAATTAATAAAACAAAATATAGAAAAATAGAGGGCGCTCATTAAATTTTTTTTCTCTAATTTTGGATAGAAAATAAAAAAAATGTACCAACTTATTATATTTTAGTATTATCTTTTCTTTTTTAAAAATATATTTTAAAATATATAAAAATAAAATTATCATTTTATGACCCTACATATTATTTTTTCTATTTTTTTTAATTCAAGCATATAAAAAAATACCTAACTTTTTTTTTTCTTTTCAATCAAACATGGCCTAAATTTACTATCATAAAAAGATGCGTCAAATTGCTATCCACAATTTACTCTTCATTTTTTTGCCTTTTGTTTTTCGTGTCTTTTTCTTTTTATTGGCAATCAAAAGGAAAATAATCCATTGGATTACATACGAGGTCTTTTTAATTCTATTTTGTTTTAGCTTTTGCATATAGAGGAAAGCTATGGATTAACAGATAAAAATAATATTAATAGTTATTTTATTTGATTAAAAAATAATTGATTTTATATACTTAATTAATTATAATAATAAATCATTTATATTATGAATTCAAAACATATGTATATCACTAACATATGTCAATAAAATAAATAAAATAATCAGAATCAAAGTGGCTGAATATCTTCAATTTTTCATGAATCAGTTCTGGGAAAATTTCAAGATCCTGAGCATTAAAGGAAATTACGTGTTATATTATTCTTCTCATTATTTACATTTATTTTATTTAGAATCCTATTATGGAATTAATGTGTACAAAATCATGTTAAAATACGTATCTATGGGTATCTTAACGACCTATAACACTTGATATCAATCTAAGACGTAAACAAAATGTATTATAATATGGAAATATTTTAAGTGCATTAGAAAGTACCGGTACATCAATTATTTTAATGATTAATTTCAATTAATATATATTATATATATTTTTTATAATTCAGATCAACAGTTAAAATAATTGATAAATTAATACTTTTAGTACACTTAAAATATTTCCTATAATATGTGTGATTATCGTTCATGTCAATATCTCATATGTAACTATAGACATTTTCTCATTTCATTTCACATGGCCGAACCTTATATACAAACACTTGACATATGTTTACGTCAGCATATCACATCAAAATGATATTAACGGACATCACTCGGAGAATTAACATACATGAGTTATAAAGTGAAAATCTAAGGTTCAAAATTGAGATAATTAAAAATTTAAAAGTCCATTTGAGACTCTAAACTAATTTTAGAGATCCATTTAAATATTAACTCTTATAAAATATATAATATTTCATTTATTCAGACTTTTTCAAGTAGTCACTCCTTTATTAGATTTTTCCTTTTTTAATGTATTAGCTTTTCAATGAAATAAACTATTTTTTAGACTCAAACTAAAAAATAACCAACTGAAAAGATTTAATATTCATTTGACTGTGTTCTTTTTATTTAAGAACTTTATTATATGAGAAAAATAACAAAAATGTCCCCAAAAATTTATATACTAACAAAAATATTCTAAAAAGATTAATTAAAATATGACAAAAAAAATAACAAGATATATATCTAATTTGTATTATCAAAAAGGGTTTTAGATATTAGATTAAAATAAATATTTTTACAAACATAATAATATTTTCTTCTTTAGAATTTAGTAATTTTACGATAAGTGTTTTTTTTTTTTGGAATGTTCTTAATGGCCAAGTTTTTTTATACGATAAAGATGTGTAGAATTTTTGCTCCAATTTTTTACATGTATTTTCTAAATGGCTATTCAAATTTTTTTTTTAAAAATCTAAATCAAAAGCACAAATCATTTGTCAAATATAAAAATGTTTGTCACTTATAAAAAAAAATAGGTTTCCTTTGTTACTCTTATTATTTTTTAAAATTTTTGAGATATTTTTGTCATTTTAATCTTTTGTAATATATTTATCAATATCTAAATATTTCAAAGACATTTTTTATAGTTTTCTCTTATTATATTTTGAAAAGCCTATCCAAACTCTTGCAAGAATCCGACTTGTTTCCAAAAAAAAAATAAGTAAGGAGGTAGTATAACAAAAATCATTTTTAATGACAAATTTTTTAGTGGTAATAATATAATGGTCACTATTTATTTTATTTAATTTATTTTTTGGCCGCAATTGTATATTTATTGTTATTACTATATCTTATAATGACAATTATATATTTTTTGCAGTCATTAAAATAGTTTTTATCGGCAATTACATAATTTTTGCTATAATCTTTTTGCGACAAAACATAAGATGACTAATTTTTAATTTTCAGTAAATATATTAACGATTAATTTTATTGCTGTTAAAAGTGATTTTTCTAGTAATAAATGTAGCGGTCCTTAAAGTCTAAAGGCTAAATTCTAAAGCTTAAATTGATCGAAAAAAAAATATATAAACCTTAAACTCTGAATCCTAGATTATAAATTTTAAACTCCAAATCTGAACTATTTATCACTAATTAAGACTTCTATTGAATACAATATTTAAAATAATATTGGTATAAAAAAGGATAGACTGTATTATTTAAAAAAAAAAAGACAAGTTAAATGCTACCACTTCTATACTCCATTAAACGAATATTTGAACGTTGTGACAAAAGCTCAATCAAAATATACTTAAATAAATAAGATGTACTTAGTTGCACTTAGTTGTATTAGCAAGAGTTACAAATAGAAAATAAATGGAGATCACAGTTTTCTATTATTAGCGAAGGTTCTAAAAGGACAAAAACAAATATTTTTAGAGTATACTCTTCATCATCAAATCCAAAAAAAAAAAAAGAAACTAATGAAGTTGACGTAGATTTTTCAGTTCGTCCAATAAGTACTAAAGCGATGAAGAAGAAGGATAAGGGAAAACTAAAAGTGCAAGAAAAATAACTCCAATTTACTGTCATAACTTGGTGAAATTAAGTCTAATACTTCTAGAAAATTAGAATTTGTGGGAACTTTAAGATTATTGAGGAAAGGAAAATAGCGGCAAGAAAAAAAATTGGTAGCTGCAAAGGAGATGAAAGTAGAAATGCAAATCCATAATGCAGATACATTTTAAATAACTAAACAATGTCGAGCCATTCATGGTAAGATAGTGGAAAGAATTCGTGCAAATTATTTTTAGGTTATTGCGTTTACTAGCTTGTTTTTAACTGTCATGTTTGTTTTTTCTGTTCATGTATTATTTATTTTGTTGTTTGAGTGTCGTTGTAATTTTTAATTTATTTTAATATTTTAATTATGTAATGTTGGTGATAATTTGTTAAGTTATTTTGTTAAATTTTTTTCTATTTAAAAATTATCTATTTGAAATATTTGTTAAGTACTAGCAATTTAATATTAGCCGTTAAATACTAGTTGTTTGAAACAAATCATTAAAAAGTGGTTATTGAAAACTAGTTAAAACTAGCCATTACAAACACCAATATAAATATAAATATGAGACAAGTCCTCAATATATGTGCTCACACTTTTTTGTCTGATTTTTACAGTTCTTTGGTCATATCTACTCCTATTATCTCCTTTTAAAATATTCTTTTATTTTCTATATTCATTCAAGTTTCTGTCGTTAACCATGGATGGGAACTATAATGATTTCGATGACAAATCTTTGGATGATTTGGCTGAGAAAATTGTGTTCACTGACTCAGACGATTCTGATTGAATGAATATGAGTGATTAGATTAGAAAATTTTAGTTTGATGACTCAAATGAACGCCAACTTGAAATTGTTTTGTAATTGTACGAGGAAGGGTTCTTGGCTGAAAACTCGTAGAAGGATAGATAGAGGTCGTGAAGATGGACATGAACGACTTTTCAATGATTACTTTGCACCTGACCTGGTACACTCTGTTGATATATTTCGACAAAAACTTCGAATGGAAAAATATGTCTTACTTCACATTGTGGAAGTCCTTTCTAAAGTAGATCTATATTTTCTTCAAAGAGTCTCGGCTAATATTGTTGACGACTACGTGTGAATAGGTGAAAGCACTGCAATTGAATGTTTGAAAAAGTTTGTTGAAGATGTAGTTTCAGTTTTCGAGTGTGAATACTTATGTACCTCACACTCGAATGATGTATAATGCCCTCTAAAGATAAGAGAGTACTATGGCTTTCTGAGCATGATGGGAAGCATTGACTGCATGCATTGGAAGTGAAAAATTTTATCCAAAAACTTGGAAAAGTATGTTTCTAAGTGGTTACCGTGAAGTTTTCACTGTTGTACTTGAAGTTGTTGCATCTTCTAACCTTTGGATATGACATACTTTCTTTGGAGTAGCTGGTTCCAATAATAATATCAATGTGTTAAATCGTTCACCAGTATTTCACGATATTTTACAAGGTTGCGCTCCAGAGATAAATTACACTATAACCAGTAACTTGTACAATATTGGATACTATTTATCAGATAGTATATACCCTAAATGGACAACGTTTGTTAAAACAATATCCCGATCACAAGGAAATAAATGAAAATTGTTGGCACAATATCAAGAAAGGCAATAGAAGGATGTACAATGAGCATTTAGAGTGTTGCAAGCTCGTTTCGTAATCATTCGTGGCCTAACAAGATTTTGGGATAAAGAAAAGCTTAGATAGATAATGAGAGCTTGCATCATCCTGCTTAAACATAGGGGTAGTTTCACTTAAGATTCTCTCAAACTCCTCCCAAGGAGAGGGAAGCACCACTTGATGGAGTTGTAACCTTATCGTCATCTTTGTCATGGTGTCCGCCACCATGTTTGCATCTATCACTACAAGAAAATGGAACATTTGTAACAAAAATTTTGTATCAAATTTAAAATTGTTACAAAAAAAAATAATTTTTTGTAATAATAATTAGTAATTGTTACAAAAGAATAATTTTTTGTAATAACATTACAAGTTATTACAAAACATGCTAATATTTTGTAACAACCTAACTTTTGTTGTTACAAATTATGTTAGTTTTTGTAACGAACCTTTGTTTTGTTACGAAATATTATAATATTTTGTAACAAAAAACAAAGAAATTGCAAAAATTCGTAATATTTTGTAACAAAATATCTTTTTATTTCAAAAACTCCAATTGTTTTGTAACAAAAAATTAATTTTGTCACAAATTCAACATTATTTATAATAAGTTATTTGTTTATCACAAAATGTAAATATATTTTATAACAATTTTTTTTTCAAAATGTTAAACACGCTAAAAAAATTTGTTTATATAATTTTTTTCGAATAATTTTATTTTATTTCAAAATTAAAATTTTTTACATATTGTTCATATTCATTAATTTTTATTCATAGTAAGATTTTTAATGTTAACTTAAAATTAATTTGTGAAAGCATACAAAAATTTAGAATTATATTTATAAAGAACAATAACTAAATATAAAAGAAAAAAACTAAGACACTAAGTTAGCTGAATGTAAAAAGTAATAGGGTGAAGCAGTAAAAAACCTTAATTGCTCACCCCCTAACTCGCGCCTCACTCATCTCTGCGCCGTCTACTCCACCAAGCACAATATGTAAGACTCCTAATTTTGAAAAGTTATTAATTAATTATTTATGATCTATTATATTTATTTAAGATTATATTTTTAGAAATTTTTATACATAAGTTGAGTAAATTTTTATTTATTATTTAGAGTTTTTATAAAAGAAAATAAATAAATAAATAAATAATGAATATTTTATATATTTTACTTTTAAATATTTAGATTTTTAACCTTATTTTATAAATAAAAGAGAATTAATTAATTATTATAAATTTTTATTAAATTAATATTTATTCGAAGATAGATTTTAAGTTAGTAATTAAACGGCATTTCAAAGATAATTACTTTATATTTAATTTAGTTTTAAATTATTACTTTATTTTATTATTTTATTAATAATTTTATTCTAAACAAAACTTTAATTTACACTCCCAAAACACTAAACCCTAACTTAATCCCAATTTTACTTAAACCTAATTTTCTACCATAACCCTCTAACACACAAACAGCAGCCACACAGCGGCTACACCCCTCACTCACTCACCCACGGTCACACACTCACACTCAATACACACAAAAAGAAACCTAACATCAATTAGAAAAGAAATAAAAGAAAGAAAGGGGAAGAGGGGAAGCACGAAGAGGGATAAAGGGAAGAGAGAAGAAAGGAGATCCGACGATGAGAGAAGATCGCGCTGCTGCCACCGCCAGAACCGCGAGGAGAGGGAGTCGCACCGTTAGCCGCGTCGCCATCCGTTATGCCATCGCAGTCCATGAAGCCATCGCTGTCATCGGCGTCGTTACTGTCGTCGCCGGTTTTCACCACGCTTCGTCACCACCGCCGCGACGTGCTCCATGCCGTCGCCGCCACTATTCCGTCACAAGAGAAGGACGCACGAGGGAGGAAACAGAACCGCGAGGGAGCTCAGCCACAGAGAGAGGAGACGCGCGTCAGATCTATCGCCGCCGGTCCGCCCATCGCCAAACCACATCGCCGTCTGTGAAGTTGTCTCTGTTGCCGCTGCCGGAGGTCACCATCGGAGCCGCCGCTCCACTTCTGTCATTCTTCTTTTTACAGTGAGTTGTCCGCGCCTTGAACCGTGTTTTCTTTTTGTAGTTCCACCTAGTCCTAGGTTCCCAGCAGTAATATCTGTGTTGTTTTTCATGCTTGGTTTTTGGAACAAAGAGCTTCCGACAGTTGCTCTAGTTCTTAGTCTTAATCTTACTATATTTTTCTGCTGCCGTCTAAAATTAGAACAATCGGATGATTAGTATTTTAAATCTTTTTTGTATATATAGTAATATGGACTGGTAACTGGCAATATCGCAGGGCTTATGTTTTATTGGGTAAACTTTCAGTTTTTGCATTGTTGACGAGAAAATCTTAGGTTCATTTTAAATTTTTAACCATGAAACATCAAGATTTAGTGGATAAGAATGAAGAGAGCATTCAATCGATCGAAAAGGTTAGCAATACTGAAGTTCGGGATAAGATGAATGAGGTTGAAGGTGTGAAATCTGAGCTAATGTTGATGAGAGCAAGGATTTGCAATTTGAAACTAGTTCTATTCAAGAAGTGCAAGGGAGTAATTCCAAGGGATTTTAAGCTGAAATTAAAGTCAATACTAATGCACAAGAGTACTTTGGTGATAAAGAGGGTGCCAATGGAGATTGTGAGCCCGAAAGACTATAGCCAAATCTGGATAAAGATTGATGAACTTGCAGTAATTGTCCGCAAAATGATAGAGTTTATTCTTGGGAAGGACAGATTTCACAAAATGCGCAGGTTCACTAACTGTTTTCTTGAGTCAGAAATTGTAGATTTCTTGTCTGAAGGTCAGTATCTAGAAAGTCCAGAGGTATGGATTGAATTACCCTATATACAACTAAAACCCATGCAGAAATCTTCATATGTAGTCATTGTTTCATATTCTTTGATCATTTTATATTTGTTAATCATATGATCAGACAAATCTGCTAAATATTTTAATTGATTATCTTGGTACAATTCTTAGGTGTCATTACTATATATCTTTATCTTTGTGATTGTTGTCTGGTGGTGTAGGCTGTTGAGTTTGGACGAAAGCTTACTAGCAAACTCTTCTTTTATCATGTTCTTGAGTATGTTCAAGCATTTTATTTGACGCTTTCAATTTCTATTGTTTCAATTATGTTTTATCAGAAAGTTGACAATTCTATGGTGCCTTATTATTTTACTCTAGTGCCTTATTATTTTGATTCTATTTTTTACATTTTTTGGTGATTTTGATACTTTTGTTTTCTTAAATTTTTGTGTTTTTAGGTAACTACATCATCATTATTAACATAGAAATATTAATTCAATTTTGTTATTGATTTTGTGTTTTTTACAATGCATTGAATTAGGATAGTTTGTATTGTGGAGTTATAAAGAACCGCCTTGGAATTTAGTTTACATAGAGCCCTTTGAAAGTGATAGTCACTGTGATGCTAGGTTATGGCATAAAGGCTTAGAAATCTAAGTTAAGGATTCAAGTACAACTTCAAGAGGTAATGCAAGACTGTAAGGAGCTAACAAAGGAAATAGATGTGCTCAAAGAAAAACTTAAAAAGCAACAAACACGCTAAAAGAAAGAATAAGCTCGAGTGAAAGCTCAATTGGAAGCTCAACAAGTTGTTGTGAACTCTCTCATAACGCGCTTTGACAATGAAACAAACTAGACCCTAAAGGTACTCCTAAAGTTGCTTATGGTTTTAATACTTTTTCGTAGATGATTCCCATTTTATATTAGTATACTTTAATTTGTATATGGATCTATTTATCACATTTTACTTGTGTCATGGTTGAAAAATGACAAATGTCCTATTATTTGGTTTGATAAATTTGGTTGGGTATGGCTGAGACATAAGTTGTGAATTGGTTGTGTTTGTTGGAACTATGGACGGTGAAAATATCCAAATTTTAGGGGAGGTTCTGCCGAAATTTTTCTAAACATTTTGGATAAAACTTAGTGGAAAAATTATAATTAGTGTTATATCTTGTTTCTAACTTTTTTGTTTCGGTTTTTCTTATTTATAGGAGTGCTAAAATTGTGACCATATACTACCTTGAGGGCTCAAGAATATTTTGATGCATAGAGACACTAATCTATGTTAGAACTTTTATCTTTTGGTTGAACTTTTATGTTAGAACTTTTATGTTTTGATTGAACTAATCAATGTACTCACTAGCTAATTTGTTTCAAGACAAGTTTAGCTAAAAGGATCTTGTTTGACTTATGTATGTTTTTGCATATTATATACATGTAAACTTGCTTATTAAAATTATTAATATATTAGTTAATTTAAAAAATAATTTAGTAAATTATGCATGTAATTTGTAATAAAAAAAAGTTGTTACAAAATAATTAATTTGCTTTTGTAACTAAAGAAAAAAAATGTTACAAAATCATGTTACATTTTGTAACAAAATTTTTTGATAGGAAAAAAATTGACTGTCACGAAAAATACCTTCAAGATCAAAATTTGTTACCACTTTTGTAACGGCTTCTGGTTTTTTGTATCAGAAAAAATTGTTACAAAATATGGTATTGAATTGTAACAGTTCCATTTTTCGTTACAAAAATTTTTTGTAATGGGACTTACTGCAATGGACCCTTTTTTGTTACAAAAAATTTTTGTTTCAAAATTTCGACGTTTTGTAATAATATTTTTTGTTACAAATGCGCCTTTTTCTTGTAGTGTATCATAATCAAATAAAATTCAACACGCCAATTTCAATACATGATATCCCTTATTTTGAACATCAACGGATCAATAAACCCAAAACCATCTTGATGATTAGTAACAAGATTAAACACCTCCACACAATCCGTCTCACAAATAATATCTTATTGACCCACATCCCAAGCTAAGAGATAACCTCTCTAAATAGCAAATAATTCTCCTTGAAGTATACTATTACTCTCAATTATTCTCAAACACCCCCTTTGCCAATACCCATTACAATATCTGATAACACAAGCAAAACCAACACTATCACCAGAACCAGGATAACAAGCATCACAACTAATCTTAAAAGTACCTATGGATGGAGGATTCCAAGAACTACTTAGAATAGAGGGGAGGGACATACGTTGTAATTCAAAAACACTCTTAGGCTCTTTTTCTGAAGCTAAAGCCAAACAAATCACATTTTTCGGAGGCCAAGTCTCATGAGGATTAAAGATGTCATTATTCCTTTCTCACCATATCCACCAAAGTCCCAAAAAGGACATATGTTGTAATTCAACAACACTCTTAAGCCCTTTTTCTGAAGCTAAAGCCAGACACATCACCTTTTTCAGAGGCCAAGTCTCATGAGAATTAAAAATGTCATTATTTCTTACTCGCCATATCCACCAAAGTCCCGAAAAGAACCTGAACGGATGCTCTATGCTATGATACAAGAACTAGTTCTTCAAATCCATAGGATGACAAGAAATATCCAACATGTGCCATACAAGCTGAGCTTTTGGACAATCTTAAATATAATGTAAAATTGATTCCTAGCTAGAAAGACATCTTGGGTACCTATCCGATGATGACATCCATCTTCTGAAGCGAAAACTTGCAATAAGAAGAGCCTTCCTAAGACACATTCAAGTAAAAATTTGTGCTTTTTCGGAACAAGTTGGCGCCAAAGTCAAGGCCAATTTTTCCGCTCCTCCCATCTAAAAAGTTGCTTACACAACCACAATTAACTATTGCATGAGTTATAAACTTTGGATGTAACCCCAGACCAATACCAACCCACCCCCAAATCTGTTTGCACATTTGAGTAAAGTGCTTTAAACTTCTCCACATTAATCTTTATCCCAGATGCTTTGCAAAAATTCTCCAAAACTACCATTATATTTTGCACTTGTCTCTTTGTAGTTTAACAGAATAAAAACAAATCATTCGCAAACATTAAGTGAGATATTCTTGGTCCCCCTCTAGAAACAGCAACCGACTCCCACAAGCCCAAATCAACCTAATGACTAAAATAGTATGCCAATCTCTTTATACACAAAAAAAAAAGATAAGGTGATATAGGGTCTCCTTACCTAAGACCCCGACTAAGAGTCAAATCATTCAGACGATTCCCATTCTAAAGAATAGACAAGCAGGAAGTAGTGACATAATTCATAATCAAATTAATTGTAGGACTAAAAAAACTAAAGTTCTGAAGGGTATGGGCAAAAAATCTCCAGTCAACTCTGTCATAAATTTTCTCCAAATCAATCTTAAAGGTCAAGGTGCCTTTCTTGGATTTAATCTTCTTTATCAAGTAGAGAACTTCTTGCGCAATAATGATGTTGTCAGGAGTTCCTCGTTTCGGAATAAACCCGTCTTGAAGCAGGCCAACAATCTCCATAAGATGAGGACGTAGCTTATTAACAAGGACTTTCATGATGATCTTGTAAACCACATTGCAGAGACTAATCTGCCTAAAGTCCTTCATAGATACCGACTTTTTAACCTTCGAAATAAGAACCAGTAGAGTCTCCATCATCCTTGTATCAAGAACAATACCGGAGAACGCCTGCTTAATCATATTCCAAACATCAGGACCAATGATCTCCCAATATTCTTTGAAGACAAAAGCTTGAAACCCATCAAGACTCTGAACTTCAAAAGAATTTATGTGAAAGCACAATATGATTATTGAAGAGAAAAGAGACACGTATTTTGGTAACTTCACTGAATTCCTTACTAATGACGATGTTGAGAATGACATCTTACAGCCGGAGTTAGGCGAAGAGCTTTTTACTCCTGAGAAATACATTTAAAGAAATGTCAAACTTCGTGATAGATAAAAATATCATAACTACAAGCAGACTTGGTTGAGCATATCTAGTAGTTCACAATGCTTAATAAGTTAAGTTTAGGATTTTATATATATATTATGTTGTATTTGTTATTATTTTATTTATGTAATATCTCAAATATGCTATGTATTTTTTAATGTTGTTATGCTTGATTAGATAATATATTTAAAGTCTATTTTATTAGTGCGTAATATCTTTTATATACAGTATATAATTATTAATTCAAATAAATGACCATTTGTATCCATGAGAGATGAAAACACTGACATTTGTACCCGTGAAAGCTCGAAACTAATCTTGTACCCATGATAGATGCTGTCCGTCTGACAAAAGTACCCTGGCTTGGATCTGAGCTTGGTTCGTGGATTTTTGAACCTACGTGGCACTCCCACCCCCCCCCCCAAAGCCATATCTGAGCCAACCATTCACCATCATCGTCTTCATCTTCTTCACCATCATCCCCATCCATCACTGTCTCTTCCCAGCCACCATAACCTCCATCACCATCACCTCAGCACCGCCACAGCCACCTCCCTTCACCACAACCTCCGACGACAACCCACACCGCCGCGCCCCTTTCTCTTCTTCCCCTCTTCTCACCTCTGCTGAGCCCAGAAACCACAGCGCCGGCTCCTCCTCTCCACCAAAGCCCAGAGCGGCAGCGGCCACCTTCTCCATTCCTGGGTCTCCTCTCGTCTGCCACCAAACAGCCGCGACACCCAACCTTCTCCGCAGCGTCCTTACGGCGTTCCAACCCGTCACCACTCCCCTGTCCGAACCCTAGCTCCGCCAACCATCATCGTCGGCCTCTACGAGCCACCGCAACCCTCTTTCCTTTTCTCCCCTTTGCGTGTTCTCTGTCTTCCTCAGCCACACCAACGAACCGGCCACCTTCTCCTCCCTCTCTCTCACTGGCCGAACCGCCGCACCGTTGACGAGCCACAGCGACACCGACGATGAGCCCCTTTCCCCCTTTCTTCTTCCTTCTCTGTCATCCCGTCTCACCATCGCGAACCAGCCTAGCACCTTCGCAATTCCAACCCCGTTTTCCGTTCTCCCATGGAACGACCAGAACAGGGTGCAGCCCCTGTGTCTTCCATCCCCTCCGTTTTCCCCTATTTCATGGCTGCGTTCACTCTCCACTGCTGCAATTGAAGCAGTGCCACTACCAGGCCACCGCTTCTGTTTGTTTTGATTTAGGTTTGTTTTGATTCATGCTACTGTTTGAAAAGTTTGCTGTTTTAATTCTGCTGTTTGAAAATTTTGGCTTGTCTGATGCTGTTGGGAGCTTTGGTGGGGTGGGAGTGCTACGTAGGTTCGAAAACCCACGAACCAAGCTCAGATCCAAGCCAGGGTATTTTTGTCAGACGGACAGCATCTATCATGGGTACAAGATTAGTTTTGAGCTTTCATGGGTACAAATGTCAGCGTTTTTATCTCTCATGAATACAAATGGTCATTCATTCTTATTAATTCTGTAATTTTATATTTTTATTTTAGTTAAGTTTTTGTAATTTAATTAAAATTATTTGATTTAATTAAAAATAATATAAATTTTAAATTGAAATAAGATCGAATATTAAAATGACAAATTTTATATTGAGTTTAAAATTAATTTTTATAATATATAATTTTATAAATATTTATGTGATATTTTATGCGACTTAAAATAAAATTGAATTGTCACCAAAAAAAATAAAATTGAATTAAAATTAAACATTAAAGATGTTTTAAAAATGACCTTCAAACTCTATTTATTCTTCTAACCTGTTTTCATATAGTTTTTTTTTTTTTCCCTTAGAGGTTAATGGAAGGTCTAATTATAAGTAAAACACTAAAAGAATACTAAAAGTAAAAGAAGTGTGTGGAGGCAAAGAATTTTAGTTTAGTGCAAGATCTACTTATAAGTAAAACGATTAAAAATTAATCGTAAAAGAAGTGTGAGGAGGAGATTTGGATTCTCTAAAGTTTAAATTTTATTTTAGAGAATAAAGTGTAATCTTTTATCTTTGAATAGTTTTTCTTTTATATTTATTTTTGGTCCCACCTATAAAATTAATGGTAAGAGATTACACTTTACTTTATAAAATAAAATTCAAATTCATGCAGAGATCGGAAAAAAAAGAAATCCTTCGTCGCTTAGTTCCATGGAGAGGAAAAAGATATTCTCTTGCGAGCATTATTATTATTATTATTGGAAGAGTCCAAGTTTGACTATTGCACTGTTTTTTTCTGGGGCTCAAATACGTACCCAAACCAAGAAAAGAAATTAACGCCAAATATGTCATGTACAAAGAAAAGGCGCGTTTTCTTGTTTGGATGCAGAAAGAAAGACAAGAGGAAAATGATGATAGGGGTAAAGAAAACGAATATGAATTTTGATTTTGGTACTTCAGAGTGGTTAAGATGTGTTTACAACTTTTTATTAGCCAAGCTTGACCAGGCAACGTCAATAATGCATGAACCTATTCTAAGTAACCACAATTTAGTGGATACCAATTTCCGTGTAAGACAATGTGGTTCCGCGTCACTCGTTATCGTAGATTAATAGTTACGAGAACCGAATGGATAATTGATCTGATCGTATAATTGGATTATTGGAATTTGGATCACTGATTTATTCGCTTGATGGGGTTGTAATTTAATAAAAATGTAAAATTTAAAAAATAGATTTAAAAATAAATATTAGAATACATCTCTTTACAATAAAACATATTAGTAAAATTCAAGTATTACTATTTAGATATAATTGGTGAAAAAAATAATAAATTAATCATTAATATAAAATATTTTCTCAATTTAAATTAATAAGAGATAACAAAAGATAACATAATCGATTTCTAAGTGTATTTGTGATGAAGATATTTTTAAATTAAAATTCTAGCAAAAAAAAAGAAAAATTCATCTAAAAAATTTTTAACAACAAATTCAACAACAAAATTCAACTGAATGATGATTTTTTAAAAAAAAAAAAGTTTAGCTAAGTGATTATTTCAGCAAGTCAACAACAGGTTCAAGATTTAGTGATGATAATGAGTAATAAATTCAACGTTAATGATTTTTAGCAACAAACTCAAGGTTCAATCACTAATAAATTCAAACTTCAACCACTAATAAATATTTAACTAAGTGATTCTTCGGTAAGACAGCAACAAAAGTTCAATCACTAACAAATTCAACTTAGTGATGATTTTCAGCAACAATAAAAAACTAGCTTAGTAATATTTTTAGTAACAAATTATTCAAGGTAACAAATTCATGTCAGTGATGATTTTCAACAAAAAAAAACTAATTCAGTAATATTTTTAGCAATAAATACACCTTTCAGCAACAAAATCAAAGTGCAGTGATAAATTATAGCAACAAAACTAAAACAGAAAGAACAGAAAAATTTTTTGGAACTCACCAAATCGGGTTCTGGTTGTGTGAAGGAAGCTGACGGCGGGAAGGAAGCTGACAGTGAGGAGGAAGCTGACGGCGAGACTCGTAGCGAGAAGACGACAATGACAGCCAGTCCCAAAACCTGCTGCTTCTGCCTCTGGAGATGACAGCACAAGGAAGGTGTGCGATTGAGTGCGAAACGGTGACGAGACAAAGAGGGACGAAAACGACCAATCCTGAGACCTACTTCTTCTGCCGCGGGCAACGATGAGCGCAGGGAAGATGCGCTAGCACGACCCAGTGCGACAAGGTGACGATTGACAACACAAAGACCGATGACGAGCTTGAGGGGAGACTGGAGACGAGAGAGGAAGAGAGCTTGAGTGCGAGAGCCAGTGAGCCATAGTGAAAGAGATGAGAGAGCTCGAGCTTCAGGCCTCAAGGAGAGTGTGATGAGACGAAGGAGGATAGGGCTAGGTTAAAAGCGTTTGAACTTTTGATGAAGGAAAACGGCTTCATTTTCGAAATTTTTTAAAAAATAATTAAGCATGACCTGGTCTAGATTATGTAAACCGAACAGATCACCGATTTTGATGAAAACCACATGGGTCAAACCGATTTTAACTAGGTCTGTTGCTTGGATAGTTCAAAGGGTGA
The DNA here is from genome assembly GCF_014773155.1 of Arachis stenosperma. Taxonomy (NCBI): domain Eukaryota; kingdom Viridiplantae; phylum Streptophyta; class Magnoliopsida; order Fabales; family Fabaceae; genus Arachis; species Arachis stenosperma. The sequence goes on along the minus strand of NC_080386.1, from coordinate 11,742,900 downwards.
CTTGGCCTAACCAGATAATCGGGTGATCGGATTTTCAGTCGAACCGATTGGGTTGGGCTGGATTTGATAACTATGCTCCTAATTACACTAGTACTTTTTTAAAGAAAGTACAAGAGCAACTCCACAGGTAGAAATAGATAAGGTCTTGCCACACTTTACTCTTAACATATAAGTTTGTAAGTCTAGTATATAGTTCGTTATAAATTATGTTTTAAATATTAAATTTGGCTTGTTATTGAATTTAACCTGACTTAAAGTCTATTAAAAAGTTTGATATATACAATTTTTTATTAAAAATAAAAATAAAATTAAAAGTTTTATTTTTAATTTTAAAAAATTATTTATATGCACTGCCATCGTGGTATCACGATCGAACGACTTAGACTACACATGTTGAAACAATATGTTAAATTAAGTAATAATGACATTATATTTCAAAGACAAATGAACTAAATAACAAAATGAAACAAGTTATATACCAGCCTGGCCTTTGTTTTCATCAAAGTCGCTGACCCACCAGTATACTTCGATGACCTGAGCGATGCCTTGTTGGCTCTGTTTGTGAGATGACAATACCTGAACCCGTCATCAGTCTCCCAATGGACGTACAATTCCTTCTTAATGTTTGGGAGGAGCCAAATAGTAAGGTGGTCACACGTACGTTCTCCATCATCTACTGAAGTCGCCTAACCATATGATGGTCGAAGATCTTTTTCATTATGGTATCGTGAGTCTTGTCCTATGTAAATTTTTCATGTTCAAAGAAGTATTTATCACTAGTTAGTCAAAGTATACCATATTAAACAAAATAGAAGATGTAAAGTAGCTAAGGCTTAAATATGTTGAGTTCTCACCGCCTACTTCTGAAACCATCGTTCTCTGGTCTTAGCAGGAATCTTTTTGTAGCTCGGTCATGGGTGGTCGCATCAACTTAATGACATTAGTTCACTCCTGTGTACATGCATTGTTATTTGGCATAAACCTATCAATGAAAAACTTAAGATTAGTAGTTTAACTGAAATTTGAACTTCAATCATATTTAGAATTTTTAGAAATTTTGACAGAGTTTCGTCTATAATTAGAAGGCGCCTACAACTCTATCCGTCAACAATTCGCTTAAACAATTCACAAACAAACCATTCTGGCAATATACAACACAAAATCAGCAGCAATATCCATCAATAATCAGGAATTCTCAAACACTTTCAGAAGTTTAAACCTACTAACATAAATCGAACCTATTTTAACAACCTAAATCCATTAAAATTAGAAAATTGAATCTAACTAAAGTAAACTAACTACACTGTATTTAAAACACATTAAAATAGTACACAAGCCGTCAAACCGTCTGGCCAAATCGTCATCCATACGACAGGCGGTGGTAGAGGCAAATCTGGCTGGGATCCGTGAGATGAATCCGGCACTGCGATGTCGATCGCTGGAGGTGTCATCGCCATCGAAGTCATGGGCTGCTGAGCGGATGGAGGTGGTTGAGGAGTCCACACTAGTGAATTTGTCGGACAACTTCCTAGTGGTAGGGTGGCGCAGCAGAAGGAGCCATGTAGTTGGGGTTAGAGACCAGGATGAATGGCTGATCATGTGGCCCCATTGCCTGTGACATCCCAAGGATAGTTGGCGTAAAGGGAAATGACTGAGAAGTCCTGAAGGTACCAGTAGACACCCTCCCTCTACCCCAACCACGAGGTCGATTCGTTACACATCTGCCTGTCGTCATGTCTATAAAGAACTGGAAAACAAACACATAGGTCACAAAAACAATATAAAGGAAAAACAAGAACATTCGCAAGTTAAAACAAACAAAGAAGTCAACAAGAAGTAAAACGAAATTCATGCATCATAATCGAGTGTTTGTGAAGTGGAATGATGAATGACAAACAAAGAAGTATATCAAAGCAAAGTGCACAAACTTAATAATCAAAGCAATAATCAATATGAACAAGCATCACCATGTATCGGTGTTCCTACATCAATAGTATCAAAGGAGTACAATATTCATTTGATTTAATTTTAAAACAAACTTACATAGCATAAAGTACAAATTCTGGGTACACTTACAAATTATGAATGTGTGTTAGCTGAGTTTATAAAATAAACAAATTGCAACAAACATCCAAAAGTATGAGCATTTGTCATTCACTATAAATTTCGACAATTTTATTCTCAAATCCAATTTTATGTGGACCTATTATGACTACTTAGCTCTTATCCAACAAAAGCTAATCAACATATAATGAGAGATAAGGACATTTTTTAACCATAAAAAAGACACGTAGATTATTATTCATTGACATTTCAACTCTAACCCTTCCCTAATCTACAAAAAACACTTATAAAGAACCCCGACAAGAATAACAGGAATCAGGTGAAAACCAAGTTCACAGATCCCAAACCTTAACTCATTTATTAATTAAAATTGTGTCAACAAGAACACCCTAACAATAGAAAATAATATATAATATAAAGAGGAAACAAGAAAACCTAGAAGCAGAAAACAAAAGTGAAAAACGAATACCTAAAATGACGAGGGGTACTTTGGATGAGCGTGATGTCGCTACCGTTCTTGGAGGTGTAGGAGGTGAATGTAGGACGGTCACCATGGCTATTCCTTCTGATGTCGTTGATACAAGACGCTCACCGTCGAAGTTGCATCGAAGCTCACCTGAGAGGGGGCTGCCGAATGAGGGGACTGCTATCGGAGATAGGAGAGGCGAGAGGGTTAGAGAGAGTGAGAAACGAGAGGGTGAAGAAAGATAGTCTAATTCAAAATCAGTGGGAGATGGGGTTGCTGGAGGGGGCTGCAGGAGATGGGAGAGATGAGAGGGTGAAGAGAGAGAGAGAGAGAAAGAGATTGTAATTCAAAATGAGGGGGGAGAGGGTTTCCGACTCAAATTCAACGAGTGACCAAAACACAACGATCCATTAATTAGGTTTACTATCGAAAAAATCTGACGGTAATTATCGTGCCAATTTTTCTTTTTTTTTCCTCCCACTATTACGAACAAATTTGCCGTCGAAAACTCGAATTCGTCGGTAATTGTTTTGCCTAACGAATTTATTGTCAAATTTTTCGATAAATCTGCCGCTAACTTGTGAAACTAAATCCGACTGTACTCAGCGTTATTCTTGTAGTGATCTTCCCTCATTTTTTCGTCTTCATTCTCTTGAAGTATCACTTTCAACAATTGAACTCCTCACCCCATAACTACTGAGCTCTCGCACAAAATATTAGGAGAGACTAAATCACAAACTTAACCATTAAATACACACAAGTTATTTATTTATTATTGTTATTATTTTGTTATTGTAATTATTTAATTTTCTTAAGATGAAATTATTAAAAAAAGTATATAATTTATTAATATTATTTTCTAGCTTTGATTAGTATTAATCAAATTAGTTGTTAGTTGATTATGATTAGTTAAAAAATATGATTTGTTGTAGTAGCTATAGTAATAGTACTAGTGTTAGTGTTAGTTAATTGTTGTTAGTATATATTATTAATTAATTATTAGTATATATTTTTAATAATTTTAGTTTTATTTATAATTTTTTTTTCAAAAACAGAATTATTTAATAGTTGCTATTACATATTTTTAGTGATTTAGTTTTTATGTTAAAAAATTATTAAAATATATTAGCTTTGATTATTATTAATGATTAGTATTTATTTTTAGAATTTTTTGTTTTACATAAAATATTAGAAGTTTCAATTATTATTAATTTATATTTTTAGTTATTTTAGTTTTATTTAAAATATTTATTAATAAGCCAACGAGCTATAACTCAAATGGCATAATTTTTCTATACTCATTTAAAAGTTGTAAGTTCGAGTTTTCCTATTTTTTAGAAAAAAAATTATTTATCAATAAAACTGAACTATTATCAATTGTATGTTACATATTTTTAGGGTTTTGTCTTGTATTTTACTTATTTATTAAAAAAACATAATAATTATTAATTTTAGCATATATTTTTACTAATGTTAGTTTTATTCAAAATATTTATTAAAAAAAGAAAAGCAAAATTCTTATTATTAATGGTTAGGATATATTTAGTAAATTATATTTTATTTTAAATCCTTAATTAAAAAACAACAGTATTATTAATTATTAGCATATGTTGTTAACTAGGGTTAGTTTTACTTTCAATATTTGTTAAAAAATAGTAAAATTATTAATTGTTATTCTTAGCAACGATTAGTGTACATTTTTAGTAATTTTAGTTTTATTTTGCATATTTATTAAAAAAACAAAATTATTCTTAATTTTCAGTATATGTTTTTATATATTGATTATAAAAGATTAATTACTAGTAAATAGAATAGAGTTATCATTAATTATTAGTATAAAATTTTTTATTGTAAAATTTAAAAAAAAACAAAGATGAGAAAACATGACACATGCTGAAAACTATATTATATAATATCTTCGATATCCCGTATATATAAGTAACTTTCGTATTTACAATAGCGGTTAATAATTAACAATTAATTTAGTAATATCAATTATTAGAGTTTGTAATAATTTAGCAATTATTAATTATAGTTGTTACTAAATTGAGTAGTTAGTAATTAATATGAATATTAATTTATAATGGTTATTAATTAGTTACAATTATTGACTGTTAATTATGATTTTTGTTTCATAGCACAAAAAATGTGTACAACAGACGCCTAAATTAAATAGACTCATATAATGTCAAGTTGGAGGAACAATTACGAGAGAGTGAATTTTATCATATATCTCATATTAGGAGGATTATAACTCACACAGTTTCATAATAAATGCATTAGTTGAAAGGTGGCGTTTTAGGACCACACTTTTCATCTTCCACACTACAAGTGCACGATTGCATTAGAAGATGTCGCCATGATTCTTTGACTCTAACTTCTCGGCCGAACGACCACAGAGAAAATGAAATCAAGTTGTCATGGTTCCGCAACTTAAAATGGCGCCTATGTGGCGCCTTTATTTGACTAAGTGACTGAGTAAGAAAATGTATGTAAAATGCCACATAATATTACTATTTGGTATGACATTGTTCAGTGCCAAATTTGATATAACTGTGTACTGGAAGTATTTTTCATTGTTTCACCAGTTTTTTGAGATTAAGAAGTCTAATTAGAGTTCTGCATGCCTTGCACACATGTATCGTTTATTATGTCGGATGGTCTTCTAGCGTTGCTCCTTTTATCGACCTGGTTACGCATGCTGTCAATAGAATATCTGCATATTAACTTTCTACTTGCTTGTATAATAATAATAATAATAATAATAATCTGTAGACATATTTAGGCTTGGTTTGGTAAAGCTTTTTGAAGATGTGCTTGTGCTTTTTAAAAGTTCAAGCTCCTCATTTTGTGTTTGGTAAATAAAAAAGATCATGTGCTTGTGCTTGCAGCTTTTAAAAGATCGGGATACTTTTAAAAGCATCTAGGATAGAGCTTTTCAAAGTTGGCTTGTACTTTTCAAAATTTAAAAGTCTAATATAACCTCATATGTTAACTAATTTTCAAATTTAATACTTGTATTTATGTCTATTATAGTATTTTTAAATTTTAAAAGCTATTTTACCAAACACAATTGATGTTGCTTATATTTATTAAAAGCTATTTTTGATTTGATTTACCAAACATAAATGCTACAACTTTTAAAAAGCCATCTTTTAAAAGTTAATTTTTATAAGCTACTCTTGAAAAGTAAAAACTTTACCAAACTAAGCCTTAGAAAACTCCAGTACATATATGGCATCAAAATTCAATGTATGCATAAAAAATGGTCTACTAATACATTTGCAACATCTGTCACATCTCTCTCAACTATTATGTCATCTTTCTCTACATTTTTAGTTGGACCAACAATTTGATAATTGCTTTCAAACTCTTTTTCGCTTTCAGTATTATAACACGCCGAGTCTACGTTAGGCTTCAAAAAATCAACATTAACGATTTCCTCAAATTCAACATATAACTGGATAATTGAAGCTTTTATGCTCTAGTTTGATGATAGGTTGAAAACATCCATTACATACTTGCTTCATCAGCCACTTGCATTATTTAAAATTGAACGAGACCACCAATTAGTCAAATACTAGCACAGATTGTCTGTACAAAATATTTGTCACTTTCTTCAACACTTGATGATCTACGCTTTAAGAAAGTACACTCCTAAATCCTTCGTATATTATGGAAAAATGAACAACAATAACACATGACCATTATAGTATACTTTTAAACTAATATAACCCTCTATTTTATACACTCTTTAACTCATTCAAAAGTTTTTCACTCTCTCAACATGCAGAATAACCCAAGACCTCTTTCAAAATGAAAAACAACTCTACCTCTATTTTCCACAATGCATTTCTGTAAGGTTTTTTTCAATAACAAAATAAAAAAATTATTATTTTCCCAAACATGATTTTTGGACTTCAATTTTTTAAATATAATTTTTTTTGTCATTTAAGTAAGTTCGTCGGACTCCAGCAAACTCTATAAAAATTTGCAAGTTCGCCTAACCCCCGACGAACTCTATAAATTTTATAGAGCCGGCGAACTCCACTCAAATTTTTTGAAACACGCACTTTTAATCCATATCATTGCCTAGAAAATAGTATATAGATCTACAAACAATATATAGGAGTATACAAAAATACAGGCATAACAAGCATGGCTTCTTCAAGGATTTTTTAAATTATAAATTAAAAAAAATAAGCCATGACAATGGCAACCATTGTTATCGTCTCTAAAAATACATAGGTACATCGGAAAAAATCATATTTAACAAAAAAAATTTAATTATAAATTTAAAAAAATAACTATTTTCCAAAAATAATCCACTTCAAATATATCAAATTGGAAAGTTAACAATGGTAACCATTATCATTATTTCTAGAGTACATAAGGCTGCGTTTGTTTACAAAGACAGGACACTAAGACACAAAATCGTGTTTGGCAGATAAGACATAGACAGAGACAATGTGTACAGAGACATTGAATTAGTGTATTTTGTGTCCATCCTGACAGAAAGGACACGAAGACACTAACAAGAGACACAACTTATTTTTATTTTTTCTTTCATTATTCTTGTTAATTTTTCATAATTATATTTTTTATTGTCATATTTTTCATCTCAAATTTTTTGAATGAAAAAAAATGAGAATAAATTAATTTTTCATAATTTGTTCTAGTTTATAACCAAACAGAATACAAAAACACAAAATTTTGTGTCTCTGTCCATCAATGTCTTGTTCTGTTTTGTTGTTCTCAGTGTCTTATTCTATCCTGTTCTTAAAAACAAACGCAGCCTAAGAGTACACAAAAGTATACAGGAATAACAATCCTTGTTATTTTTGGAAAATAGTTATTCTTTTAATTTATAATTAAAAAAATCCTTGTTAAATAGAGTTTATTCCTTTGTATCTATGTATTTTTAGAGACGATAACAATGGTTGTCATTGTTAAATATGGCTTTTTTTTTTAATTTATAGTTAAAATTTTTTTTGAAGAAGTCATGTTTGTTGTGCGTGTATTTTTGTGTACTCCTGTTGACCTAATATTGGTTGTAGATCTATATACTATTTTCTAGACAATGAGTAGAGTTCGCCAGGGGTTAGGCGAACTCTATAAAATTTATAAAGTTCGCCCCCGGCAAACTTGCCAATTTTTATAGAGTTCATCGGGGTCCGGCGAACTTGCTTAAATGCTAAAAAAAAAATCGTATTTAGAGAATTAAAGTCTAAAAATCATATTTAAGAAAATAATACATTTTTTATTTTATTATAGAATGATTTTTTTATACAACACCATCACTTCTTTTATAGTTAGTTTTATATTTTCTTATATATGCGAGTAAAAAATACCATTGACTTTTTCAATTTTACTGCAAATATGTTAGTGACATTTTAACCAATTTTTTTTTAAATTCATTAAACTAACAAAACGAGAGTGCCACTTTTTATTTTCATAATTTATAAAAAAAAGTTAACCACAAAAGGGCAATGCCATTTTTTTATTATAAATTTTTTAAAAAATGTTTTTCTATGTAAAATGGCGATGTCGTTTTTTTTTAATTAATTCAAAAAAATTGCTTCACACAAAACAACACTAACGTTTTGTGTCTTTTGATCATAATAGTGTTAAACTCACATGAAACAAAAACAACGTAGAATACACATCTTTCAGCAATATCAAAAAAATTGAGCCATCATTTTCTGCTTTGACTAGCATGATTATAAACTTGGAATGAAAAAAAAAAAAAACATGTAAGAGAATATTTTCCAATATATATATAGTGGTTAACTCAATGTATTCATATAATGGACACTATAAATGACGCTTGAAACCAAAAGCTTTATCCTCTGAGCCGCTGGATAAGGCACTGAACAACATTGTAGTTTGGTACCAAGAAACACTTGGTACAAAGACCTTTATATAAAATGAGTCTATTTAAGTTGCACGCTACATGCCTATAATGTAACTAATCCACATTAGCTTAGGTTCAAAACCCATTAGTATTGTTTCTGGTTGTAGCCATAGCAATTAGCAAGCTCCTTTAGATTTTAATTCCGTTATCTTAAAGGTGCGTTTTCTGTATAAACAATATGGCATAAATCCCTTTCTGTTTTAGTTTATCACTAAGTGCCACCATGATCTAAATGCGACAGTTTGCAAACACAATCATGCTGTTAGTGCCCTCTTGCTACAGAACCACACCACTATTAGAATTTGGGATTGTTTATAAGAGTTGGGCTCACCACTACTTATTGAGCATAAACTAAACCATAATGTGTCTTTCTCAAAGCAACTAGAAAGTAAACGAGGGATTGTAAAAGCAAGAAGGTAAACATCATAAACTAAGTTTTTTTTTTAAATAAAAAATAAAAGAACAGGACAACTAAATCTCTGAAAAATTGTGTAAACCACTAATACATCTTTGATCTTTCTGTTAGTCATTCTTTAACTTCCGTCAAACTCATGCCTATATCTATATGTGTAAACTGTAAACACATGGACTTGACAAATGTCAATGGAGGACTAACTAAAGAATGTGACATGACCAACGTTAACAATCCCTAGGGACTCAAATGTCCTATTATTTTTTCAGCAGACGTAATATATTTCACAAAATTCTTCAAGGATTTAATTGTCTTATTAGTTATTACTCCTTTTTTTCCCTTAACCCCTGCGATTAAAAAAGGCACAATTCTATTGATGTCTCGCATAGAAATTCTATTAAACCCAAAAGTGCTCTTAATCAAGCGCAATCGAATACATCATAATACATAGTGCAAAATTTCTACCATAGATTGATAAAAGCAAAGCTGTTTCCTTGAAGAAATAAGTAACCATAAGACTCTAATCAAAAAGTGACATTCCAAAATCTTCATCGTCTTCTTCCTCAACCTTTTCTTCCTTCTTCGCTGCAGCCGGGGCGGCCTCAGCAGCTGGGGCAGCTCCTCCTGCGGGAGCAGCTGCAGCCACTGCACCACCTCCAACAAACACCGCACCACCCACAACCACCTGAGTAAACAAGGCCAAATTCACATCCTAACATTATTCATCAAGCATATTCACACAGAACAGACTGCAAATTGCACTTTCAGTTATACAGGAGAATGAAAAAAGGACAAAGGAACAAATATAATACACACAAAAACAGAGCAAAGGAAACCAGCTTCACTATAGCCGTAGAGCAGTTTTTCGAAAATGTGGTGTAGCACCAATATGGCAGCTCTTTGACAACACAGTTGATTTTAAATTGCAATCCACACACAATCCAAATTTAAAACCATCGCAGTTGCAGTTACCAAAACTGGACATAGTTGCAGGAGAAAACATGCTATATTATAAACAAGTCAAGATTTTAGGAGTGATTTGGATAAAAAGGCACAGGCTTTCACAAGACAGTTCTACTGTGCCTAAAATACTAAAACTATTATTATCGATTTGGTTCTAAACCTCAGTTTCACACCAGAGGCATTCCATTCTATTCCTATGAATCCTATAACATGACACACAAAACATAAGAATAACTTCTTACTCTTTTTTCACTTTAAAGATAGCTCATACTAGTAATTTCATGACACAACAAAATTCACCCAAAAAAAAAAAAAATTTCATTCTTAGTCCCTGAAATTTTGAAATATAAATTTAGTCTCTGAAGTCACATTTCACAGATCAATTTGGTCCCTAAAATGACCCGTGAAAGGACTAAATTGACCTGCAAAGACTAATTTATCAATGCTTCATAGAACTTACAATTTATCTACGATTCACAAAATCCATCAAATCATCAACGAAAATCAGCATGATAAAAACCTAATTAATCTTTTTTCCTAAAAAAAATTCTAAGAATCAAAACCAGCTAATAGAAACAAACAAAAAAAAGGTTGATTGATTCGAATAGAACATTCGAGAAGATGCTAAACGAGATCGAGAAAGAGTACCTGGAAAACGGCGGAGGAAGGGGTAACTATGGAGAAAGAGGATTGAACGGCGCCAGATGAATCGACTGCGCAGACGGCCTTAACGAGCTTCCGTTGGATTTCGAAGGTGTCGGAAGACGACTCCTCGATGTCGCCGTTATGCTGCTTCGCCGTCCATTCTCCGCCGGATTTGCGAAGCACGAAAGTGAAAACTCCCATTGCTGTCTGCTCTTTTCTTTTGCGAGGAAACGAAAGAAACCTTCTCAGTCAGTGTTACGCCTCTCTCGACTGCGGGTTTATTATGAGCTGGGAACCCTAATACATTGGAGTTAAATGACAGTTTAGCCCCTAGTTTCTGTTAAGGAAAAAATAAACGCCGTCTGTGGGGATCGAACCCACGACCACGTGGTTAAAAGCCACGCGCTCTACCGCTGAGCTAAGACGGCTCATGTTGGCATTTTGATTGTTATTTATATTTAACTCCAACATTATCATGGGCCTGTTAAACCCCATTGTTAGAAAACGTATTGACCTTCTGTTTAGATTTAGATCCAGAAAAAAATACATTTAATTTTATTATATCTTGTAAATATAATATTCAATATTTATTTGTAATAGTTCAAATGACATAATTTTTCTATACTTAATTAAGAGATTACAGGTTCGAATCTCCTATCTTTGGTAAAAAAAATCCTTACAGACCAATGCTCAAAAAACAAAGAAGATATTGAAAGTTAGGTAGCGGTTTTCCATCTTTGACAAAGAAAAGGTTGTCATTGTTAAAAAGTGTTTGAAAGTGGAGATATGGACACTTAACACATTGTTTTCGAGACAGTTTTTTATACTTTTGTGTCCATTTTTTTGGCATTGAATTCGATGGTTTTATAACGTTTGGACTATTAAACGGTCCCATAACAAAACATGTGTTTTTTAAGTTTTTCAATAACGGTTAAACGGTCCCATAACAAAACATGTTTTGTTATGAGATTATTTAATGGTACAAACGTTCTAACACCATCGAATCTTTTGCCCACTCTTTTATAAATGACAATGATGGACACGGAATTTAAAAGAGTGAATACGGACCTTTTTATAAATTTTGTTTTTCTTTTTGTCCATAGATATTTTTTATTATTCCACTATTAATCTTTCTTATTTTTCTTATTATGAAAAGAAAAATCAAATTTTAGATAAAAAAAATTTAATTTTTTAAATAAAAATAAATTTTGATGTGCAAAAACTAAGTTTTTTTCATGTAAAAACGGATTCTTTTTTAAAACTGATTTTTTTATTTAAAATTAATTTGGCTTATTAACCTAAATAAAATTTTTTATTAATCAAATTTAGATTTATTTTTTTGTTAATCCTAACCATATATATTTTTACATATTAATAATAATTTAAAAATAAAATAATTATATGTATAAATTTTATTTTAATATAAATACTATTATATATTTTTTTATTAAAATTTATGGTCAATTCAAACATTTTTTTTAAATTCCAGTTTGTAATTCTACGTACTCTTATTTTTTATTAAATTAGTTTGTACATCACATGTTTATTTTAATTATTTCATATAATATTTTAGTTTTATCCATATGTATTCAAACATAATGTTAGACATTAGATTAGTGTTTTGTACATAAGGGCTTGTTTGGGTGAGCTTCTTAAAAAAAGATCTTTTTTTCGAGTTATCTTTTTTTAAAAGATCTTATGAAAAAGTAAAAGTAATTTTATGTTTAGGTATCTCATGTAAAAAGATCTTTTTATTTATCAATTATGTTTGGGTATAACAATATAAAAGTACTTTTTGTTTATTTATTATATGAAAAACATCTTTTTTTTTAAGGAAAAAAGATCTTTTAAAAAAAGATGTAAATTACAGCTTCTCAAAAAAGATATTTTTCTGATTTTTCTAGTGCTTTTACTTTTACTACTAAAAATTTGCCAAACACACTAAAAAATAAAAAAAGATCTTTTTTCAATAGAAAAAGATATTTTTTTATCAAAATAAGCGCATAGTATCCAAACACAATACACAAATAATCATTTTTAGTGTCTCCATCCTATTATCTCTGTCTAGTATCATGTTCTGTCTCTACAAACAAACGCAGCCAAGAGACATGCGCGCGTGTGTCTCTTGATTAATGTCTTGATTTATTGTTAATGATAGAAGATATGTTAAGTAGATTTCAAGTACTCTGCTAAGGTTAGGCAAAAGTAATTCTAATTATTCAAATTTCACAGTCTCAATTGACTGATGTCGATCCAAACTCAATATGGCCACGAATGTTGTTCAGAGGCAGACAGAGAAGGAGTATGAAGGAAGAAGAGGATATTGTCAACGTTAATGAAAAAGATAATTTAAATTGGGGTAAAAAGATGTTTAAGAGTCTTCTCGGAAGGATTCTTGCAGACCGATCTTTTTCAAGAGACATCATAGACGCAACATGCAAGTTATATGGAGACAGTAAGAGGGGTTTAGGGTTACAGACGATGGAGGAAATCTATTTCAATTTTTCTTCGGTGATAATAAAGATAGAGAACACAACAATTAAGAGGTTCAAATTAGCGTTGACATCACAAAACCGGGAATAGTTGCTGCCAAATGCATCAGCCCATAATCGTGTTAATCACCCCATCTTATTATAACTGTGAAAAATACAACTCTGGTAACTTGTCTTATTTCACATTTCAAATTTTTGCAAATAATTACAAAAAAGGGAAGAAATTAGGCATCAGCAGTGACAACCATTTTTATTTTGTTCTTGGGACTGCAGCTTAGTACAAATAGCGCACTTCCATGCGCTTCAACCGCCGTTGATAACGCACCCTGTGATATTACCACGTCACTTCCACTCCACAATTCAGTGCCCTCACAAGAACTTAAGTCTGTGCCTGGAAGAACTTTAGCAATGTCTGATATCTGGGCAGATATCACAGTCTTCTGCTCATTTAGATTGAAGAAAGCAACATAGACTTCTCCTACACATAGATTATACAATATAATATAAAATAGTAGTTAGAAAAGATTGTTGAAAGCATAAACCAATCTAATTTGAGTATTTGACCAAGTTTTTGCTAACACCTACACGGGTAATATGGTAATATGCAAAATTATCTTTTGGCAAAACTGGAAAAGGGTAAAGTATGTTTTGTCATTGAGTTGTGATTTTCTTCAAAAATACTTATAATGTTTAATTTCATTCAATTTTCTCATTAACGTTTTCGATTTGTGTCAAAATTACTCGTAAACATCAATTCCATCTAAAACGTTAGGGATAAAACAAAAATATTCAAGAATAATTTTGACACGAATTGGAAACATTTGGGACTGAATTAAACTAAATGTTTATGGATATTTTTAAAAAACATTACAAACAAAAAGTATATTTTACTCTTTGGAAAAAAATTATTTTGTTTAAGTGCTTGTATTTTATTTTGGCAGCAACAAACCATTTCTTCCGGTTGCAATCCAAGAGCGAAGCCCATCGGAGTTAATAGTAGCTGCAAGAATGACACACTTGCTCCATGAATAATAAATATAAAAGGAAAGAAAAAATCACAACTTGAACAACTAGCACAAATCATAATCATTATAGAAAGTGCTTTCTATACATATATATACAGATTTTCACCTTTGACAGGCTCCATTGTTGCACATAGGCCAGAATAACTATTTTCCAGCGTCCCATTAGAGTTCAGTTCCCACATCTGTCAAAGACTGCATAACTCAGCTTCCAATAGAATCCACAAATATGAAGAAAATATAAAAAACAAGGCTATTTAATAGTCATAGGAGAAAAAACTAAAAATAAAAAACAGCAGGCATGATTGGGACAAAAATCGCAGTACACAAAGACATGATTATCCAGAGAAGAGTGCAGTAATTGCACATTGGCTAACAGGTTACGAGATTCTTACCCAGGAGTATTCCTAAAGGAAAAAAGGACGTGCATGTTACAGTTGTACAGATTAAGTGTGGAGTGTGGACTATATAATATACCTGATTTGCATCCCATTCGCACGGAGAAAATGCGTGTCTAACGAACTCGTTAGAAGTAAGCTTTCTTCTAGGAGAAGCATCCAAGCAAAATTTTATTCTATTGGCTGCAACTAAATGATATTTCCTTCCAAGGTTCAGTTGGGACAAACTCTCTTCAATACTGTAACCAAAATAGAACAATAATGATGCAGTTAGTAATAAGTAATAAAAAATCAAAGTTGAGCACATGGAACAGAGAAGACTAAAGCATGATTACAATTTGAAGTGAAGTTTTCTCTTGTTTACACAGAAAGCTGCCAAAGGTTTGTTTCTGAAAGTCCCTTTCCAACAGATCCTTTCAACATCTTGGTCAACAGTTTCACTAGTCCAAGCACTTGCCTTCGGATCAGAGCAGTTAGTGAGACCTAATGAATGTGTATATAAAGTCTTTGTTTCTTTGATATATCTTCTCATTTGCCCTCCAAGATCTTGACCTTCACTCCTCAAGCTTGTGATATAAGGAAACTGTCATCATAACAAAAGTGATATAATGATAATACTCGAGAAATGCTAGATAAACAAATCATTTTTACAACCAAGCCCAACCAGGTCTTTCTTCTTAAGAAAAACAAGAAGTGTGAACTCACGCTCACATGTGTGGGTGATTTTTGTTGTGCCAATAAGCTATTGGACCAACTTGGTTGAACTTGATTACCAAAATGACTTGTTTATGTAGCATCGCTGATTATACTGATTCGATCTCCCTCCCCAAAGAATAATCAGAAGGCTCACATGCCTCCATATTGTTTGAGCTAAAAGAGTTGATCTCCAGAACGGTAGGGTTTGTGATAAGGCCATATGTTGTCGGATCAATTTTTCGCAGATCCCCTCCATACATTAGGGGAGACTTTGCTATCGCCCAAAGTGTTATCTGTAAGTCAATACAACCAGTCAGTGTGTACTGATAATACATGTCACACATCAAAATTTGCATGACAAAATGGGAAAGCAACTTAATTGTGCTTTTACAAATACCTGTGTCTTTTGCTCTTCTAGATTGAGTCTACAATACCTGTGTGGACCTTCATTTACACCTACGGGATTTT
This sequence comes from Arachis stenosperma, assembly GCF_014773155.1. Lineage (NCBI taxonomy): Eukaryota > Viridiplantae > Streptophyta > Magnoliopsida > Fabales > Fabaceae > Arachis > Arachis stenosperma. The sequence continues at coordinate 11,727,360 of NC_080386.1, read as the reverse complement.
GATGATCATCAACATTACCATGAGTATCATTTTTAAAACGAGTTTGTACCAATTATCAATGATAGATGATTTTAAACATCTTTTGTGTTTGTAAACAAACAGAATCACTGAACCAACAATATCTTCATATTAACAGAATAAATATGTCTGATGAGAATCCTCCATAGTTCTAGTGCTTTATGATTCGGGTATCTAACAAAAACTAATTTCTATATAATACCAGGATCTGTTAGCCATCCAAATGGAAGCATGTCCAAATCAGGCCAGGATTTCCCATTTAAGCCTGTTGCTCCTATCAGATTAGCAGTTGCAAAATCCCTAATTCAGAATTGAATAAACTAACTTTATTGTACAGCTGAGGATGGAGAAGCATCATTATTGAAAGGTAATATGAAGTGATACAATGCAAGCACCCAAACTGAAATAGATCAATTTAATAACCTCGTTACGTTGAAGTGACCTTTTACATCCCACCATGTATCCCAGTCATCTCCTGTAATACGATACATGTTGACCAGTCCAATGACATCCTTGGCCATGGCTGGGGTCACACTAGTTCCAGGAGACAAGGAATATACAATGGAGTGATCAAGCTTCCTTAGAACCTGAAATGACATGTCACATTGTAAATTGGTCAATGAATCTGCCAAGATATTTACTGATCAGGAGTAAAGGAAACTGCATAATACCTCTGATACATAGCTTATTTCACTTAAATCCAAGTCATCACCAAATACACAGTCATGTTTCACTGCAAGTATAAAACAAATTACTGGTTGCTAAATTTTAAATACCGTTGAGTAATTTCTTCATACATGAATAAACAAATATAATCTTCTTTACCTTTTTTAATTCAGAGTATCCCCTAATTAGTACATCAAAAAATAATCAATCTAATCTTCAAGATTTACTCACCTCTCTAACAAATGAAAACATAATCCATGGTTGACTATTTTTAAAAGTGTGGCCAAAAGATAATCTTTTTCTTAATTTTAGTTGAACCAGAAGCTTTGAAAATTGATATATGAAAACACTGACTGAAAGTTATAGAACCACTAAAATATCAACTCTATCTCACTCTTCCTAAACAACAATGTCCCAAAAACAAATAGTGCACATAGTGTATAGAAGGAAAGCTGATGCATTATATTGCTTAAATTTATCCGAGACATGAGTATGATGATATATCACATATATAAACTGACTATAAATTGTATCTCACTTACCAAAATCAACACCCCATGAAGCATACTGCTCATAAAGGGATCTCAAAAAAGCTTTCCCAGCTCCCAATGATGTATTTACACTCATGAAACCATTCGGCATCCATGCACAAGCCCTTGCTGGGATTGCTATGTCTTTAGCACCCCAAACTCGACCAGATTCTTGATAAGCACCTCCCTTATAAATTGAAAGAAGAGGAATTGAAGGTCAGCAACAAAATTTAGCTTAAGGTAAAAACAACATTCCCAAATCTTTTTTTCAGCGTGCGTATCAGATGTTAATGAATATATTACAATTTACAACCTTCGGTTATTTACCAAAGTAGGAAAGGATATAAAGTTATAGCAGAAACAAAAAGCAATACCGTTGCTGTATCTAGGATAGCAGTGTTTGCATTGACAGCTTGTGTGCTTATCCCTCTCATAACATGAATCCCAAATTTCAAACCCATGCTATGTACCTTATTAGCAACTTCAATGAACCCTTTTCCACCTAGGGAAGAAGGCCACCTTCCAGGGTCAGGAATCACTCTTCCCCATTCATCAATCACATCAAACCCGAGAGAATCATGTCCAGCCCCCTTGACTTTCCTTCTATACCAAAGGTAATCCACCACAGCATACTACAAGGGTTTGAATTAAATAAATCAAATGTTCATAAGATTGAAAGAAGTAAAAACATATTCAAACACATCAATAAGTGACAGTTCCATGGAAAACCTATACCTCATATCCATGATCATGTAGTGTTTGAGACACTATTTCAGCATTTTGTAAGAATTCCTGTTCAGAAACTGTCCAACAAAAAGAATCATAGGAATTCCAACCTCTTGGTGGGATGCTAGCTTGCTGTAGGTCATTTCCGGATACATTTTCAGATGATACACTGAAATGACAGACTCAGATATTATGTTTGAGTTATGTCTAATTGTTTGTAACATCTCAAAGTAATGGCAAAGCAAAGTCGCAAAAGGTTAAGTCAGTAAGTATTCAAATCAATGCAGCTTTTGTGATGCACTCCTCAAAAACACTATTAAAAATTTTAAAGCAGCTTATAAAATCAACCTTTAAACACACATATACACAGAGCATAGAAAGAGGTACTTTCTTGTTGTTTCCTGTTTTAAAGATTTTGTACAGAAGAAGCAGAAAACAGGAACAAGGCTACCTTTTTTTTTTTAAAAAAAAAATTCCCTTCACAAATTAAAAAGCAACGTTGAGTTGTCTCCATGTAACCCCAAGGGCACGGGTTCAAACTGTGGAAACAGCCAAATTATCAGGTTAGGCTGCGTGCATTGCGTTCTTTGGATGCGGCCCTTCCCTTAATACCGGATGCTTGCGCACCGGACTGTCTTTTTTATGAAATTAAAAAGCAAGCAAAAGAGAAAACAAACATAAACCGATCTCTGTTTTGTAATCTTTAGTGAAAGCAAAGTAATTACTAATTAGTAAGTGAAAATCGAAATAGAAAATAATGCAAGCAATAGCATCACTCTATCCATTATTTTTATTGGGGCACTCTACTATACAGATTGGAGTAGTATAGAGAGAATATAAATTCTTTTTATAGTTATTTTTTATTATTTTATTGTTATTCAAAATGTGGATTCTACCTTTATCAATTTTTCTTTCATCCTATTAAAGGAAACATCTGTAAACTTACATCTGTACCTTATAATACACCATTTTTATTTGAGTATTCGACAATACTGATCGAGCAGAAACATCACCTAAGAATTAGTCACTAATCATGTTTGATGTAAAATAAAAACAAAATAAAGTAAAAAAAACAAAACAAAAGAAGAATCCCGTGATAACAGTAACATACCTCTGAAAACAGAAACAAATAAGAAGGCAGATAGAGAGGAAGGACATGGTGAAACACTTGATTCGCTCACTTTTGTTAATCAATCAATCTGCGACAGAATTAGCAACATGAAGCAAGGGTTAATGATGAGAGCTTACGCTAAAACTGAAGCAGTCCTAACCCGTAAGGAAGCACTTCTGGGAAAGGGAAACCTATCTGCTGCTGCTTAGTGGTCACTGCTTGGAGCCTTGAAGTTTCAACTTTCAATTCAATTATTAAAAAATTAAAAAAAATAAAAATATTTTTTTATTTAATTTTCTTTATTATTGGATAAGGTCGTTTGAAGAGTGTGCAGACTGAGCAGACCGGTTAGATAGAGTGATGATTTGGGTTGAACGACTTGTTTTGGTGTTGAAGAAAAGTGTTTTGTACTTTGGTTTTGGCTGGATATTTTGGTTGAGTCAACACTTGAAGAATCTGGGTGGTGATTGTTGAAGCTTGAGAAATGACTAACGAGAATAACGAGCGCCGGCGCGTGGGCGCACAATCCCCGTCGTAGACTCGTAGGTGCAAATTGCAATTACAACCTTGTCAAGCGAATCGAATAACCTATGAAACAAGTACACTTTGTTAAATACTATACTTATTGATACTTATTCAATGTCAATACATGTAAGTTGTGTTCGATTATATCTTAATAAAAAATAAAGAATTATGTTTTTAATATATTTAGACAAATTTAAATATTATTATGTATTACTATATTCAGCTTTATTTTTAAAAATAATATATATTATTATTTTTAAAATAAAAAATATTTTAAATATTATATATTATTAAAATAAAATATTAAAAATAATTACAAAAGTTAATATTTTAATATCAACAAAATAATAAAATATCATTATGATTTATTTAAAAAATATTTTATATTTTATGTATATGTGTATCTCCATATTTTATAAAATGTTAAAATTCGTATGTCATCGTATCTTGTATCGTGTTGTCTATTGTGTCCGTGTAAATGTTCCTGCATCATAGTAAATAGAGAAAATTATTATAAATGACCGTTAGGAAGACTTAATTATTAAAAAGGACTTTTAATACCAAAATTATTAAGAATGACCAAATTTTTTTATAATATTTAAGAAAAAGAACTAAATCTTTTTATAAGAAGATAAATATATTCTTAACTATTTTTTATTTATTTTGTATAATCTTTAATATATGCTATTTGAGTTACAATGTTATATAGATATTTATGAATATTCACTTGGGATTAATTAGTTAATTAATTTAAAAAGAATTACTCTAAAAGATTATTAGAGAGATTTAATTATTAAAATATTAATTCTTAACTATTTATTTATTTATTTTTTATAATTTTTATATTAAAATTTTTTTGCTAAAATTTTGGTAATTTTTATTATTTATTTATTATTTTTATGATCTTTTGTCTTTTTTTCGTTAGGTAAAGATCATAAAAATAAAAAATAAATAAAAATAAATAAATAATTAATAAAAATTACTAAAATTTTAAGAGAAATAAAATTTATCAATATAAAAATTATAAAAAATAAATAAAAAATAATTAATGATATATTTATCTCCTTATAAAAGGATTTGATTCGTTTTCTTAAATATTATAAAAAGAATTGATCCTTCTTAATAATTTTAGTATTAAAGGTCCTTTTTAATAATTAAATCTTCCTAACGGTCCTTTAGAGTAATTTTCTCTAGCAAATAACTAATAAAAGTTATTTGGAGGATTTTTTCTTAAATAAATATTTTAATTCTTTTATTTATCAAAATAAAAAATTTATGTTTTTAGGTCACATTACTTATTTCGTTTATACTGTTCTATCTACCGGAGTCTCTAGTACAAACTCTTCATTATCAGAAGAACCACTTTTATCAATGTTGACAACATATTTTTCATCCGACATTTTACTATCGACATTCTGTATTACATTGGACTAGCACATTGCCAGAGGCGGAGCCTCATGTAAAGAAAGGGGACAATGGTCTCCCTAAATCTCGGTTTTCTTTTTATAAATTATATAAAAATTTTAATTTAGCTCCCAAAAATATTTAGTTTAACCCTATCTTTTATATTACAAAATTAATTCTTGTTTCTCCTTAAAGCTTAGTCTAGCTCTACCCCTATACATTGTAAAGGTCATGGTGCAAGAGGTGGGTCATCTTGGACAAAATTCGATCACCACCTACGTCACTAACTTTTGCAGAAAACTCCATCACATCACTTGCTGGGCTATAATTCTTCCGTGGACATCAAACATCAGACGCACGTGATCATCGCCATCTAACCAAAAAACATGAAATTGAAATATTTTACTTTTCATCGGTGTTAACAACTTATACCCAACTCTTTCAACCTCTTTTGTTCCGTTAGTACCCAAGCTCATTAATATTAGGCTCTTTAACTTAGACAAAGAACCTAATCAACGAGTGCGTAATAGGTTAAGACTATCACACTCGAAGATAACCCAATCATCACTGTTTTTCATGTGACAATTAGAATATATATTCACAAAAATATATTTATTACTAGACATTTTCACTAAACCTATGGAAAGAACAGAGAAAAAAAATGGGTCAGAAGAAGTGATATATGTTTGTGACTAAGGCTAATACTTACAAATTCTTTTATAACCGATTTAAATTTGTTATACTATATCTCACTTACAGTACAAATGAAGTTATTGTGTCCAATAAATACATGCATATCTTATTTAGATTGTAAACGAAATACATTAAGATTTTCGTCTAACATGTGTCACATGTACACCTATTTTCTCTATTTAAAAAATATGTATTATTCTATTTACACCGTAAACAAAATAAATAATATGAAAACTAAATTTTCTCCAAATTATATATTTCAATAAATAAAAGAATTAAAATATTTATTTAAAATAAATTCTTATTTAAAAAGTGAATTCTATCATGCTTTCTACTATAATTTTTAAATGGTTTAATTTATTTTTAAAAATAAAAAATAAATATTTAAAATTTATTAAATATTATCTATTTAATTTTTTTAATAAATTAGGCATAATATTTAAAAAATACTGCTACACATACAAGTTTTTTTGGCATATAAGTCATACAAGTTAACCCTAACCCAACAAAATCCACTTACGCACATGAAAATCACGTTGTTTCTCTTTGTATCCTGTGTTTCTCATCTTCTTCCACATCTTCCTTCTTCTTCTCCTTCTTCTTTGCATTTCTTCTCCTTTTTCTTTGCGTGTTTCATCTTCATCGTCGTTTTTTTATTACTCTTGTTGTTGTTGCATTTTTTTTTCCTCCTCTTTCTATTGATTTTGTAACATTATGTATTTTTTTTCTTTGTTTGATTTTTTCTTTCCAAAAAAAATTATGAGAATATGAAATAAGAAGAAGTAGCAGAAGATGATGAAGAGGAAGATGAAGAGTTTTGAATTATACAGAACTTATTAGCACACATACACCGAAAATTCTTAAACAATATAATCAAATATCTCCGTGTTACATTCAAATTTGTTGCAAATACAGAAAAATATTTATTCTAATGCTGCATTTTTTTCTTCTTTTCTTCCTTATTTCTTTCTTTCTTTTAGTTGAATAAATATAAATTCATCATCTTCCAAGTAATTTTGTACCATTATGTGTTTCTTCTTCTTCTTTGTTTGATTTTTTGGTTTTTATTCTTGTTAAGAGAGTAAAACAAGAAGAAACTCAAGAAGATAAAACAAGAAAAAAAAAGATGAATAAGAAAAAAACAGAAGATGATGATGATGATGATGAAAAAATAGAAGCAGCAGAAGATGAGGAGGAAGGAGAAGAAGAATTTTGAATTATGCAGAACTTATTAGTACACAAACACTGAAAATTCTTAAACAATACATTCAAATATCTTCGTATTACACCTAAATATCTGTGTTATACCCAAATTTGCTGCAATATAGAAAAATATTTTCTTTAATGCAGAACTTTTACATTACATTCAATTCAAACTATCAACGATGAACAATAATTTTCACAAAAAAACATTATTTACCTACAGAATCATAAACTACTAACGAAAACATTAACTAGAATCGAACCACACCTCAGCCACTTGATTGGATTCAAAATAATAATCAATTTCATTCTGGTTCAATTGACAATATGAACTTGAATTATTCATTATCTTTAATAACGAGATAACTAATGATGGAGGAGAAAGAGGAAAAGGAAGGAGGAGAAGAAATTCCAATAGAAAAAGAAGGAAGAGGAAGAGGTGGTGTTGGTGACGACGATAACGAAAGAGAAAGAAGAAGAAGAAGAACGTGCAGTAACGGCACAAAAAAAACGTGCTGGTGAATATAAATAACTTGTATAGACTTGTATCAAAAAATGATTTGTACGTGAAGAATAATACATATTAAAAATATCATAGCATTCATGTATTTTTAATTGCTATATTCTATTAAATTAATTATGCGTATTAAATAAAAATTTAGTTAATTATCACATATATTTAATTATTTAATTTTTTTGGTAGGCAATTGACATATATTTAATTATCATCTTACTGTTCGTGTGTGTATATATTGTATTTTATTGTATAGCCATCTGGATTAGGATTACATATGAATTTGTTTGTCGTCCTTTCTTGCCACTGTTATGGGTTTCTATATTTTTTTTTTGTTGTTCTTCCACCTCTTATCTCTCTCACACACGCACACACAAATATATCTATGTTATGGTAATTATGATATTTTATGAAATATTGTTAAAATTAAAGTAATATTTTTTTATTATTAAAATTTTAATTTCTATCTTTAAAAATTTCATCTTTTGTGTTCTCACCTTTTGAATGTATTGAAAGGATTGAAATTTTATATCTCATAAATAAAATTTTAATTTTAATATGCTAAATTCTAATATCCTAGTCGGTATGTTAGATACATGAAAAGTCTTAGATGTGTGAATTGTTCCATGTTTTACAAGATCCGACCTTTGAATTTGTCTAATGGATTATTGTTAGAGACTTAAGGTAGTTTATTATGTATAATATTTTAAACATATGATCTTATTAAACCTAAATGTTATATGGAGTTATTGACCATACATTATTATTTATACTTAAACAGATTTTTGGAAAAAGAATGAATCCTTTTAATTTTTATTAACAATTGAGGAAGTCAAGTGTAATTTCTCATTATTAATTTTATAAATGAAAACAAAAATAAATATGAAAGAGAGAGTAATAAAGGGTTAGAGATCATATTTTATATTCTCATTTTTTTTAACAATTGAAAAAATTTACTCCTTTTAGAAATATGATTTTTTTTTTAACAATTGAAAAAATTTATTCCTTTTAGAAATATGATGATTACTTGATAAATTTGGTATTTGAACATGTGTTAATATTATTTTAACAGATATTTGTTTGAGTAATATCCTAGGACCATAGGAGACTATATCCATATCATTTTATGAAATTTGTTTCCAGACTTGTTAGAAATAAATTTCCTATGATCGGATACCATGGCCAAATTCGTTCATGACATTAATTATTTGTATAGAATATAAATTAAAATATAAAAATTATATAAAATAATATATAAGGCAATACATATAAATATATATAAATTCCGAATTTCGTAATTTATTTTTAAAGTATACTCTCTTTTAAAATTTCTTGCGCTAATTTAGAACTACAGTACTTTCTCGGGAGTCGTGACTTGTGACAAACACCCCAAAGATTCACAAAGGTAATTTGCTGTTCCATTTGCCAAATGTTTCAGATGCGGGCTCGTGATAGACCATTAAGAATACAGAAACTTGGCAACATGTATAATTCACTAATGATGTACACATTCTTCTGTTAGTACAAAGAATATCAATTTCTTTCGAGGATGACAAGAGAGGGGGCAGGGGAAAAAAAGGGAAAGAGAGAGGGGGAGGGGAGGGGGTCATGTGCATGTTAGACAAAAAGAAAAAGAAACTATCATACCGGTGTACGGGCGAATATAACACCTAGAGGACAACCAACAGCTGAGTCGAGTCTCGGGTCCTGCAAGCCATTATCTTCACTCAAAATTTCAATTACTTTCCCTCCCACCTCGGCGTGAATTAATTAACCCCAGATCAGATTCTCACGCTTACCCTGTGGATAGAACTCGTAACTTAGATGGTATATTCCTTGCAAATGCATCTTTGAGTGAAGTCTGAGAGTGTAAAGTATATATAGGGAAGTCGGTGTAATCAGGCTTTGCACATGCAAGGAGTCAAGGGGTTCTCCCAGAGGTCATAGTTGGGGAAAGTTTCTTCCGGCAATCCTGTCCGCGTTTGATGAGTAACGACCACATCTTCAACAAAGGTAGCCCAACCCATGTATGGATCCCCAAAAGACTTGGACATTAATCCTTTGTCAGGCTTGATTGATTTTAGACGGTGACCCATGTATCTACGGGCGCCAATGATCAGCTTAGCAAAGTTGCCTCCATGGGTCATCACAAACACATCTGACTTCAGGCATACCAGGAAGTCAAGAGCTGCAAGGCTCGTCACATGCTTTCTAAAACCATCCAATTCCTCTTTAGTTGCCAACTCCTCCTTTGTAACCTGTTAACGACAGTGGAAAGTACTATCATACTGTATCCAAATGTGAAACTATAGAGGAAAAAATTTGATATATTAGCTCAGTTATATCAAACAAGTTTATATAGAACAAGAACAATGCATCCTAGCTTGATAGCCTCATTACAGACTAGAATCCCATGTAACATCTCTAAAACATTAACAAACAAAAATATCAAGAATCCAAAACATTTTTGAACTCCAAGGCAGTACCATGGTCATTGTTTTTAATTCACATAATAGTTAAGAGAGGCTTTACCAGATTAGGGAACATATTCCTCAGCGGAGCCATCCGATTCTGTCCACCATAAACTTGTCCAGAAGCGACATAAATTTGTGTTTCCTTTGGATAGCCCATAGCACGAAGTATAACGGCCACTTCTCCAGGCTCTAGAGGACACCGTCCCTCCTTTCGCTTCTGTAGAGCCAATTGCCATAAGTGGGAACCATTCTGCATTTTCATAAAACGCAGTGTGAACATTATCCTCCAACAGAAAGTTCTTGGTTCTTATTTCGATATTTACTTATGAAAAGGAAAAAGAAATATTAGTACTGCACCTTATACCGTCGAGGCCACTCCTTTTGTCTGTATTCTGCCATTTTAGCTTTCTCTTCTCTTGTCCCCACAAAATCACAGAACGATAGGCCTACCATTCCTTTCTCAAATCGAAGATGCAGAGCCCTGCTCATGTTTTAAACTGTTATATCACTGATACAACAAATGCACCCAAATTCAGCTACAAGAGGATCTTGATCACAAACGATACATACATATAAGGATTTGAACTACCAGTTCGGTTTCTCATCCTTGAGGCCAGTAAATCAGCCATTTGCTCTATATCAGGGAGAAATTTCAGAGCATGATAATTAACCCTACATCTCAACTTGTTGATTTCTGGAGGAACATTGTCATATCTGAAATAACAACAATGACAGTGACAACATGAATTACATATAAAATAGAGGTGTCTAGCATATAAATCATCCACAACCTACCCCAGCCTATCAACAAAAGGTTTTAGAGCCATAATCCTTTTCTCCTTGACTCGAGGCAAAACATTGTCAATGTAAAATTGTGCAGGCGCATATTTTGGAATGTTCTTTACAGTCCTCCTGAAAGACAACACAACTTTTATGTTAGTCAAAGAAATCGCCACCAACCACCAAGGCATCAACAATTCATGCCAAGACACAGAACAATCTAGTTTGGCATGCATCATCGTTAATGTTTCCTACAGCTAAAAAAAAATAAACAGTTTAACAAAAAAACAAAAGACAGAAAAAAAAGGGGGGGGGGGGGTATTTTACATCCATACATGAACACATCACATCCCTCCTCCAGCCAAAACTATTATCAACTTAATTAAGATATGCTTAATGAAAGAGTCCACCCATAGCATTATTTGGCCATAAGGCCAGCATCTAAACCAATTTTTTTATGCCAACAAGTCTACGATCAAAACAGAAACCATAGTAACAAAGTGATATTGGCTGTTTACATATGCACACCTTTCTTAAATAGCAACTTGGGATTTTAATATTTAACAGACTCAAGAAAGAAAAGAAATCTATCAAACCTTATACTACTGAATAGCTCTGTCTTATCAGTAAACCATTCTGGGATATCACGGACTATACGAACATCATATTTCAGGTAATCTATGAAGTGATCCACATCAAAAATGTCTTCAAATTTCCTGCAAGAAAAAAAAGTTTCATCATGGTCCATGGTGAGGACCATCTAAAAATTTCTTAGACAAAACTTTTAAAAATACAAAAAACAACAAAACTAGTGAGGAAGGACAGAAATACAACAAGCAGTCACAACTCACAAAAGAGTGGCCTGAGTTTTAGTAATTAAAATCTATTTAATTTTCAGAATGAAGAAATATGATATTGGTGACACATACATGTACATACAGATGCTTGGCAAATCGATAGTGACAACTAAACTTATTAAAACACCATAAGAATACTTTTGGAAAAGAGATCTCACGTTTGGTCTTTCCAAATCTGGTCTTGCTTCAAAACAGGCAAAATAAGTGTGGCATTCATTATTTTGGCCACAGCCACGGCATTGCATATCTGCGTTTTGAAATATGAGCCAAAGCAAATCATTGATAAATAATTCTAAAACTTTTTACATATAGCTAATTACAATGTACAAGACAAGAAATCAGCATCACATATCAGTAAAACCAACTATAAACGCAAATTCTAGTTGTTTTGCAAGTCCATTAAATTGGAAACATTAGTGCCACACTACTAGTTTAAAGAGTCTCTGATGATCTTTGATTATCACTTGGGCATGAATATCCAGAATTCATATTGTCATATCAAACTCTGCAATTGATTCTATAAATAAATTGCACCATAAAAATCAACAAGTATGCAAAATAGAAAATAGATATTGTCCTTATCTTACAGTTTTCTTTGATTTTATTCCTCTCAAACAGGTTAAAGAAGAGTAGGTTCACATATTTGACAAATAGCTGTAAAAAGAACTCTCTACTAGTACTAGACCATACTAGATAATAGAGGCAATGCAAACAAAAAGGTGTAAATAATAAAATGAAATAAGTCATGGTGAATTTTGGAAGAAGAAAACAATATAGAATATATTGCATCACAACTTAAACAACTTAGCCCATACCGCAATTCTTTGTTGGTTTAGACCACCTTCAGCATGGATGAATATGTACCCATTTGTTTCATTTTCAGGCGGAAGCTCTACATAGAGGTGTCAAAGCAAGATTAAATTGCAACGAAAATAAAGCAACATTGCACTAATATGAATATATACCAGTGTAACATATATGCAATAAATAAGCAACACTATATTAAGAAACAAGTTAAAATGCTGAGTACTCCATGGAACATAGACTACAGATATAGATAACTCCTGTGTTATAAAGTTCCAATTCAAGGATTCAGAAAATATTACTCTTTCTTCCTCAAAGAACAGCGAGAGCATCACACACACAAACACAAAAATATAAAAAAAGAATTGTTGACAGATCAATTCACTTCGTAAACAAAAAATTTGCACACCAGTGATAAGTGATAACTAACAAAATCTCATCACATATTGATCCAACTATCCTTTTTGTGATTCTAGTTATAGCTATTGCTGAAAGTCTGCTGATGCTTCATACAAATGAAAATTGCATTAAATTTCCCTGACTTGCAATGCTAATGAGATGGTCAATGCACATATAAATATCGGAATCAGGTTTTTTAAGAAGAAGAAGAGAAGAAGAAGAAAGGGGACCTTCTATAACACCATCCCTGCGCTCAGCACAAGGCTTCCAAGACGTCGTGGACGATAAAGGATTTTCCCACAGAGACGGCGATTCTTTGACCTGAAACCAGTACCACACAAGCTGTGAGAATCCACGTAACAGAAAGAGACAGAAAAAACGATTCATTTAATATGATGGTTCATGATAACTTACGTGAGGGCAGTGAAGTGTAATCCCATCCTTTTTACACAAGTAAGGAGCATTCTACAATCATAAAAAAATTAAAAATGAAAATTCAAAGCCGAATATCAACAATAAGAACCAGCTCAGCTACTATTTACTCAAATTACTTTTAAAAAAACGAATCGATCATCGCGGAATCAGAGAGAAAAAGTGAAACACAATGTGTTGAAATCTGAGAGGGAAACTGACCAATTTGTTGACGATTGAGAAGAGGGAGAGAAGGCCAACGAGGATTAGAAGCAAGGTGCAGAAGAATGAGATCCTTGGGGAATGGAGAGGATTGGGAACCCTAGGGTCATCGCCGAAGAAGGAAGAGAGATACTGTAGGGGACGATACCGGTCCTTGAGGGAGTGGCGGTCGCGTTCCTCGTCGTCGTCGGGAAGGTGGTGGTGATGGTGGTCGGCGGTGGCGGAGGGAATAAGAGGTGATGAATCGGCATCGCGCTTCATCGGAGAAGAGGTTGCGCGAGGGCCGAAGGAGGCTTGGTGTCTCAGCTCCGCCATTACCCGACCCGATTTGATTATTGGGAATTTCGATAGATGGTCGGACTGTCTCTCTCTCTACACTGTACTGAATACTGGTAATTATTAGTGTTACCTACTTCTTCAGAGGGAAGCACCGAGGCAATGTTGTCTTGTGTTAGAGTCCATAGTCCATACTGCGTGCTTGTGGAGTGAATTCAGATCCAAATCGTGCTTTGCCTGTGCGGTCTTAAATTCTTAAATTGTTTCAATTGTCCAAGGAGCAAGGGCGTCTCGGTAATACCTGTATCGTGTGTGGGCATCAATGTAAAAACAGCAACCAACAGTCCTGCATTTGTTTTTTTAAGGAAAGGAGTAAAGGACATGGGATTTTTTTTGTAACCCATAAAAATTGTACCGAAGCTCCTCAAAAATGTTATTGAATTTTGTTTATCGATAAAATATTTTTAAATAATTTAAAAACGTATAAAAAAAATTAATTGTATTTAGAGATATTTTTTATTAACCAAAAATATTATGTTGTTCACTTGTCAATATTAAAATTTCACTTGTCATATAAAAAGTTTATTTTGTTATATTACTATTTTTCATTAATATAAAAATCTTAGTTCACATTCACTAATATGTATTTTTGTCATAATTTTTAATAATTTTTTTAATAAAAAATAAGCAAATTTGAATATGTGACTTCTAAATGAATATGAAATTATACCATTAAGTTATAGTTCATTGACAAAATTTTTAATAATTTGATGACATCTTTATTGATAACAAAATTTAAAAAAAAATTATTAACAATAAAGGGTGTGTTTGGCAAATCCGTTTGAAGAGAAAAAACACGTTTAAAGTTATTGAAAGTTTTAATTTTTTGTTTGGCTAACTTTTGATTTGGCAACGCAGAAGTGATTTTGATGTCAAACCCAAGTTTGCCAGAAACAAGGCTCAAGATTCGGTAGTCTCAAAACCTTTTGACCACTTAATGGTCCATTAGAAAACATGTTTTTAGAGTTTTTTAACAATTGCTACATAGTCCTTGAACTAATTTTAATTACAAATTAATCTCATATATTTTATTTAATTATAAAAACTGTTTTTTATTTTATAAATTATTATTTTATCAATTATCTATTATATTTATTAACAATCAAATACAAAAACAACAACCAATTATATCATCTATTGATCCTAATAAAGCTTTTGGCCATTCCAATCGATTAAAATATTAACTTTGATCTCGTGACATTCGTCCATGGCTTCCAAATCGTGTTTCCTTGAAATTCAATCAATTGGTTTATCAAAACAATCGATTGAATTGTAACTCAATCGATTGAATTACAGTGTATCACAAAACAATCGATTGAAAGTTGTAAGATAGAATGATTTTCGCTTAAACCAATCGATTGTTTATACTTTCTAATCGAATGAATGCCCAAAAACAATCGATTGTTTTTGTTACTCAATCGATTGAATTCACGAAAACAACATGGATTTGCCAAATACAATCGATTGGAAAGTGATGACATTGAAGTTTTAGCCAAATTCAATCGATTGGTAATGTAATCCAATCGATTGGAAGGTGATGAAGTTGAATTTTTTGCCAACTTCAATCGATTGTTAATGCTACCCAATCGATTCAATCGATTGGTAATGCAATCCAATCGATTAAAAAGTGATGACATTGAATTTTTTGCCAAATTCAATCGATTGTGAATGTAATCCAATCGATTGAAATTTGAAATGTGCTATGTATTAAAGCAGATAATACATTCAAAAGTGAATAAATTAATAATTAATGTAAATTTTAAAAAATTGAATAAATTTATATTTATTTTGATTACATTCAAAAATGAATTATATGTATTCTTATAATCAAGAAATATACTTAACTTCTTTTATAATAAATAAGTTTTTCAATAATTTAATTTATTAAAAAAATCTCATCTTTTTATTTATCCTACAAAATAAAAATTCATATTAATAGTTTTGAATAAAACAATTAAAATAAAATATAAAAATAAAGCTTGAATTAAAAAAATACAAAGTTTTCAATCTAAAAATATAAAATAGTTAAAAAATAAAAAATTATTTAAATATGATTTTTCAAGACACTCTATAACTTAGATGAATAAATATTATTTTTAAAATGAATCATGATATATTGATACAAAACTTATTGTGTGTAAATTTTTTTAAAAATTAATAAACCTCTCTCGTTAATAACAATATTGGAACTTAAATTTGAATGCTAATTGATATTATATATTGTGTAAGTACTTAGTGTATATTAGAAAAGTACGTTAATAATTTAAAGAAAAAAATTATTAGTGTAAATTTTTTTTAAAAAAATTAATCCTTATTGAACTATTCTACTTTTATTCTTCAAAACATATCTTAATAAAAATATTTGTAACAATAATTTACATCTAATAAGAATATCTTAACAAGCAGTTACATCATTTTGTCATGGGTTAATGCAAAATTTACAGAACGTGAGTACGTGATTGAGTATGTTGTTTTAGATTATAAACATAGGGGTAAAATAGGAAAAAAATAATCGACACCAAACCCTCTATATTCCTAATATAAATTGTTATAGATAAGTATAGTTTCTTAAAATTTTGGGTGTCCAGGCCACTACTCGCCCCCTCTAGGTCTGTTCCTGATTACTAGCTAATTAATTAATAATAAAAAATAATAACATCTATTTACTTTTTAGTATTTCTCAATTTTTGTGAATTAATAAAAGATAAAAAAAAATATTTTTTCTTTACACAATCAATTTCACGAATAAAGTATCAAAACAAATAATTGCAAAATTAAAGATTATATTCACTGACCTCGATTTTGTAATTAAAATGATGGTTTATTTTTTGAACACTACAATGAAAAACTTGATTGGACCTTTGCTAATTACTGCAACGGTGATTAACGATGAAGAAATAGTGGATATTAAATAGACGGATAAAAAATTAAAAAAATTGGATATTGAGTAGATGGATGTTCCAAAGAAAAATAATTAAATTTTTTATAATCAAAGAAAATGATACACGATTTCAATGGTGGGATTGAATAATTAGTGATGGATTATTCACCAATTTATAATGTTAATATTAAAGGAAAAGATAAGATTAGTTTATCTACATCAAAATAAAACAGCAAGAATTGAAGATAGAATTTTAAAGATAAGATAGATGAATAATAAGATAATTTCTAAAAAAATATTGGTAGCATTACCAATCGATTGAAGTTGGTAAAAAATTCAACTTTATCACCTTCCAATCGATTGGATTACATTACCAATCGATTGAATTTGGCTAAAACTTCAATGTCATCACTTTTTAATCGATTGTATTTGGCAAATCCATGTTGTTTTCGTGAATTCAATCGATTGAGTAACAAAAACAATCGATTGTTTTTGGCATTCATTCGATTGGAAAGTATAAACAATCGATTGGTTTAAGCGAAAACCATTCTACCTTATAACTTTCAATCGATTGTTTTGTGATACACTGTAATTCAATCGATTGAGTTAAAATTCAATCGATTGTTTTGATAAACCAATCGATTGAATTTCAAGGAAACACGATTTGGAAGCCATGGACGAACGTCACGAGATCAAATTTAATATTTTAATCAATTGGAATGGCCAAAAAATTTATTAGGATTAATGGAGGATATAATTGGTTGTTATTTTTGTATTTGATTGTTAATAAATATAATAGATAATTGATAAAATAATAATTTATAAAATAAAAAATAGTTTTTATAATTAAATAAAATATATGGAGTTAATTTGTAATTAAAATTAGTTCAAGGACTATGTAGCAATTGTTAAAAAAAACTCTAAAAACATGTTTTCTAATGGGACCATTAAGTGGTCCAAAGGTTCTGGAACCACCGAATCCTAAGCCCCGAAACAACAATTTCTAGCTTCTGCGTTTCACTAACGGGCTTTTAGCCATTTACACTAAACATCTATTTTTTCTTTACCAATTTTATCCTTCAACGTGTTATTGTATTATTTCTGGAATTCTTATTATTTCTTATTATATGAACTCTCTTTTTCTATTATTTATTATTTTTATTTTTGTTAAATTTTTATTTGACATTATACACTCTTATAATTGTGATTTTTGTATATTATATTTATTATTATCTTTTCATAATATGATTTATTGATCACATTAGGTAAAGTAAATTAAACAAAAAATTAACCATAAATAATAATAATAGTAAAAAATTATAGGCACTAAAAAAAGTACTAAAAGAACTAAAAATATACTATAACATCATCAAAAACTTTTAGATTTGTTTCCATTTCTACCAGAATAAATATTTAATTTTATTATTTTTAGTATTCTTTTGTATAATTATAATTCTGGTATATACAATTTTTTATTGTAATTTTTTTATAATATAAATTATGATCCCATTAAAAAAAGATAAATTAAATAAAAAATTTATCATAGGTATTAATAAAATCATAAACGTTGGATTCTAAAATAATATTAATAATAAGTTTATTTAGAGTATTAAAACAAAAATACGATGTAAAAAAATACTAAATTAACATTTTCACGTTAATATTTAAAATTTGAAAAAATATAATATATTTGATTAAATACTCTTATATATATAATTCATATTTCTTATTTTTAATATAAAATATATTTTGCTAATTTTTATATGTTATTTTTATTTTAATAAATAAATATTAATTTTATTATAAAATTAATTAATAAAATTATTCAAATATCTAAATTAAAATAACTGGATAATATAAAAAAAATTTATTTAAGTTGATGTCTATTTTAGTAATTTTTTATCTAAAAGTGATTTTGAATAGTGTAATCCAAAAATATTTATTTTACTATAATCCATTTTGATATAAAGATAACCAAACATAAATCACTTCAATACAAACTTATTTTTCATCAAAATCAAGTTTGCAAAATCAATTTTATACAAACTCCCGTTTACAAACTGTAATCCAAACACACAAAAAATAGTTTAACTCTATTTTTGTAGTTTATCGCTTTTTTAAATAAATAAAGTAAGTATTGTATTCATGAACACAGATAAGGATTCAAAAAATTGTTGTAAAATAAACATAAAATAAAAGTATAAGTAGAAGACTCTAGTACCACAATTACTATCTCAATATAATAAAAATGATTAATATATTTACTAATATTATATATAAAGAGTGAGAGAGAAGAGTATTTGAAAATACTTATAAAATAAAGTAAGAGAGAGAATTGTATTAGTAATATAAAAGAGGGAGAGAAAATTTTATTACTATGTGTCATATACTTTATATCATACTTCTATTTATAGGCACATAAAAGTTGTGCTTTCAGATGTAATTAAATATGGTCTTCTCTTGATAAAATCAAATTCTATATCGAAAAGGTTGGCCGCCCAAAATTGTGAAGGAAGTCATAATTCATTAAATGGGCATCCACCCATGCTTATCACAACACTCTCCCTAGGATGACCATTTAGAATTATTGCCTCGTTAAAACCTTACTAAAAAAAATCCAATGGGAAAAAACCTTAGTGAAAGAAAAAGAGTACAATATCCTTTAGTGATGGGGATTGCCTCATTAAAAACCTTGTCAAGAAAAACCCAATGAAAAAAAACCTGACAAAGAAAAAAAGAGTACAATCTACCCTTCTTGTCGACATCATTTAATGTCTCGAAATCGGCGCATCCCAATCTCATGTACCAATCTTTCAAAGGAGGATTTTGGGAGTGACTTTGTGAATAAATCTACTAAATTGTCACTTGAGCGGATCTGTTGGATATCAATCGTCCCTTGATTTTAAAGATCATGAGTGAAGAAGAATTTGGGAAAAATATGCTTTGTTCTATCACCTTTGATGTATCCGCCTATAAGTTGAGCAATGCATACTGTATTATCTTCAAACAAGACAGTTGGAGCTATCTTATGACCAATCAGTCTACATAATGACATAATATATTGGATCAGAATCCTGAGCCAAAAACACTCGCGACTAGCTTCATGAATCGCTAGTATTTCGGCATGATTAGAGGAGGTTGTTGCTATCGTCTATTTCATGGACCTCCATGATATAGCTGTACCATGATATGTGAACAGGTATCCTATTTGAGATTTTCCTTTGTGTGGATCAGACAAGTATCCAGCATCTGCATAGCCAACTAGTTATGACTTGGATCCATAGGGATAAAACAATCCCATATCAACCATTCCATGAAGATATCAAAAGATTTGTTTGATTCCACTCCAATGTCTTCTGGTTGGAGAGGAACTATACCTTGCTAGTAAATTCACCGCGAATGATATGTTAGGTCACGTATTATTAGCAAGATACATTAGCGCTCCAATGGTACTAAGATATGGTACTTCAGGACCAAGAATATCTTCATTTTCTTCTTTAGGACGAAATTGGTCTTTTTCCACATCTAAAGATCTTACAATCATTGGAGTACTTAATGGATGCGACTTATCCATATAAAATCTCTTTAAAATCTTCTCTGTGTATGTTGATTGATGAATAAAGATCCCATTTTTATATGTTCGATCTGCAGGCCGAGGCAAAATTTAGTCTTTCCAGGATATTTCATCTCAAACTTTTCTTTTAGAGTTTTTATAATTGTTGAAATCTCTTCAGGAGTTCCAATGATATTTAAATCATCAACGTACACAACAATTATAATGAATCCAGATGAAATTTTCTTTATGAAAATACACGGGCAGATATCATCATTCTTAAATTCGTTCTTGGCCAGATACTCAGTAAGACGATTATACCACATTCGTCCAGATTGCCATATAAAGATCTTTGCAATTTAACTGAGTATAACCCCTGCGAATATTCATTGGATGGTTTAGACATCTTTAGTCCTTCAAGAACTTTCATATTGATACCTGATCTAATGAGCCGTATAAATAGGCTGTTACCACATCCATTAAATGCATATGCAATTTATGATATGCAGATAAACTGACCAAATAACGCAATGTTATCGCATCCACTACAGGGGAATATGTTTCTTCATAATATCGGGCCTTTGTGAAAAACCTTGTGCCACGAGTCGGGCTTTGTAGCGCACAACTTCATTTTTCTCATTTCGTTTTCTCACAAATACCCATCAGTATCCAACAGGTTTTACATCTTCTGGTGTACGAACTACATGTCTAAAGACTTCACGTTTTGTAAATGAGTCTAACTCAGCCTTCGTGGCTTCTTTCCATTTTGGTCAATCATTCCTTTGTCGACATTCTTCGACTAAACTTGGTTCAAGATCCTTACTTTCATGCATGATATTTAATGCCACATTATATGCAAATATTTCATTGACAATTGTCTAATTTCGGTCCCATTTCTCTCCTGTAAAGACATAATTTATCGAGATCTCGTCATTTTCACAATTTTCAGGTACCTGAACATCTTCTGGCGTTAAAATTATATCAAAATTTTGGATAACTGCAGGTGTCTTTACTATGCCTTTTTCAACAGGAATAGTATTTGCCTCTTTTCTTTTTCGAGGATTTTTGTCTTTGGAACCGACAAGCCTACGCTTCTGACGTGTATTTGCTTCGGTGGCAATTTGTCCAACTGGGACCTCAATTCGAATTGGGGTATTTTTTGCTGGTATATACGACTTGGTTATCCTCTTTGTATCAGAAAATACATCAGGCAATTCATTTGCTATTCTTTGCAAATGTATAATTTTTTGAACTTCTAGTTCACATTGCCCTGATCGAGGATCCAAATGCATCAAAGATGATGCATTCCAATTAAGTTCTTTTTTAGGAAGTTTATTCTCTCCCCCTAATATTGAAAATTTTGATTCATCAAAATGACAATCCGCAAATCGGGCTTTAAATACATCTCCAGTTTGTATCTCAAGATACCTCACTATAGAAGGAGAGTCATATCCAACATATATCCCCAATTTTTTTTTGGGGTCCCATTTTGGTGCGATTAGGTGGTGCAATGGGAATATATATCGCACACCCAAATATTCTTAAATGGAAAACATTTGGCTGCTGGCCAAAAGCTAATTGCATAGGTGATGCGTGAGCATCTTGTCTATCTTTCCCTAGTGAATTTTCATCTAATGTTGAATTTAATTAAGAATTAATTATATTTTAGCCATTATGGATGCTATTTTGAGTTTTGTGTAATTTTATTTATTTTAGGAAGCATTCGAAGGGATTTGATGAAGTTTCTGCAGAGAAAAAGAAGAGACCAAAGAGATGACCAGCGAAGACCGACGCGGACGCATGGCTCACGCGACCGCGCAGAATGGAGAAATCGCAATGACGCGATCACGTGCTTGACGCGAACGCGTGGACTGGAATCTGCACAAATGACGCGAGCGCGTGGACGACGCGGACGCGTCACATGCGCGATCTGCAATAATTCAGAAAACGCTAGTTATGATTTCTGGGCTGTTTTTGACCCAGTTTCCAGCCCAGAAAACACATATTAGAAGCTGCAGAATAGACAAATCAAGTGGTCCCCACTCATAAACTGAAGATCTGTTAATTAATTAGAATTTAAATTCAAATCTTATCTTTTAGGAAAAGATATTATTTTTAATTTTTTATTTTAAACCTATTAGGATTAGAAATAAATAGAAACTCTGTACATTTAGACAGGGACCAGATTGTTACCAGAACCCTTATTT
This sequence comes from Arachis stenosperma, assembly GCF_014773155.1. Lineage (NCBI taxonomy): Eukaryota > Viridiplantae > Streptophyta > Magnoliopsida > Fabales > Fabaceae > Arachis > Arachis stenosperma. The sequence continues at coordinate 11,705,046 of NC_080386.1, read as the reverse complement.
TTCTTCTCTGAACCATGAGCAACTAATCCTTCATTGTTAAGGTTAGGAGCTCTGTCTATCTGTATGGATTTATTCGTTTGATCTTTCTAATTTAATTCATGTCTTGATTTATATTTCAATAATTGTTTTCGCTCTTTATTTTATGAATTTGGGTAGAACGGAAGTATGACCCATGTTCTAATTGAGTTCTTGTAAAACTTGGAAAAGCCCTTTACTTGAACAACAGCTTGAAAACATATTATACTGAATTTCTAATTGTTTGTATTTAATAGGATACGTGACATATAATCCCTTTATTTTTGGATAAATTAGAATTCTTTTGGCATATAAACTAGAAATTGATCATCACCCTCTAATTGGAATTAATTGACCAAGGAATTGGCAATTAATGAATTTTAGAGGAGACTAAGAAGGTCTAAGGAATTAGGGCCTAGCCACATATAGTTTGCCATGAAATTATATCTTGCATAATTAAATTAGTTAGTGATAAAAATAAATCTGGAAAATAGATCGATAACTCTGAAACCTTAACTGCTTTCTCAACATTTTATTCCCAACTCATTTATTTGTCTATCCTTTTGATATTCTAAGTTCGAACTTAAACCTTTTGAACATCTCAAAACCAATTTTTGCTTGCCTAACTAAGCCAATCAATCAATCATTGTTGCTTGATCCATCAATCCTCGTGGGATCGACCCTTACTCACGTAAGGCATTACTTGGTATGACCCGGTGCACTTGCCGGTAAGTAGTGTGGGTTGTAAAATACCGCATCAAGTTTTTGGCGTCGTTGCCGGAGATTGATAGTGATTAACAACTATTATTTGTTTGATTGCTTAGATTAGGCGTTTTAGTTTTAATTTTTATTTAAATATTGTTTTATTATTTTTTAAAAAAAAATAAATAAAATAAAATAAAATAAAATTTCAAAAAAAATTTAAATAAATAAATAGCACCAATATTTTTCTTAATTTCTGAAATTAAGTTTGGTGTTACCTATTTATTATTATTTATTTAGTATTTTTTATTTATTTCTTTACAGAGGTTACCTCACATGGAATTCTCTACACTCTGACATAGAGATTTCCATCTTTTCTTGTTTTCTGTTTGTTTATGCGCAGGAACAGAGACAAAGAACATCTCTTAGACTTTGATCCTGAACCTGAAAGGACTTTCAGGCGACGTTTACAACAGGCAAAATTGTACAAGGCTGCAGAATCCACTATGAATGCTAACAATGCTGATAATCCCAATGTGGCAAATCTGAATGGGAATGAGCAACAAAGGAGAGTGCTTGGCTCCTACTCTTCTCCTACCGCAGATCTTTATGGAAAAAGCATCGTGGTGCCTCCTATTACTGCAAATAACTTTGAGTTGAAGCCTCAACTGGTCACCCTGGTGCAACGAAACTGCCAGTATCATGGTCTCCCCCACGAAAACCCAAATCAATTCATTTCAAGTTTTTTGCAGATTTGTGATACTGTGAAGACAAACGGAGTGAACCCAGATATGTACAAACTAATGCTCTTCCCATTTGCTCTGAGGGATGGAGCAAAACTATGGCTAGATTCTCAACCCAAGGACAGTTTGGATACTTGGAACAAGGTGGTTACTGAGTTTCTCACAAAATTTTTCCCACCAAAGAAGCTGACTAAGCTTAGGATGGAGGTTCAGACCTTTAGACAGAAGGATGGTGAGACTCTGTATGAAGCTTGGGAGAGATACAAGCTACTGACTAGGCAATGCCCTCCAGACATGTTCTCCAAATGGACACAACTAGACATATTTTATGAAGGCTTGAGTGAAATGTCCAAAATGTGCTTAGATAATTCTGCAGGAGGTTCATTGCACAAGAAGAAGACACCAGAGGAGACTATTGAGCTTATTGAATTGGTTGCTAGCAACCAATATTTATACTCCTCTAACAGGAATCCTGTGAACTCTGAGGCTCCTCAAAAGAAGGGTGTCATGGAAGTGGAAACTCTTAATGCTATTCTTGCTCAGAACAAGCTTATGTCTCAGCAAATAAATCTTCTTACTCAACAGATGGGTGGCATGCAAGTCTCAGCTATCAACACCCAAAATCTCCCTCAAGAAGCCTCTTATGACATGGCAGGTAATTTTGTGCAGAATGATAACTATGATTATGCTCAAGCTTCTTCTGAACAGGTCAATTACATAGGGAAGTGCTACTAGAAATCCCAACAATGATCCCTATTCTAAGACCTACAATCAAGGATGGAGGAATCACCCAAATTTTGGGTGGAAAGACCAATCTCAGAGACCTCAGAATTTTAACAATAATTCTCAGGGCGGCTTTCAACAAAATAATTACAATAACCGCCAATTTCAGGTTCAACAGCAACAACCACCTCATAAGGCAAACTCTAAATCCAAGGAAGATTCTAATTGGAAGATGATGATGAGTTTCGTGCAGGAAACCAGAGCCTCCATTAGAAACTTAGAAGTGCAAATGGGCCAAATAAGCAAGCAATTACCTGAGAGGTCTGCAAGCACATTTCCAGGTGATACAGTGGTGAACCCAAGAGAAGACTGCAAGGTTATTCAGTTGAGAAGTGGTAAAGTAACTGGTTCTGAGACCAATGCCAATGAAGAATTAGTTGAAAAAGAAGCCCCAGAGGAGAAGAAGGAAGAAGTCGAGCACACACCTCCTAAGCGTGCAGACAATCCTTTCCCTGATTCTCTTGACACTTATCCTACCTTGCCAAAGGCTCCTGAATATAAGCCAAAAATGCCATACCCTCAGAGGCTTCAGAAGGCCTCCAAAGAAAAGCAGTTCTCTAAATTTTTAGATGTCTTCAAGAAGCTACAAATCAATATTCCCTTTGCAGAGGCTCTGGAGCAAATGCCTCTCTATGCTAAATTTATGAAAGAATTATTGACCAACAAGAGGAACTGGAAGGAACAAGAAACAGTGATATTAACCAAGGAATGCAGTGCCATTGTTCAACACAACCTTCCTGAGAAGATGCCAGACCCAGGAAGCTTTGTCATTCCTTGCACCATTGGAGATGTCACCATTCAGAGAGCTTTATGTGACCTTGGAGCCAGCATCAATCTCATGCCACTTTCAGTGATGAAAAAGCTTCAAATTGAGGAGGTAAAACCCACTCGTATTTCTCTTCAACTTGCTGACCTTTCTATTAAATTACTTGTGGGTGTTATTGAGGATTTACTTGTTAAAGTAGGACCATTCATCTTTCCTGTTGATTTTGTTATATTAGACATGGAAGAGGAAGTAAAATCCTCTATCATACTTGGTAGACCCTTTTTAGCTACAGGTAGAGCTCTGATTGATGTACAAAACGGTGAATTAACCCTGAGGGTCAATGAAGAACAGGTGGTCCTTCATGTTTTTGAAGCTCTCAAGCACCCTAATGATTTTGAAGGGTGTATTAAAATAGATGTTATTGAACCACTTGTTCAAGAAGTACTGAAAGCTGAGGTACTTGATGACATTCTGGATCCTATTTCTGAGTATGAATTAGTTGAAATTGATAATTCACCACCCGAGAAGGCTATGGTCCACACGCCTAAAGCAGAGGAGGAAGTCCTGAAGCTCGAGCTCAAATCCCTACCCCCTTCTCTGAAATATGTATTCTTGGGTGAGAATGACTCATATCCAATGATTATTAGCTCTTTCCTGAAGCCTGAAGAGGAAGAGGTGCTTATTTTAGTGCTCAAGAGCCATAAAACAGCTCTTGGGTGGACCATTAATGACTTAAAGGGGATTAGTCCAACCAAGTGTATGCACAAGATCCTCCTTGAAGATGATGCTAAACCAGTTGTGCAACCACAAAGGAAACTCAATCCAACCATGAAAGAGGTGGTCCAAAAAGAGGTAATGAAACTATGGGAAGCAGGAATTATTTATCCTATTTCTGACAGTCCTTGGGTAAGTCCTGTGCAGGTAGTTCCCAAGAAATGAGGGATGACAGTGATCAAGAACGAAAAGAATGAGCTTATCCCTACAAGAACAGTCACAGGATGGAGAATGTGTATAGACTACAGAAGGCTCAACACTGCTACAAGAAAAGATCATTTCCCCTGCCTTTCATTGATCAGATGCTTGAGAGGTTAGCTGGTCATGCATTTTATTGTTTTCTAGATGGATATTCTGGATATAATCAAATTGCAGTGGACCCTCAAGATCAGGAGAAGACAGTATTCACATGCCCCTTTGGAGTATTTGCCTACAGAAGAATGCCTTTTGGACTTTGCAATGCTCCCGCAACTTTTTAGAGGTGTATGCTTTCAATTTTTTCTGATATGGTTGAAAAGTTTATTGAGGTATTTATGGATGACTTTTCTGTTTTTGGTAATTCTTTTGAATCCTACTTTAAACATTTATCTCTTGTCTTGAAACGGTGTCAAGAATCAAACCTTGTTTTAAATTGGGAAAAATGCCATTTTATGGTTACAGAAGGTATTGTTCTTGGACACCGGATTTCAAGTAAAGGAATTGAGGTTGATAGAGCAAAAGTAGAGGTAATTGAAAAATTACAACCACCAACTAATGTTAAGGCAATCAGGAGTTTCTTGGGTCATGCAGGATTTTATAGAAGATTTATAAAAGATTTTTCTAAAATTGCAAAACCTCTAAGCAACCTTTTGGTTGCTGATGTCCCTTTTGTCTTTGATTCTGAGTGTCTGCATGCTTTTGAAACTCTGAAAGCTAACCTTACCTTTGCTCCCATTATAGCTCCCCTTGACTGGGATCTACCATTTGAATTAATGTGTGATGCTAGTGATTTTGCTATAGGAGCTGTTTTAGGACAGAGGCATGGTAAGCTTGTACATGTCATTTACTATGTCAGTCGTGTGTTAAATGATGCCTAAAAGAATTACACAACTACAGAAAAGGAATTATTAGCTGTTGTGTACGCTGTTGATAAGTTTAGGTCCTATCTACTTGGTTTTAAGGTTATTATTTATACTGATCATGCTGCTTTGAAGTACCTTCTAACCAAACAGGATTCTAAACCAAGATTAATCAGATGGGTGTTACTCCTCCAGGAGTTTGATATTGAGATAAAAGACAGGAAAGGGTCAGAAAATCAAGTAGCTGACCATCTTTTCAGAATTGAGCCTGAAGCAGGAGAACAACCACCCACAGCTGTGACTGAGACGTTTTCGGATGAACAATTGTTCCTCATTCAGCAGGCACCATGGTTTGCAGGCATTGCAAATTACAAAGCCATGAATTTTATCCCAAGGGAGTACAGTAGGCAACAAGTGAAGAAGCTATTGACTGATGCAAAGTACTACATTTGGGAAGAACCATACCTTTTTAAAAGGTGCTCAGATGGAATAATCCGGAGATGTGTCCCAGATGAGGAAAAGCAGCAGATTCTTTGGCACTGTCATGGGTCTGATTATGGAGGCCACTTTGGTGGTGAGAGGACAGCTACAAAAGTCCTTAAGAGCGGGTTTTACTGGCCGACTCTCTTCAAGGACTCAAGAGCATTTATAAAGCACTGTGGCAGATGTGAAAAAGCTGCAAATCTCCCTGCCAACCATGAAATGCCACAGCAGGGACTTCTTGAGGTTGAGTTATTTGATGTGTGGGGTATTGATTTCATGGGACCTTTTCCACCCTCACATTCAAACAACTATATCCTAGTGGCAGTGGACTATATGTCCAAATGGATGGAAGCTGTGGCTTTGCCCACCAATGATGCCAAGGTGATAATGAGCTTTCTTCAGAGGTATATCTTTAGCCGGTTTGGCGTCCCAAGGACACTCATTAGTGATGGAGGAAGTCACTACTATAACAGACAGCTAGACTCTCTTCTGCATAGATATAGAGTCCGTCATAAAGTGGCAACCCCCTATCACCCTCAGACAAGTGGACAGGTTGAAGTTTCAAACAGGGAGATTAACAGTGTTTCAAGAAAGGACTGGTCTAGGAAGCTTGATGATGCTCTCTGGGCATACCAGACAGCATACAAGACTCCAATTGGCATGTCCCCATATCAATTAGTCTATGGCAAAGCCTGTCACTTGCCAGTTGAGCTGGAGCACAAGGCTTATTGGGCAATTAGGTATCTGAATCTTGATTCAGAAGCTGCAGGAATTAAGCGGATGCTTCAGTTGAATGAGCATGATAAATTCAGATATTCAGCCTATGAGAATGCCAAGCTCTATAAGGAGAGAACCAAGCTACTGCATGATAAGAAGATTGCCATCAGAGTCTTTGAGCCAGGACAAATAGTGCTTCTGTATAATTCAAGGCTCAAATTCTTTCCCGAAAAGCTGAAATCCCGGTGGTCAGGACCGTTTGTGGTTACCAGAGCCTCACCATATGGTCATGTGGAAATATAGGAAGAAAATTCTGACAGGAAATTTACCGTGAATGGCCAGAGGTTGAAGCACTATCTTGGAGGCGAGATTGATCGCCAGAGGTCCACTCATCTGCTGAACTAGCAGAACTGACCGTCAAGCTAGTGACGTTAAAGAAGCACTTGTCGGGGGGCAACCCGATAATTTCGTATCCTTCACTATTTTTCGTAGTAGTTTTTCTTAGTTATTTTATTTTTATTGAGTTCTTACTAATTTTCTGATCATGCAACTATGTTCTCCCAGGAACCGAACACCTCAAGCTAAAAAAAAAAAGCCATGCAACGCGGCCACATCAGCGACGCGTCCGCGTCGCAAGGAGAGGGGAGAAAATAAAAACGAACAGAGAGTCACACTGGAGCGTGGCTGGAGGCGTGCCTGTGGCACAAATCGCCCCACGCGACCGCATCGCCGACGCGTCCGCGTCATGTGAGAATATTAGCCTCCCACGCAACCGCGTGACCCACGCGGCCGCGTGCCCTGATTTTCGACGTAAAAAGGGTGCACAACCAAATATTGTGCTTGAGTGGCGCTGGCTTGGTGCTAGACGTATAATCCCTATCACGCAAACGCGTCGCCGACGTGTCCGCGTCATTTTCTTCTGAAGTCACTCACGCGATCGCATGCCCCACGCGATCGCGTCACCCCTAATTTGGCAAATATTTAAATTCGAACAGAGAGTTGTGCAGACACGAGGCTGCACTCGCGCCCGAAGCATAACATGGGTCACGCGACCGCGTGAACTAACTAAAACGCAATCACGCGAACGCGTGCCCCACGCGTTCGCGTCGCTTGTGCCACACTAGTTTGCCGCCCAGTTTTCTTTCTCTCTCTCTCTCCCAATCCTAATTCTCTCTTATTCTTTTATCCTTTTATTTTTCTTTCCTCATAATATTTATCTCTTTCTATTTTCAGTTCTTATTTGCTTGAGGACAAGCAAACCTTTAAGTTTGGTGTTGACGCTTCGCTTAAAGCTTTTCTGTTTATTCCTATGGCACCAAAAGGGAGGCGGATCATCTTCACGGAGGAGCACAACCTGAAGAATAAAGCGACCGCTAGGATAATAAGGTGGTTGAGTTCCTTTCATTTTTATTCCTCCCCTCTTTTTTTCTATGTTATGTTCTGGCTTTCTGCTATTTTGCTTTGTTTGTTGCATGATCTTTTATTAGTTAGAATTCTAGGACTAGTTTTTTTTTAATTTCTTTAATGCTGAAAAGATGTTTCATGTACCACTCATTGAACTTGAATCTAAAAAGAAAATAAAAAGAAGTGATGTATTGCATGAGAAATTGAGTTTAATTCTAAGAATAGTCTTATTTACTTAAATGTGGTGGTATTTTCTGTGATTTTTGAATGCATGATATGAACAGTGCATATTTGAATTTGAATCAAGGGATGTTGATGTATAAGGAATAGGAATTTAGAGAATTATTATGACTTCTCTGAAATAAACAAAAATTTAATCCTTGAAGCAAAAGAAACATCAAAAGAAAAAATCATTATATAAATAAATAAATAATAATAAAAGCAGGGTCTAAGGCTCTGAGCATCAATAACTAGGGAGGTCGGACATGATCAAAAGCTCAAAGAGTTGTTTCCCTAGTCATATGCTTGTGGTGTGATTGTGTCAAGTAATCCTTGAGACAGAACACTTAGAGTCGAGACCAAGTGCATTTAACAGAGTATGCCAAAGGCTTTGAGCACCACTGTCTAGGAGTAACTGAAAGAAAAATCAGAACTCAAAGGGAGTTTCCCAGTTAAGTGCTTGTGGTATTTTTGTGTCAAGTAACTCTTGAGACAAAACATTTAAAGTCACGGCTAGGCTCAAGGTGCAAAGCACCAAAGAAAAATAAATTAAAGTAAATTTTGCTGTGTTCAAAGGATTAAACTGAAATGTAAAGATCAGAGAATTCATAATATCATCCAGATTCTAATTCTGAATGACAATAACATTCTTGATTCAAAGGAGAGTGAGATGCCAAACCTATTCAGGATTACAGTTATAAACCCTACTATAAAAAGAGACATGAGCTTAATCGAACTCTCATTCTCATGCAAATTCACATCATAAGCTTATATTAGTCTTGGTTGCTTGAGGACAAGCAACAGTTTAAGTTTGGTGTTGTGATGCGTGAGCATATTGTCTATCTTTTCCTAGTGAATTTGCATCTAATTTGTTGAGTTTAATTAAGAATTAATTATATTTTAGCCACTATGGATGCTATTTTGAGTTTTGTGCAATTTTATTTATTTTAGGTAGCATTCGAAGGGATTTGATGAAGTTTCTGCAGAGAAAAAGAAGAAACCAAAGAGATGATCAGCGAAGACCGACGCGGACGCATGGCTCACGCGACCGCGCGGAATGGAGAAATTGCAATGACGCGATTGCGTGCCTGACGCGAACGCGTGGACTGAAATCTACACAAATGACGCGAGTGCGTGGACGACGCGGACGCGTCACATGCGCGATCTGCAATAATTCAGAAAACGCTGGTTACGATTTCTAGGCTGTTTTTGACCCAGTTTCCAGCCCAGAAAACACATATTAGAAGCTGCAAAATAGACAAATCAAGTGGTCCCCACTCATAAACTGAAGATCTGTTAATTAATTAAAATTTAAATTCAAATCTTATCTTTTAGGAAAAGATATTATTTTTAATTTTTGATTTTAAACCTATTAGGATTTGTAATAAATAGAAACTATGTACATTTAGACAGGGACCAGATTGTTACCAGAACCCTTATTTTTTTTCTCTGAACCATGAGCAACTAATCCTTCATTGTTAAGGTTAGGAGCTCTGTCTATTTGTATGGATTTATTCGTTTGATCTTTCTAATTTAATTCATGTTTTGATTTATATTTCAATAATTGTTTTCGCTCTTTATTTTATGAATTTGGGTAGAACGGAAGTATGACTCATGTTCTAATTGAGTTCTTGTAAAACTTGGAAAAGCCCTTTACTTGAACAACAGCTTGAAAACATATTATACTGAATTTCTAATTGTTTGTATTTAACGGGATACGTGACATATAATCCCTTTATTTTTGGATAATTAGAATTCTTTTGGCATATAAACTAGAAATTGATCATCACCCTCTAATTGGAATTAATTGACCAAGGAATTGGCAATTAATGAATTTTAGAGGAGACTAGAAAGGTCTAAGAAATTAGGGCCTAGTCACATATAGTTTGCCATGAAATTATATCTTGCATAATTAAATTAGTTAGTGATAAAAATAAATCTGGAAAATAGATAACTCTGAAACCTTAATTGCTTTCTCAACATTTTATTCCCAACTCATTTATTTGTCTATCCTTTTGATATTCTAAGTTCGAACTTAAACCTTTTGAACATCTCAAAACCAATTTTTACTTGCCTAACTAAGCCAATCAATCAATCATTGTTGCTTGATCCATCAATCCTCGTGGGATCGACCCTTACTCACGTAAGGTATTACTTGGTACGACCCGGTGCACTTGCCGGTAAGTAGTGTGGGTTGTAAAATACCGCACCAATAGGAGAGAACTGATGGTAACTCGTTGGCCTCAATCGAATAAGTCATGCGGCATGTAAAATAGCATGCCCCAAACCAAAGTTGAGAGATTTGTTCTCATAAGTAAGGGTCCAGCAATTAATTGGAGGCGTTTAATAAGTGATTCTGCTAACCCATTTTGTGTGTGAATATGAGCTACTGGATGTTCAACACTTATTCTATTAGCCATACAATAAGCATCAAAGGCTTGGAAAAGTAAATTCACCAGCATTATCAAGACGAATTACTTTGATTGGATTTTCTGAAAATTGTGTTTTTAATCGAATAATTTAAGCCAGTAATCTCGCAAACGCCAGGTTGCGAGAAGACAATAAGCACACATGTGACCATCTCGAAGATGCGTCTATCAGGACCATAAAATATCTAAAAGATCCACATAGTGGATGAATAGGTCCACATATGTCACATTGAATCCTTTCTAGAAATTCAGGGGACTCAAATCCAATCTTTACTGGTGATGGCTTTAAAATTAACTTCCCTTGAAAACATGCAGCACAACAAAATTCACTAGATTTAAGAATCTTCTGGTTCTTTAGTGAATGTCCATGGGAGTTTTCAATAATTCTCCGCATCATGGTTGTTCCCGGATGACCCAATCGGTCGTGCTAAGTTATAAATTCATTTGGACTAGTAAACTTCTGGTTTACAGTGGCATGTGATTCAATTGCACTAATCTTGGTATAATATAACCTAGATGAAAATGAGGGCAACTTTTCTAATATAACCTTTTTATTTAAATCATGAGTTGTGATACATAAGTACTCATAATTTCCCTCATTCATTGTCTCAATATGATATCCATTTCGATGAATATCTTTGAAACTCAACAAGTTCCTGAGAGACTTAGTAGATAATAGTGCATTATTTATTATAAATTTTGTTCCTCCAAGAAACAAAATTATAGCTCTTCCGGAGCCTTCTATTACATTGTCCGAGCCAATAATAGTATTAACATATTCTTCTTTTGGCACCAGATGGGTAAAATATATATCACTTTTGAGAATAGTATGCGAACTTGCACTATCCGCAAGGCATACATCCTCATCATATATACTTGTCATTTTCTAAGTCTTCCTAAAGATTTGATCAGAGTCTCGTGTTGATAACGTGTTGTAAAATAAACATAAAATAAAAGTATAAGTAGAAGATTCTAGTACCACAATTACTATCTCAATATAATAAAGATGATTAATATATTTACTAATATTATATATAAAGAGTGAGAGAGAAGAGTATTTAAAAATACTTGTGAAATAAAGTAAGAGAGAGAATTGTATTAATAATATAAAAGAGGGAGAGAAGATTTTATTGTTATGTGTCATATGCTTCATATCATACTCCTATTTATAGGCACATAAAAATTGTGCTTTTAGATATAATTAAATATGGTCTTCTCTTGATAAAATTAAATTCTATATCAAAAAGTTGGCCGCCCAAAATTGTGAAGGAAGTCACAATTTATTAAATCGGCATCCACCCATACTTATCACAACAAAAATTTGTTTTTTTCCTTTCTTTATATATCTCATCCTCCGTATGTTATGCACATATCTTGTCTCCGGAGAGAACGCGATAAGAAAGAATGCACTGAACATCTATTACATGTATAAATGGAAAAAGACATAGAATTATGCAAACGCATATCACGATATACGTTCATAACTATCTCGTCCTTAGTGCCTATATAATATATCTTATGTAGGGACGAATTGGAGCCTCTCATTTTCTCAATTTGCGCATTTTTTACATCATTTTTTTTTCTTTTGGAGAGATTTATGTCCTAGTGAGTTCTAATGACACAAGTAATTTTTTCGGATATCAACAAACTAAATATAATGTGGTACGTTGTGTGAGCACTCGAACCTTAGGTTGGTACTCATATTAGTTAAATTTTTTTTTATTTTATTTCTATTAATTTTAGTTTAGTTAATTTTTGGTTTAGATATCCTATCAATTCCTATAATTTCATTGAATTTTTAATTAGATCCATATATATTTTTTTGTCTTTTTAACTGTGTTTATATCATATTAAATTTTGTAATTAAGTCTCATAACAAAAATGTTAGAAGTAACAGAATATTTTGTTAAACAAAATGAATATAACTAACACTTGATTGAATATTCTGTATAGTTTAATAAAATATTTCATTAATTCTAATATTTTTATCATTGTAAGGATTTATTTACAAAATCTAATTGGTATATAAACTCAATTGAAAAGAAAAAAAACATAAAAACTTAATTAAAAATTTAGTAAAACTATAAAGATCAACTGAATAATTAAACCTTAATTTTTTTTAACTTAGGTAATAATAATTTTTTTTTTACTATACAAAGTTTGTGTGTTGAGGTAGGAGCTAAGTAGTTAATTTTTTATTTTATTTTAGTTTATTTTATTTTAATTAAGTTTATTTTAGTTAAATTTTTAATTTTAATTTAGTTTTGTTAATTTTATTTTTTTTTTGTATAACAATTATGTGTTAAAGAATAGTTAGTTGGTTAGTGATATTATTGTTAGATTTTGAATACACTGTTTAGGATAAATTTTAAGGTGCATATCTTTCATATGATTTTTAAATAATGATGTCAACACTGAGCATGTTTTTAGGGGAACTAATTTTTATTATGGTTGTATGATAGAGTGTTCTCTTTAGTGTAGGTGTAATGTTTTTAAATTTTTAAATTTAGTAGTAAAGATTCACTCATTGCTCTTTCTTACAAGTTCTTTCTCTTTGAGCTCTGATAAGAATCATTTTTCTTTTTGTATCTTGATCTGATTTACTACTTGAGTTTTTTCAGAGTCAATTTCTTGGACTTTGAACTATCAAAGATCATCCCTTCTCTTTCTTCAATCAACCCCAAAAATTAGGAATTTTGGAATTAGTCTTAACACCGTAGCAGACACAATAGTAACACTAATAAAACTTTTACAATGAGCTTAATAACATCTAAACCATTAGATTTGTTCTTTGGCCCCAAGAAAGATTTTTTTACCATTAATATATAGTAGAGATGTTCAGGCACGATTTTCTTTAATTTTTCTAAAATGGTGTTACAGAGAGTAGGAGAAGAAGTGAAGAAATCAACTTGCATGCAAAAGAAAATTATTTACCTTTAACCTCTGACTTAGTTTAACATACCCTTGATTAGTGTGATTTGACAACGCTTTCTTGATTAACTTCTCTCTTTCTTTCTTCTCTGGTGTATGAATTTGGAAAAGAAATTTTTTCTCTTTCTCTTGTTTACCCGAAGTGCACAAATAAACTTTGGCTGATATTTGATTCAATGATGCTTAGTAGTGATTAGGCTAGGTTTGTGGATCAACACTTCATTCAGCATACTTGAGTCCGTTAAGTTTTATTGTTTTGAGCTGCTACAAAATCATTTGGACCTACATCACTCAAATGAAACAATTAAAATCCAATTGGGTGTTTAACCCAATAATTTAATATTTGTCATCATCATTAAATTAATTGTATTCTAAACTCAACAAGCATGTTATCTGATTTCAATGTTATTATATTATTATAATTATTTAATATATAAAAAAATTAATAGATAGTATATATATATATATATATATATATATATATATATTAAGAAGATTATCACATATTTCATTATATAAAGGTGGAAGTTTTTTGTTCTAAAAAATACAAAATAGGTAAATATAAAAAATATAAGTATTTTTTTATAATATTAAAAAATTATATTAAAATAATATTTTAAACTACAACATAAAAATATAAAATAATTAAAGCTTATTTTATATTACTTAACAAATAATTAGATTATTATATTTAAAATTTATTAAATAATTATTTTGTTAAATATATTATTATATAATATAATTTTTTATTAAAATATTTGTAAAAATAAAATTATTTAAAATATTATTAACTTTTTTTGTTTTTTCAATTTTTTTGAAAAAACTAAATAAATAATATAATTTAATTTTTTTTTAACTTTTTTAGACAAATTCATATAGATATAATTACATATATTATTTTGGAAAAAGTATAAAAGAAAACAATATATTTATGTGATTATATTTCTGCAATAGCTTGACTTTGTATAAAGTTTGATTGGTTTAAATCTTACTAATATAAGTAAAAATATAATGTGATAGGCATGTATTTAGAATTATATTATTTATTCTATTTTTTTTAAAAAAATTAAAAAATAAAAAATTAATATTTCCATATATGTTATATAATATTTTAAATAAATGATATTTTTAAAATATTTTGATGAAAAATTATATTATATAATAATATTTTTGACAAAAATAGTTAATTAATAAATTTTGAATATAATAATATAATTAAAAAGTTAATATTTCTCGTACCTATTGATATTTTCTTGTCTCCTCTGTATAACAAAAGTTAATAATAATTATTTGTCAAGTAATATAAAATAAAATTTTAATTATTTTATGTTGTAGTTTAAAATATTATTTTAATATAATTTTTTAATATTATAAAAAATTTTGCATAATAATTAATCTTAATGAATAAAGAATACTCATATTTTTTGTATTTATATGTTTTATATTTAATTATTTAAAAATAAAAGATTTTCTTGCTATTTAAAGTACTGTGTATTAAAATATTACTATTTAAAATATTTATTTATGTACTAAGATAGTCTGTATTTATTAGAGTCCATTAATATTTTTCTTTCATATTAGCCTTTGATTTTTATTTAATAAAATCTAATAATCTATATAAATATGGTATATCCAATAAGCACATAATTATTGTGCTCATTTTAGACAATATTATATCTGGGGAATAAATCTTATGAGAATAACATTCTTATATGAGAATGTAAGAATGTATTTATACTAATTGGATTAATTTAAAGGATTTAGTTGATATATTTCTTAAAGGCACATGATAAATTTATCATTAGTGAAAGGTTTTAAATTTTTTCATTTAATAGATATAAAACAAATGCATTGAAAACTTAAAGTTTTTGTACTTTCAATAACAAAAATGTTTGATAACAAAAAAAAATTAGCCAAAAATAGCAAGAACTTACCTTATTTAACATTCATCAATAATTAATAAATACAAAATACGGTAAGTTCTCACTGTTTTCTCAATTTGTAATCTTAGCATATGCCCTAAGGTACAAGATAGATAAACCCTAATTTAAATAATTTGAGATTAAAACTAATAAATAGTATATAAACAATGCATTTAATATAATCATTAAATTCATGAGAGAGAAAACATTTAATAGCCATTGTATTTATAGTCATTGTCTTTAATTTTTATTAAAATATTTCTTATGAATAAACTAAAATAATTAGATTTCACATCATTATAAAAAATATAACATAATTAAAAAAATCATATACAAACAATATTTAAAAAAACCTAAATCATAATTAAAACTTTTTTACGTTTTATTTTCTCATTTAAAAAAGTAATAATTTCTTAAATTTTTGTGTCAGATTAAAAATTATGAAAAAGTAATAGTTTCTTAAATTTTAATTATTATCTAATTTTTTACTAATACAATAATATAGTATAAATTATTTGTATAATTTAGAATATCTCATTTTTTACTCTCTTAATGATATGAAATTATCAAATACCTACTTTTTTTAATAAAAATAAAACGTAGAACATTTTTAATAATTATGATTCCATTTTTTCTAAAATATTGCTTGTATATGATTTTTTTAATTATGTTATATTTTTATAATTATGTAAAATCTAACTATTTTAATTTATTTATTAGATATATATTTTAATAAAAATCAAAGACAATCACTATATATAAATACAATGGCTATCAAATGTATTCGAGTTAATACTCAATTTGGTCCCTGAACTTACACGCGAGTCTCAATTTAGTCCTTGAGGTTTTAATTACCTCTATTTAGTCCCCAAAGTTTATAAACATGCCTTGTATTAGTCCCTGAGACGATTTTTAGTATAAAAACGTTAATGGAGCGTTGTTACAGATTATCAGATGTTACGTTAAAACTTATAAAATGATGCAGTTTTGGTTTTGGTATTTAAAACGCTCAAAAATGGCATTATATCACTTATTTTGTTAGGTAAAATTTTAATAAACACCATTTATGATATTGTTTGGTATTTAAAACGCTCAAAAATGGCATTATATCACTTATTTTGTTAGGTAAAATTTTAATAAACACCATTTATGATATTGTTTTTGGGTTATTTGAGTGTCAAAACTAAAATGACATCATTTTACAAGGTTTAGTGTGGCATCCGATTGTTCACAACAGTGTTCCGTTAACGTTTGTATGTTGAAAATTGTTTCGAGGACTAACATGAGTTATGTTCACAAAGTTTAAAGACTAAATAAAGGCAATTGAAACTTTAAAGACTAAATCGTGACTTGTATACAAGTTTAGGGACCAAATTGAATATTATCTCAATGTATTCTCTCTCATCAATTTAATTATTATATTAAATGCATTGTTTATATACTATTTCTTAATCACATTTAATCTCAACTATTTAAATTAATATAATAATTATAAATATATTCTCACATTTCATATATATATATATATATATATATATATATATATATATATATATATATACACACGTGACATCTTTAAATTTATTAAATTTTGTTTGGAATTTGGTTTGCCATATGTTGTCCTTGCACCACCTTGCCATAAGACTAAAATTAAGTCAAATTATTGAACAAATAAATACTCCATACTACTTATGAAGATAGAAATAAAAAGATATCTACGTAAAGATATTCATGCAAACTCTAAATACGCAAATATTTATAGCTGATGTTTAACCATCATTATAAATAGGATATTATCATAATTTTTAAAAAATATCTGTCCTAAGAGAAGATTACAATAGATCTAGGCACATTGTAATAGATTTTTTATTTTGCATATCAAAAATTCTTTGCTAACCACAACAGGATCACGAGAACTTTAGGAAATAAAGGTGGTTAGCCATAAACTCGGTGCAGTCGAATTTGAATCTCAACCAAGTGTTATTGACTATGGCCGAATTATCATGATGACCATACAAGGTAAATTAGAGTCACGTTTTGAAATTGTATAGTTGCAAAATTAAATGAATGTTTCAAATGAATATCTTTTTATTTTTTAAGGTTCAATAGGATCCCATTGTAACCATTCCACGGTAGAAAATCAAACCAACAACAACAATGAACTTCAATCCATCAACGGACAAAACCTTTCTGCAGTAAATCAAAGTATCAAATATCCACTATATGAATTTAATAATGAAAGATTTGGGCTTCAAACAAGTTAGAAAATTAATTGCTTCTTCTGCAATTCAGATTTGTAACTTACGTGCCTAAATTATTTATTTACACAGTAGATCGTATTACTCTTAAAATTGTATTACTTGAATACTTAATCTTACTGGCCAAAAAAATTATAATAACATTACACAAAACACCTAATAAGGCCAAAACCAATTGAAAATAACTCATTCGATGTCTATCATTTTATCATGACTTCTCTAGGTTTTAAGATAGGTGAATAATGGATTTGTTTACCAAAATTTAATATCATCTAAACATTGCCTTTTAAATACATCAATTTTTTATTGACTTGCTAAATTTGATGTAAATGAACAAATTAACAATACCTTGGATCATATTTTGTTTCCTTGAACTATCCATTTAGGAGTACTTATCATTTGAATATATGGAGTTCATTTAATCTGTGGAGAAATTGAAAAGAAAAATAAAGACTGATAGATATTTGACCAAAAATCATATCTGTATCGTAAGTTTACATACAAACAATACCTAACTTATTCTTCTTTAACATACTAGGGAATTAGTCATTCATAAAGTTGTTCGGACGAAGAAGAAAATGAAGGTACTAGTGTTCTTTAAGTAGTTCTCACAATCCATAGAATATTTAAATTGCTTTAAATCATAAGGTGAGAAAATCTTGTGTATGCATTGGATTCACAAATACAAAAAGTTAACTTGCTACCTGTTACCCTGAAGTATTTAACAAAATCACAATATTACGTTACAGGAGAACCACATGAGCAGAACCACATTCACAATGAATTTGAACCAGTAGCACAAAGTTAATAGCAAAAAAATTATTCCTACTTTTTTCACAATAGCCCTGTAAAATTTAATTTCAGACTGACTATATTTTTTATATAACAACTTATCTAAACCTTGGAGATTCAATTTTTAAATGCCAACAATGTAGCACTATGTTTTGGTATTGTTCTTGTATGGATACCTGGAGAGAGAGCTCAGTCTCTGGGAGTCAGCGCCGAGCTATTACTTTCGGTGCCGACCTTCAAGTCTTGTGATAATCCAAGCTTTTCTCCAAGAGTGTGTCCAATCGCGTAGAGCTTTGAGCAAGAAACAGGGGGGAGTGTACTTGCAAAGGCACTCCGAAGCTTAAGTTAGTATTGAGAATTCAATATATCTCTTTAAAATAGAAGATCATACCTTTTTATAGGTGATAGTATATAAATCGGTTACGTTCCTGTTTTATTGTCTGTATTAAAGAGCAATAATAAGGGTAAATGTCAGGTTGGACGTTTCACATTTGTGAAGCAGTCCGTTGAGCTGATTTGTAACGTTACATTTCAATAAATGATATTAATTGTTGAATAGTGGCTGCAATGCCGAGTTAATGACTGTAGTGCCGATTTAATGACTGTAATGCCGATTTAATGACTGTAATGCCAAACTGTAACGCGGATTTTCTGAGGAATGATGTGAATAATGCCGAGTTATGAGTAGTAAAGCCGATTTATGATATTGGATTTATTATGAACGGACCAGGTATGAAGAACGAATTAACAAATATTATAATGCAAGGAATTCAGCTTTCTTTTTTGTGTTTTAAGGCCAAGTTGAATTACCAAGATTACAGGAAGCGTCTCGAACACTTAATGATATGATGTTTGGTCGTGATGCAAAGGCTATTCATTTCCAAAAAAAAAATACGTGCACATACAATAATATGTTTGATTTTACTTTATTTGGTGGAAAAATAGATAGATGCATTAACACCACTACAATCATTCTGACAGATAGCGGCAGAGGTTTTACGGTGGTTATAGAAAATTGCTGCAATATTAAAAATAGCGGCAATTGATGCGGTAACACGAGGGGCGTTGGTAGTCGTTTGGATTTTAGCGGCGGTTAGGGGCAATAACCGCTGCTAAATTAACGTAATTCCAGGATGCAATGGTTGATTCAATATTTAGTTTTTAGCGACGATTTTAATCCAACCGCCGCAAATTTTATTAAATTCTTCAACTTCGATATTCGGATGTATTCTCTTTTTAAAGACCAACAGAGTATAAACTACTTAAGTTCTCACTAGTTTCTTCACCGTTGTAATAGAAAAATGCTGTCTTTCATAAAATTAGAGTTTTTAATTAGTAATTAAATTGAGTTTCTTGTATTTAAATTTTCGATATATTCTAATAACTTTGTTTTGACAAATACGGTTGAGTTATTCTTACCTTAAACGTATCACTATTTTTGGTTTTTTGGATTTATTTTACGATAAAAACATTAATTAATTTAAGAATATATTTATTTAATTAGGTGAACAATTTTGAAAATTAGATTTTCTCATTTAGTATAAGAACTTCTATGTGTGTATTCAAGCATAAATCTATTAGTAATATGTAAAATATGTATAAATTAATGCCAATTTCAATTGAGCATATGTTAATAGTAGGCTTCTTCAAAGTTATATCTTACTAATCATCAATCAATTAATTGTTAAAGTAGTGAAATATATAATACCGCAATCCAAAACAT
This sequence comes from Arachis stenosperma, assembly GCF_014773155.1. Lineage (NCBI taxonomy): Eukaryota > Viridiplantae > Streptophyta > Magnoliopsida > Fabales > Fabaceae > Arachis > Arachis stenosperma. Next base: position 11,685,327 of record NC_080386.1, on the reverse strand, counting down.
TAAATTAAGGGAAACAATGTAAGTGTTAAAATAAAAGGTTAATTTTTCTCTTTAACATCGTATTGACCTGGCCAGAAATATTTTGTCACGAATCTAGTGGCTTTACATGATAGAGGACCTGATATGTCATCTCCAAACCATGGTTTTTTGTTCATATTAAAGCCGCTTTTCGCAACGTGTACGTCATCTTCTCCTTGTTAGTCATCTAAAGTTTTATTGTTTTCTTCCAAAACCTAATTCAGATCAAACTACATGGACATGTCAATTCCAGCGGAGGAGATGTTATCTAAATTGTCTGCTGAATCAATCTCTTCCCCACCTAGACTATTATTAACTATTTCGCCTGAATATTTAGCTAACACTAAAAATATCAATCCGCATACAAAAATCTTAGTATAATCAGTAGAAACCAACAACTTTCAAGTCATTAGATAGTAATTTAGAAAAAGAAAAAGGTATGTTATTTTGCTAACACAGACTTCAAAACTAAATAACACTAAACAACGATTACCATCTTCCTTGTTGATAGTTTGGGCAGATTTTTTGGAAAGAAGCTCTGTAATGTGCAATCCTATAAATTTCATTTCCTCTTGTGACGCAATACCCAACTCAACCTCATGCTTGTTTGTAAAGCGCATCTATATAACAAAATTGATAGTTCATTATCTTTTTCAGTCAACATTGTGTCTTTATGAAGAACTTTGTATATTATATATTTTTTTTACCTTCAATTCAGCAAGTATGTCTTCAGAGCTCTTTCCAGATGCACATGTCACAAAAACATCTCAATTTTTTCTTGTACATTGATCCCCATTCATAAAGTTCCTTCAAATATGAATGTTGACATTGTAAATATTATTTCAGCAAGTTTATCAGCATATGTCAACTTAACATATGCTTTGATCAAATATAGTTGAAGACAATTTTAACAGGGTATGCTTGATGAACAAACCTGCATGACAGTTTCATTAGCCATTTCCAAGTATTGATTGATACAAGAGCGTCCTGAAATAGCCTCCAACCAACCCCTAACATTCACTTTGCGAAACCATATTTCTCTAGCAATAGAAATTGCATGTTCCAATGAAGAAAATGGAGAGACCATAGCCATCTCTTTAGCGAATGTTGTACTTGCACAGCATGATAAAAAGTCCTCCATTTTCGGAAGCTCTGTTATGCTATCATTTTATATGTAGTAAGATTTAGTAGTGATAACAACATTATCATTGATTATAACTAATAGATTGCATGATTATCATAAGAACGGCATTAAGAACAACAACAATAATAACAAAATTAATACTTCATTGTAAAATAACTATTTCTAAAAAAATCATAAAAAGAATTGGGAAACTAGTTTTATTTATTAAAACCAATAATTCTGTCAAGATTTAATAGAATTCTGAAAATACCAATCGTGATATAACTATCAATCTACATACTCCATGAACATTATTAAACACATTAAGTATAGCAAGAGTTCTATTAACAATCGTCGACTTTAACCCTAGTTATATTATGTAACCTCGTCGATACTTTTAGATGCATTGTTTGCGGGGTCTTTTATATCATCATCCCTTGTCAACTGCGATTCTTCAATGTCACCTGCCGATGAGATGTTCAACCTTGATTGTATAGAAAAACCAACTTCAGCTTCTGCATTCTCTTCTCCCATGTTATACAAGTCTCGTGGCTTGACATGAACCACTACACTCCATTCTTTATCTACTTCATCATTCACATAGTATACAAGATGAGCCTCTGATGCCAATATGTATGGCTCATGGTCCTTTTGATCACCGGTGTGTATCGAACGAGAGAAGATAACACTAGTAAGACCCAAATGATCTTGTTTTATGCCTCTACTAGTAGCCGTATCCGCCCAAACACACTTGAACAACATGACTGAGAACTGACAGCTGTAATTTAACTCAATTATGTCTACTATTTTGCCATAGTATGGAACGTTACCAACATCCACTTTTTTGTCACGCATGCTTGCATAACTTCGTATATTAGACGAGACATATACTCCACTATTTTGGGTTTTCATCCATTCCTCCTTTGCCATAGTTCTAAACTTATACCCGTTGACATTGTATGTCCCATAACATTTTGCTTGAAGTATCGGTCCACATGTAGGCAAGCCATTTAATCTCGTTTGGATACTGAGTGCTTTCCATTGGAACCTGTTACCATATAACAACCATTATTAATTTCATCAAAGGTTTTATTGTAGTAAATGTTTTATGCATTCAAGGAAATTGGCGTAACGCATACTCTTTGCTAACCTCTTGCTTGAACCACTGAACAAAATCCTTGTGCACAATGCTGTCTATTTTTTATTGCGACCTTGTTTGATCTCGTAGCCTTCTCTTTGTTTTTTTTCTCTAAATGAACTATATGAAGTTGCAGAACATTATTCGTAAATAGTTCACGGGTAAAAAGATTTATATTTGACATTTGAAATATAACATAAGATTACTTACTCAATAAATTCAGAAATAGCTTCACAGTTGACTAGCACGTGACGATGTGTTTGATATCGTTCCATTTGACTTAGCTTAAAATATGTTGCACCCTCTAACGCGTTTCCAACTTTCGGGAACATGGTTTCACATGCATTAGGGCCTACTCCACTAGGTTCATCGTCAACTCTCACCGATCAATTCATTTTAGTCTCAATGTTATCCAGATATCTAGAGCAGAAAGTTAGAATTTCCTCAAATATGTATCCCTCTGCAATTGAGCCTTCTGCTTGAGCCCTGTTGCACACATACTATTTCAAACGATCCAGATACCTTTCAAATAAAACCAATTCATACGCTTAGTATCATAAAAGCTTCAACCGCATGTTGTAAATAGGGTTATATAAAAACTATCCTCTCTATTCGGTACATCCACCGATAATGTACTGGGCCACCAAATTTTACTTCTTCAACAAGATGCACGATAAGGTGTACCATGACTATGAAGAACGAAGGAGAAAAAATCATTTTCATATGACACAGGGTATGAACAACATGATTATGGAGTTCATCAAGTTGTAGAGGTTTAATGGCTTTCCCGCAGAGTGCTCGAAAAAATGATGAAAGATCGGTAATTACGGTGTCCACGAGGGCAGGCAATGCATTCTTAACCAGAATTGGAAGTAAATATTCCATCAAAATGTGACAATCATGACTTTTTAACCCAATCAACTTACGCTGTCGCAGGTCAACACAACGCGTAATATTGCTAGCATAACCATCTAGAAAGACAACTTCTTAGAGAGTCTTCAGAAATATATCTTTCTGTGAATTTGACATGTAAATATTATAGAAGGATATTTTCCACCATCGTGCGGCCACAACTCTGGCCTTATGCCCATGTATTGTAAATCCTTTTGAGCTTTCAATTTGCCCTTGGACTTGGCACTATCATTTAATACAGTGAAAACTACGTTATCGAAGACATTTTTCTCTATGTGCATTACATCAAGGTTATGGCGCAGCATATTATCTTTCCAGTATGGGAGGTCAAAGAAAACACTCTTCTTCTTCTAATTTGAGTCACCGTGGTTGGCGTCTTCACCGCTGCGTGTTTTATGCCTTATCACATTTGTAATCTTTTTGTATGATACGTGAATATTTGATTTTTGCATCAAGATATCAGTTCCAGATAACATCTTTGGGGGATTTCTGTTCTCTACCTGGTCGTCAAATCTTACCTGATCCTGTCTAAATTTATGTCCCTGACTTAGAAATCGACGATGACCCATAAAACACCATTTTTGACTAAACATGAGTCGTTGTGCCTAATCATCCAAATTACAGGTAGGACATGCCAGGCCGCTATGCGTATTTCACTCAGATAACTTTTCCAATCTTGAAAAATCGCTAATAGTCCACATCAATGCTGCAAACATCTTGAAAGTGCATTTTTTATTAGCATCGTAGGTTTCAATGCCATCCCATAGTTGCTTCAACTCATCAATCAAGGGTTACATGGATCTATATCATTTCTTGGTATTTTAGGCCCAGGAATAATCATAGATAGAATGAAAGAGGTCTGATTCATACAAAGCCATGGAGGAAAGTTATACGGGATAAGAATCGCCGGCCAAATAGAATACTTTATGCTCATGTTCCTGAAAGAATTAAATCCATCGCTAGCCAAGGCCAGGTGAACACTACGGGGATCCGATCAAAAAGCAATATGCTTTGTATCATACTTTTTCCATGCTTCAGTGTCCCTTGGATGCCTCAAGAAACCGTCATTGTTGTGACCTTCCTTATCCCATAATATGTCTTTAGTTGTTTTGCTACACATGAATAACCGTTGCAGCCACGGTATCAGAGAAAAGTACCGAAAAGTTTTTGCTAGTATGGGTTTTCCATTTCTCTTGACATGAGTTTTCAGCTTGAAGATAGAACCCTTCTGCGCATTTTGCTTCCATCTTGAAGTTCCGCATTATTTGTACTTGGTCAAGTCTTCATTCATCACCTCGATATAACATGCAATCATTTGGACATGCATCTATTTTCTTGTATTCAATTCCCAGTTTCCTAATAGTCTTCTTGGCCTCATAGAATGTCCTCGAAAGTTTAATGCGGTCAAATACATCTCGCAACAAATCTAGGATCATTGACATTGCCTTGTCACTAACACCACACGTACACTTTATGTGGTAAAGCTTCACTAAGAATGATAGCTTTGAGTATTTTGAACATACGGGATATAATTCTTGCTCTCCATCAGCAAGTAAATCGTTAAAATCTCTCGTTGCACGACTTGGCCTGCCGTATAAATTCCGAAATTCAGGTTCATCATCCTCCACATGTTCATCTATTTCCGTGTCATCACCCCCTATTGCATTGAAATCGAATGCCTTATTGACCATTTGCGTCATTAGATTTGGTTGGAATTTCGGACTATCAGTTACACGCTTGAGGCCACAAGGTTTCTCACCATGACGAATCCAGACAGTGTACCCAGGAGGAAAGGGCCTAAGAAACATGTGGTCATACACGTCTTCTCTTGTTTGCATAAGTTCGAAACTACACTTTGGACACGGACATTTAATCATTCTATTTGACGATGCATTAGTAAATGTAAAGTCTAAAAAATTGTTCAATCCTTGCTTATATTCTGTAATATCTCGTGGCTCTAAAATCCAACTTTTATCCATATCTAATATGAAGTAAAAATAATTTCACAATAGTTATCAAAAACAGACTCCTTATTGTAGAAATAAAGATTTAAGTAAATAATGATAACATTTTATCCATGCACCTAATGCTTTTCTAGATATCATGTTTATTTTCACTAGTTGACCATGTCATTGTGCAAAATATCTACATTATATTATTAGTATTTAAAATGAGAAACTGACAATCTAATTAGTAATATCTATTTTTGATCGTCAAAAGTTTAATTATAAATGTATTTATATTATAATGATATTCATATTGATTTTGTAATAAACATTGTTAATTACATCAGTAATTATGTTATTTAATATATTATTATTGTTAATTGGTGTTCTGTAGTGAAATCCATCACTAATTTTTTAATACCAAATATGTACATTACACATTAATTTCCTTTCTAATGATGCTGTTTTATTTAATTTCCTTTTCCCACGGTTCTTGCGTTATCGAAGAAAATAAACACAATCCAAAATTACTTGATTCCCATCAAGCAATTTACAAAAAATAAATACCCATGTCTTAATGTTTTATATATGTTAAGTTGCCTATAAATCGACCTAGAGCGGGAAGAGTTATGCGATCCGAGGTTAAATCACACAGGCCGGACACAATTTACAAAGAAAGACTAACCCTCAGCTCCCTGACACGATTTATGTTCAACTTTCTGACTCACAACACCCTGTCACGAATTCACAATTTGTCATCAACAAACTAAGTATGAGGAGAGTTAAGGAACTCCAAACATGTTCTTCCCTAACTTGTCAATTATTTGATTAACAATAGATGTAGATGTATCAATAATTTTTAAATCCGTATTTATACTATGCAAAAGTATATTTTTTAACACCTTTCTGACTCAATTTTTAATTTATAAAAAACTTAAGTTTATGAATTAAAATTTAGTTAGAGTTTTGACTTTTTTATTATCAGTAATCTTTTGTTTATTTAATTTGGTCCTTCTAATGTAATCAATAATTAAGATTTTAAAAAGGTATATTGTTATTTTTAATGATCAAATTTAAATAGACATTAAAATAAATTATTATTTTAATTGAATGTGACATCCCTAAATATTTTATAATAACTAACAATTACATCCGGATTTTTCAGCTGAAAATTATTTAAATACATAACGGGAGCACATTATACATGTAGCTAATGCTTAACAATGATTAAAATTTTAGATTTAATTTAAACAAATAAATTTCATAATTTATTTTTGTGAATGATAAAACTTAATTACATTAACCAACGTTATAAATTAGTTGTATTTATATGTATATTAGTTTTAATTCTAATAAAAAGATTTATTATTGGAAACTAAAAATATACCTTTGTGAGTGTTAGTGATTTTCTTAATAAAAATTCTGCACTTAACAAAATATTGAAACAATCCAATAGTCAGTTAATTGATGAACTTAATACCGCAATTTAATTTTAAAAAGGAGTGTGAGCATGAATAAAAGAAAAAAAATCATAGAATAAGTCACACAGTGTAATTCTAAAAAGGTTTCTCAGTAGAAATAAAACCCTTAAGTTCTCTGACACGATTTATGTTCAATTTTGGGACTCCCAACACCCTATCACGATTTGCCCTCAAAAAGATAAATATGAGGAGAGTTAGAGAATCTCAAACATTTTCTTCCCTAGCTTGTCAATTATTTTTAAAAGAGTATTTATTAAATCCAATCTAACAATAAATATCAATAAAAATTTTATACATCTGCATTCTTCTTTAAAAATAAATGATACAATACAATTGATACTCTTTTTCTTGATTTAACTTGGTCTTTTTGATGGAATCGCTAATTGAAATTATTAAAAATATATTGAAAAATATACAAAGCCAAAATAAAAATATTACAATGAAAAATTTGATAAAAAATATGCATCAATAAAAACAACTAAAAAGGATTATTTGAGTTAGAAATATTAATTCCATAAAAACTTAACGTTACATCACTCAATACGACATGAATGTGTACTATGAAGAATTATATTTTTTAAACACCCTTCTGACTCATTTAAAAAAAAAAGAAAAAAAACTAAAGTTTATGCATTGAAACTTGGCAGTCCTTTGATTTTTTTATCTTGAGTAGTTGTTTGTTTATTTAATTTGGTCTTCCAAATACAATCAATAATTAAGATTATAAAAAGGTATATTATTATTTTTTTGTTAAAATATTAAATAGATATAATTTTAATTAAAAATGTAATTAAATTTGACAACAATAAACATTTTATAATAACTAACAATTACTTCCCAATTATTCAAAAGAAGCATATTCAAATAAATAACGAGAAAACATTCTACATGCAACTAATGCTTAACAATGATTAAAATTTTAGATTTAGTTAACATTAAAATTTTTAAATTATTTTCATGAATACAACTTAAAAATCTAGAACAGCGTAATAAATTAGTTTTAATGTACGTATATTAGTTTAATTTCTAATAAAGTGTTCTATTGTTAGAAAACTGAAAACATACCTTTGTGGGTGTTGTTGATATTTTTAATAGGAAAAGTATAGGTAACCAATAATATTTTTGAACAATGTGTGAACAATATAAATTAATAGGGTTAAAAAAGTAAATTAATCTTAATTTTAATTAGTAGCATTAAATTAGGGTGTAGTGTATTTTTATTTAATTAGTGGTTGTTCATATTGTTCAAGATAGTCATTGTTTACCTAGCACTCCCTTTCTTAATAAAACTTCCTCTCCTAACGAAAGAGTTGCACAAACCAATAGTCAGTTAACCCATACATTTAATAGCACAGATTAGATTAGCATTGTTGAGGTTGTTTTGGTTTGGAGACGCTTCTCTCACAGAAATGGATGAACGCTCGCCGGAAGAGGAAGACCTGATATCAAGAAGTAAAAAAAAAGTCAAGATGAATGGAGAAAATATCGTAACAGAGAACATGGAAATCACAGAAGGAGAAACAAGAGAAACAAAGCAAATATCAGTTAGTGCTAATGATAATCAGAAAACTAATGAAGGTACACATGATGCGTATAAGTCACCTAGAAGGTCCTACCGGGATATGTTGGTGGAAAATGGCTTCGAAAAACTGAACCCACAAGAAATTGTGGAGATGGTTTTAGAAGAGTATGCTCCAGAAGATTTGGATGTGGACCTCTCCACGGAGGACAAAGTTCCTTTCAATCCCAAACCTACAATTGAGGTCTCTTTAGAAGAATATGAAGACTGGTGTAGACCCTGGAAACTCTCTCTGATTGTGAAACCTTTAGGAAAAACTTTCAATTTCCAAGCCCTTGACAGATGGGTGCAACGGAGATGGATGAAAAAAGGATCCATAAGAATCATGGATTTAGCTGAAAATTTCTTCCTGGTTAGATTTTCAGATCAGGATGATTATGCTCATGCACTTTTTGAAGGGCCTTGGATGATAGCTGACCACTATCTATTAGTGCAGAAGTGGAGGCCGCTTTTCTTACCACAAGAAACGGACGTGTAGAAAGTTGCTGTATGGATAAGAATCCCAAACCTCCCAGCTGAGTTATATAACAAATTCTTCCTTTGAAAAGTTGGAAAGACGCTTGGCACAATGCTAAAAGTGGACGAGCTCACATCTATACACTCTCGAGGTAAATTTGCTAGAATTTGTGTGGAAATTGACCTGAGAAAGAAGATTGTTCCATCCTTTACAGCTCTGGGCAAAGATTTTAACATTGTTTACGAGGGATTACACCAAATTTGTTTCAACTGTGGCAAATACGGGCATAGAATCGAACAGTGCAGTGAATCGTTGACCGGAACCACCACCAACACCGCCATAGATCCGACGGGAGGCAGGATTCCCGGTGGAGATGAGGGCAGCAACGGTAAAGAGACTAATCAGGGACCAAAAAATCAGCAACTTATTCAAAAAAGGAAAGAAGATTCAGCGGAAACAAATCAGGAAAGAACACCAACTAGTTTAGGAGAGTTGCAACAAAATAGGCAAGCCTCACAAAACCAGGAAGCAAATCAGGAAGAAATTAAGGAAATCAAGGAGGACCAAGAAGGCAACCCATTTGGACCGTGGATGATAGTTAAGAAAAACCAAAGAAGAAACAAACCAAAATCAGATCCTTCTAAAAAGGATAAAAAGGAAAGTATACCAACATCAAGATTCCATATCCTTGCAGAGGAAATTCAGGAAGGTAATCAAGAAAATGAAGAAACTGACCCGGATACTACTCCCATAGAGACGTCAGAAGTTTACAAGGACACCCAAGAAGCAAGAACTAGCGAAATAAGTGCTACCAAACAAACTAGCAAGAATGGAAGTAACTTTCCTAATCAGAGAAGCCAACAGAAACACAAAAACCCTATTCCTATCATGAAAGGAAAGAATACTGCCATTAGTAAGAAAACTCCAACAGTCTCCAAGCATGTAAAACAATCCAGCCACAACCAAAGAAACATCAAGGGTCTCCAGACAAATCAGGACAGCCATAAAGTCTTTTCAGATAACCAGGCAAATAACCAGAAGGCACAAGACAACCAAAAAGATAAAGAAGAGAGAAACCAAGAGTATTGGAAACAATTCTCATATCTTACTAAACAAATTTCACATACTAACTGTATGCAGCCTGCTTTAATGGGAGGACATTTGGATCATACTACCAGAAATCTCATCTCAACTATCATGGGAGGTGGGAATAAGGAGTATTCCAATAATACAGAAGCCAAAAAGCCTCCAGATCCAGGAGAATCCAGCAACAAAGCAGGAAATGATGACCCAATGGAGGGACAGCAGAGGGGAGAGGAGTGTCTCCGAAGCATAGAGGAGGTGGCACAGGCCACTAATGACAAGCCAATCGAGGCCTAGATTCCTGACTTCTTTCAGGGAGTTTTTTTTCTACCTTGTTTTTTAATGGTTATTATGAATATATTAGCTTGGAATTGTAGAGGGGTTTCCTCCAAAGGATTTCCCATTATGATTAGAGACTTAACTTATCGTTATAATTTAAAATTATGCATCCTTCTTGAAACCCATGTCTCAGGAACCAAAGTTGAGGGGATCATTCGCAAATTAGGCTTTGACTCTTGGTGCATTAGTGATGCAGAGGGCTTCTCGGGAGGGATTTGGTGTCTTTGGAACGGAAAAGATTGGCAGGTGGAGCCTGTTAATGTCCAAAGACAGTTAATTCACCTAAAGATTAAAGATAATGATAACCGGTCTTGGTATTTCACGTGTATCTATGGCAGCCCCCAACCGGGAACGCGAAGTACCTTGTGGAGGGAGCTAGAAAGTATAGCAGCAACTAATCAAGGACCTTGGTGTCTTGGTGGAGACTTTAATTCTATTATTTCTCTTGAGGAAACTGGGGGCAATCGTAACTTATCTCAAGACTCAAACAGATTTCAAGAATGCATGCTTAACTGCGGTCTAAATGATCTAGGCTTTTCTGGTCCGCCGTTCACTTGGCAAAGAAATCAAATTAAACGCAGGCTTGATAGATTTTTATGTAATTTGGAGTTCAATGTTTTATTTCCATCCGTTGGAGTGAAACATCTACCTAAATTGAAGTCTGACCATCTACCTATTCTCCTAGATTTTGACACCCTTGCGGTAAACGGGAGAGAGAGACCTTTCAAACTACTCGCGTCCTGGCTACTCCATGAGGGCTACAATAATTTGGTGAGAAGTAACTGGTGCAAACAAGGTGATCTCATCAACAACATTCACCATTTCACGGAGAAAGCCAAAGAATGGAACAAAGAGGTATTTGGGCACATCTTCAGGAAAAAGAAAAGAATTCTTCTCAGGCTTGAAGGCATCAACCAAAACCTTTCCTTTAATAACAATCCTTTTTTGGAAAAACTACAAAGGGACCTTTGGAGGGAATATGAAATGATTGTGGTACAAGAGGAAAGCTATTGGATGCAAATGGCTAAATGTAAAATCATCAATTTAGGGGACAAAAACTCTAAATACTTCCACCAGAAAGCTAACGGAAGGAGACGAAGGAACCACGTTAATGCTCTAAAAAACAGCGAGGATGAATGGATTGATAACGTGGAAGAATTGAAGGAGATCGGAGTATCCTTTTTCAAATCTTTATATGCTCCTAATAACTACAATTTATTTTTACCTGATTTTCCTGTCACAGGTAAGTTTCCTAGGCTGATTGAGGCTGACTTAAACCATTTGAGCAGAAATATTACCCATGAGGAAGTTAAACATGCTGTGTTCAATATGGGAAGCTGGAAGGCGCCTGGAAGCGATGGACTGCCAGCAAAATTTTTCCAGCATTCCTGGGACATTGTATCTGATTCGGTGGTGAATTGGGTGCATATGATCTTTAGAAATCCTGAGAATATAGCTGGAGCAAACCAAACCTTAATTTCTATCATTCCTAAAGTTTCCTCACCCGAAAACTTTGCACAGTTCAGACCTATCAGTCTCTGTAACGTCTGCTATAAAATTGTTACTAAAGTTATTGCAGAAAGAATAAAGCCGCACTTGGGGTACATTGTCTCTAATACCCAGGCCAGTTTCATTCCAGGAAGAATTAGTGCAGATAACATTCTGGTAGTACAAGAGGTGATCCATACTATGAGGATGAGAGCTAGTGGGAAAGGACTCATGGCGATTAAAATAGACTTGGAGAAGGCCTATGACCGTCTAAATTGGAATTTTATCATTGACACTCTCAAAGATATTGGCATCCCGGAGAATATTGTGAATGTTATTCACTTCTGCATCTCCTCTCCCACTATGAGTTTGCTTTGGAATGGTTCTCCATCAGAGACTTTCAACCCAACAAGAGGCATTAGACAGGGAGACCCCTTATCCCCTTATCTTTTTGTCCTATGTATTGAAAGACTCTCTCAACTAATTAACTCCTTAATAGAGCAGAAAAAATGGAAACCTATCAAGTTGACTAGGAATGGTCCTCATCTGTCTCATCTTTGTTTTGCAGATGATCTCGTTCTTTTTGCGGAAGCAAGCAAGGAGCAGGTTCGAGTAATCAAGGAAGCTTTGGAGACCTTTTGTAAAGCTTCTGGTCAGAAAGTCAGCCCCAGCAAATCTTGCATCTTTTTCTCCAAGAATGTTAATCACAACAGAAGAGAGGAGCTCAGCAAAGATTTCGGTATTCCACTAACCAGCAATTTAGGAAAGTACCTCGGCGTACCGCTCATCCACGAGAAGTGCGGAAAACACCACTTCCAACCAATTCTAGACAAGATGCGGGCCAAATTGTCAAGTTGGAACATGAAAACCCTTTCTCTTGCCGGAAGATGCACCCTTGTTCAAGCGGTTTTATCTACCATTCCGAGCTATACTATGCAAACAATGAAGATGCCTAAGGAGGTCTGTAATAAAATTGATAAAATGTGTAGAGATTTTCTTTGGGGATCTAATGTGGAAAACAAGAAAATTCATCTTTTGAATTGGGATACCATTTGCCAGCCAAAGGAATTAGGAGGGCTAGGTTTGCGGAAGGCTCAAGAATCCAACGACCTTTTTCTCATGAAATTGGCTTGGGGGTTGGTGCATAATGAACAAGCTCTTTGGGTGAAAGTAATGAAAGCGAAGTATGGTTGCAAGGACAGCCTTATCCCAAAGGTTACTAAAAAAGCAATGTGCTCTAATGCTTGGAGAGATATTGTTAAAATTTGGGACCGATTTCAAAGCAATTTAATATGGAGGATTGGGAATGGAAGAAGTATTAAATTCTGGAAAGATCACTGGATTCCTGGTATCTCAGATCTGAGCGAGTTATCGATGGAACAGATCGGGGAAGACAGAGCTAATGAGGATCTAGCAACCTATGCTACGGCGGAAGGATGTTGGAATTGGGAGAGGTTAGATCAACTACTCCCAGAGGAGATTATTGTTATGATTCGTACTGTTAAAGCTCCCCACCACTCTCTCGGACCGGATTCTCTAGGATGGCTACCAGAACCTCAAGGCAATTTCTCTATCAAATCAGCCTACAAAAGCTACTATGTTGAAGATAGGGATCCAGGCCAGATTTATAGAATTTGCTGGAAAACCAGGGTTCCCCAGAGACTGAGAACCTTTGCTTGGCTCCTAAGCCATAACGCGCTGCTAACTAATCTAAAAAGAAGAGTTCGGGGGCTTACCGATAATGATTGCTGTCCGAGATGCCCGAATCTTGAAGAGAGTATGCTCCATGTGCTGAGGGACTGCCCTTACGCCCAAGGCATTTGGATGAGCAACTCAAATAGAGACCTGCAGGACCCTTTCTTCAGCCAGAACCTCCAAGACTGGCTCTACGATAACCTGTCCAGGACCTCTCGCACTAGCTGTGGGACTTCATGGCCCATTTTCTTTCTCACTTCTTGTAATATTATCTGGCGGAAAAGAAATGAATTAATTTTCAATCAAGATAACATCCTTTTTCAAAGAGTAATTCCAGAAATTAGAGGGTGGCCAGAAACTATAAGGAAGTGTTAGACCTTACAGAGAGAAGCATCAAAACCCTCGGAGCGACAAACTCGATCCTTATTGGCTGGAAGCCACCGGAAGCGGGCTGGAGCAAACTTAATGTGGATGGCTCAGTCCTGCAAAATTCAAATTCTGGCTCGTGTGGCAGCGTTCTCAGAGATTCGAATGGCCTAGTTATAGCAGGGTTCATGATGAACATTGGAAAGGTAACCATCACTAAAGCAGAACTTTGGGCAATCTATACAGGTCTTAAAATTGCAATTGATATGGGAATGGAGAAGGTTCAGATAGAGACAGATTCTACATGTGCAGTGAATCTGTTGCAGCATGCATCTACGGGCCTCCATGATAACACCTCCCTCATCCGTGCAATTAAAGAGCTCCAGACAAATCCAGGTGACTTCCGAGTGACACACGTCTTGAGAGAAGCCAATTTCAGCGCCGATGTTCTTGCCAAGCACGCGCATAATCTTCCGGCAGGGCTCCACTGTTTTGCTTTGCCTCCCCCCTTTCTACATCCAATAATTGAAGCTGATAGAAGGCAAAGAGTGTTTGCGAGAATAGGAAATGCCTGATTAGTGTGTTTGTTTTTGAGCCTCTGGCCCCTTCACAATCAAAAAAAAAATAGCACAGATTAATCTTAAAAAAAGAGTGTGAGCATAAATAAAAGAAAAAAGTCATAGAATTAATTAAGCAGTATAATTATTAAAAGAATTGTCAGCATAAACAAACAACAAAATGATGATGTGCGTAAAAATCATTTTATAGCATAAAAAAACAAATCCGATTATTATGTTGTGTATTAAAATTAAAAAAAATCCCTAGGCCAACATGTAATACTTATTTAAACTAAATTGGAAAAATACAAACAAAATTTATAAACTGTTGCATTTATGAATTGTAAAAAATTACAGAATTAAAATCCACGATTACATTCTTAAATGACAATATTAAATAGAAAGAAAGGTTTTACATATATAGAACACTGACAAAACTGAAAGAGAGGTATAGAACAAAAAATTTAAAATTCAATACATTAACAATTATACTACAACTATTGGTGATTGGAATAAACTTACGTGACAACTTTCTTTCCTTTTATAAATTTTGATTTTGAAAATACTAAGCATAAGGCAAATCATTATATATCCTTTAGGAATGCAACCTTTCCTAACGATTTAGATTTGGTGAAAAGTCAAATTGAAATAATAGATAGGTACTATGGGATCCGCATGTTAATATCAGTTACGCAATATATAAGAAAATTAGTTTGAAGCAAAGATAATATAATAGTGTAGTAGCAAAACTAATTTTTTAAAATTTAAATTGGATTTTCACCGGACTCTAGATTGTTAGAAAAAGTAGGACTATTTTTGTTTACAAAACTTAATTTAAAATTTAAAATTTAAATTGTCGTTCATCAGATATGGTTAGTTATGAAATTTCCAAAATATAAAACTTAATTGAATTCAATATTAAATTTTAAATATTTAGTTAAATATTAAATGAAGTTATATTGGCTTTAATTACTTATTCGGCATTGTCACAATAATTGTAAAGAATTTTGTTTAGAATAATTATTTAGACGATAAAGGATTTACACCATCAATTTAAACAAAAAAACCTCAACAAAAGCCAATGAACAATGCATAAATCTACCACGCATAAATTTTTGTTTAAATTAAGTCGAAGGAAAATTTTAATACCCTCTTATATTATGGGTTTCAAATTATTTTCTATTATGTTAATCTACTTGAACTGTTACAGTAGCCTTGAATTACCTTAAAGAAAAATCATATTAATCAGAATTGTAAAAAATTGTGCCTCACGATGTTAACAAATTATTGAAATTAGATTATCTTGTGTACTATAAGATCTTCTATATTTGCATTGAATACAACAATATACAAGAAAGGATAATGATACGGTAGAATTTGAAAAACTAAAAACAAATTCAATCTATAAATTCTTTGTATTCTTCCGAGATGTTGTTGAGATCAGAATGCATGGCAAAGTTAGTTCTTTGGTTGGTTGTAACACTCTACTACACAGAGTTTTACGCTTAAGTCGTAGAACAGAGATAGTGTGGTGTTACGGACCTCGAATTAGAAAATATTTACGTATAATAGTGGAAAGAGATAATATACTAGGAGCCTTGAAATACGGGTAAAACAAATTCGCAAAATAAAAAGCACAACGCTTAAGAAATAGAATTACTTGCGTGCTAAGAAACCTAAAGGTTAGAGATAATGAATAAGCGAAAAAGTAAAAGAGAGCCAAGAATACAGTGGAACTAGCTCCTGACTCAGCCTGCAAAACCAAGGCTGGCCGGAGAATATTTACATATATATACAAAAGTGTCCCAAAAACCCAAAATACAAAAACAAGTCCCTAACTCTCCTGTAACCTCTATGAGGAACAAAATAATTAAGTTTCTTGGAGAGAAAACTAGTACATGTGGACATACATATACAAACTGAAAACCCAAAATACCCAGGGACTACTCTGCTTCAGGATTCAGACGCCTAGCGAGGAGCCTTTCGACCTGCATCTGAAAACAACAACACAGTATGGGGTGAGAACCAGAGGTTCTCAATGTAACACCCCAATTAGCCTAAGCCTTACCTCACGTCGTAAAGCAAAGGTTAATCAAAGGTTACGACAGTTCTAAGCTTATACATATAATATATATAGAAAGGATAGTATAATCTAGAAGCCCAATGAAGGATATAGCTCGAGACAGGATTTGAAAAGCGCAAAACGTGCTAACAAAGCTACTAACTTAAAGCTCAAGAAACATATGTAATATAGAATAATATAGTAATATAATATCATAAGAATCTAGTCACAGCTTGCAGAGTTTAAACCGGCTAGCCATATACAGACAATATATGAAACCAGACATTGAAAACAGCTTATACAAGTTTTTTTTCTCTCAAATACAAGCCTCCAGGAAAAACAAAATATGAAAGTGAGAGATATGTTCAAAATAAATCAAAAGACTTAAAAAGAAGTGTCCAGATCCTCTGCTCCTGTCACCAACCAGACAACTCACCGAAGTGGGTCACGACCTGCATCTAAAAGCACAACAGAAATATGGTATGAGAATCAGAGGTTCTCAGTATGGTAACAGTGCCCAGTGATGTAGGATATAAGACTCCGGGACGCCAAAGGCAATCCTAGACTCCATATCCATCACAAGAGTTCAAGCTTAAAGCAGTCTAAACAGTAAAGCATAATATGTAAAACCAAACCAATATTGAAACCTTAGTATATCAAAAGGGTAATCTATTCTTAAAAGATTTTCTACTCTAACCATACACCGCTGTCCTACAGCCTTTACCAACCTATCCTCCATGCGAACCCGTCGCCATCACCTGCCTAACCTCCTCAAAACCAGACAAACACAGATAATACAAGCAAGAAAAACACAGGTAATATTCAAGTATGTAGCAAGTAATTCAAGAAGCAAGTAGGCATATTATACAAGTAGGCAAACTCAAGTAGTCAAAGCAAGCAAACATATATAAGATGCATATGATGAATGTCTGTCCTATTGGCTGTGATATCACATGTCGGTTATTGTGCCAAACCCGACAGAAAATCCGGTCGACAACTCCCGGATCAGTCTCTCTATTGTGCATAAGGAGGAAAATGCCGAGGGAGAGTGCCCTACCACCTTCTCCTTTCAGAGAGAAATATTCCGAGGGAGCGTGCCCCACCACCTTCCTCTGGTTTTCGCATGATTCCGTGAGTTAGTGCCCTACCACCTTGCAATAAGAGAGAAGGCCATGCTCAGGAGGAAAATTCTGAGAGAGAGACCCCTACCACCTTCTCCTTTCAGAGGGAAATATTCCGAGGGATGCGTGCCCTACCACCTTCCTCTGGAGCAATCCAAATGAGTGAGAAGATCAACGCCAAGCCTCACATCCGAACGTAGGCGGGATACAGCCACAACCCCTACGACGGATAACAATGCATATTATAATTACGAAATCAAACTCAGAGGCCACTCCTCATAGCACACTTCCACTCATTCTCATTCCATCAATCGTAATCATCCATTTCCAAACTTTCCAACTCATCACAACCGTCATACCTCCACGACTTTCTATTCCAAACTCACTAATTCGTCAGAATCTCGAATTCATGCATCTTTCTCCCGTCACACTCTACCAAACCCATCCCCAGTACACCAGAAACCTAAGTCTCCGTCCTCTAACACTTTCTAATAATTCCAACTCAAACCCTCCTAGGATCATTCCCGTATTTATTACCCAAAATAAGCCCCAAAAGTCTTAAAATGGTGTTATAAAGGCTTACAACCTTGTTGGGAAGATGAAATAGTTGAAAACAAATTTTAAATTATGAAACAAGTCGTGTGCGTCCGCACAAGGGTGTGCGTGCGCACACAGGAAGATTTTGAAAGTGTGCGTACGCACAGTGTGCGTACACACAGGTACTAAAGTTTTTAGAGTCTGTTCACTCGCACAAGCTGTGCGAGCACCCTTAGCAGGCATCCCTTCCAGACTTGTGCGTGCGCACAGGGCTGTGCGTCCTCACAGGTCGTAATCCTTCATTGATGTGCGCGTACACAACCTATGCTAGCGCTGCTACCAGAGCCCCTTCCCCTGCCTGTGCTTACGCATAGGTCTGTGCGTCTGCACAGAATAGAATTTTTGCAGGGTTGTGCGTGCGCACAAGGCTGTGCGTGCGCACATATTAGAAAATCCTGAAATTCTGCAACTTTACAAAATTTCATATTTTTAACACCAACTTTGAATGATCATAACTCCCTCCACAACATTCCAAATTTTACAAACTTTATATCGATTTAAAGGGTTTTCAAAGATCTTTAATTCTAGACAAGTTTTATCAAATTTTGAAAACTGAGACAAAAGTTATGATCAGACAAAGTTCATCAGAAACCAACTTTTACCCAAAATCACAATTACCTCAATTTCGTTGTCAAAACCAACCAAAACCAAACCAATCCACTCTAAACTCCACTTTTCATCAAAATTAACCCTCTATGCTATATTACACCAAGCTTACCACATTTTTTTCCTTCAACTTTTCTCATCCACAACATCAACATCAATATATCACATATATCAACTATCATTAACAATTTTTCAACTACATTACCAATTCATCAACATCAATATCATATATATATATCAACACAAATCACTTCTCAACTTCACCAATCATTCATCCTCATCACATCCTTATTAATCATTATAATCAAACTCAATAATCATCAAATCATTAACAAATCATCACATACCATCATTCAAATCCAAACCTATCCTATGGGTCACTAGCCTAAGTGTCCATGAATATTATATATTACATAGAGGAAACCGAAACCATACCTTGGCCGATTCCCAATATGCCTTTAACCCACAAATGAGCACAAGCAAGCTTTCAACTCCAAACCAAGCTTTCAATTCAACTCCAACAAGTACCAATAAGCTCCAAAAGCTCCCAATTACACAATAATCAAACTATACACATATAAATCACCACCAATCAACCTAGGGCTTAACATAAATCAAATTTTACAAGGGTTTAGTATTTCTTACCTCTCCCAATAGATTTGATGGTGACGTTAGGATTTTTTGCTAGTAAAGAATTTTATAAAAATATAGTTGCGTTGTGAGTATAGATTCTAAACCAACAGAAAATCCCTTCGTACAAACGTTTTGGTTGTCACAAGTAACAAACCCAATAAAAATAATTAACCGAAGTATTCAAACCTCGAGTCATCTTCTCAAGGAATTATAGGGAAGTATGATTTATTATTGGTTATGGAAAAGTATATTTTGGGGTTTTGAAAAGGGTTGAACAAGTAATGTAAAATAACAAGTCGTTAAAATAATAACTAATAAAGCTTTTGGCAAGGTATGAGAACTGGAGGTCCTATCCCGGTTATCCTTATCAATTGTGATGAGAATTAGATTTTTCTCCCACTAAGTCAACTTTTAACTATGAAGGTAAGTCAAGTGGATGAATTAATTTTGATTCCTCAGGTCCTAGTCTTTCCTTGGGAAAGGCTAGAGTTATTGAAACTCGAATTAATTCTTGAAGAATTCCAATTTTCAGTCAACAATGAGTTTGATAACTCAAGAGTACCAATTAATCAACCAAGCCAAAAGGAAAGAAAATCTACTCGAATGAAAATAAATTGGATAAAGCTAAAGCATCCATAACATATAATTCTGAAATACCTCAATTTATATTAAATAAAGAAAATCCTAACATGAATGGCTCATAAGCCAAATAGGCAACATATGTAATACAAGCATTAAAGTATCTGAAAATAAAAGAGAAATATAAAGTAAAAAGAATATTGAACCTGATGAAGAGTTGAAATCCTAAATCCTTTAAGAGGAATCCTAATCCTAAATCCTAAGAGAGAGGAGAGAACCTCTCTCTCTAAAAACTACATCTAAAACCTAAAATTGAATTATGATCTGATATAAATTGATGTCCTGAGTCTCTGCATGTTCCCGGACTTTAATCTGTGTTTATGGGCCAAAAACCGGGTTGAAATGCGACCCGGAATCTGTGCTAGCGACTTCTGTAATTCTACAGATCGCACTCGTCACGCGTCCGCGTCGTTCATGCATTCGCGTCACTCAGCATTTCTCATACCATGCGTGCGCATCGTCCACGCTTTCACGTCGTTCGTGCAACTTCCAATCCGCGCGGTCGCGTCAGGCACGCGAGCGCGTCACGGTAATTCCTTCTATTTCGCGCGGTCGCGTGAGCCATGCGACCGTGTGACTTCTCGCTGGTCATCTCCTCAATTCCTTGTGTTCCTTCCATTTTTGTATGCTTTCTCTTCATTCCTTACACCATTCCTGCCCTATTAAGCCTGAAACACTTAACATACAGATCACGACATCAAATGGTACGAAGGAAGATAAAAATATACAACAAAAAGGTCCTTAGGAGCAAGTTATTAATCATAGGATATTTTTAGGAAGGAATTTTAAATACATGCAAATCATATGAATAAGTGGGTGAAAAGCTTGATAAAACCACTCAATAAAACATAATATAAACCATAAAATAGTGGTTTATCAGATGGCCAAAATCCAAGGCTAAGCAAGGATTAGAGCAAACCTAAATATCCAAAATCACAAAATCTCACTTAACCCAAAACCCTAGATTTTCAAAACTTTGAAGAGAATAATATAAAATATTTCGTGGTTACCTCACTACTTTCTTGTATGAGTTTTGTAGAGCTCTTCACAAGAAACGCGTAACCCTGACGGCACACAAAACGGAGCACCATAGCTGAAGATATGAGCTTGGGAAGATTGAGGGAAATAATGTTTAATCTCTTCTCCTCTCCCTCTTTCAATTTCTGATTGTGTGTGTGTTTATAAAGTTAGGGTTCATTAAATGAACTGTTAGCGTTTTTGGCCCGTTTGACCCAATTTTGGGCCAAACCTTTAACACTAATGTCCGGTTTTCCATCTCTAATGTTTTTCTAAATTTTTTGACCGTTTTCACTTTTTCTCGTGCGGTACGAGCAGACTTGAACCGGTTCAATCGGTTCGACTGCCGATTCGCGGTTTTTTCCAGTTTTTCACAGAAAATACATTTCCTGACTCAGAAAAACCTACTGAGTCCAAAAAATATATTTAAATCCCCAAATTCTCATCCTAACTTTCTGGAATTTAATTTGGGCATTTAAAGGATTATTATCCATGAAAAATCTGGTTCTTACACTTAGCATGGTAAAGGTGCCACGCATATAATTTAAAAGATTCTGGGAATGGCAGAGGCAATCCTAGAACTCCAACATGCAGTTATAAAACTTAAACTTTACGTAGAAGCCATAAAAGGGATAGGTGACCTAAGAATCCAAAACTTACTTACTTTAAAACCTAACATTAACACCTAACCAGTCCGCCCTTCCTCCGATAGGAAACAGATAGTGCAAGTAGCAAGTATAACAAGTAGCATGATAAATATTCAGGTAGGCAATCCCAAGTAATGCATAGCAGACAAAACAAACAAATGCACATGATGCATACTTGTCCTATGGCTGATGAAGCACATCTGTCAGTTATTTAGCCAACCCGACAAGTCCGAAAACCTTAAAATGTCCCCCGTCGCTCATTCCCATGAGTCTATGCATAAATTTCACATTCTTTCATCATTTAAACATGCATTTATATATCACTCAATGGGGGGATATCCATACCCAGAAATTTATATGTGACCGGTCACCTTTACGACGTAGGGTCAACAGAGTATCGAGTTTCAACCTGGAACACGTGGCGGCAAGCCACGGTTCTGTTACCCAAGAAAAGTTGTATCTCAGATATCATCATTCATAAGCCATTTCATATTCATAGTCATTATATAATCATTCATCAAAGCCATGGCATTATAACCTCATTTAACATCCATATCTCCTTCGTATATTTCATCATTTTGCCTCTCAATTCTACCCCAAGTTACCTTAAATTCCTAACTTCCGCAAATTACTAAGCTTACCAGTAAAATCTAAGGTTAACTGGGCAAAAGTAAGGGTTTAGGGGCTCAAAACCATGTTTAAATCATGAAAACACAGGTACTGGAAAACAGGGTGTGTGTGCGTGTGCACACCAACCAGGGATTACTTGGTGTGCATACGCCTAACCTGTGCTAGCGCCACCAACAGAAAGCCTATCCTGGTGTGTGCGTGCGCACAAGGGCATGCGTACGCACACTTTCTGAAAGACAACAGGTGTCCGTGCACACAACATGTGCGTGGGCACACACCAGAAAACCTGATTCTGCTATAACATTGAAAATTTCAATTCTTCGCACCAAATTTTGGACGTCCATAACTTCCTCTACGGAATTCGGTATTTTGCAAACCTTATATCATTTTCAAGCTTTTAAAACCTTCTTTAATTTGAAACGAACCTCATTTTCATCCAAAATTTGAGAAGCATGTTATGGACTACCAAAGTTCATCAAAAATCTAGTTTTACCAAATTATACCAAACCCCTCATTTTACCAAATTCACATACCATTACTCACAAAACCTGCACATTTGCAACATAACAAGTCCCTTTTCATTAACACCAACCACTTACACATTAATGCTCATACCATCCCATAAAACTCATACATTAATTCCGAAATCCACCATTCCAACCACAAGCTACAACTTTAAAATTCATTACCTTACTTCCTCAATTCATTAATAACAACCCATAAATCATCATTAACCAATCAACAAGTCATAACCACAAAATTTCATTAACATGTACCAACAACATCATCAACTTACCATTATTAATTCCAATAACACATATTCATTAACACCAATAACTCATTCTCATTAATTCCAACATTTCATATACATTAATTCCAACACAAGTCCAATCATCAATTTATCCATCAATATCACAAAACTAATCATTTAATGCATTAAACCATTTCAACTTATCCTATAGTTCTCTAGCCTAAGTTTTCATAGAGCCTTACATATTAAATGCGTGAAACCTAAACCATACCTTGGCCGATCACGATGTTTGGTCCAAGGCAGCCACACTAGTCACATACACAGCCCCTCAAGCTTGCAAAATCAACCAAAATCTTAGCACCAAGCACCCACCAAGCCTCCAAATATCCACAATTAAATTCCAATGCACATATATCCACCTAATTCACATCTAATACACATGTATATCTCAAATTCAGATTTCACATAATAAAATCAAGATTTGACTAGGGTTTAGGTGATCCTTACCGTACCCACATGCATAGCAACCCAAACCCGACAAGCTTCGTAAGCTAAATCGAACCTAAAACACCAAATTGGGCAAGATTTCATCACAAGGGCTCAATTTCACAATTAGAAAGGGGGTAGAGAATCTGAGATGAAATTGAGCCTTACCCGTGAAATTGATCCGATAGAAACGTAGAGCTCGACGCGCTGGACGCGTGGCCGCAAACGGTACGGCAATCGAAGCTCAAACGAAGAAGTTATGGTGAATTGAAATTATGGTGAGGGTTTGGAAAGCTCTCCTCTCTCCCAATCTGTTCAGCATTCTTGTTGCTGAATGGGGAAGGAGAAGCCCCTGTCCATTTTAAGTTATGGGTCCAGTTGGACCCACGGACCCAGTTTTGGGGCCAGTTTTTCGAAATTGGTGTCGAAATTCTCGATTTGAAAAGCTCTATCAAATTTGGATATTAGATTTATATTTTTAATTTTCCTAATTAAAATTATATTTATTAACTAATTATTTACTGATTCTAGCGAGATTTACATTGGTGACCTCGTCTAAGTCGGATTCCGGTTTCAAAAACTTTTCTTCTAATCCTATTCGTCGCCGTTCCTCCATTCTTAGGGCTATTTTGGATTTTTGTTGTCTTTCTAGTACATGTTTGAGTTGCTCCAACCAGCCTTGATGTACGTGGACAAGTCCCATAATCTCAATGGGATGTCTTGACCTGGATGCTTCAGGTAAGTGTACTTGTGAGCTCATTCTGTGTTGTGCCAGACTCGACGGATGCGCTTTTCTAGCCACATCTTTGTTTCTATCTGCTTGGAAACATATGACTAATGCACACTCGTTGATACGTCGTTTATTTTTTATGCCTTCAGAGTCAAAAACTATAAACAAATCTTTAGGGATGTCGTCCGCCATGGTATGGTATTGACTTCAAAGTTTCTGACAAAGCACCAAAGCATATTTAAATGTAGGGTGTACATCTGCAAAATTTAGTTAAACAAAAGATAATTTATTAAGCATGAAAATCATTTAAAAAATTGACTTCATAAACGTATTTTATAGTGAAAATTTATATTCATTAAGAGGGATTAAATAGATAATTCTCTTAATTAAATTTAAAATAATAATAACATAATCTTTCAAATAAGGTTTAACTTATTTTTTAATTAAATTTATATTTTCAAAAATTGAAAATTCTGGGTTTATGTTTCTAAGTTTAAAACAGATGCATTAGTATTCATTCAATATTTTAAAAATAACATAAATGGTTGAAAAATAAATTAAAACAATAATTATGTGTTAGATTATATATTAGGACCGTCGTTTATGAAATTTAATAATACTTTATGTCATGGTGGTAAAGTAGTTATTGCAAGTATATATGATCGATTATATTTTTTCCTAATAGCAAAATAATTAAATTATAAAAATTAATTATTTTAAATTTAAAATTTTAAAAATTTAGATACAAACTAAAAAGCGTTAACATGACACATAAAGTTAATAGAGATGAATATAATCAACGGAGGTCATACACTTCATAATCATTAATTAGAATGCAAAAAACATGTACCGCCAATGTTAACGAAAAATTATGAAGATAATCAAATCATTTTCAAATAGATAAGTGAAATATAAAAAAACATTAATAAGAGAATTAATTTTTTCAAAAAGATATTAGCATAAGTTAGTAGTGAAAAACATAATCTCACATATAGAATAATTTTAGCATTTACAATTAACACAGGTATCTGAGTGAATGTGACAACACAACAAAAAAAAAAAGATAAATGAGAAGTAATAGATATTGATTTTAGGGAATAAAATTTGAGAAGAAGACTATATTTCATAATAAGATTTCGTCTGTTAGTAGAAGAGTATAGAGGTGTTTACATAGCCTTTGAATAATAAAAAATATAACTGTACAAAATTAGATTCAGATTCAAATAAAATAATAACAATCAACATTAAAAAATAACATTTAAAAAGTTTAAATTTATTGTTTAAGCATTCAAAATTTTTAACACTTAAAATAAATTTACTAAGATGATAAAATAATAAATATGACCAACGAAGAATTCAAATCAATTTATTAGAAGTAGTTACACGTTATATATGCAACTTAATTAAGAAAAAAAATATGCATTATATATTATGATAAAGGATAATCAATTTACACATATATATTTTATAATTGCTTAATTTAGTGTAATGGTCCAAAACATGCCCAAGGTTACAGGGAGGATTTTTGTAACAAATCCAAATTTTTAGCTTTTAGTTTTCACCCACGTTTATACCCTTCAGCAGACACTATTTTACCCAAAACCCTAACTTAAGCCAAACCACCTTCACCTCACATTCAGACGCCGTTTGTTGGGGATGCAAGCCTCTCGCCCGCCGTACCATTGTATCACACTCTCCTCTATAGTCTACGCTACACGCTTCTGCTGTTTTGTTCCTCTTCTGCTGCATATTGGGTTTGTATTTTGTTGACCAGAGTAATACGCTCCTTGTGCTCGTGATTCCTCTTGGCTGGAACTTGTATAAGGTCTTCCATTGTCTCCGGATTGCTTTGGTCCTTATTTAGAACACTCTTTTGCTGCCTTTGTGGTGAGTTATTCTATCATTATTAACTTGCCTATTTAGTAAAGGAATATTCAATCAGTGTTAAATATATGATCGAAATTATGAATTTAATAGTCATTACTTTTTATTTTATTGTTTTAACATACAAAATTTAAGTGCTTAACAAATTAATTGTATATGTGTTAAAGCCTATGCAAATTGATGCTACGCATAATGTTAGTTTTATGAGGTATTGGAGAGTTAAGGAATTTAGTTAACCCATTGAAATTGATAAAATTTTCTAGCTATCTTACGTTCCTTTTGATTAAATTCATTTTCTATTTTTAGTTAATTAAGTTCAGTAAATTATTGAGCCTTATTAAGGGATTTGTTCATTTCGAACAAAGGAGAAAAAATGGAAAAAATACAAATTTTTAACTTTGACTAATATTAAAAATATTAACTTTATTTTCAATAATTTTTTAATATTTGTTTTATTAACCAAATATCCTTAAATCTAATAAAAATTGCATGTTAAAAGAAAATCCAAGTATGGTAAGTAATTTAATGGCTTAAAGCAATAATGCTATAAACAGAGTATGATGGCAATAAAGCACTAGTGCTGCTTCAGTTTAGAACCCTTCCTTGACTAACTTGGATTGCACTCTTTGAATCTCTTTTTTCTCAAAAACTTCTCATTCGATTTAAACCCTTGTTAGAAAAAAAAAGAAGAAACAAAATTCTAAGAATAATTGGTTCAGTTCTGTTGAGTCAACTTGTTAGGATTTATTTAGTCAATATATTAAAATAATGTTAATATTGTAACTTCAAGTTGTTGAACATGACAACAATGATTCTGGTCCCTCACAGACCCACTTATTGACCTAATTTCCATTAAAGCCAGCCCAAGAAGAACCTTGATTTTCATTATTGTTTGACCATAAATGCTTTTGATGAACAATCCAAATGATTTAGTTTACATGTTCCAATAAGTATCTTATGGAGATCATCTTGTGTGTTCCCCTACATAGTTTTCATTTTGTCAAATCTATGGTATCAATGATCACTACCTACTTTAGATATTGTTTACTCTTTTCTGAAAAAGGACGCATTGAAGTATGAATTGATGCTGTGTATTTAATTCCAAGTATTCATTGTATTTTGCCATGTAATCTTACTAATTTGATTGCAAATTTTTCATGATAGATGTGATTTTTAGTTAAGGCAAGTAATTTGTTTAGTTCATTAAAATTTTAAAATTATTCCCTTTTTATTATTGGTTTTTTGGTAGATTTTACTGTCTAATAAGTGTTACTATTTTGTGTGAAGGTTTTGAAAATATGCCTAGGAAACCGCGGTACAGCTGTATCCTCGATGCCGGCACTACTGACAATACTCAGCATAACAATGCTCAGACATCCAAAAAAAAGATCATTCTGTCGACCGCGTATTGAAACATGGCTAGCTCCATCAACTCATAAAGATCCCAGTGAACCTTCTGCACGATGCACAGAGACTAAACATGTTGTTGAGCCTACCCAAATATCTTCAGATGATGAAGATTATAATCCCGAGGCTGATGAGGTTGACTCATGGGATGATCACGTTGATAACTTATATGCTGAAGAAGAAGCTGTATGCCGTAACAAGTCCAATGGTCGAAGGATACAGATTATTGGAGTGTTGTTGTAAGCGGTATAAATTTTTTCCTACAGTCTTGATTATTTAATTATAATTGGTTGACTTTGGTATTCTATTTAATTTTTAGGTAACGATAATGCAACTAAACCTTGTAATTTATTTCTTAGACGATGGCGTCACAAGAACAATGAAATTGAGCGTCATGGAGGCTATGGTACTTCCTCCTGGTAGATAAATCATTCTGGAGTTTAATACAGAGTTGCAAGCGATCGGTCAGGCAGTAGGATTATTAAGCGGGTTTCTAGGGAGTTTCGGTGCTGACTTTCAACATTTTCCCATTAATGAACAGAGTTGGAAGACAATGGACAATGCTCTGAAGGAAAATGCATATGACGTAATTAAGGTATAATATTAAATTTCGTAGCTTATTATGTTATGTAAAATTAGATCAAATTCCTTATTTTTCCCATTGTTAACATGCATCGCATTATGTCTCAAATTTTTTGCAGACCTTTCTGTATAAGGAGGATGACAAGGGAAAAAAGCGAGTAACGGTTCAAAGGCTAAGAAAAATATGGAAGAAAGCAAGAAACAAATTATATCACAAGTTTTATGACGAGAGAAAGAGTTTAGAAGAAAATGCTAAGCGAAAACTAACAGGAATAAATGCATAATAGTGGAAATGGTTCGTTCAATATCGTTTGAAGGAATCTACAAAGGTAATTTACATTGAATTCATACTCTATTTAGTTTTGCAATTTAAAACATTTTGAATAACTGAATAAAATGATTGATTGAAAGTGATAGAATTAAAAAGCCAAAAAACCAGTCCAATAAGTTTCTAACCCATGAAAAAAACCAAGGCACTATTAAGGGACCATTACTTTCTAAAATTCATTGCATGATCAACTGTATTTGTGTCTTTATTTATAGAAAAAAGTGTAAACAAAATACTCTAAATCGGTCAAAACAACCTTATCCACATACTAGGGACCCTAAGACAACGGCGAGGCTAAAGGATGAAGAGGTTATTATATGTGTATTATCTTTCATACATTTTTTTGTGGTTTGTGATATTCTTTTGTAACATGTATGATTGTGTAAATATTTAATGTGGTTATAGGAGAAAAAACAGCAAAGGCGCATTGGTAGAAGAGAAATGTTTATTATGACTCATAAAAAAAGGGATGGCTCGTATATAAATGATGATGCACGTGTTGTTGGAGTAAGTATTAGTTAAAAATGATTTACATCTCTTGCTCTATTCATGTTGCTAACTTCGAAATCACAATAACCAAACTCTGGTATGTCTATAGGAAGCGATTACATATATCTAGAGCCAAGATAGTTTCTCGAAGGAGATTTCACTTACTGATTCGCTTGCGCAAGTCCTTGGAAATGAGCATTTAGGGCGAGTTCGGGGGTTAGGTTTTGGACCATGTCCAATCGAAATTATTAGTAATACTACACAACAATCGAACTCTGGAGTACAAATTGAGGAGTATCAGAGGGAGACTATAGAATTGAAGGCGGCAGCAGCAGCAGAACAAAAGGCGGAGATTTCAAAATTGAAGGCAGCAGTAGCAGAACATAAGGCAGAGGCAGCAGAAGAGAAGGTAAAGAGACAAACCATGAAAAATATGGTAAAATACATAATCTAACAGCAATGAGATACTTTGCCACCTAAAATTGATACACAGTTGAAGTCTTTGGAGAATGGAGAAAAATAGATATCTTATAACAATTTATTATGCTTTTTTGTTTCCTTTATAAACAGTGCACTTTGAGGACATATTGATATTAACTATTTTATTTTGTGATCTATATGCATCATTTGGAATACTAGCATTGTATTTTACATCAAGTATTTTTTTACTGTAATTACAAACATAATCAGTTAAATTAATACGTAACATTTTAAAATTGAAGATTTTTAAAATTTAAAAGATTTTTTAAAATTAAAAGATTTTTTAAATGTTGATTGTGATATGATCCTAAGATTCAAGTAAATTATTTAAATGGAAAAAAATTAACTTTAGCGGCGATTACTATTGAACAATGCAAAATATAACTTTTTTAACTAAATTAAATAGCAACGGTTATCTAACCGTCGCGAAAAATGTCTCAAATTAATCCTAAAAAATAGCAGCGGTTCCTAACCGCCGCAGAACGTTTTTGCCGCTAAAAACAGTTTAGCAGCGATTATTTCGGCAGTCAACAAAAACCGCCACTAAATGTTTATTGGCGCCATTAGTAACAGTAGTCATTCAACCCTTAAAGAATGTTTAGCGTTGATTAAAAAACTGCCGCAATCCGAAGTTTTAACCACCGCTATCTGCCGCTCATGTTGTAGTGCACACACCAGATCCTCCTACATTTATATTGCATGGTCAGAATTATCGTTTAATAGGAAGCTTGTTACCAAAAAAAGAAGTTCAGCAAAAATTGTACAACTTTACATCTATGATACATAAAACGAGAAAAAAATCGTAGTTCAAATGTTAGGTATTAATTTTTTATTCAATTCAATTTTGTCTCTATTTATTAAGCTTTCTTCAAAAGTCAACATAATTTATACACAACTAATACTTCTTTTTGATAGTTTTGGCAACAAAACCAACCAATAGAATTTGGAAATCATATCTGACATTATAAAAATGCTCGATTAATATAACGTTTTTGCAAAAAGTTTTTGCAATATTCGAGATCTAATCATAATTAATCAAGAAATTAATATTTGTTCGTGGCTTATTAAAAAAAGAGGCAAAGATAGAAGACAATATAACCTACCATTTATTGATGAGGTTACATGTTTAGTTGCTGGAGATTTTGATTTAAATGAAAAGAAAGAGATATTATTGTGGAAACAAAATCTTGCCAACTTCAATGAATTTCAGAACTCAATCTATCATATTTAATATTATAATATCTTTTACTATTTCCTTATAGTGAACACAGTTGGAGAGACAAACCTCATTGGACGAATTGCCAAAAAATTCCAAAGACGAAACCTCTTACGTTAGCATGGGGGATTTTTTGTTTTTGCATTTAGAATTTAGCATAGACCAAGTTGTGAAGGTGTTCTATTATATTATTGACGACTTTTTTAACAGTTTTTAGTTGATGCATTCTTAATGGTTGAAGCTGCTAGACTTAAATATGTATATTCAAAGCAAAGACAATTTAGAGCTGAAATTTATAAAAGTCTAAAAGATGCAATTCTGACTTATGAAACTGAGGCATCATCACTTAGCAATTGCATTATTTTACCTTTAATATTCATAGGGGAACCATGATATATGATTCAAAACTACTAATATGCAATCTCAATTTTTAGGTCAATTGATTATCCAGATTTGTTTATAATAGCTCCCAACAACCCGCCAATGGGAAGAATTGAAGCATTATTGTAAGGAAACTAACTTAAAACCTGAAGATAAACCAAACATGGTTTGTAGATTCAAGGCAAAGTTGGACAAACTCATAAAAAATATCCAAAAGAATAGAATTTTTGGTAATCAAGGGCAAATAATACTTTGAACTTGCACTTTCATAGAAAAATATTTACTAATTCAATCGATTATAATGCAATTATACTAAATGAATATCTTTTATTACAGTTATATATACTATTGAGTTCTACAAGCATAGATTACCGCATGCACATATGCTAGTATTTCTCACATAAGAGTGTAAGTTTCCTGGTCCTGAGGACATAGACAATATTATCTCAGTGAAAATTCTAGATGAGAATATGGATTCATAATACTATCAGACAGTTAAAGCTTTGATGATACACAAACCCTGTGGAATTGCAAAAAAAGCCACCTTGCATGGAGAATGGTGTTTGCATTTGACATTTTCTTAAAAAATTCATAGTTTATCACCATTGATCAAAATGGATATCCAGTTTTTAGACGTCAAAATAATAGCCAAACTATTCAGGTATCAAGTATTTGGATAATCGGTATGGTGTGCCGCATAATAAGTTCTTATTGACGAAATATGATGCTCATATCAATGTTAAATAGTGTAATCAATCAAGATTGATAAAGTATCTTTTTAATTATGTTAATAAGGGAAGTGACTGAATCACAACTTTTTGTTCAAGTTGAATGCTTTCTAATTCTAGTTCGATTATAAATGAAGTAAAAATGTATTATGTTTGTCGGTATATCTCTCCTTGTGAATCTGCTTGGCAAATGTTTACATTTGATATTCACGATAAAAGACATTCAGTTGAACAGTTAAGCTTTCACTTGCCTGACAAACAAACAATTATTTTTGAAGATCAAGACACTTTGTAAAACACTGTTGAGAAAGCAACAATTAAGTTATTCATGTTCATAGCTTGGTTTCAAGCAAATGCAGAATATGAAGCGCTAGACAATTAACTTATAATGATTTCCTAAGTCAATTTGTTTGGAAACACATCCTTAGAATATGGAACCTTAGGAAAATAAGCACTGTTGTTGGTAGATTATTCTTTATCTCTCCATCACAGGTGAATTATACTACCTAAGAATGTTACTCAATGTTGTTAAAGGGCCCAGAAGTTATGAAGAACTTTGGTCTTTCAATGGTGTTGTTTATCCTACATTCAGAGATGTATGTTGCATGCGTGGGTTACTAGATGATGATCAATAATACATTGATACTATTGAAGAAGCAAGTCACTGGAGTTCTGGACATTATTTGAGAAAGCTATTCGCAACTCTTTTGTGGTTAAATTCAATGATTCAACTTGAAGTTGTTCGGCAAAAATGTTGGACTCTGCTATAAAATGGAATACTACATAACCTATAACCATGTTCAATTTACTAAATTTGAACTAATTTATTCAATTATGTATTTTTTATTTTGCTAAAAGTTTCTTCATCAAATATCCATATGATACCATTTTTACATTTCATAATAATATAAAGGTTGTCCAAACTTTTTAAATATAAATGTCACTGTCTATATTTAAATATCTTAATATTTTATATTATTATTATTTTAATATTAATTTTTAATCATAATTGTAAATTTGGTTTTTATCAGATGATGAATTATCAGAGCTTACTCTAACAGAGATTGAGCTAATACGTAACAGTAATGGCAAAATACTTTGAGAATTTGCAACAATGCCATTTCCTTACATGGATAACATTCACAGTATATGGCGTGGCTCTTTGTAAAATAAATTAATATTGGATGAATTCTGATATAACTGAGTTATGTTGGTTGAGCAACACAAGCAATATTTATCACAAATGACAACAGAACAATATATATATATATATATATATATATATATATATATATATATATATATATATATGACCAAATCCTTTAGGCGGTCAATTCAGATTGGGTGATTGCTCTCATACCCCAATATTTGTGATAAAACTCATACCCTGTATATGTGGACCAATACAATATAGACATGTGGCATCATTAATCCCAATCAATTAATAATTAAATAATTTTAAAAACTTAAAATTTAATGTATTTCAAAAGTATATTAAATATCATTTGTAAACAAATACAAATACATATATACTTTAATCATATATGATTAACTATGGTTAAGTATTTTTGTTTATTAAAATTAATACAAAATTAAAATAAAAAACCTCTTTCCTTTCCCATTAGTGTTCTCTTTCCAAAATACTAGTTATTGTCTTTTGTTCTAAGTCAGACTCCTGAACACCCAACCCCTCAGATCTGAACCTCTCCCACCATCGCCGTTCACCGCCGTCGTTCACCACCGCTCACCGACACCGCCAGATCCCTTTTATCTCTCATGCCTTCGTCTATCTCTATCTCCATCACCGTCTATGCCGTCGTTATCCTCCATGACCCCAATTATAGTTTCCCCTGTTTCTGCCTCCAACAGCAGTGTCGCTGCCGTCTCTCACGTCCTGAGGCTCCGTGACCCTTGTGTTCACCGCCTCCGATCCACCAATGTAGCCGCGTTCTCTATCACCGTCTCTAATGTCCACACTCTTGACATTAGGTTAGGTGTTCACCCTCTGTTCAAACAATGAATTTCATTTTTTTTGTTATCTGGGCTTATTTCAATGGTTGCATGTTAAAACTGTGAGTTTCATTTTGTTGATTTCTTTATGGATCAAATTTGCTACCATGAATACAATTTTTTGAGCTGTATATCTACTATATAGATTGATCCTTTAGATTAATTGCACTATATGTTATGATTGATTCTGAGATCTGAAGTAATCGCTCGCTGTTCCGAGGGCTACCTGAAATTGTAGGTCGATCTAAGATGGGATCGTCTGTGTTGGTCGGAACCGACGTGTCCGGCAGGTGGGTATCGGCCGGAGCTGGTGTGTCCGACTTGTTGGACTTGGAGGTGGTGCTGATCCTTCGTCCCCGGAGGGTGGGGGGTACCTGCAAGAGACTTCGATGCTTAAGTTAGCAAGGGTACTAAGCAGGTATTGAGTAGAATCAGAGTATGAGTTATACCTGGGTGCTCTAGTGTATTTATAATGGTGAGATGTGGCCTCCTGCGGATAAGATAAGTTAGTTATCTTATCTTATCTTTATCTTATCTTTAAGTGAGGTCATCTTTAAGGGAACCGCCTTTATCTCTATGGGCTTGAGCTGCCCTTGGATTTTGGGGCGCGTTCCTCCATTTGGGCCCTTTGTTTGGGCTTTTCTGTGACTTGGCCGAGCTCTCAAAGAAGAGGTCGGGTTGTCCTGACCTGAAGAGGTCGGTCGCTTTGTCTGTAGAACATCCCGGGTCGGACAGCTTGACCCAGGGTATGAACAGTGTCCCTGCTTGAGCTCGGTCTGAGGTCGAGTCCTTGACTTCGGTCCTTCTTTAGTGAAGCCGAACTCAAGCATGTTGTCGATTCCTTTGTAGAAGCTTTTGGATGTAGAACGTTTTTCTTCTTAAGCGCGCGCTTTTATATCGGCGCTTTTGAAACGTGTGAGGGTTTTAATGTCTACATTAATTTTAACATTAATTGCCCCGTTTCCCTTTATTTTGATTTTGAAAACCCAGAAACGGTTTCTCTCCTTCGCCCTTTTCGTAACTTCTTCGCGTTTCTCTCGCTTTCAACTTTTTTCGTGTTGCGGCGTTGTTTGATTTTTCTGAAGCCTCTGCCTGCAGTTCTGCGTTTCAGCCCAGCGACACTGCTTTTGCTCGTGTCTTCCCTTTTACTTTTGAGAGAGCAATTCCAGATTTTCGCCTTTCCTCTTCAACTTCCTCAAAGCCTGCTGCTTTTTCAGGTTGGTACTAACTTTCTTGCTTTCTTCACGGCTTTACTCTTAGTTTTTTGGTGGAGTTTTGATTTTGCATGTTTGAAAGTTTGAACCTTTTCATGATCTTGCGTTTGTTCGTCGCTGTAGACGTGTTTTCCTTGGCTTTCTTTCGTGCGCTCTTTTGACATTTTCCTCGAGGCTTTCTAGGGTTTTGTTGTTGCTTCCGATAGAGAATCTGCATCTTGTTCTTTGCTTTACTTGATCGTTTTTGTTTTTGATTTTGAGAAAGTTCGTACCTTTAGCAATTTCTACTTGGCACGTTTTGACGTTTTGGGAATGCTTTTTTGTTTGGTAAACTGTGATGACTTATGCTTCTGAAAATGCTTGCTTGTTTGAGGTCTTCTTCTTGTTTGAAAAATGCTGGGATGCGAACTTCACACTATTTTTCAGGAAACCTTGCCTTGTTACTGCCTCCAAAGGATGCCCCAGGACTTTGGTTTGAGTCTTGGGGTTTTCCTTTTCTTGCTTTTCATTGCCTGAGAAGTATTGACCGAGTTGTTTTCTCCTTTGTCCGAGATGTTTGTAGTAACCTCATTTTCTTTTCTTACTTGTAGGATTTAGTTGGCCTCATGTCTTCTCGCAATAACATTGTAGAGATGTCTTCCAGAGTTCCCGAGGGGATGTCCGATTGGCTGGACTCCGTTGTTTTGTTGTGTGTTTCCGTTGTGGACGCTGAATTTTACACAGAGCTGAGGAAGCATCATAGGATTTGTGGTAACAATGCTCGCGAGGGGGATTACGAGCTTGTTGCTCCTGATTCCGATGAGAGGGTTTGCTTTCCGACTTCCATTGAGAGGGAGCGTCCCTTCTTTTATGCCTATGAATACTTTTTCAGCCAGTTGAATGTTACTTTTCCTTTTACTGCTTTTGAAACCGACCTGTTGTGGTCGTGTAATATTGCTCCATCCCAGCTTCACCCCAATTCCTGGGGTTTTATTAAAATTTTTCAACTTCTCTGCCGTGAACTAAATGTAACACCTTCCCAGACTCTGTTTCTTTACTTGTTTGTTTCTGCCAAGCCTGGCGGTTCTTCAAAAAAGAAGGCTTCCTGGGTTTCCTTCAGGTCCGCCCAGGGCCACAAAGTTTTTGCTATGTATGATGAGTCTTTTAAGGATTTCAAGAATTACTTCTTTAAGGTTCGTGCTGTCGAGGGGGCCCACCCCTTTTTTCTTGACGAAAATGATGAGCCTTCTTTCCCTCTAGAGTGGCAGAGGGATGTGAGAGTGTCTCGTTACACTTGGGAGATGCTTGATGATGTTGAGCATGCTTTTGTTGTTGTTCTTGAGGATCTATGGGGGAAACCGCCCCATCTTGATACAAAAAGGTTTTTGAATGACCCATCCTTGGTTCGGACTGTTTTGGGTATTTGTCTGACTTGTTTCTATACTTATTTCCTTTTTCTTCCTCTTTTGTAACTCTTTGTCGTGACTGTTTTTGTGTTTTGTAGAGATGTCAAAGAATAACGACTCTATGGAGGCCTTCAAGAGGGCAAAGAAGGCAACTGCTGCTCTGAACATCTCGGCCAAGGTGGCCGGCGAGGGATCTTCACAGGTTCCTCTGAAGCCCCCTGTGCCGAGTTCCCTTGGGCCGAGGAAAGTAATTCCTACTCCCCAGTTTCATCAGGTCGATCCTCCCCAAACTTCTGCTGCTGCTTCTGGTGCCCCACCTTTGAAAAAGCAAAAAACATCTGAACCCTTTAACTTGGATGCTCCGGACTTTGATGCCATTGAATTTGTTGACCAGCAAATTGCCCCCTATGATGGGCTTTCCATGGACGATGTCTCTCTTTTAAAGCATTTGTATTTTATTACCCAAAATAGTATGAAGATGGCCTACATGGGTGCGGCTATTTTTCGAACAATTCAGGGGATTCCGGTTCATGCTACCAAATCTTTTATGGAGGAGGCCAAGTCAGAATTTGATCGAATCAAGGGTCTGAAGGAGGAGTTGGAGGTGAAGTTGGCCAAGGTGGAGAAGGAACTGGAGGGTGAGAAGGCCAGCTCTATTGCCCTTGCTGCTTCTCTGAAGCTGGTCGAAGACATAGCTTTGAAACATAAGGATAGCTATGTCTCGGCTTATAGGAAATTGATGCGTCTTCGGGAGGAGTTGGAAACAGCTCGGGTTAATTATGGTGAGCTTTAGGGTCACCTTGTGGGTAGCGTAACTGCTGCCTCCGAGAACCTGATGGAGCAGTTCCGGGTTGTTGCTCCTGATGCCGACTTGACTCTCATCAGCCTGGATAATGTCGTGAGAGATGGTAAGATTGTCCCTGATGACCAGGATGATGAAGAGACTGATCCTCCCCCTGTGCCTTCCCTTAAGGTGTCGACCTCCTCTGTTCCTCCCGTTACGTCTGATCCGGATTGCTAGATTCTGAACCGGGATGATGGAACCGTAGATGCCGTGCCCCTTCAGACTCGTCCTCCTTCTCCTCATACTGATGCTGCCGGGAAAGCTCCCGATCCTTAGCTGATCTTTTTCTGGATATTTTTGTGTAAATAGCCCGGTTTATGGGCTTTTGAACTTTGTTTTG
The DNA here is from genome assembly GCF_014773155.1 of Arachis stenosperma. Taxonomy (NCBI): domain Eukaryota; kingdom Viridiplantae; phylum Streptophyta; class Magnoliopsida; order Fabales; family Fabaceae; genus Arachis; species Arachis stenosperma. The sequence goes on along the minus strand of NC_080386.1, from coordinate 11,647,938 downwards.
TTTGACACTTCTAGTTGTCTGTCTTGCAACTCTTTTTGAAAAACAAAAAGTAGCTTCTGAGGTTGGTTTTGTGGTGACCTCTTGAAGCTTTTATCGTATTATGCATGATATCTGTTGAAATTTTGCTGTTCTGGCCTTTTTAGATTGTTTGCGTGCTTTATCGTTTGTAGCTTGGATCCTTTTGAGGCCATGCCTGTGGGAGGGTCTGACTTGTTTCTCGGTTTCCTTACTCTTGTTTGTATTTTTAGCGCCTTATGACCGATTTCTTTATGTTGGTCCCCCTCAAAAGTTATTTTGTGATCCCCTTTTCTGGGCCTTTGCTCGGTCTCTTTCAGGGATTATGTTGATAACTTTTTAGTGGTAGGAGTCCGACTTGGTTATGTCGGTTTTCTTTAAGTTATTTTTCGTAGTCCTCTTTTTTGGATCTTTGTCAGATCTCTTTCAGGGACTACTTGTATAACTTTTTTAATGGTAGAAGTCCAACTTGGTTATGTCGGTCTCCTTTAAGTTATTTTTTGTAGTCCTCTTTTTTGGATCTTTGTTAGATCTCTTTCAGGGACTACTTGTATAACTTTTTTAATGGTAGAAGTCCGACTTGGTTATGTCGGTCTCCTTTAAGTTATTTTTCGTAGTTCTCTTTTTTGGATCTTTGTTAGATCTCTTTCAGGGACTACTTGTATAACGTTTTAATGGTAGAAGTCCGACTTGGTTATGTCGGTCTCCTTTAAGTTATTTCTGTAATCCTCTTTCTTGGATCTTTGTCAGATCTCTTTCAGGGACTACTTTGATAACATTTTAATTTTGGGCTGACTTTGTTATGTCAGGCCCTTCTAAGTTAAAGTAATCCTCTTTAATAGGGTTGGCCAGACCTCTTTCCAGGGTTTACTTATAACTTGGGTTGACTTGGTCCGACTTCTAGTCGTCGGCCATTCTTTAAGTTATTATATTAGCTATCCGTAAGACCTCGTCAGGTTCTTTTTTTTGGATTGCTTTCAATAACTTCTTACATTATTCTGTGTTCATCTTTGCCGATTTGTAGGAAATGGTTGGCGTCTTTAGACCGTCCTTTGGGTGAATCGCGTTTTCACCTTTATCGGACAATTGTCTTTATCGTGGTCGCGCAGTGAATTTATTTTTCACTTTCTGCCGACCTGTTGCTTTATAATCGGACGATGAATACTTTAGATTAATGCGTCTTGGAATCTTTGTAGAATATCTAAATAAACTTTATTCAAAGAAAAAATGCAAATATATACATGTGGGAATTCCCTTGTTCCTAGGTCTCGACATGGTGCCTCATTAAAAAATCTTTTCAGGAAAAAGAGCGCATCCATTTAGTGAGATCCTTTACCTTTTCTAACTGTAGTACCTTCTTAGGTTGCAGGCATGCCATGATCGAGGAAGCTCCCGTCCATCTAGCTCGGACAGTCTGTAGTAGCCCTTCCCCAGTACTTCAATGACTCGGTAAGGTCCTTTCCAGTTTGCTGCCAGCTTTCCTTCTCCGGGTCGAGTTGTTCCAATGTCATTTCTGATTAGGATGAGATCATTCTCTGCGAAACTTCTCGGTACTACCTTTTGATTATATCTGGAGGCCATTCGTCGCTTTAGAGCTTCTTCCCTGACCCGAGCTCTTTCTTGGATTTCGGGTAACAAGTCGAGCTCTTCTCTCTGAAGTTGGGAGTTTGCTTGTTCATTGTAGTGGACTACTCGGGGAGATCCTTCTTCGATTTCTATTGGAATCATTGCCTCCACTCCGTATGCTAGTCGGAATGGTGATTCGTTTGTAGTAGAATGGGGTGTTGTTCGGTATGCCCATAGAACTTGTGGTAGTTCCTCGGCCCAAGCTCCCTTTGCTTTTTGTAGCCTCCGCTTTAATCCGGCCAATATGACTTTGTTGGCCGCTTCGGCTTGTCCGTTGGCTTGGGGATGTTCGACAGAGGTGAACTGGTGTTTTATGTTCAAGTCGGCCACCAGTTTTCTGAAGCCTGCCTCTGTAAATTGGGTACCATTGTCCGTGGTGATGGAGTATGGTACCCCGAATCTCGTAATAATGTTCCTATATAGGAATTTTCAACTTCTTTGAGCGGTGGCATTGGCCAGGGGTTCTGCCTCGATCCATTTTGTGAAATAGTCTATTCCTACTATGAGAAATTTTACTTGTCCCGATCCCTGTGGGAAGGGTCTGAGTAGGTCGAGTCCCCATTTCGCAAATGGCCAGGGTGAGGTCACGCTGATGAGCTTTTCTGGTGGGGCAATGTGAAAGTTGGCATGCTTCTAGCATGGTGGACATGTCTTTACAAATTCTGTAGCCTCCTTTTGTAGAGTTGGCCAATAGAATCCTGCTTGGAGTACCTTTTTGGTGAGAGTTTGTGCTCCGAGATGATTTCCACAAATGCCACTGTGTACTTCCTCCAAGACTTCCTTTGTATTGGAAGTTGGTACGCATTTTAGTAAAGGTGTTGATATCCCCCTTTTGTACAGCGTGTTGTTTATGATAGTGTAGTACTGTGCCTCCCTTTTCAGCCTCTTTGCCTCCTTTTCATCTGTAGGGAGTTCTTCTGTTTTGAGGTAGTTTATTATGGGGGTCATCCATCCTTGATCCCGACCTATTATGGCTAGGATTCTTTCTTCTTTCGCTATTGATGGGTTATGTAATACCTCTTGGATGAGGCTTCTGTTGTTGCCCCCTGGTTTGGTGCTGGCTAATTTTGAAAGGGCGTCAGCTCGGGCATTTTGCTCACGAGGTATGTGGTGGATCCTATATTCCCCGAGTTGTCCGAGCTGTTCTTTGGTTTTATCCAAATATTTTTTCATGGTCGGATCTTTGGCTTGGTAGTTTCCTGTTATTTATGAGATAATGACTTGTGAGTCACTGTAGATGTTGAGCTTCCGGGCTCCAACCTCCCTAGCCAGCTTTAGACCAGCTAATAGTGCTTCGTATTCTGCCTGGTTATTTGAGGCCGGGAATCCGAATTTAAGGGAGAGCTCAAGTGGAGTTCCTTGGATGCTTTCAATTATCACACCCGCACCACTTCCTGTTTTATTCGAGGATCCGTCTACGTATATGTTCCATTCTATGGGGATTTCCGGGATGTCTGTAAATTCTGCGATGAAGTCGGCCAGGTGTTGCGATTTGATTGCTGTACGCGCCTCGTATTGGAGATCGAATTTGGACAACTCGATTGCCCATTGCAGGATTCTTCCTGCTAGATCTATTTTCTGCAATATTCCTTTTATGGGTTGGTTGGTTTGAACTTTAATGGTATGCGCTTGGAAATATAGGCGAAGCCGCCGGGATGTGAGGATCAGAGCGTAGGCAAACTTTTCTATTTTCTGGTAGTTCAGTTCGGATCCCTGTAGTGCTTTGCTAATGAAGTAGACGGGTTTTTGTCCATGTTCGTCTTCTCTGACTAGTGCTGAGGCTATTGCCCGGCTCCCTACTGCGAGATATAATATGAGCGGTTCTCCTTCTCGTGGCCGAGATAGGATAGGTGGCCGTCCTAAGAACTCTTTGAAGTCTAGGAAGGCTTGCTCACATTCTGTTGTCCATTCAAACTGTTTTCCCTTTCTTAAAGTAGCATAGAAGGGAAGAGATCTTATCGCAGCTCCTGCTAAGAATCGAGATAGAGCGGCCAACCTCCCGTTGAGTTGTTGTACTTCTTTGATACAGGTTGGGCTCTTCATGTTGAGTATGGCTTGACACTTGTCTGGATTTGCTTCAATCCCCCTTTGTGTGAGTATGAAGCCCAAGAATTTGCCGGCTTCTACTGCGAAGGTGCATTTTGCGGGATTGAGCCGCATGTTGTGTTTCCTGATAGTAGAAAACACTTGAGTCAGGTCGGATAACAATGTATCTTCGCTTTGTGTCTTTATCAACATATCGTCTACATAAACTTCCATGACTTTTCCGATGTGATCTGCGAAAACTTTATTCATTAGCCTTTGATAAGTAGCTCCTGCGTTCTTGAGACCAAAAGGCATCACGATGTAACAGTAGTTTGCTTTCGGTGTTAGGAACGAGGTTTTTTCTTGATCTGGTGGATACATGGGGATTTGGTTGTACCCTGAATATGCGTCCATGAATGAGAGATACTTATATCCTGATGAAGCATCCACTAGAGCGTCGATGCTTGGGAGTGGATAGGGGTCTTTTGGGCAGGCTTTGTTGAGGTCGGTGTAGTCGGTGCACATTCGCCACTTCCCATTTGACTTTTTCACTAAGACGACGTTTGCTAGCCCTAGCGGATATTTGACTTCCCTTATGAACCCGGCCTCAAGTAGCGCTTGTACTTGCTCTTCTACAGCCTGAGTTCGTTCTGGCCCAAGTTTTCTTCGTCTTTGTTGTACCGGCCGGGATCCCGGATAGACTGCCAATTTGTGGCTCATTAGTTCGGATCAATACCTGGCATGTCGGCAGCTTTCCATGCGAAGAGATCAACATTATCTCGTAGGAACCGTATTAGCGATTCCTTTACGTCTCCTTTCAGGATCGTGCCAATATTAGTTGTTTTATCCGAGGTGTCTCCGATCTGGATTCTTTCTATTTCTCCTTCGGGTTGTGGTCGGAATTCTTCTCGCCTCTGAACTCCACCGAGCTCGATTGTGTGGAACTCTCCTCCTTCACCTCGGAGGTTTAGGCTTTCGTTGTAACAGCGACGTGCCATTTTTTGATCTGCTTTTATCGTAGCTATCCCTTCTGCAGTTGGGAATTTCATACATAGATGTGGGGTTGAAACTATTGCGCCGAGTTAATTTAACGTTGTCCGACCTATTAAGGCATTGTAGGCTGAGCTTACGTTGACCTCGATGTAATCTATCTTGAGTGTTCGGGACTGGTTCCCCTTTCCGAAGGTTGTATGCAGCGATACGTATCCCAGCGGTTGAACTGGGGCATCTCCTAGTCCGAACAGGCTGTTTGGGTATGCTCTTAGCTCTTTTTCTTCTAGACCGAGTTTGTCGAAGGCAGTTTTGAATAAGATGTCTGCAGAGCTTCCCTGGTCAATTAATGTACGGTGAAGGTTGGCGTTTGCCAGTATGATCATAATGACCATGGGGTCGTCGTGTCCTGAGATGATTCCGGATACATCTTCCTTGGTAAACGTGATTGCTGGGATGTCCGGGACTTCCTTTTTTCCTTCGACGTGGTATACTTCTTTGAGGTGTCACTTTTGGGATGATTTGGAGATTCCTCCTCCGGCAAATCCGCCGTGTATTACGTGAACATGTCTTTCCGGTGTGCGAGGTGATCGTTCAGATCGTCCAACATCCTCATCCATTCTTCTTTTTCTTGGTTCGTCATCCCGATTGGCCAAAAATCTATCTAGATTTCCTTCTCTTACTAGTTTTTCTATGACGTTTTTCAAGTCGAAGCATTCATTGGTGGAATGCCCTCGAAGTCGGTGATACTCACAGTATTCATTTCGATTTCCTCCTCCTCTTTTGCCTTTAAGCGGCCGAGCTGGAGGGATTTTCTCTGTATGGCAGACTTCTTTGTAAACATCTACCAAGGATACCGTAAGAGGAGTATAGTTATGATATTTTTTGATTTTCTCTCTGGAGCGATCTTCCTTTTTCTTGGATTCCTTATCTCGGTAGGTAGAGCCGAACCTTGAGGCTTCGACAAGTCGAGAGTTTTCCTCCATGTTGATGTATTTTTGTGCCCGTTCTTGTACTTCGTCTAAGGATGTAGGATATCTCTTTGATATAGATTGGCTGAATGGCCCTTCTCGTAGGCCATTTATAAGGCCCATAATGGCAGCCTCTGTTGGTAGGCTTTGTATGTCCATGCATGTTTTGTTGAATCTTTCCATGTAGTTGCGAAGGCTCTCCCGATCTCCTTGTTTGATCCCTAGGAGGCTAGGTGCATGTTTGGCTTTGTCCTTTTGTATGGAGAATCGGGCCAGGAACTTCTTGGCCAGGTCATCGAAACTCGAGATGGATTTCGGAGGTAGGTTGTCAAACCATTTGATGGCTGTCTTAGTTAGAGTTGTTGGAAAGGCTTTGCAGCGGACTGCATCTGAGGCATCTGTGAGGTACATTCTACTTCTGAAGTTGCTGAGATGATGGTTGGGGTCCGAGGTGCCGTCATATAGAGTCATATCCGGAAGCTTGAAATCTTTTGGAATTTTGGTCTTCATAATTTCTCTGGTGAATGGGTCTTGATCTTTCTGAGAGCTATTTTCTGCGGATGATCGAGTAGCTTTAGTTTTAAGATCGGATTCAAGTTTTACAAGCTTATCTTCTAGTTCTCTGCGCCGCCTTATCTCCCGGCGTAGATCTTCCTCCTTTTCACGTTGATGTTAGGCTTCTTTCTCGAGTTGCTCCAATCGATTTTGAAGTGCTTCTATTATTCCTAGATTTGATGAATTTTTGTCTCCATTGGTTTTTGGAGTATTTTTTAGTATTATGTCCGCGTTTTTATGCGGCGTTCTGTCTTCCAAACCTGAATCGTGGTCGTTGTCATGGTCATCCGCCATGTTAATGGGATGACTTCCAGGTTTCCCGGCAACGTCGCCAATGTTCCGAGGGCTACCTGAAATTGTAGGTCAATCTAAGATGGGATCGTCTGTGTTGGTCGGAACCGACGTGTCCGGCAGGTGGGTATTGGCCAGAGCTGGTGTGTCCGACTTGTTGGACTTGGAGGTGGTGCTGATCCTTCGTCCCCGGAGGGTGGGGGATACCTGCAAGAGACTCCGATGCTTAAGTTAGCAAGGGTACTAAGCAGGTATTGAGTAGAATCAGAGTATGAGTTATATCTGGGTGCTCCAGTGTATTTATAATGGTGAGATGTGGCCTCCTGCGGATAAGATAAGTTAGTTATCTTATCTTATCTTTATCTTATCTTTAAGTGAGGTCATCTTTAAGGGAACCGCCTTTATCTCTATGGGCTTGAGCTGCCCTTGAATTTTGGGGCGCGTTCCTCCATTTGGGCCCTTTGTTTGGGCTTTTCTGTGACTTGGCCGAGCTCTCAAAGAAGAGGTCGGGTTGTCCTGACCTGAAGAGGTCGGTCGCTTTGTCTGTAGAACATCCCGGGTCGGACAGCTTGACCCAGGGTATGAACACTCGCCTAATTGGAATTATCTTTTTAGTTATTGAGCTAGTATAAGTTCATTGTTTAATCCAAAAATTTCTATTTGGATTCTTCTTTAATTATCACTCAAAATTACAGAATAAACAATAAATGATTGTTGTGTGTATACCAATTCCATGAAAAGCATTTGCATTAGTCAAACAGGTTGCTGACTAATTTGCATTTTTTGAAGTAGTCTTCGTATTTTTCATCCATTCACATTTTAAGATTCTGGTTAACAATGAGAATTAAAATATTATCCACAATAAATTATTTTTAATTTAGTATATTAAAGTTTTAGGAAGAAAAGAATGAAGAAAAGAAATTAATAGACCACCTGTTGGAATGGAATTAGATGAAATACACATACAAGTGGCCACATATATATTTGGATCTGACAAAGAAGATAAAATTAATAGGTAGATATGATATCAACCATAAATATAATTTACATTTTTTTAGTGTTTTATAACATTATATATAAGACTTTAAATAATTACATTTTTTATTACAAAACAAATCATAACAGACATGAAATTTTAGCAAGAGGTTCCAAGTTTGATGCAAATAGGGACAGTTTTTTCAACTTAATTCTCAAGGGATGGATTGATGAAGATGTAAGTATTTTTTTCTTAATTATCACTTTTTTAAAAAAAATAAATATAATTATATTAATTTTCATGTTTTGTTGTCTAAAAAAAATGAGCCAATTGAATCTGATCTTTTTGTATTTAGATACTATGTGTGTATGCTCATATGCAAACTAATGAGGAAAGGTTAGATTTGGGGTGTCTAAAACATTAGTATATGCCTACTATATTTTCTGTAAGTAATTAATTATTAATTACATGTAATTAACTTGTTTTATTCTTATATATTATGTTACATATCGTTAATGTATATTTTTACTATTGTTTAGAAACTTGCACTCATGAAAAAAAAAATCCTCCTTCCAAAATGATAGTACAGTATCAAAAATCTTTTATGGGAAAGGTAGAAACTCTTCGTAAGGTAAAAATACTTTAACTTGAACTAAATATAATCTCAATATTCAATACTTACTTTTATTAAAATTTATTTAATTTGATTTTATACTTGGATATTTGTGCTTGTCAATGAGGACAACATTCATTGATATCTTGTTGTGTTTGATATGCACGAACGTCAGATAATTTGGTTGGACTCTAAGCCAAACTATGAAAAAATGGAGAGAAAAGATTTTAATATTAGGAAGCTGGTAATTATTTAAATCTATAACGTTAACATCTATGATTCAATGTAAGCTTTTGTATAGGAGTAGTGTTTATACTAATTTAACTTAACCAATTAACAGGCTATGTACATTGAAGAGTTGCTTTAAGATGACTCATTTTATGATCTTGAAACCACTGTTAGGCCTAAAGTTTCACGTTTCGTTGATCCAAATAAAGCATATAGAAACAGGAGAACAAAAAATTGGCTCGTAATGATCTAATCTTATCTCTATTTTATTTCTCTTAATATTATGTTGTATACTTTCTTATATGTGATTTTTTTTACACTATTAAAATAGTAATGATTGTGGAATTTGGGTAGCAACTTGGATGAAAGATTGTGCTAAAAATGACAATTATTCCATCAAGGTATGCAAACTTTAATATTATTAAATAATTATTAGTTAGTTTTAAATTCATGACTTGTTACTTATTATTTTATATTTCAATTTTAGACTAACGACACAACAAGAATGGGCATAGCTCTTGATTTGGTTATCAAACCATACAATACAAAACAAGGAATCATTTTGAAAGCTGTAGAAAAAAAACTACAAGAAGATTGAAGAGAAAAATAAGAATTTAGTTAAAAAGTATTTTTATTTTTCAAAATTTTTTGGAACAATGTGGTAGAATTGTTGAGATCGTTATGTATAGTTTTTAATATCTATTTTTAGAGTTTGAAATACAAGTTTCCTTACTTTTATATTTTGCAAGTTTTTAATAAATATTTTTTTAGAAATTAAATACTTAATTTGAGTATTACTTTTCATGAGTCATGACTTGTTAATACATGTACGATTTTAATTTCATGATAGACTCATGCATGCGAATGAATTCAATTCAATTAATGACTCAAAATCATGATGGATTCATGTATGAATGCATTCAATTCAATTAATGACTTATTAATATGTGTACAAATTCAATTTCATGATGAGTTAGATAGGCATGCAAATATTAAGAATTTTTAAATCTACTCACACCTTTCTCAAATTATGATTCATACATATTTAGTGGCATAATACAATTGAAGCCATTGTTTTTATGCCCCAAATTAATATCTTTATAATTTTTTTATTTTGGAAATCAACTATTTCGGTATTTCTCTTTAAAGATACATTAATTTAATTTATTGTCTTTAAACATACTTTATTAAATTATTAATACATTACTACTATTATACTTGATTGGTGAGCATAAATGTTAAATAATGATTATTAATCATTATGATGACAATCAGTAATTAATATGATACTAAACAAGTTTAATTCAAATTTTAAAATGTAAATTATTTATTTGTTTCTAGAATACTTTTTCAAAAGAATGATTTAAAAAAAGTAACACTGGTGAGATTATATGATAATTTCTTTTATTAAATATAAAAAATAATATAAATACATAAAAAATATTTGTTAGTAATTACACGTACATTAAAAATATTTGTTGACTATTAGCATCATTATTCAAGTAAATAATATACAATTTAACTTTTCAACCTTGCTTGAAAAAATTCTTAAATGAGATAATATTTTGCTTCACCATTATGCTTAATAATAATGATGACAATAAATGAATAATACGTTACTAATCAGTTTTAAAAGTGAATAACTTCAAATACTTGCTCATTTAAATATGTTACAAAAAAATGATTGATCCCCAATCTCTTCTCTTTCCCCAAATCTAAGTCGTAGCCCACAATGCTCCTTCTGTCTTACATATAGACTAATTCACAAAAATGAGGCAATTTTGGCCGACTGAAAGTGAAACCAGCATTCTTCTGTACAGTACCAAAAAATAAAAGTCAATTTTGCTAACTCTCTCTCCTTTTTATTTGGGTGTGGTTTGTAGATTGGCAATGGAGATGTGATCCATTGAAACCAATAATATCTCTACACAACTCATGATAATCAGAGAAGAGATACCACTTAAACTGAACATGAAATTTTTTAAATGCCTATAGACATAAGAGATGGAAGACGAACACAACCAAATTAAATTAGATAAAAAATTAAGAATAGAAATGATAAAGCTGCCTTCAAACACAAAAAATAACTTAAATTAAATTAGACAGTCATGATTTGTCAAGTTCCGAAACTCTAAACAAAAATGGAAAAAAAGCTTAACCGAGTAGGTCAAATTCCGAAACTTCAAACATAACTCAGCCACATTCAAGGGAAAATTAAATATTAAATTCGCTCTTTAAACTTTTCTTCTTTTCCTTTTCTTCATTCTTTCCTTCCTAAAACTTTAATTTACTAAATTGACAATAATTTATTGTGGATAATGTTTTAATTCTCATTGTTAACCAGAATCTTAAAATGTGAATGGATGAAAAGTACGAAGACTACTTCAAGGAACGTAAAGTAGTCAGCAACCTGTTTGATTAATGCAAATGCTTTTCATGCAATTGGTATTCACACAACCAATCATTTATTGTTTCTGCTGTAATTTGGAGTGATAATTAAAGAAGAATCCAAATAGCAATTTTAGGATTAAATAGTGAACTTATACTGGCTCAACAACTAAAAAAATAATTTCAATTAAGTGAGTGATTACTTCAGATTCCAGAGTCAATCATAACGTATAGTATAATTGATCTAAAAAATCAATCTATATAGTAGATATACAGCTCAAAAAATTGTATTCATGGCAACAAATTTGATCTATAAAGAAATCAACAAAATGAAACTCACGATTTGAACATACAAGCATCGAAACAAGCCTAGATAACAAAAAAAATAAAATTCATTGTTTGAACAGAGGGTGAACACCTAACCTAATGTCAGGGGTGTGGACGTTAGAGACGGTGATGGAGAACGCGGCTACGCTGGTGGATCGGAGGCGGCGAACATAGGGATCATGGCGGCTTGAGAGACAGCAACGACACTACTGTTGGAGGCGAAAACAGGGGGCGTTGTAATCGGGGTCACGGAGGCTAACGATGGTATAGACAGTGATGGAGATGGAGATAGACGAAGGCGTGAGAGATAGAAGGAATCTGGCGGTGTCGGTGAATGGTGGTGAACGGCGGCGGTGAATGGCAATGGTGAGAGAGATTCAGATTTGAGGGGTTGGGTGTTCAGGAATCTAACTTATAACAAAAGACAATAACTAGTGTTTTGGGAAGAGAACATTGATGGGAAAGGGAAGAGGTTTTTCATTTTAATTTTGTATTAATTTTAATAAACAAAAATACTTAACCATAGTTAATCATATATGATTAAAGTATATACGTATTCGTATTTGTATACAAATAATATTTAAAATACTTTTGAAATACATTAAATTTTAAGTTTTTAAAATTATTTAATTATTAATTGACTGAAATTAATGATGCCACATGTCTATATTGTATTAGTCCACATATACAGGGTATGAGTTTTATCATAAATGTTGGGTACGAGAGCAATCATCTTCAGATTGTGGTAAAGTTTTCTTCTTATATGAGTACGGAGGCACAGGAAGGACTTTTGTTTGGAATACCATTTCAGTTTCTCTTAGATCAAAGGGTGAAATCACCTTAACAGTAGCTTCAAACGGAATAGCATCGCTCTTGCTACCTGGAGGAAGAACAGCTCATTCCTGTTTGTAATTCCCCTGACTTTTGATGAATATTCTACCTATAACATAAAAATAAGGAAGCCCATTAGCTGAATAAATTTTGGCAACTAAACTTATTATTTGGAATGAAGCACCAATGATGAATAAATTCTGCTTTGAAGCATTAGATCGAACTATGAGAGACTTGCTTCAGCATACAAACTATTCAAGTTTATTGTTGCCGTTTGGGAAAAAACGGTTGTCTTTGGTTGTAATTTTAGACAAATTATCCCGATAATAACAAAGGGATCTAGATGAAATGTTGTTAATACATCAATTAATTCATCTTATTTATGGCATGAATGTCAGTTATTAACTTCAACCCAAAATATAAGATTAAAGTCTTCAATAGAAGATGAAAGTATTAGAGAACGAAAAGAATTTGCACAATGAATCCTTGATTTGGGAGTTAGAAATGTTGCTCATTCAAAAGATGGATATAGTGTAGTTTCCATACCTCCTGAACTTTTAATTACAAATTTTGATGACTCCATTCATGTCATTTTTGAAGCTATATATAGTGACTATCTAAAGGATCCTACAGTTTTGAGACATTTGTATGGCCGTATTATTTTGACTCTGACAACCAACGCTTGAATAAGTGAATGATTACATGCTTTGAATGAAATGAAAAAAAAAAGTTTATTTCAACTCGGATTCACCTTCCTTTAAAGAAGGAATTAACAACAGTATAGCATCAATTCACACTCCATAATTTTTGACAAGTATTAAATCTCCCAGACTTCCAAATCATGAGCTTTTCTTTAAATAAGGGTGTCCAATGATGCTTATTAGAAATATTGATCATTTAGTAAGCCTTTGTAATGGTAATGAATTAGTTGTCACAGGGATTGGTAACAAAGTTATCGAAACAGAAATCTTATCAGGATGTAACATTGGTGAAAAGGTTTCCACTCTTAGGATGTCATTAACTTCTTCAGATACAAAAATACCCTTTAAGTTTTAACGAAGATAATTCCCTTTAATATTTTTATATGCCATGACCATAAATTAAAGTCAGGAATAATCATTAGATTTATGTTAGGTTGCTCATTAAATAGCCAGTATTTACACATGACCAACTATATATTTGCAGTCTCGAGTTGTTAATAAATATGGATTGAAGATTATTATTTCTCATGATTATTCAAACAATTATACTGAGACCACTAACGTCTTTTATCATGAAATCTTTAAAAATATTTTATGTTGGCATATTGTACTACACATAATTGATAAGAATCATATTCTCAATTCCTCCGAATTCTTCCTTTAAGTGTTTCTTTCTTATTCATGTCTCAAGTTTTTGTTTTTCTCATTTTTACCCTACTTTACCCTTATCATTATACATTTATAACTATAAATTACATACATTAATTTGCAAACTCGCTTCTTCTTTTGAAATTTATTGTAGCATATTTTCAAATTTTGGCGTGAAAAATATGCACTTTTATTTTAAAAACTATTCTTACCATATATTCATATTAATTAGTGTATGCTAGCGCGATGCACGGTTGGTTTTAAGAAATCTATTTTACCTTTTACAGTGTATAAATAACCATGTTTACTAAAACTAATACTAAATTATGGTACCAAACTTAATAAATAGAATTTGAAACTAATAATATTGAATAACTTTTAATATATATGTGGTAACGATATAAAACATATTTTGCGTGTTAATTTTCTTAAAGATTTAACTGAATTTTAATGACCATAAGTTTATTAATTCCTTGTACGATTAATTTCATAAGAATCTTATTAGAGTAATAGCAATCTTAAATTGAATTTACACAATACAATTTAATATTTTTCATAATGATTGATCTGTTGTGTGTGTTGTAACATTTTTTGATAACTATTTACATTAGATTGTATTAACTATTGTATTTAATTTGTTCAAGTTTGGCGCACACATTCTTCTGGACAAATATGATTTATGGATATCAATATTAAAATGTAAATGTATCTTTGCTCGTGCACATTGAAAAAAATTATGGAAAAGTTTTTCTGAGATAAAAGTAAATCAATTTCAATTTTTAATTGAGTTAGTTAGCAAAAAAGACAGTGACATAAACCCAATAAATGTGATCCTATGAGGTGCTATTGTGTATTATTATTATTATTATTATTATTATTAAGAATACCACCTACTACCTCTACTCAAAGCCATTGTCATAAACAATCTTTTTTGCTTTGCAGCAAAAAAAAAAGGAGGATCTGCAAAAATATAGCCAAATGTGTGGTTTCGTCCCCAATTTTTGCTACATCGAATATAGGTGCCATCGTCACTCATTGCGGGTCTTTTAAGTTACATCTATTATCGCCCAGAAAATTGTTAAAAAAGATAATTTGATGAAGGCCTATACACCTTTTAATGTGATTCTGTTTAAAAGTTAAAATAATAATTTTTGTAATTTATAATAGGGAGGTGGTGGTTAGAATAGGCAACTGTTAATAAAATCATGTTTTCATGGAATAGTCATTTGTATGTACGGTGAGAAGTGAGAACTTCTTTACTACTTGATCGGCTCCTTATAGAGGATAGTATGTAAAAATTTATTTCAGATTTAATTTATGAATCATAATAAATATTAAGCTCCCTTAGGCAGATCTTGTTTTTCATTTATGTTTCTATTCCATTAGATAACAACAATTGCTAGAAAAAAAATGGATTTAAGTAGTATCTATGAAGATGGATTCTAAATGTAACATCTTTGGGTAAGAACATAATCATCACAAATATTTTCTTTTCTACCTATATACATTTGTTGTTGATTGGTAAATTTTTATTAGATAATTGATTTAATTTTCTACTTTCTCTTTCGGTTCTTATAATTTGATGCTTGAATGTGATCCGAATTTGGGTAACTCTACACTCTATGAAGTCGATGACTATGAGTGTCATATCGTATATTTATTATAAATCAAATAATGAATGATAATGACACTTCTTTTATGGTTTGGTTTCTTAATTAATTATTACTATTTAACAAATATATCAGGAAGAAATAACCATGTATGCTATTATATTTAATGAAGATTAATACATGTATGGAAATAACTCTGTCTTGTTTTTGTAGTTGTTACAAAATATTAAATATGTTTATGTATAAGTAGGCAACATCAATGATTAAAAGCAAGGTAGCGAAAATTAAGATTTTACATAGAATCGGAAAATTAATTAAAAATCGTAGAGCGTAAAATTGTAAAACGGAACGTAAGATTCTACCAATTATATAAATTTATCAATATCAATTATAAGAGTAATATAATATGATAAAATTAAATAATTTAAATAAAAATGAGAATTTAAATTTGACAAAAGTATCATAAATAATACTATAATGATAAAATAAAGATAAAGTAGCATAAATATATAATAAAATGTAACATTTGTAAAGTTTAAAGATAAAAATATAAACTAACCACAAGTCTAAAATTCAAAATAACAATATGTAACATCACAAATATAAAATAGATAACATAACATCATACTAAAAAATATAAAGACTAAAGCAATTTATTAAAGTCATGATCATGTTCTCCAACATTTTGATTTTCATTAGGAGGAAAGTTGAGAAGCTCATTAAAAGCATCATCATCAAGAAGAGGAATCCCCAAATCAATCAAAGGACCCCCATCTTTACCTCTATCTTCTTGAGGGGCTAAGTTTACATCATTTTGTGTGTCAAATTCTTTCATATTTTCCATCATATTTTCATCTTCCACAATCCATTCTTCATCTGAATCCAAATCTTCAAGGTTATATAATCAGCAGTATTTTTTGATGGCTTCTTTCTTGTCAATCTTGAATTGGTTATCACAAAAACAACATCATTCATTGTGCTTGTCTTCAAACGATTTCTTCTTTTCGTGTGAACCTAATAATATCAAATTTTACAAGTATTTATTTAATATATTAACATATGCTAATTAAAAAAATAGAATTGAATAATTAACTAATTTTATAATTTAAAAAATAAATTCCTAAGTTAATATCAAATTAAAAGTTTACCATCTCAAAAGCACTCCAATTGCGCTCACATCCTGATGAACTACAAGTCAAACTCAAGACACGGATAGCAAACTTTTGACGTTCTGGATGTTCATCCCCATAAGAATCCCACCATTGTGAGGGTGTTTTGGTTTTGAGAGCATTCTTGGCTACATCTCTACCAAAAAATTTAGCCTTACTCTTGAAATCTTCAAGTTGACTATTAATAATTGTAATGAGTGCAGGATCTCCCACAAGTATATCCAAACAATCATAAAGTCCTTTTTTAACATCATACTCAATCTTAAAATTAGGACTATAATGAATTTGTGGATTCAAATAATAGCCTGCAACATGCAAAGGCTTAAAGAGTTTGCTTGTCACATCTTGCATCAATAATATCCCACAAAGGTTTATAACTAAAGAAAAACATATAAATAGTGAATTAGACAATTAGTTAATTAGTAAATAATTAAATGATAAAACTGAGAGAAAAATGTTTACTTATTACTAGTTTTATTACCTTAGTTCAACACTTTGAAAAGTATCTTTAATCTTTTCTTTAGCACGATCAATTTCAGAATACATATATCCCATAGCTGCCTTACCCTCTGAATCCACTATACAAAGCACATAAAGAAGAGGATAAGCACCTCTCAAGCAATGGATAATGTTTCCCCAAAATGTTTTATCCAAAATAATATTTTCAATGTTTTTCCCATCTCTTGTCTTTGAGCACTTGCTTTCCGTCCATTCATCCGAGATGAACATTCTAATTATTGGATTCTTCTTCTCATTAAGACTACCCAAAGTAAGGTAGGATGTAGCAAATCGCGTCATACCTGGTCTCACAAAATCTCTTCCTTTGGTGTGCTATTGCAAAAGGGAAATTAGAGAAGTCCTAGAATATATGTAAGTAGTTAGCTTTCTTCCTTTGGCAATGGTGTCTTTGTGAAGATCTAGCTTCTTCTCAAAATCTTCAAGCATCAAATCAATACAATGAGCAGCACAAGGAGTCCAATAAAGATTTTTTCTCTTTTCCATCAATATTTGTCCTGCCTTTTTATAGTTAGCTGTATTATCAGTTAACAACTTGAACCACATTCTCTTCTCCCACTTCCTTTACAACTTCATCAATCATCTTAAATATCTTTTCAGCTGTTTTGCATATATGAGAAGCATTAATGAATTTCAAGAAAACAATTCCCTTAGGACTATTCACAAGAAAGTTGAGAATAGTTCTCCTTCTTTTATCCGTCCAACCATCTGTCATAATAGTGCATCCAGTTTTCTTCCATTCAACTTTATGTTCTTCTAATGTTAGTTTGGTTGACTCTACCTTCTTCTTCAATAATTTTTCTCTTAACTCATCATAAGAAGGTGGCTTGAATCCTAATCCATGGCGGGCAACCTTCTCAAACATGTTATGGTATTTTTCAGACCTTGCAACATTAAAGGGAATAGCATTATTGTAGATGAACGAAGCAATTTCATCACACGCCTCTTCCCTTAAGCCCTTCTTAAAAATTGAGTTGATTGTTGTTTGAGTGCTCACACCCCTTTTCTTAAAGAGACTTGCTGGTGTCTGTATTTCTTTTCCCTTTCTCTTCTCACCAACTAAGGCATCCCCTTCTTCTTCTACTCCTTCATCCTTACTTTGTATCTTTTCTTCAAATTCTCTTGTCTTCTTAACTAAATTTTTTTGCAAACCAACAACAATATCAAACATATCCTTTTTAACCTCATCAGAAACACCCATGCAAGGTTCAACATCTTTTTTTGTTCCTGCCAAATGATGTTTCAACCTATACACTCCTCCTATCACCACCTTATCACAATACTTGCATTTTATTTTTTTGGCATCTCCATCAACCGAAATTCCATGTTTCCAAGCTTTGTCACTCCTATTTCCTGCAGTATTTTTAGCGATTTTCTTGGATGCACAACCACGATCAATTTCAACTCTAGTATTATTGTTACCATTATCCGCATTTGAAGCCATATTAAACCTAAACAAATAGAAGTACATAATTTATAATCTATAGAATCTAAAATGAGAACACAGTAGCAATAAATTCACATTATTTTTAAAAGAAAATTTTGTAGTACATATCAAATTCACTACACTAAAATAAATAAACTTATAAACAAATATATAATTAACAATGTAAGCATTTAGGTTGTATGTAGCAATTAAAAAACTTAACTAGCAAAGCTTTAATAACAAAAAAATTAAATGAAAAACAAAGTTCCTAAATCCCAATCCAATTATGTTTCGTTGACATTTTCTACTTTTCTTATATTTGAGCACAGTACTATATATGTATTATATTGGTACTCCTTATTTATATTGGAATCTTTGAGATACAAAATTAAGAATGAGAGAGATTTTGGTAAGATATAGCACTACTCACATTCATTAATCACTGTCATATTTTTATTTTATCCTTAAACTATTAACAAAACAAAAGGCATAACAAAAATAGAGAGTAAGCTGAAGTTGATCCATGCCAAAAGAAAATTTTCCTAAACTTTCTTAGTAACAATATCTGAATCACTATCAAGGACAACATCATGTATATCATCAAGACACTCCTGAGTAATCTCCATGCACTTCTCAAGCAAGTCTTCATATAAATAAACAAAAATCAATACCTTCAAATAAAGCATCAATACCTTTATATAGATATTTTAATTCTTGAAAGTTATAAGCTGATATTTTACCTTGAACTATCTTAATATTAATAATCCAAATCATAAGTTTCTTCATCACTCTATCCATGGACTTCGTTGATCACTATTGGTTATTAATGATGGTAACGAAACTAAAACTAATTATATTTTTTAATTGTAAATTTGTAATGATGATAAATCACTAAATATGTTATTAATTTATTATGTACTTACCGGATGAGATTGCACAAGGTATCGCAGGTCCGTAGCGCACAAACATAGAACAGAGATGAATCATGCAGAGGCCACCACACTCATGGAGTCAGTCTCATAAAGCTGTGTTGACAAGAACTGAGAAGACAACAAGCTAATAATAGTAGAAGAAAAGTGTAAAATCATTGAATAAAAACCTCAAAAAAATGCAGAATACCATGGGTCAATGAGAGATTGAGAGTAGTGGAAGAGTGGGAGAGAGTCGAAATTCAAAAAGAATGGCAGAGATAAGTAACCGCTTAGGAAGTGCAACAGAAATCGAAGAGTTTTTAGTGAGATTCGGGTTGGGCCAGTCGGGTCGTCTCAAACCCGCAAATCCTCTTCTTCTGGATTTCCTTTTCTTTGAGGCGGTGGAGACGGCACGATTGCACGATTTCACGATCTTCCGCGGTGATTCCATGAATTTTAGCTTCACCAGGCGCGGAAGTAGAAACAGGAACGGGGATGACCTACGAACTCGTAACATCGTCCGTTTATACGAATAATAACGCGATTTTTGCTACCTTGATTAAAAGTATCTATTAGAGTACTTATTTGTTCCATTATTTGAGCTATTACATAGTATGTTTATCTTTTTAACAAATTTAATATTGGAGAAATCTTGCCCACATTGAATTGAAATATAAAAATAGATAAAATATCTATGTTGAATGTGCATACTAAAATTGGCCCTAAACAATTGCAACAAAAAGGATCATATAATATGTAATGATCTCTATAATTTTGTTGTCTTCTAATTTTATAATTTAAGTGTAGTTAACTATCTCTCAAGTAGTATGACTATTGAGAAAATTCATCTACTTTGCATTTTGGCAACCCATTGTTGGATTATAAATAGTTTTCAATTAAAATTCATGTAGTAACTTTAGCCATGTTGCATTTCGGCAACTCATTATTAGATATATTATGCTTTTGTATGACCTATAGATAAGCTAATTATTAATTACTTTTCTAAGAGCTTCGTATATTGGGTTTAGTGTTTGAATAGTTTTCACTCAACTCCATCATTGGATAAAATTAAATAGATATTATATAAGGTGAGAGAATCTTTATAGCAAATTTAAATTTTAAGAAAAAAGTAAAAAATCTAAAATGAACAGTCCATTTTATCCTATGTGTACGTACCTTTAAAATTACCCATTAGCGGTGGTTAATTCACAGACAAAATACGTGACGATCTAACTACTGATAATAGTGGTTGTGAGAGACTCCTATTACACAGTTTAGTTAACATACTCACAGAAGTTTCTTAGTTTTTCTTATTTTTAAGCCATATTGATTGAGTAGATTTTATGGGTTTATTTTGTGCCTGCAAGTATAATTATGTTCAAATTTCATTAATCATATCACTTATTGGTTAACATATAATATGTAGTAGTATTTTGAATAACTTACTCATAAGACTCACCTTGCATCTCCAACTCTTGAAAACTTGTTTTAACTTTTCGTTTGTTCTTTAATACATAAGAACTTCCTTCCTCTGAAATATCAAATAAAATACCAATTAAGTTGTTAAGATATTCTATTTAGCCAGTTGCTACCTCCCCACAACATAAGATATTTTTCAAACTATTAACTTTAATTTTTTTAAGTAATTATTAATACCACGGTTAGGTGACTATATTAAATGTTGTGGTAGGCTTAGAGAATGGGGGTTGAATCTATGCCTTCCTTTTAAGTTACTGAAAGACCCTTTAAAACAAATTTTCAATTCTGATTCTGTTTGTACTCAGCAGCGGAAATTTATGAGACAATTTATTTTTGTCTAATGAATATAAGAAAACAGAACATAGCAGAGAAGAGAAAAGCTAACACCAACATGTATCCTAGTTCGGTTACCTTGTGCTATGCAACCTACGTCCAGTCTCCTCCACAACAATGGAGGAATTTCCACTATAGTTAAAAGTATTACATACACCAATTCCACAGGATTGACACAATCCTTTCACACTCAAGTTCTAACCTAACTTGACATTGGTTATGATAATACCTAACTCTTTACTCTTAGTGCTGACCCAACTAAGAAAGAGATGCCTTATAGGTACAAGATAGAAGACACAGACATGCCTAAAGAAATCTGAAATAACTCTAGACTTTTCTCTCAAATATATCACTCAGCCTCTTTCCACTCTTGGCTTTTACTTGAGCTCTCTCATTATGCCTTTTCACTCAAAAAATTACAGAAAGATAAACATTGAAAAGTAAATTACAATCTGTAAATCATGAAGGAGATTGACTTTATCAACAGCCTCTTTGCTATGTGATAAATCAGATTTGAAAGCCTCTGATTTAGTTCTTCAATATTGGCCGAATGCTTCTTTGAAAGAAAGCATTATCCAAGTAGAGGAACTTCTTAAGGAAACTCTTCACAGAACAAAACCTCAATAACACTGGTTAACTCTCCTTGGCTACTGAATGAACAGCAAACCTCTTTTATCTTCTTGCATGTTGCTGGGCTGCTCTCCCTAGATCAACTTATTGACCTGTGTGCTTTCAGCTTACCACGTCACTTTTCCAGTTAATCCCCAAATTAGAAATTTGAGTATGACTTTTTCTTGCTTGACCGAAAGCCTCAGGAAAGCAAAGAAAAATATTTTCAATGGTGAACCCAGATCTGAACCCTTGAGATACTTCTTGGTCCCCAAGAAATAATCTTGACCATTGATATACAACAGCGATGAATAGAGATTACTTTCTTTATTTATCCCAAATTAGGGATTTTCAAGCTGTCTCCTTTTTGCTTGACCGAAGACATTTGAGTAGCAAAGAGAAAGTTGTTCAGTGGTAGACCCAAATCCGAACCATTAATAATGTGCTTTGGCTCCAAGAAACTCTGTGAACCATTTATTTACAGCAGCAGATATCAAATACTTCTTTCTTCATTTAACTGAAAATGGAATCACAGAAAGTTGGAGAAGGAGTGAAGAAATTAACATGCATGCAAATGGAAATAAATCACCTTTAACTTTTGACTCAACTTGATGGGTTTGATTTGTGTGATTAAACCATTGCTTTCTTTGATTAAGCTTTCTCTTTCTTTCTTCTTTTATGAAATGGGCAAGAAGAAGAACGAAGCTTTCTCTTTCTTTCTCTCTGAGGTTCTGACCTAAGCAAACTAGTGAGGTGCATTGGAAGGCTTCAACTTAAAAGGAGTAATCTTGGGCTTGTGTCGGATTTAATTCATTTAGCCTAGCTGTTTTCTTGGCATTGTTTTCCATGGGCTTCATTGGTTAGAAAGACCCATCAGCAATATTTTTTGTTTCCTTGCATTTGGGCTGCTGTTTCTTTTTATTTTGGCCTGCATCACTTTATCAAACATAATTAAAAACTAATTGGTTGATTAACCCAATAAAATAATGTTTGTCATCATCAAATTAATTTAGTTAATTTCTTAACTCAACAATCCCCCTTGATGACAAACATAATTAAAACATTAATCAAAAGTAATTGAATTTGAATAAAGTTGTGAAACTTCCGTTTGAGTGATGTTATTTGCTTTTATTTTGCCCCCCTTTCTCTTTCAAGAGTTGCTCCCCCTAAATTTATGCTCTTATCTTCTTTCTTGTTTGTATATACTTATTGGAAACACAATAAAATACTATATACTGTCCATGGATGCAGCAAACAGTAATAGTTTCAAACAGTTATAACATCTCATGAAACAGGACTAAGGGATTTTACAAAAAATAGCCAAAAGTTTAGCCTAAAACTAAATCAAATTATCTCAGCAAAAATAATAATTATCCAGCTCAAGCTTTAACCAAAACAGAGCATCAAGACTAACAAGGGCAAAATAGCAACAGATCATATAAAGCAAAATTTTAAAATCTTCATATGCTACTACTCCTCCTTTTGTCATCAAGGGTGGAACAAAAAGACACAGCAAAACAGTAATGATCAATTCAAGTTCTGATGCCCAAAACTAGAGTACAAGGCAGCTTATCATGTACGACAGATTCATAAACTGAAATTCACTTTCAGAAAATCATATGACAGCACATTCAAAATTCACATGACAACAGCTAATTTAAAAAATATCACAGTAGCAGCAATCAAGATTCACAATAAAAATTCAGCAGCAATCAAAATTCACAATCATGCTACTCATACTCATACAGCCACTCTATCTCTAGATTTTCTGAGAAAGTTTTCATGCTTGGTGGCTAGTTTTCTTTGCTCCTTACTCATAGTCATCATCATCTTCATCAAGAACCACCCTTTCAGAATGAGTGGGTCTTTTTTTTTTTTTGTTTCACTGAACCATCTCCTTTTAGACATGAATGTCTATTTCATATGACTCATTGTTCAAAACAACACAAAAAATATTCAAAAATACAAGTTAAGAACATGCCATAAGGAAGGACTTTATCTTTCTCACTTCGAACAGAATCAAACATTCATCTAACCATTAAATAAGCAAAAGAGATTTCTGTTGTTGTGAGAATAGCATACAAAACTAGAGTATCAGTGTAAGACACCCTTTGATATGAGACACCCTTTCATCCCATTTTCCAAATGTATAAGCGCATGAACCAACATCAGTGTATTTCAAAGAATAGCTGGTGGTTTCATTATTCAGAATTATGTCATTGCCTTTTACATAGAAATGAATAGTCTCCTCATGGTAAGTCATGTTTGCATAAAATTCCTTGACAAAAAAAAAAAGATACACTGGCTTTTTGGTTTTAAAAGTGATTCCAATCCAAAAATTTCAAGTTTTCAACAAAAAAACCTTTCTTTTTCAGATTAGATAAATCAACAATAAAATTTGGACACAAGATGTGATGAGCAATAATCCCTTCATAGAAATCATTATTCAAAAACTTGACCTCACAAGATAAAAGAAAATCAGTTTAGAATTTAAAAATCTTTATTGAACTTAGAGTTAAAATGAAATTAAAGAAAACCTCTTTTGGACATAAACTGAAATACATAAGCCAACAAAAAATAAACATGTAACATTCATATTGGGCCCATAGGTGGTTTGAATTAAGGAAACACATATGACCACCCATGATATGAATTTTGAGGTTGGCCAAGATAAATCTACCTTTGCAACACTTTCAGAACACGCTGATTTGAAGAGAACTAATCTTCACTTGCCTAGAATTGTCTCATACCTGTTTATGAGACAAAAATTCTAACAAACACATCAGCAACCTTTAAACAAATAATCATAACTTAAAATCTCTAGATTAGTCCTAAGTATGTAGAATCTGTCTTCAGCAAGTGGTTTTGTGAAAATATCTGCTAATTACTTCTCCTATTTAACAAATTGAATGCTAATATTTCCCTTTTAAATATATTATTTTATTGAGTGAAATCTCACTTCAATATGTTTAGTCCTAGAGTGTAAAACTGCATTTTTAATTGTGAGAATGATACCTTTACATCTTGAAAAATCATTTCAATAGATTCAATCTCTTTCTCGTTATATTTGATTGAAAATTTTCATATCCTAACAACATACACTTTAAAATGCCCATCAAACTTTTTTGGATTCATATCAGTTACTAAATCATATTGTTCTTCCATTTATTCCAGGTTCGGTAGTAACTTGATAACAAAAAAATTTTTGTGAGGTATCTTCATAAAATGCTTAATTGCTAGGAACGCGGAACAAGCTTTTTAAATGGAATAAACATCCTTTGAGTAACATGTTCTAAATATTTTGAATATTTTAGACTTACTCGAATTGTAAAGTGTTTTTTGTTTATTTACATGACTTTTTTACTTGATCCCTCATAAGTCATGATGCCATTTGACAACCGAATAAATTATATACTTGTCAAATAATATATTTATACACTTGTCAACCAACTAATCATATACTAATTGTTTATTATATATAAACAGATAAATTAAGCATTTTACTTACTGCATAATGCAAAATTACTCGTTATATTATTGTCATCATATTTCTAAACTCAATATATATAAATAACAAAAATATTATTGTACAACTTCTGCGTTTTCTTCATATTTCTATTATTAACTGCATATACTCAATTACTTATTCGTACTCTGGTCGCTAATAAAAATATAAAAAAAATACTATAAAAGTATTAAAATTTATTGTTTTAATTATTATTCAGTTATTAATTTAATTTTTTTAATCTAATAATTTAATATATATTTTATCTTATTTTTTAAATATTTATTTATTTAATAATATAAAATAATAAATTTTTGATGATTTTTTAACTTTTCTCAATTATAAAAATGATTTTTTAAACTCAATTGAAGAGTAGCTTAGGCTTATTGAGCCGCTATTAAAAATAAATACGGGTCTTTATTGTGAAACACCGTTGGACTTGTCATTTCATATTCCTAGCTAGCGCAGTGGTGAGCTAAGCTACCCCGTTGGTTGGACTCGTCGTTTCATATCGCGCAACACTTAAACGGTGGCTGCGCGCCATTGTCCAGCTACGACGGGGACGATGACGGCAGAGATGGTTAGGGTTCGCGTAGTGTTTGAGGAGGGCCACATGCTGAGCAAGTCGAAGAAGAAAGAAGGACTGAAGCGCTGCTGGCTCCTCCTTAAACCCCAATACAAGACCATCTCCGATCTCTCCTCGCATCTCCAAAACGCGTTCAAGCTCCATCGCACTTGCCCTAACGGCATCACTCTCTATGTAATGTTTTCACTCTGGGGACACCACTCTCTATTCTCTCCTTAATATAAACCCTTTGATGGTGATAAATGAGTTTTGTGATCAGGGGTGTAAGTAATGTTTATTTTTGTTAATTGAGTGGTTGAATTATGCTCACATTTATGGTGGCAAAATAAAGGTTTGTATGGTTGGTTTAGATTCTATTACAGTTTGATTGTAAATTTTTGTTTTCAAAGATATTTGAAATGAACTGAATTTGCAACTTTCAAAGTTGTGACTCTGTTTAGGACATGCAAACTGGAATTTGACCATGCTATAACCTAGAGAATGTGTTGTAGAAGTTTTTATCGAAGCTATTTACTTTGATGAGTATCGATTTATGATTTTATCTTTGGTTTTTTACTTTTATTTTTAAATGCAGATGGATGGTTTTGTTTTACCACCTTTTGAGTCTACTAGTATTTTGAAGGATAAGGACATTATCTGGTGAGTTTGTTCTTGATTTTTTCCTAACTCTTTATATTTTTTCTTTGTATTTTTTCATTGCTTTGTAATATTTGTTGTTCCATATGTACATGATAGTGTGAAAAGAAAAGGGAGCATGTTAATTGATAAGCCTGATACACCGATATCTGCACCTAATGAGCATCAATCCATAGAGCTTGCAAAGCTTCTTGCAATTGAGGGGCCTCAAGATAAGGAGGCTGGAAGACATGAAACTGATTCGGAGGAGGATGGCAGCGGCCAATTTGGTGATACAATTTATGCAGAACCTGAAATAGATGGCAATGTAATCTCAAAGAAGAGAAAAGCATCAAAGAAGCTCAAGAGCCCGAGGTCTGTTTCCCTTATCCAAAATTTTTTCATTTTTATTCATACAAGCAGTATACAGATAAGTAAGAGCTAAATAATTCTTTACAAGATATTTTCTTGAAGCTGTAATTGAAATTTGTATGCATTGATTCTGAAACGATGACTTAATTTTTCCATTGTTTTTTTTTCTCTTCAGTCAGAAAAAGATGAAGTTGTCTTCGCCAAATAAGTTGACAGTCACTGAGGTTCATGAGGAGGAAAAGGAAAATGGAACCCCCACTCATAACAAATTGAGTCTTTCCAAGAAGGAGAATGACAAGTCATCTAATTTATCTAGCCAGAAAAAGAAGTCTAAAAACCTTAAATCCCAAAAACAGAGTAATGACAAAAGTGAGCCTATGCATGATGAGAAAAGGTGCATTTTCATTCCAAATTTATCTAGTTAATCAAATATTTAACTGGTTCTTGTGTTTTTTTAGGTCATTAGAGATATTTATGTATTCCATCCAGATTTTGGTTTATTTGTCTAGAGCCCCTTCTTTAAGCCAATTTTGAAACCATCTTCCTATGATGAATGTCTCTGTTTCCATCATATTGGAACTATGATTTTTCTGCTCATTTTTTCTTCTACGTTGTATAGGTTACCTCAACCTCAAGGTGATGGTGGAAGTGGCACTAAGAAGGTACTAACTTATTTCCACGGTTTCAAATTCAGATGCATTGTTTTGTTCCATTGTTAAGACGGATAGGTTTCTGCACTGGTTTGACGAGATGACTCTTGCACATTTGGACAATAGTTATACCTTGCACATCATTGATAGGGCTAATTTGTTTTATTCTTTTTGTTTTTTAAAAAAGAAAAAAATTCCTTAGGCAATATAACAGCATGTCTTTTATTATTAGTTCAAGGAATTATACTGTAGCCATTGTAGATTATTTGGTGTGTAATTATTTAGGAATCTCCCATGTTCATGGATTTCCTCTCCATATACTGATTTATTAATTTTTTCTTTTTATTGTTCGATATTCTGCCGGCCCATCCTGATAAGAGAGAGGGGATAGGAGGAAACTTTATATTAATTTTCACTTTCTCTTAACTCGTTTTTGGTCAGACGCCTAGCAGAAGTGCTCGACGAAAGAAAGCTAAGAGAAAATGGCTGAGGGAACAACTAAAATCAGAGAAGGAGAAGGTAATCTGATCTCGTGATGTTAATGCAGATCTTATTTACTTTTTACATGCAAATAGGAAATGGATTCGTCTTAATTTGAATTGTGTGTGGGAATTCACTTTAGTCCGTAGACCAAGTCTAGTTAGTAAGATAAGCTTCCTAGTTCTTAGTGTTCGGGAATTGGCATCATATGTCAGTTTAGTTGGAGGTCTCTTGTCATATTTGATATTTGCACATGTATTTAGTCTTTCTTTCTGAAAGAAATTATTCTGTTCAAATTTTCAGCTGCATCAGAGTCCAGCAGTTGAGAAAGATGTTCAGAAATTGCCTGCCAAAAATAATAACTGCAGTGTCTCTAATGCACCACAATCTGATGAAGAAAGTGAAGCAGAGGATGACATTGTTCCTGTTGAAATCAGACCAGGGCACATTCGCTTTCAGTCACTTAAGAAAGGTTTTGATGCCGTCTTCCTTCTCCAAAGATATTTTCATGAAGGAGCAGGTGCTTCTTTTTGCTTTAGAATTGCTTCACGATCTGACATATGCTTATTATATGATCTGTTTGATGCAGATCAGGAAGCACCACAGAATCAGATCCCAGTGGTTTGTTCAATTTTCCTCGATAAGACTTGCTGGTTTTGCTGTGTTTTTACCTAACACGAGTCAATATCAATATGTGAAAAGATATATTTAAGTTTGCACAAAATCCATGTTATAGACAATGTTTGCATTTGAACTTCATTTGCTTTATCTATTTGGGTATCTAGACTGTAGTTTTTGATGGAGGTCCATAAATGTCCACTCAAAACTGGCTTGAGATTAATTAAGGGTACAAAATTTCTCAAATAGTTTTTTCTTTGCTTCTAGTTTCTATATTAGGTGTGTTGGATACTCCAGTGTGTTGTATACTCCCTATCTTTTCCCCACTGAATTCGGAACTCCAATCTCCCTTTCCCCCAACTCATGTTCATAGCCTAGTACCAAACTACTTAGTCCCAGCTTTAAGTCCATTGTTTAGGTATCAGGAGATGTGCTGCAATATATTACAGTATTTTGTATTTTATTGATGTGTATACATTATCTGGATGTTTCAGGAAACAAGTCAGTGGAATGGAATTACCAGCAAGAAGAAGGGTCAGAAATGGGGTAAAGAGAGCACCTGGCCTCATAAACAGGATGCATATGCACATTCCAGCCAAGATTATCATACTGTTCAGAATGTTGAAAAGAAACATGCGTCCAAGGCTATCGATTTTGACAAGCTTACACCATATACAAGCTTGCCCAAGGTTTGTTTCTGTTCTTGCTAGTGTGCGATGTTGTCTTGCTAAGCACCTGAGAAAATTAAGCACCAGCATTGGGATGTGGGTCCTTTAAGCTATTTCTAATTATGCCATTCAAAAGTTCAATTTCCTTATTCCACTTTTGTGCTTTTGTTCAGTAAATTCTGTTGTTTTGTCCTCTTGTGGTGCTATTAAGTTGCTTTTCATATGCTGCAGGAAGGTGATGTCATTGCATATCGATTAATTGAATTGTCATCATCTTGGACACCTGAGCTTTCTTCCTTCAGAGTAGGTGTCAACACTGCATTTGGACTATTTATACAAAACCTTACTGTTGGAAGCTTAATATATGATGCATTTATGTCCTCTAGGTTGGGCGCATAACAAAGTACAATGCTAAATCAAACAGAGTTTCTCTGGAACCAGTTTCAGAATATCCGTTTGAGTTTAAGAAGAAAATAGATGACGATGCATCTTCTGTACAGTTTGATCCATCTCCTTATGGAGAAGATGGTTCTCTAGAGGTGAAGTTCTTTCATATGGTCTCTTTGTTTTTCTTTCATATATACACACACACACTCTTTTTGTTTTGGACCAAAAAACCCCACATTTTTCTTCCTTATTCAATTTATAGTTATGAGTAGTTGGTTTTTTTTTTATCAACCACATTAATCACTACTTTAACTTTTCTCTGTTACTTATTAATCTCTCTCCATTATTTTTTCTTTACTTGAATATTATTTTCTATTTTCGTGTATTGAAATAACTTATAAGTGATTAAAAACCTTAATAATAATTATCAATAAATTTAAGTAATATTGTCAAAAGTTTTGTAATATATAGTTAATTAATGTTAATTCACATGTTTAATAATACTTGAAATCATAAGGATCCACATTTTTACCAAACTATTGGAGATGCCTGGTTTATTTGAATGTGATATGTTGATCAAACTATATATACAAAGAAAACTAATCTAAAGAAATATTGCACCATTTGGAGGATGAATATGTTGCGGCCCATGTATACATTTAATTTTATTCTTGTTCATGGCATGACATAAAACCTAGAAAATGAGTGATTAAAAATCTTGTCAACAGCTGCTTCTGCTACTTATTTGAATGAAAATGACCAATCATTTTCTTCTACAGATAGATTATTTATCACTTGCTGAAGTTCGTATGGTTAGTCATGGCAACAACTCGAATTCATCAGCCATAGCTGGTTCTAATAATGATTGGGATCATCTTACAAAACCATCTAATGGTAGCATTAACAAAAAATGTTCGGGTGATCAAACTGCTGTGGGAAGCTCTGAACCGGTGAACAGAGGTCATACCTCTGCTAAAGGTAATGTCCACTGATGAACTTTTGGTGTATAGAAATATAAAAACATTCTTGAATTCTTGATTAACTAAAGTTAGCTTGTGCTATCTTTACAGAAAATGGAGCAGTAAATGTGTGGGATGAAATTAACGAGGCATTAACAGCAAAGAAGGTGAAACTGTCACAGGCAAATTGCTGGCGCAAAGAAGAAAGTTCAAGCTCACAGTCATGGTCCCAAAGAGCCTTGAGATGCAGTGCACTAGGTCCAACAATGGCGATGCTAAGATCCCAGAATGGACTTAATTAACAGCCTACATCTCGGCCGATTTCTGCAGGGCTGGCGTCGGATTTCTATGGAAATACATTTTTTATTTTGGTATATATGGACAACTTTTCTACATTACCATCTACAACACTGTTGCATGTCCTGTTTTCTGCATTATGATGGGGATGAATTTTGAACACTTAATCTTTTAATCCGTCTTTTGGATGTTAATACATGCAATCCTCCTGAAAAAGCAGCAGAAAATTGAATCAACTGCTCAATTTCTAAGGTACCTCGTTTTTAAATTTTAACCATATATAAAAAACTAACACATAAAATTGTTGGCAAATCAAGTTTTATTTATTTATTGGAATAGGTTTGGCTGTAAATAATCAAATGAAAATAATGGTTCTAAAGCTTAATCTCTGTTTATTAGCAGAAGCAATGAACAAACAAGGATCTTAAGTTTTGATCACAATTTAGCCATATCAACAAAGTTTGCATAAATTCAATGTTCTCCCTCTTTGTTCTATAGAGTGATAAGACAAGATGATGGGTTTTGGCGGGTTTTGAATGAGTAGATGAAGATGATTCATGCTATCACTGGTTAAATGAATTAAAATAAACAAGATCTTCAGAATGAGTAATCGCTTAAGATTCAGCTATATTGAATAATTTATAGAAATTTACACAGGATGAAAGTGAAGTGCTAATCAGTTAGTCTCTCTCACAAATCTCACTGAGGTTCAACATCTGAATTTATGGTATCAGCATTTGATGTTACACAATCAGACTGTCTGCAACTATAATCGTCCTTCACATTATCAATTTATTATCTAAGTCAGGCAAACAAAAGGACTGTGATCTTACCAGGTTCTTGTGGAGCTGAGATGATTCATTAATGGACGATAGCAGCACCCGAGGTAGCGGATTACTCCCCCGACGCTCTGCTATTGAGAGGGAGGATCCTTCCATCTCGAACCAGGAGCTCGCCCCTCCCAAACCATCGTTAGCCAATAATGTTTCCGGCATTGAGGAGACTTCTTTGTGAAGTAACGAGGAGCTCTCGGCGAAAGGCACGTCTTCGGTTGATTCCATGCCAGAAGGTGATGGCTGCCTAGATGACACAAATGATAAATCAGACCAATTCCCTGAGGAAGGTGAAAATGTGAAAGAACTTGCATAATCGGAGCTTGAAGGCGAAAGCGTTGGCGATTTGTTCCACGGAAAAGGATTCGAAGCAACACCAGAAATAGATGACAGTGATGAGTCTGTGGCTTTAGGAGTATCCTCCACAACTATTGCGTCTGAATTGTTATTATTATTCAAATAACATTCAAAGGAATGATTAGATGACGGTGACAAAGGCTCAATCTCAGAGTTTCGCTTCTCTTCTTCGCCGTCTTCGATATTCACACATTTGGGAGAACTAAGCAACTCTCTCATGACTCCTGTAGCAAGCTTCTGCCTCAGTATTCCCCATCCGTGCTCCTTCGCCGGCACACAAGTCTCCGACCCTGCACAGTCGGCAACTGCCTTGTAAAAGATCTCAAAATCCAAATCATACGCCCCAACTTTTCTTGCACCAATATCGGCAGCCTTGCCAATTTCCACCCCTTCTTTCTCGGAATCACCCGAAGACAGAGCAATCCAAAACTGAGGTGTTTCCTCACCTTCATGGATCGTCAAAATAGGTCCCTTAGCCCTCTCATACCGGACTACCTGAAGCGCTGCGCCTCGCGCGTTGGAGGACATCACCGGGCTGCAGTTTTTGCCAATCCAAACATAGATTGTAGAGGGAACATGGACAACGAAAGAGCCACGAGAATCGAGCGCTTTCGCGCCCGGCTGATTAACCGTCTTTGGTACCAAATGAAGAGGATCGTATGGCGAATGAGGCGCCATTCGGTACATCCTTTGAATAGAATTGGGGCTAGCAGGCAGAGCGTGGACCCTTTTTTGACACTGAAGAAGCTGACATGCAAAACCCATGTTTGGATTTGTCACTCCCCTTGCATTCTTGACATACTGGAAAGCATCTTCAAAGCTTTGTCCCTCCCTCCACATGAGGTAGGCAATGACGAGAGAGGACGACCGCGAAACGCCTTGACAGCAATGGACGAGAACGCGGCCGCCCTGCTCTCGAACATCTTCAAAATAGTCGAACACATCATACAGAATACTTGTTATATCCTCCGAAGGACTGTCCTGTAACCAGAGTGTTTTGTAAACAAAGTCGCTTTTGAAATACTCCGCGCAAACGTAACCAACGCAGTTCAGCACATGAGTGATTCCATTCTGCCTAAGGAGCTCATGGTTCTTGGCAACCGTGTCGCTTCCTAAGTATATATGCTCCGCGATTCTAGAACATTCTTTGTCATAGAAGGCCAGTTTGTCTCTCTTGAACTGAAAATCTTTGGTGGGTTGACTGGAGTCCAACTGTCTTATAGACCCTCTTGGTGTCTGGGGAACTGGCCAAACGCCAAGATCGTCGGATCCTGCGCTTGGCCATTCCTCGACACTGGGCTTTCTTATGGAAAGAGGCTGAAGAGGTGGCAAAAATGGCCTTGGCTTTGTGTTTGGTGGTTGTGGTGGTGCCTTGTGGCGGCTGCTCGGAGACCTATCCGTCCATGAAACCGAACGGGAATAGGTTCTCCGAGCAAGAGTGCCGCTACCAGAGGGCTTGTTTATTTTTCCTTCTTCTCCTAACATCTCCAAAAGGGTACTACTAACTACTAACTATTATATATGCTATCTTGGTGACAAAAGATAGAAACTTGATTCACACTCATGAATGAATTTCCACAGAATAGAATACGAGAGAGAGAAAAAAAAAAAAACTAGGAAAATGGTGGGTGTTTCAAAATCATGGTAAAATGGTAGGTAGTTGCAGTTTTTGAGTCTACAACCTTGTGTTCCATATTTCCCACCTAAACCCCTTGACTATGTCTCTATCTCTGAGGAGGCAACTACCCCGATAAACCATTGGTGATTATATATAGACCCATTCTGTAGTCTATTTTTGTCCATATTTTGACGTCTAATTTTTATTTACTTTATTCTTTATAATAAATTTTAAATATTTATATTGACAATTAGATACTAAATTTTTAAATATTATAACAACTATATATATATATATATATATATGGATAATATAATAGTAATGGGATCACGTAACGACGTGTTTGGTATGTTAGATTATTCTATAGCGGTTATGTGTATAACTTGACTGGTTGAGCTTCGACATGTCTCCCTTGTGGACCACCAAGTTATAAAATTTGCATCTTCTTCCATCGCCACCCTTTTTTGACCCTTTGCTATTGTATGTGTTTTTCGTATGCTTATTTTAATGTATATTCTTTCTTATTATAATATCCTTAGTCACAGCCATCCTTTCTTTGACCACAACGGAAACGGCAACATCTTTTACATGTTCCACATGACAGAAACTTTCTTAGCTGTTTATGTAATACTACAGTGGAACTTGGAAATATGACAATAGTAAAAAATAATAAATAATAATTCGGCAACTAAGCCGATATTGAATTTAAAACATTTTCGTTAAACTAAAAATCAGCTACAAGCCTACAAAAGTAATTATCATGTATTTTTACATTTATATATATGTTAAATTTATATTTTTTTCAACTAAATAATTAAATTTTTAGAAAAATCAAATAGACGAATAATTAAACATTTATAATAATAAAATAAGTTTTTTTTATGAAATATCAGATTCGTATTCCGTATGACAGTAGTTAATTTTTAGTGCATATAGCATAATTAATTAAATTATTAATTGACAAACAAAGAAAATACTGAAAGTAGTACTCAGCCTATCCATTCAACGTACGGTAAAAGGCAGACAAAGTACTACTGTACTAGCAATTACTATTACTATTTTTATTTACAATTTGGTTAGGTAATCAATAAAGATTTAGCTAGAAATTGATAAGTATTTTTGAATTTTATTTTATATTAATTAATTATTATTAATTAATAATTATTTAAATTTTAGTTTTTAAAAAATATAAAATTAATAATTATTAATTATAGTTATTTAAAATTAGTTAATTAAAAATTATTTATTTATATTTTTTTATTATTAACACCTTGTGCTATATGCGGGATTATTTTTTTATTAACATTATTATATAATTAAAATAATATATGAATAATGAATTTATTAAATGAAAAAAAATTGTAGCTTTAGTCACAAAATAATTTTAAGAAAAGTAAAAAAAAATTAAGAAAAATCATTATCATAAATCACAATTGTTTCTATTCATAATATTTTTACTCTTTTGAATTTAAAAATTTTCTGAACAAAATTATAGAGAGTAGTTTAGAGACACGATGTTACTGCTATCCTCCTATTTTGAGTTCATAATATCCGAATTTGTTATTTCTAATCGAGATGTTTCTGCAAGAATTTTGATACTCAAATTAACATAATTCTCAAGAAGAATTAAGTTAAAAATCATACCTTAATGCATGTATTTAGAATAATAGTGCATAATATTGTAAGGTTGTGATGTCATGAGTTCCTCTTCTTATATTCTTTAGAGACTATGAGTTTCTTTTAGGTTAAGTTGATCTAGAAGAATGAGTTACTATTCTCTTGACTTGTTTGATACTTTGTTGTGGTATCATATATTCCTATGATACTTTTATAGGTCTATATGTAGTTGATGTTGTAACCTTTTTTTAATAATAGAATGATGGTTACAAAGTAATAATTAACCTCATAAAATTGAGTTATTAGGTACTATATTGAGTAATGAGGAGTTAGTGTTCTCTTTGTAACGTCTTCTTTGGATTCCGAGAGAATACTTCATCATCAAACCGGTTCATTGAAACTTCTCATATTCTTGAACCTGGTTCCTTGGATTGGGCTTATAGAAATATTCTAGAATAGATCTCCAAATTCAGTATATCTATCTTTCTTTTGAGAAAGATTTTCAAAATTTCAAGTCTCAACCTAAGCGTCTCATCTTTTAAAGTAAAATTTTTTATTTTCCTTACTTTTCTTATAAAGTTTGAACTCTGATAATAACTTCTATCAATCATAGGTTACCTACCACCTATGACTTTTGGGAGTTAGACTTTTTTTTTTAAATTAAAATTTGCATATTATAATTCTAGGATCAAGAGTCGATGTTTTTATTCCTTGAATGTTAGATTGATATTTTCTTCATTTTTCGATTTTTTTGGTTTCATAGATTTTCTGTAATGGGTTCTCCCAACTTGTAACTTGTAAGCTTGAGCATCTGAATTTTTAAGATTCCGACGAAGGTATCAAAATAAATTCAAGTTGTCATCATTAATACTTATTAAATTTATTACGCATGAAATAGTAACTTAATCATGAAAATGTTGAGTTTAAAATAAAAAATTATTTCTCTTAAACAATTACATAAAAAAATTTTCATTTAAATGCAATCTATCTGAATGAAATTCTTTCTAATCTAAAGCAATTATTTGGACAATTGAATAATGAGATTTTTCAATTTTGATTAGTTGATTCATGAATTTTTTTTATAAACAATTGTTCAGAAATTATTTCTTTATTTATACCACAAATTTTCATATTATTTTTAAATAATAATATGCTCTAAAATATTTCGTAAAATTTGAATAAAATAAATCATGCCTTTACATGTCTAAATATGAATGTGATTTGCTTTCAAGGAGTTTAATTAGGATTTTAACATTTTTTTTCGTTAGTAGAGAACGAGTTTCCATCTTCCAGCTTTGTAAACTTCAATCTCTAGACATTAAGTTGTGCTTTGTGGTAAATTTATAATGTAAAATCTAATCTTTGGTGCTGTCTATGGAGATCCTACACAGTTGGTATCATGGCTAATTACAAGATACAATTGATGAGGGAAGATCGATTCCACACAAACTCACCGACAAGTGTACCGGATCGTATCAAGTAGTAAAACTCACAAAAGTGAGGTCCATCCCACAGGGATTGATGGATTAAGCAACTTTAGTATGATGATGAATTTAGTTAAACTAATATTTGGTGATTTGAGTGAAATTTAGTTAACAAAAAGTGAATTGCAAGAAAACTAAAGTGCAGAATGTAAATTAACAAAAAAAGTAAATGGCAGAAAGCTTAAATGACTAAAACTTAAAGTGCAAGAAATGTGAATAACTGAATCTTAAAGAGTAAGAAATTTAAATTGCAGAATCTAAATTGCAAGAAAACTTAAATTGCATGAATAATAAAGGGAATTGGGTGCAGTAAATCAAAACAGACTTGAACAAAGTAAATTACAGTGAAATCAGAGAACTCTAAGGTGAAGAAATTCAAAGAAAATGATTCATCGGGGATTGGAGATATCATAATCCATCATGAATCAATTGGTTCTCAACTCCTTTCTCAATCATATGAGTAGATCTATAGCAGATTAAAATTGATTGGATCCCAATTCCTTGGCGATCCAATCTCTCTAATCACAATCAATATTGCCAATTCCTTGATCTAATTGTCATGAGAAGAGTTTAAGTGCAAATCTCTCATCCATAAGCCACACTAACTGTCAAGATCTCAATTCCTCCCGAATGGTATTGATCAAGAGAGTAGTGAAGGATAGAGCTCCAGTTCTAATGAAGGTGATTCCCCTTCCGAGGCTCACACCCACATTCACAGATTCAAACCCCTTCTAGAGTGCATGAATCATCAATCAAAGCAGAAGATACCCAATAGCTACAAAAATGAATTGAGAAGAAGAAGAAGAATTTTATTGATTCATTAGAATTATAATAAAGCTCCTCCCCCTGATGAAATTGGGGTTTAGTTCATCATTGCTCAAGTACCAAAACAGAAAAGAAAATGCAGAAGGAGATGAAGAATAGAAAGGAAAATAAATTCAGATATTCAAATTCTAAAGAAAAGCTAAAAGAAAAGGTAAAAAGAAAATCCAAAGCAAAAGCCCCTAATGAAATCAAATTTTCTTCTATTTATACACTTTTCAATTCAGTCATCAAGTACTTGAAGTGGGTCAGGATTGGTACTTAGTTGCAGCTCCAAGATAACGTAGCGTTCTGAAAGTGAGCAGAGCGTTCATTCATCGACGCGTATGCGTTCTCTGTGCGTGCGCGTCCCTTGCGGTTTTGCACCATCGACGCGTGAGCATAACACATGCATGCACGTCGATACTATTTTTAGTCTCAGCCATGCTTGCGCGTATCCTGCATGCATGCGCGTCCCTTGGCAGCGTTCATTAACTAAACGCTACGTTTGCGCCATGAACGCTCCTCACGCGTGCGCGTAGATGGTAAAATATCACTTCTGCGCTCCAGCATCATGTACGCGTTTGCGCCAACCACCACTATCGTCACATCGACGCGTGCACGTCATGCACGCGTGCGCGTCGGTGACCAAATTAAAATTCCAATTCTGAAAGTATCGCAGGCGCTCATTCAAAGTGAACGTAGCGTTCATTGCTGGTGAACGCTGATCCTCCTTCCACGCGTGCGCACCATGCATGCGTACGCGTGGATCTCCAAAAGTGTCATCCTGCGCATAAGCACCTTGTACGCGTGCGCATCACTTGTGAACGTAGCATTCTCATGCACTTCTTCCTTCTTTGTTTCTTCCTTTTATTTTTTCACATGTCATCAATCAAACATGCCATCAAAGTCTCACCAAAATCATAAAGTTTTGTATCATTCATAATAATTAACTAAATTGTGCATAAATCTTATGATTTTGTATAAAATTAATAATGTTTGATTGAGTCAAGATAAACATGAAATTCCATTCCAATCACTTATTTATTGTGCAAGAAAGTGCATAAAACCTAATAGAAACAAGTAAAAAATGCTACTAAAACTAGTATAAGATGACTTGTCATCAACAATCAATCATTAATCCTGACACCGCTCACAAAGAACAACCACATGATGATGCACATGAAACTGATGTTACCCTAAGCAACAATGAGGGTCAACAGCATCAAGTTCTCCTAGGTTCTAAACAACGAGAAGTTTAAAACACTAATGGTCATCATTTCGTTGGATTAGGAGAGGATTATATTCATTCGAGATAGGAAATGCATCATAAAGTACAAGAACTGAAACGACAGTTGGCAGAACGGTCAATGTCACGCAATCTCGCTCATGACATAGGACGTCAAGGGATCGGCGAGATAGTTGCGACAGGAGGACCCCAGATCGAGGCCATAAACAACATCAGAAAGATGATCGTTGTCGTTCTCCATCACCTCAAAGGAACATAAGAGAGTCCTCCAATATGAAGAACTACATCGTGAGCTAGAAAAAGGGAAAGGACTGACTCCCGTTTAGCTTAGTCTAAAAGGAAATGGAGTCCGCAAAGGAGCCCAAGTCCTAAAAGGCATAGGGATACTCGGGAGCATGTCATCATCGGACAAACTCTATTTTCTCTGCATGTCCTTCAAGTCTTCTTGCCAAAGCATTTTGATAAACCAACAAACTTGAAGTATGAGGGAAAGTTGGATCCTCAGGAGTAAATAGATGTTTTTTAGGAAAGAATTAATTTGGAGAAGTTGGGGATGCTATAAGATGTAAAGCTTTTCTAGTTATATTATCTAGACCAGCAATGACGTTGTTCAATACCTTGCCTTCTGGCTCCATATCATCCTTAGCTGATATCAAGACAAAGTTCCTTGCACGTTCACTAACAGAAGAACTCAAGCCAAATATCCGATCTTTTTACTCAGCGTGAATTAGAGAGTTGGAGAAAGTATCCGAGATTACTTGGATCGCACCAATAAGGCATTGTTGGAAGTTAATACGTGAACTCCCGAAGTTGTGTGTTTATGTTTAATTACTGGTGTAACACCCTAATTAGCCTAAGCCTTACCTCGCGTCGTAAAGCCAAGGTCAATCAGAGATTACGACAGTTCTAAACTCATACATAATATATATATATATATATTATATAGAAAGAATAGTATAATCTAGAAGACCGATGAAAGATATAGCTCAAAAACAGAATTTCGAAGCACAAACGTACTAACGGAGCTACTAGCTTAAGGCATAAGAAACAGAGAAGATATAACAAAAGATAAGTATATAATATCATAGGGAA
This sequence comes from Arachis stenosperma, assembly GCF_014773155.1. Classification (NCBI taxonomy): domain Eukaryota; kingdom Viridiplantae; phylum Streptophyta; class Magnoliopsida; order Fabales; family Fabaceae; genus Arachis; species Arachis stenosperma. The sequence continues at coordinate 11,608,512 of NC_080386.1, read as the reverse complement.
CTAGTCACGACTCGCGGAGTTTAAGCCCGCTAGCCATATACTGATATACAAAACCATACAGTGAAAACAACTTATACAAGTTTTGTTCTCTCAAATACATGCCTCTAGGCAAAACAAAATATAAAAGGAGAGATGTATAAACAAAATAAACCAAAAAGAACTCCAAAATGATCCAAGATTCTTCGCTCCTGTCACCAACCAAAGTAACTCACCGAGGTGGGTTGCGACCTGCATCTGAAAGCACAACAACAATATGGTATGAGAACCGGCGGTTCTCAGTATGGTAACAGTTCCCAGTGATATAGGATATAAGACCCCGGGATGCCAAAGGCAATCCTAAGCTTTATATCCATCACAAGATTCAACTTAAAGCATTCTAAAACATTTAAGCATAATATACCAACTTGACTTAAATAAACCAGGTTATCTATCTTAAGGGATTTTTATTCTAACCAAACACTGCTGTCCCACAGCCTTCACCAACCGATCCTCCACGCGATCCCATCGCCACCGCCTTCCGAACCTCCTCAATCCCAGCAGAAAACACAGATAATGTTCAAATCAAGTAAAGAACAAGTAGTAACATATATGGCAAATAATTCAGATAGCAATTAAGCATGTTATTCAATTAGGCAAACCATTACAATTAGACAAAGCATACAAGCAGATAGGAAATGCATATGATGAATGCCTGCCCTACTGGCTGTGATATCACATTGTCGGTTCAACTGCCAACCCGACTGGTGCACGAAATTGCAATCACACTTTTGCACTCCCGCACAACTAACCAGCAAGTGCACTGGGTCGTCCAAGTAATACCTTACGTGAGTAAGGGTCGATCCCACGGAGATTGTCGGCTTGAAGCAAGCTATGGTTATCTTGTAACTCTTAGTCAGGATATCAATTATTATCAGGGTTGATTGTAAAAAGCAAAAGAACATGAAATAAGTACGTGTTTTGCAGTAATGGGAAACAGGTTGAGGTCTTGGAGATGCTCTGTCTTCTGAACCTCTACTTTCCTACCGTCTTCTTCTTCAAACACGCAAGGCTCCTTCCATGGCAGGCTGTATGTAGGGTTTCACCGTTGTCAATGGCTACCTCCCATCCTCTCAGTGAAAATGTTCAACGCACTCTGTCACAGCACGGCTAATCATCTGTCGGTTCTTAATCGGGTTGGAATAGAATCCAGTGATTCTTTTGCGTCTGTCACTAACGCCCAGCCCTCAGGAGTTTGAAGCTCATCACAGTCATTCAATCCTTGAATCCTACTCAGAATACCACAGACAAGGTTTAGACCTTCCAGATTCTCTTGAATGCCGCCATCAATTCTAGCTTATACCACGAAGATTCTGATTAAGGAATCCAAGAGATATCTACTCAATCTAAGGTTGAACGGAGGTGGTTGTTAGGCACACATTCATAGTTGAGAATGATGATGAGTGTCACGGATCATCACATTCATCAGGTTTAGGAACAAGTGATATCTTAGAATGGAAGCAAGCATGATTGAATGAAAAACAGTAGTAATTGCATTAATCCATCAAGACACAGCAGAGCTCCTCACCCCCAACCATGGGGTTTAGAGACTCATGCCGTAGAAGATACAATGAGAAACGTGTAAAGTGTCATGAGGTACAGATAAAATATCAAAAGGTCCTATTAATAGTGAACTAGTAACCTAGGGTATACAGAAATGAGTAAATGACGTAAAAATCCACTTCCGGGGTCCACTTGGTGTGTGCTTGGGCTGAGCATTGAAGCTTTCATGTGTAGAGACTTTTTCTGGAGTTAAACGCCAGCTTTTATGCCAGTTTGGGCATTTAACTCCAATTTCTATGCCAGTTCCGGCGTTAAACGCTGGGAATTCTGAAGCTGATTTGCAACGCCGGTTTGGGCCATCAAATCTCGGGCAAAGTATGAACTATTATACATTGCTGGAAAGCCCAGGATGTCTACTTTCCAACGCCGTTGAGAGCGCGCCAATTGGGCGTCTGTAGCTCCAGAAAATCCACTTCGAGTGCAGGAAGGTCAGAATCCAACAGCATCTGCAGTCCTTTTCAGCCTCTGAATCAGATTTTTGCTCAGGACCCTCAATTTCAGCCAGAAAATACCTGAAATCACAGAAAAACACACAAACTCATAGTAAAGTCCAGAAAAGTTAATTTTAACTAAAAAATAATAAAAACTAACTAAAATATACTAAAAACATACCAAAAATAATGCCAAAAAGCGTATAAATTATCCGCTCATCACAACACCAAACTTAAATTGTTGCTTGTCCCCAAGCAACTGAAAATCAAAATAGAATAAAAAGAAGAGAATATACTATAGACTCCAAAATATCAAAGAAACTTAGCTCCAATTAGATGAGCGGGACTAGTAGCTTTTTTGCTTCTGAACAGTTTTGGCATCTCACTTTATCCTTTGAAGTTTAGAATGATTGGCATCCATAGGAACTCAGAACTCAGATAGTGTTATTGATTCTCCTAGTTAAGTATGATGATTCTTGAATATAGCTACTTTATGAGTCTTGGCTGTGGCCCAAAGCACTCTGTCTTCCAGTATTACCACCGGATACATACATGCCACAGACACATACTTGGGTGAACCTTTTCAGATTGTGACTCAGCTTTGCTAGAGTCCCCAATTAGAGGTGTCCAGGGTTCTTAAGCACACTCTTTTTTGCCTTGGATCACAACTTTATTATTATTTTATTTTATTTTTATTTTTTTATTTATTTTATTTATTTTTATTTTTTTTGAATTTTGTATTCACTGTTTTTTCTTGCTTCAAGAATCAATTTGATGATTTTTCAGATCCTCAATAACAGTTCTCCTTTTTCATCATTCTTTCAAGAGCCAACAATTTTAACATTCTTAAAACAACAAATTCAAAAGACATATGCATTGTTCAAGCATTCATTCAGAAAACAGAAAGTGTTGTCACCATATCAAACTAATTCAACTAGTTTCAAAGATGAATTCGAAATCCTGTACTTCTTGTTCTTTTGTGATTAAAGCATTTTTCATTTAAGAGAGGTGATGGATTCATAGGACATTCATAGCTTTAAGACATGAACTTTAAATTTTATTAATCATAAATTAAGAACAAGACTCAAAAATAGATGTAAGATAAGACTAATAGTAATAGAAAACAAAAATTTAAATAGGCTCCTAATGATAGAGGTTATCACAGAGTTAGGACTCAACAACCTTGGTTTTGAGAAGTGGATGCTCCCTCAACTTGAGGGGAGAGCTTTTGGCGTTTCAACTCTTGAAGTTCACGCCCCTATTTCTCTTGTTCCTTCAGCAATTTGTAGAGCATGCAGTTCTGATTCTGCTGTTCTTCCTTAAGTTGTTTCATAGTTTCTTGCAACTTGGTGATAGATGCTTCTAGGCTGGCCCAGTAGTCAATTTCAGGAAATTCAGGGAGGAACTCCTGCGCCCTCTTTTTGATAGAGTTGTCTTGCATTTGTCCTTCCATTGACTTCTTGGTGATTGGATGTTCAATGGGTATGAATTCATCTACTCCCATCTTCACCCCAGCCTCTTTATAGAGCAAGGAGATTAAGCTTGGGTAAGCCAGTTTGGCTTCAGTGGAATTCTTATTTGCAATTGTGTAGATCTCACAAGCAATCAGATGATGAACCTCCACTTCTTTTCCAAGCATAATGCAATGAATCATCACTGCTCTCTTGATAGTGACCTCAAAACGATTGCTAGTGGGCAATATGGAACGCCCAATAAAGTCTAGCCAGCCTCTTGCAATTGGTTTGAGGTCTCCCCTCTTGAGTTGGTTTGGGACACCTTTTGAATTGGTTATCCACTTAGTTCTAGGGAGGCAAATGTCCTCTAGAACTTGATCCAACCCCTTATCTGCTCTCACCATTCTCCTATTAAAGGATTCAGGATCATCTTGCAGTTGAGGCAATTTGAAGACCTCTCTTATTTTGTCCAGATGGAAGTAAATAACTTTCCCTCTGACCATGGTTCTGTAAGTATGGAAAGCAGTTCCAGTCATTCTCTGATTATCTGTCAGCCACAGATTTGAGTAGAATTCCTGAACCATATTTCTTCCAACCTTTATCTCAGGATTGGTTAGAACTTCCCATCCTCTATTTCGAATTTGCTCTTGGATCCCCGGATATTCATCTTCTTTTAGATCGAATTTGACTTCCGGGATCACTGACCTCAGACCCATTATTTTGTGATAATGGTCTTCATGTTCTTTGGTTAAGAACTTCTCTTGATTCCAAAGACTCTTTGGATTATTCTCTTTCTTGCCTCTTAAGTTGGTTTGTTTTCCCTTAGGAGCCATGATCTTGATGAATCTTGGCTTAGTGATCAAGGAAAAGCACACCAAACTTAGAGGTTTGCTTGTCCTCAAGCAAAAGAAAGGAAAGAGGGGAGAGAGGAGGAGAGAAAATTCGAATGGTGGGGAGAAAGGGGTGGCCGAACATGTATTCATAAGGAAGGGGGAGAGATTTCGAAAATTTTGAAGGAGATTTGAGAAGATATGGAAAGAATTTGAAAAATATTTGAGTTTTTGAAGAAGATTTGGGAAGGATTTGAGAGAGATTTGAAGAATGATTTTAATTTTTGAAAATTTGAAGGTGGATGATGAAAGTTTGAAATGTGTTTATGTAGAAAATTATGGATCAAAAAAGGAAAGTTTGAAAAAATTTTAATCAGAAAGCAAAATCTCTGTCCCCCACCTTTCTGGCGTTAAACGCCCAGAATGGCATCCATTCTGGCGTTTAACGCCCAATTGTTGGCCATTGTGGGCGTTTAACGCCCAGCCAGGTGCCCTGGCTGGTGTTAAACGCCAGAATTTCCTTCATCACTGGGCGTTTTGCTAAACGCCCAGAATGCTGCACACCTGGCGTTAAACGCCCAGAATGGTGCCCATTCTGGCGTTTAACGCCCAAAGTACCCTTTACTGGCGTTTCTTCACCAGCAAGCTCTTTTTCTCTGCTTTTTGCACTGAATCCTTCTGTAACTCTGTGAATTCCTTCAATTTTGATATTTGCCCTTTGAGAATATGGATTGAACCTTGATTAAACAAAACAGATAACCTGCTGATGACTGGGTTGCCTCCCAGCAAGCGCTTCTTTATTGTCTTTAGCTGGACCTTCATTGAGAATCACTCAAGTCTCAGTTTTGAGCATTCTTGCTCAAAATTGCTTTCAAGATAATGCTTGATCCTCTGTCCATTAACAATGAACTTCTTGTTAGAATCAGTATCCTGAAGCTCAACATATCCATATGGTGATACTCCTGTAATCACATACGGACCCCTCCAGCGGGATTTAAGTTTTCCTGGGAACAATCTGAACCTAGAGTTGAAGAGCAGGACTTTTTGTCCTGGCTCAAAGACTCTGGATGACAACTTCTTGTCATGCCACTTCTTTGCCTTTTCCTTATAAATTTTAGCATTTTCAAAGGCACTGAGTCTAAATTCATCTAGCTCATTTAGCTGGAGCAATCTTTTTTCACCAGCTAACTTAGCATCCAGGTTTAGGAATCTGGTTGCCCAGTAGGCTTTATGTTCCAGTTCCACGGGCAGATGACAGGCCTTGCCATACACAAGTTGGTATGGAGAGGTTCCTATTGGAGTCTTGAATGCTGTTCTATATGCCCACAGAGCATCATCCAAGCTCTTTGCCCAATCCTTTCTACGGGCAATTACAGTCCGTTCTAGGATTCTTTTTAGCTCTCTGTTAGAGACTTTAGCTTGCCCATTTGTCTGTGGATGATACGGGGTTGCCACTTTGTGGCTAATTCCATATCGGACTATAGCAGAGTACAGCTGTTTATTACAGAAATGAGTACCCCATCACTGATTAGTACTCTGGAAACACCAAACCTGCTGAAGATGTGTTTCTGGAGGAATTTCAGCACGGTCTTAGTATCATTAGTGGGTGTAGCAATTGCTTCTACCCATTTAGATACATAGTCCACTGCCACCAGAATGTAAGTGTTTGAGTATGATGGTGGGAATGGACCCATAAAGTCAATTCCCCATACATCAAACAATTCAATCTCTAGGATCCCTTGTTGAGGCATGGCGTATCCATAAGGCAGGTTACCAGCTCTTTGGCAACTGTCACAGTTACGCACAAACTCCCGGGCATCTCTATAGAGAGTAGGCCAGTAGAAGCCACATTGGAGGACCTTAGTGGCTGTTCGCTCACTTCCGAAATGTCCCCCATACTGTGCTCCATGGCAATGCCACAGGATCCTTTGTACTTCTTCTCTGGGTACACATCTGCGGATCATTCCGTCTGCACATCTCTTAAAGAGATATGGCTCATCCCATAGGTAGTACTTGGCATCTGAAATTAATTTCTTTCTTTGCACCCTGCTGTACTCCTGTGGTATGAACCTCACAGCTTTATAATTTGCAATATCTGCAAACCATGGAGCTTCCTGAATGGCAAAGAGTTGCTCATCTGGGAAAGTCTCAGAGATCTCAGTAGAAGGGAGAGACGCCCCAGCTACTGGTTCTATTCGGGACAGATGATCAGCTACTTGGTTCTCTGTCCCTTTTCTGTCTCTTATTTCTATATCAAACTCTTGCAAAAGCAACACCCATCTTATGAGCCTGGGTTTTGAATCCCGCTTTGTGAGTAAGTACTTAAGAGCAGCATGGTCAGTGTACACAATCACTTTTGATCCTACTAGATAGGATCTAAACTTGTCAATGGCATAGACCACTGCAAGTAACTCTTTTTCTGTGGTTGTGTAATTCTTCTATGCATCATTTAGAACACGGCTGGCATAATAAATGACATGCAAAAGCTTGTTATGCCTCTGTCCCAACACTACACCAATGGCATGATCACTGGCATCACACATTAGTTCGAATGGCAATGTCCAGTCTGGTGCAGAGATGACTGGTGCTGTGACCAGCTTAGCTTTCAGGGTCTCAAATGCCTGCAGACACTGTGTGTCAAACACAAATGGTGTGTCAGCAGCTAGCAGGTTGCTCAGAGGTTTTGCAATTTTTGAAAAATCCTTTATAAACCTTCTGTAGAATCCTGCATGCCCCAGAAAGCTTCTGATTGCCTTAACATTGGCAGGTGGTGGTAATTTTTCAATTACCTCTACCTTTGCCTTATCCACCTCTATTCCTTTGCTTGAAATTTTGTGTCCAAGGACAATTCCTTCAGTCACCATAAAGTGACATTTCTCCCAGTTTAAAACCAAGTTAGTCTCTTGGCACCTTTTCAGAACAAGTGCTAGGTGGTTAAGACATGAGCTGAATGAGTCTCCATATACTGAGAGGTCATCCATGAAGACTTCCAGGAATTTCTCCACCATATCAGAGAAGATGGATAGCATGCATCTCTGAAAGGTTGCAGGAGCATTACACAGACCAAAAGGCATCCTCCTGTAGGCAAACACGCCAGAAGGGCAAGTAAATGTTATTTTCTCTTAGTCTTGAGGATCTACTGCAATTTGGTTGTAACCTGAATAGCCATCCAAAAAGCAGTAATAATCATGACCAGCTAGTCTTTCTAGCATTTGGTCTATGAATGGTAAAGAAAAATGATCCTTTCTGGTGGCTGTATTGAGCCTTCTGTAGTCAATACACATACGCCACCCTGTGACTGTTCTTGTAGGAACCAGTTCATTTTTTTCATTATGAATTACTGTCATGCCTCCCTTCTTGGGGACAACTTGGACAGGGCTCACCCAGGGGCTATCAGAAATAGGATAAATAATCACAGCCTCTAGTAATTTAGTGACCTCTTTCTGCACCACCTCCTTCATGGCTGGATTTAGCCGCCTTTGTGGTTGGACCACTGGTTTGGCATTATCCTCCAATAGGATCTTGTGCATGCATCTTGCTGGGCTAATGCCCTTAAGATCACTTATGGACCACCCAAGAGCTGTCTTGTGTGTCCTTAGCACTTGAATCAGTGCCTCCTCTTCCTGTGGATTTAGAGCAGAGCTTATGATTACAGGAAAGGTATCACCTTCTCCCAGAAATGCATATTTCAGGGATGGTGGTAATGGTTTGAGCTCGGGTTTGGGAGGTTTCTCCTCTTCCTGAGGGATTTTTAGAGGTTCTATTATTCTCTCTGATTCCTCCAAATCAGGCTGAACATCTTTAAAGATGTCCTCTAGCTCTGATTCGAGACTCTCAGTCATATTGATCTCTTCCACCAAAGAGTCAATAATGTCAGCGCCCATGCAGTCATTTGATGTGTCTGGATGCTGCATAGCTTTTACAGCATTCAACTTGAACTCATCCTCATTGACTCTCAGGGTTACTTTCCCGTTTTGTACATCAATGAGAGTTTGTCCAGTTGCTAGGAAAGGTCTTCTTAGAATAAGAGTTGCACTCTTGTGCTCCTCCATTTCCAGCACTACAAAGTCAGTTGGAAAGGCGAATGGCCCAACCTTGACAATCATGTCCTCAATTATGCCTGATGGATATTTAATGGAGCCATCAGCAAGTTGGAGGCATATCCGGGTTGGTTTGACTTCTTCAGTCAACCCAAGCTTTCTGATAGTGGATGCAGGTATTAGATTGATGCTTGCTCCAAGGTCACACAGGGCTGTCTTGGTGCAAGCACCTTCTAATGTGCATGGTATCATAAAGCTTCCTGGATCTTGAAGCTTTTCTGGTAAGCTTTTCAGAATGACTGCACTGCACTCTTCAGTGAGAAATACTTTTTCCGTTTCTCTCCAATCCTTCTTATGACTTAAGATCTCTTTCATGAACTTAGCATAAGAAGGTATTTGCTCAAGTGCCTCTGCAAATGGAATCTTTATTTCAAGAGTCCTTAGATAGTCTGCAAAGCGGGCAAATTGCTTATCCTGCTCCGCTTGGCGGAGTTTCTGAGGATAAGGCATCTTGGCTTTATATTCCTCATCCTTAGTTGCTGCAGGTTTATTCCTTACGGAAGTGGTTGGAGAAGTCTTTTTAGAGGGGTTACTATCAGCACTCTCAGGTGTCTGATTCCCCATTGGTGTTTGAACGCCAGAATTGGGTGAAAAATGGGCGTTTAACGCCAACTTTTCCCCCTTTTCTGGCGTTTGAACGCCAGAACTGGGCAGGGAATGGGCGTTTAACGCCAACTTTCCCCCCTTTTCTGGCGTTTGAACGCCAAGAGTATTCCTCTCTGGGCTCTTACTATCCTCAGAGGGATTTTGGATAGTGGTTTGGTTATCCTCTGTCAATTGTTCCTTTATTGGCTTTTTGCTACTTTGAGCAGTGTTATTCAATGTCTTTCCACTCCTCAGTTGAACTGCTTGGCATTCTTCTGTTATCTGTTTAGATAGCTGCTGTTTTGCCTGATTCAACTGTGATTCTATGTTCTTGTTAGCAATTTTAGTTTCTTGGAGCATCTCTTTAAATTCTGCTAACTGTTTTGTCATCAGGTGTAATTGCTGATTAAGCTCAATCATCTGTTCTTGAGGATTAGGATCAGTGGCTACTGCCATAACTTCTTCTTTTGTGGAGAACTCATTGCTAGAGTACAAATGTTGATTTCTAGCAACAGTATCTATAAGCTCTTGAGCCTCCTCAATCGACTTCCTCATGTGTATAGATCCACCTGCTGAGTGGTCTAGAGACATCTGAGCTTTTTCTGTAAGCCCATAGTAGAAGGTGTCTAACTGTACCCACTCTGAAAATATTTCAGAGGGGCATTTTCTTAGCATACCTCTATACCTCTCCCAGGCATTATAAAGGGATTCATTATCCTCTTGTTTAAATCCTTGGATGTCCAGCCTTAGCTGTGTCATCCTTTTTGGAGGGTAAAATTGATTCAGGAATTTGTCTGATAACTGTTTCCATGTCTTTATGCTTGCTGTAGGTTGGTTATTCAACCACTTCTTAGCTTGATCTTTTACAGCAAATGGAAACAGTAATAATCTGTAGACATCCTGATCCACCTCTTTATCACGTACTGTGTCAGCAAGTTGTAGGAATTGTGCCAGAAACTCAGTAGGTTCTTCCTGTGGAAGACCGGAATACTGACAATTTTGCTGCACCATGATAATGAGTTGAGGATTTAGCTCAAAGCTGCTTGCTTTAATGGGAGGTATACAGATGCTACTCCCATATGCAGCTGTAATGGGGTTAGCATATGACCCCAGAGTCCTTCTGGACTGTTCAATTCCACTTAAGTCCATGATGGAGAAAGGGAATATGATGTGAATTTACAAGTAAAGTAAAATATTTTTTTAACTAAAAGTGACCGAAAAAATAAAACAAAATAAATGGAAAATAAATAAATTTCGAAAACTAAAAGAAAATAAGATCAAAGCAAATTGAAAACTAAATACATTAGTTAATTAAAAAGATTTTGAAATTAGCAATTGGAGAGATATGATTGAAAATTATTTTGAAAAAGATTTGATTGTTGAAAGAGAAAAACAACAAAATGACACCAAACTTAAAATTTTTAGAAGATCACACACAAATTTTCGAAAATTTTAAAGGAAAAACACAAAGAAGACACCAAACTTAGAATTTTTAAAGAACAAGAAAGGACTAAGAACATGCAAATTCGAAAAATTAAAAGAAAACAAAAGCATGCAATTGACACCAAACTTAAAATATGAAACCAAACTCAAATAAAAGACTCTAAACCAACAAAAATAAAATAGTCCTAATCTAAGCAACAAGATAGACCGTCAGTTGTCCAAACTCGAACAATCCCCGGCAACGGCGCCAAAAGCTTGGTGCACGAAATTGCAATCACACTTTTGCAGTCCCACACAACTAACCAGCAAGTGCACTGGGTCGTCCAAGTAATACCTTACGTGAGTAAGGGTCGATCCCACGGAGATTGTCAGCTTGAAGCAAGCTATGGTTATCTTGTAACTCTTAGTCAGGATATCAATAATTATCAGGGTTGATTGTAAAAAGCAAAAGAACATGAAATAAGTACTTGTTTTGCAGTAATGGGAAACAGGTTGAGGTCTTGGAGATGCTCTGTCTTCTGAACCTCTGCTTTCCTACTGTCTTCTTCTTCAAACACGCAAGGCTCCTTCCATGGCAGGCTGTATGTAGGGGTTCACCGTTGTCAATGGCTACCTCCCATCCTCTCAGTGAAAATGTTCAACGCACTCTGTCACAGCACGGCTAATCATCTGTCGGTTCTCAATCGGGTTGGAATAGAATCTAGTGATTCTTTTGTGTCTGTCACTAACGCCCAGCCCTCAGGAGTTTGAAGCTTGTCACAGTCATTCAATCCTTGAATCCTACTCAGAATACCACAGACAAGGTTTAGACCTTCCGGATTCTCTTGAATGCCGCCATCAATTCTAGCTTATACCACGAAGATTCTGATTAAGGAATCCAAGAGATATCTACTCAATCTAAGGTTGAACGGAGGTGGTTGTCAGGCACACGTTCATAGTTGAGAATAATGATGAGTGTCACGGATCATCACATTCATCAGGTTTAGGAACAAGTGATATCTTAGAATGGAAGCAAGCATGATTGAATGAAAAATAGTAGTAATTGCATTAATCCATCAAGACACAGCAGAGCTCCTCACCCCCAACCATGGGGTTTAGAGACTCATGCCATAGAAGATACAATGAGAAATGTGTAAAGTGTCATGAGGTACAGATACAATATCAAAAGGTCCTATTAATAGTGAACTAGTAACCTAGGGTATACAGAAATGAGTAAATGACGTAAAAATCCACTTTCGGGGTCCACTTGGTGTGTGCTTGGGCTGAGCATTGAAGCTTTCATGTGTAGAGACTTTTTCTGGAGTTAAACGCCAGCTTTTATGCCAGTTTGGGCGTTTAACTCCAATTTTTATGCCAGTTCCGGCGTTAAACGCTGGGAATTCTGAAGCTGATTTGCAATGCAAGTTTGGGCCATCAAATTTCGGGCAAAGTATGGACTATTATAAATTGATGGAAAGCCCAGGATGTCTACTTTCCAACTCCGTTGAGAGCGCACCAATTGGGCTTCTGTAGCTTCAGAAAATCCACTTCGAATGCAGAGAGGTCAGAATCCAACAGCATCTGCAGTCCTTTTCAGCCTCTGAATCAGATTTTTGCTCAGGACCCTCAATTTCAACCAGAAAATACCTGAAATCACAGAAAAACACACAAACTCATAGTAAAGTCCATAAAAGTGAATTTTAACTAAAAACTAATAAAAATATAATAAAAACTAACTAAAATATACTAAAAACATACCAAAAATAATGCCAAAAAGCGTATAAATTATCCGCCCATCACCGACACATCTCCATGGAGACGTCGCCCTTCGGATTTCTCATATGGGAACCCCCAAGATATAGTGCCCGGATCACTGTCCAGGTACCGGCGCCTGCTCGCCCTATAGATCCGAAGGGATGTGAGCGGGATATTCTTGCCTCAGACCTCACATCTCAACGTAAGCGGGATTAACCACCGTCCTTATGCCGCCGCCGCTACCTCGACAGGCGGGATTAACCACCATCCCTGCCAGGCGCATAGCGTCTCAAAATATCATGTAAAAATATTATTTCAATGGTTTTCAAAAGTATTTTCAGCATACATAGATCCATCACTTCAATTCGAGTCCCCGACTCATCTCAACCACTGTCCCTTTATAACTCAGTTTCCAAATACCAAAAGTCTATCATTACTCATCTCATATACCAATCATCCTTCACCTAACGTCAAACCATTCTCAGCACGCCAGAAACCTAGGCCTCCGTTTTCTAATTTACCTTAAAATCATGTACTAGAGCCCTTAATTTATATCCCATGTTCTAATACTCAAAACTAGGCCCAAACGTCTTAAAATGCTGTTATAGAAGCTTACAACCTTGTTGGAAAGGCAAAATAGTTGAAAACAAATAAATTTTTTAGAAACAGGACGTGTGCACCCGCACATATCAGAAGTAATGAAATTCTGCAACTTTGGAAAATTTCATATTTTTAACACCAACTTGGAATGATCATAACTTTCTCTACCAAATTCCAATTTTTTACAAACTTTATATCGATTCGAACAGTTTTCAATGAGCTTTAATGCTAAACTAATTTCAATAGATTTTGAAAACCAAGGCATAAGTTATGATTAGATAAAGTTCACCAAAAGTCAACTTTTACCAAGACTCACAAGAATCTCAATTTACCAACTTTCATAACCCAATCCAACCAAAACCACATCAATTCTATCACATATCAGAATTTACCATTTTCCATATCCAATTTACCACTCCACCATATATAATCATCAATTCTCACTATCAAATACATAATAATACCCTTACTAACCATCATCATTATTAATTTCAACATCAAACTCCAACATCATACTGTCAACATCAATATAACCATTTATCAACAATCCCAACACTCACCTTCAATTACCAAAAATATCAATATTTATCATCCATTATCAACCACATCAACAAACCCTCATCAACAACAATAAATCATACATCCCTCATCAACCTGTATAATCATCAAATTCCAACAACATCATTATTCATCATCAATCATTAAATACCAACAACCTCATCAACAACACTAATCATCAATACTCATTAACACCAACAATTCTCCATAATCATCCTTAATCACAATATTCCAAGGATACCAACAATTAACATCAATTTACATATAATCATTCATACACCTACAATATTCAATCCTATCTTAGGGTCAACTAGCCTAAGTGTCCATGAATATTATATACTACATAGAGGAAACCGAAACCATACCTTGGCCGATTCCCTTTATGCACCCAAACTCAAAATGAGCACCAACAAGCTTCTAACCACAATCCAAGCTTTCAAATCCACTCCAACAAGCACAAATAAGTTCCAAAAGTTCCCAAAGCCACAATAATCAAACTATATACATATAAATCACCACAAATCAACCTAGGGTTCAACATAAGCATAATCTCATAAGGGTTTAAGAGCTTTTACCTTTCCCAACAGATTTGATAACACAAATCCAAAGCTAAGCAAGGATTAGAGCAAACCTAAACATCCAAAATCACAAAAACCCATTTAACCCAAAACTCTAATAAAACCCGAAATTTTGAAGAGCAGAACTGGAAGGATTTCGAGCTTACCTCTAGAGCTTCTTGGATGGGTTTTGTAGAGCTCTCCACGAAGAACGCGTAGCCGCAAACGGTGCGGCGATCGGAGCTCTCTAGCTCAAGATATGAGCTTTGAAAGATTGAGATGAATAGTGCTCAATCTCTTCTCCTCTTCTCCTTTCAATTTCTGATTGTGTGTGCTTGTTAGTGTGTTGTGATGCTGTTTAGTTCATTAATTGAGCCTTTTATATGTTGGACTTGGGCCCAACTTGGGCTCGGTCCAACTCGTTAGCGTTTTTAGCCCGTTTGACCCAACTTCGGGCCAAATCTTTAAAATTAAAGCCCGATTTTCCATTTCTAATGTTTTTCTAAGGTTTTTTGACGGTTTTCACTTTTCTCGTGCGGTACCAGGCAGACTTGAACCGGTTCAACTGTCGGTTTGCGATTTTTCACGGTTTTTCGTAGAAAGCACATTTTTTGACTCAGAAAGACTCACTGAGTCCAAAAATCACCTTTAAATCCCCAAATTCTCTCTCTAACATTTTGGAATCTAATTTGGGCAATTAATCACTTAATTAACCGGTTTATTAGTTACGATTCTTACATTCTCCCCACCAAATAAGAAATTTTGCCTTCAAACTTTGAATTACCTGAGAAAAGTTCGGGATAATCCTTTCGCATCTCAGACTCCAATTCCCAAGTGTGCTCTTCTACTCCTGCTCGCTCCCAAGCAGCTTTAACCAATGGGACATCCTTTCCTCGCAGCTTCTTCACACTAGTGTCATCGATCCTCACTGGTGTCACTTGGAGAGTCAAGTTCTCTTTCAACTTGACCGATTCAGGCTCCAACACATGAGCCGCATCTGACGTATATTTACGGAGCTGTGACACGTGGAATACGTCATGCAAGTTAGACAGATGAGATGGCAAAGCTACTTGATATGCCACTGGACCGAATCTCTTCAAAACCTCAAACGGTCCTATATATCTTGGGTTCAACTTCTTGGTCTTGATTGCTCTTCCAATCCCAGTTGTCGGTGTAACTCTAAGGAATACATGTTCTCCCACTTCAAACTCTAAGGGTTTCCTTCTCTGATCTGCATAACTCTTCTGTCGACTTTGGGCAGTTAAAATCCTTGCACGAATCTTCTTAATGTTCTCAGTAGTCTCTGCTATCAAATCTGGATCCAAAACACTTACTTCTCCAAATTCATACCAACAAAGTGGAGACTGACACTTCCGTCCATACAAAGCCTCATACGGAGCCATCCCAATGCTTGCATGAAAACTGTTGTTATATGCGAACTCCACCAATGGCATGTAACGATCCCAACTCCTGGGTTGATCCAACACACATGCTCTCAGCATATCTTCCAACGTTTGAATAGTCCTTTCCAATTATCCATCTATTTGTGGATGATACGCCGTACTAAGACATAGCTTCGTACCGAAAGCTCTTTGGAAAGCTCCCCAAAACCTTGATGTTAATCGGGGATCACGGTTCGATACTATGCTTGACGGCACACCATGCAACCTCACTATCTCCTTGATGTATAATCTTGCCAATTCCACCATAGAACAGTTTAGTCGGATAGGAAGAAAATGAGCGGATTTGGTTAAGCGATCTACGATCACCCAAATCGCATCAAACCTCGACCTAGTCCTCGGTAAACCGGTAACAAAATCCATAGCAATTCCTTCCCACTTCCACTGAGGAATCTCAAGTGGTTGTAGCATTCCTGACGGTTTTTGATGCTCTATCTTTACTTTCTGGCAGGTCAAACATTTGGATACCACTGTAGCTACATCACCCTTCATCCCCGACCACCAGAACATCTTCTTTAAGTCATAATACATCTTCGTGCTCCCGGGATGAATAGAAAACCCACTGTTGTGAGCCTCCAACAGCAAGTCTCGCCTCAAACTCCCAACATCTGGTATGCAAATCCTTCCCTTGTATCTCCATAACCCTTTATCATCCTTAGTGAATTCTTCGCGTCTCTTATCACCAACTGGTTGAAACAATTGCTGAAACTTCTGCTCATCTTGCTGAGCCCTTTGTATTTCTGATTTAAACGTGCTTGAAATCTGTAACTGGTTCAAACAAGCTCTTCCGGCAACTTCACTAATATCCAGCTTAAGATCTACAAACTTATCCACTAGTTCTTCTTCCTTGATTCTCATCCAAGCAATTGTTAAAGATTTCCGACTCAAAGCGTTTGCTACCACGTTTGCCTTTCCAGGGTGATAACTCAACTCGAAATCATAATCTTTAAGCAACTCCATCCACCTTCTCTGGCGCATATTTAGCTCTTTCTGATCAAAGATGTACTTGAGACTCTTATGATCAGAAAAGACACTAAACCTTACTCCGTATAAGTGGTGTCTCCAAATCTTCAATGCAAACACAATTGCCGCTAATTCCAAGTCATGAGTGGGGTAATTCACCTCATGCGGTCTCAGCTGACGCGATGCGTAAGCCACCACATTCCGGTGTTGCATCAACACACAACCCAAACCCTTCAAAGAAGCATCACAATATACCTCAAATGGTTCATGCGGTTCCGGTAGGATTAGAACAGGTGCTGAAGTTAATCTCTGCTTTAACGTTTGAAAACTTTCTTCGCACTTCGACGTCCACTCGAACAGCACTTCTTTCCTTGTCAACTTTGTCATTGGTAGTGCAATCCGGGAAAATCCTTCGATAAATCTCCGGTAATATCCGGCTAAACCCAAAAAGCTTCTGACTTCCGTCACAGTCGTCGGTCTTTCCCATTCCATCACCCCTTCTACTTTAGAAGGATCTACAACTATTCCTCCCTTACTCACCACGTGGCCTAAGAACTTTACTTCCTCCTTCCAGAACTCGCACTTTGACATCTTAGCGTACAACTTCCGCTCCTTTAAGATTTGCAGTACAATCCTCAAGTGTTCCTCATGCTCCTTTACCATCTTAGAGTAAACTAAGATGTCATCTATGAAAACCACCACGAATTTGTCCAAAAAGGGACGAAACACTCTGTTCATGTAATCCATGAAGACAGCAGGTGCATTCGTTAACCCAAAAGACATTACCGCAAACTTGTAGTGTCCATAGCGTGTTCTAAAGGCAGTCTTAGGGATATCATCTTCCTTCACTCTTATCTGGTGGTAACCGGATCTCAAATCAATCTTGGAAAATACTCCAGCTCCTTGCAATTGATCCATCAAGTCATCTATCCTTGGCGGCGGGTACTTGTTCTTCACTGTCACTTTATTTAACTGTCGGTAATCCACACACAAATGCATCCCTCCATCTTTCTTCTTTACCAATAAAACTGGCGCTCCCCACGGTGATACACTCGGTCGAATGAACCTCTTATTCAGAAGCTCTTCCAACTGAGTCTTTAGCTCTGCCAGCTCTATAGGAGCCATTCTATACGGTGCAATCGATACTGGTCCGGCTCCTGGCACCAATTCAATCGCAAACTCAATTTTCCTTTGAGGTGGGAACTCAGGGATATCTTTCGGGAACACTTCTGGAAAATTTCTAACCACCGAAATTTGATCTAAGTTCTGGGCATCGCCCAACGCATTAGCAGCCAACAGAATATAACCCTGACACTCCTCCCCACTATAATGCACTATTACAGAGTTCAGGTAATACCCTGTAGCTACCACTGCTCCATTTTCTCCTTCCAGCATAAACCGAATTGTCCGTTCAAAGAAATCCAACAAAATCCGGTTCTTCGACAACCAATCAAACCCCAAAATCATCTCCAGCCCCACCATTGGTAAACAGATCAAATCGTGTACAAAGTCTCTACCCTCAAGCTTGAAACCTACTTGTCTACAGCCTGACCTAGTCATAATTGTTTAATGCGGAGTATGTGCATGTAGATCAAAAGGTAACTCTGATACTTTCAAGCCTAATTCCTCAACTTTAGCAAATGAAATAAACGAATGCGAAGCTCCAGTATCATATAATGCAACTAAGGATTTATCACCAATTAGACATATACCTTTCATCAAAGGATCCGCCTTGGAAGCATCCTTGGCATTCACAGCAAAGACTCGACCTTGATGCTGACTCTGGCCCGAATTCTGATTCCTCCCACGAGAGCAATCCCTCGCAATGTGGCCAGGTAACCCACACTTGAAGCAACCACCTAAACCAATCTTACATGAGTCATAAGGGTGAAAACGTCCACAACGATCACAAGCTAAATCCAGAGAACTCTTACTTTGATTTCCTCTTCCTTTAGCATACTGAAACTGATTCTGATTGTTCTTTCTGAAGCCCCCTTGGCCTTGAGGAGTATATCCCCCTCTTTTGAAGCTTTGTCCTCTAGGATGAAAATACTTGCCATGCCCACGACTAGAGCTCCCTCCATGAGTGTCCTTAGATGTCGCCACTGTCTTGGCATACTCCTCCACTACCCTTGCTTTGTTCACCAAGTCGGAGAAGACACGGATCTTCATAGGAGCTACAGCAGTCATAATGTTGTCCTTCAAGCCCCTTTGGTACTTAATGCACCTCCAGCTCTCGAAAGTCTCTGGGTCACCCTGACATACCCGAGAAAACCTACAAAGCTCTTCGAACTTGTTGGTGTACTCTGCCACAGACATGGAACCTTGCTTCAGCTGCATTAGCTCCATCTCCTTTGCTTCCCTTGCAAACTCAGAAAAGTATTTCTTGTAGAAAGCCATTTGGAACACCTCCCATGGAATGTTGGTGTTCTGAAGCTGTAGCAAATGACACTCAGCTTGCCACCAGGGCTGGGCCTCTCCCGTTAGCTGATAAGCGGCAAACTCTACATATTGATTGAGAGGAACATGCTGCGCCTGTAAAGCACGCTCCATAGCTTGGAACCAGTGGTCCGCTTCAATAGGATCTGTGGATCCTCGGAAAGTTGGCGGATGAACCTTGAGGAACGTCGCCAAGGTCATCGGAACTCCTCCTGTGTTATCGCCGTTACCCTCAGCATTATCATTGGTATTCCCTTCGCCATTCTCATTTTCGTTGCCATTCCCAGTCGGTTGGCCCAATCTCTGCACTGCTTGCAGAGTCGCAGCAGCATTAGCTTCCATGGTGTTAGCGAGATTCGCCATCACCGCCATGAATTCGGCGTGATTGTCAGCTGGTTGCTCATTCCTACTTCCTCGCGTACGCGTTCGACCTCGCCCACGAGTAGCCATGTAGGATTCTTGTCTACACCAAACAATAGATATCAAGGTGATCAGTCTCAATATCAAAAGTCTAGTGCTTCAATTATCCCAAACAGGCACTCACAAACAAGCATGCTATGCATATATCAAACAGATAACCTAACAGCATCAAAGAAAAGACACACAGAGTATACAATGAAGCACAATCGGTCCATCCCTCAGGCTCACGAGGACGAACCGCTCTGATACCACTAAATGTAACACCCTAATTAGCCTAAGCCTTACCTCTCGTCGTAAAACCAAGGTCAATCAGAGATTACGACAGTTCTAAACTCATACATAATATATATATATATATATATATATATATATATATATATATATATATATATATATAGAAAGAATAGTATAATCTAGAAGCCCGATGAAAGATATAGCTCAAAAATAGAATTTCGAAGCACAAACGTACTAACGGAGCTACTGGCTTAAGGCATAAGAAACAGAGAAGATATAACAAAAGATAAGTATATAATATCATAGGGAACTAGTCACGACTCGCGGAGTTTAAGCCCGCTAGCCATATACTGATATACAACCATACAGTGAAAACAGCTTATACAAGTTTTGTTCTCTCAAATACATGCCTCTAGGCAAAACAAAATACAAAAGGAGAGATGTATAAACAAAATAAGCCAAAAAGAACTCCAAAATGATCCAAGATTCTCCGCTCCTATCACCAACCAAAGCAACTCACCGAGGTGGGTTGCGACCTGCATCTGAAAACACAACAACAATATGGTATGAGAACCGGCGGTTCTCAGTATGGTAACAGTTCCCAGTGATATAGGATATAAGACCCCAGGACGCCAAAGGCAATCCTAAGCTTCATATCCATCACAAGATTCAACTTAAAGCATTCTAAAACATTTAAGCATAATATACCAACTTGACTTAAATAAACCAGGTTATCTATCTTAAGGGATTTCTATTCTAACCAAACACCGCTGTCCCACAGCCTTCACCAACCGATCTTCCATGCGATCCCATCACCACCGCCTTCCGAACCTCCTCAATCCCAGCAGAAAACACAGATAATGTTCAAAGCAAGTAAAGCACATGTAGTAACATATATGGCAAATAATTTAGATAGCAAGTAAGCATGTTATTCAATTAGGCAAACCATTACAAGTAGACAAAGCATACAAGCAGATAGGAAACGCATATGATGAATGCCTGCCCTACTGACTGTGATATCACATTGTCGGTTCAACTGCCAACCCGACACATCTCCATGGAGACGTCGCCCTTCGGATTTCTCATATGGGAACCCCCGAGATATAGTGCACGGATCAATGTCCAGGTACCGGCGCCTGCTCGCCCTATAGATCCGAAGGGATGCGAGCGGGATATTCTTGCCTCAGACCTCACATCTCAACGTAAGCGGGATTAACCATCGTCCTTACGCCGCCGCCGCTACCTCAACAGGCGGGATTAACCACCGTCCCTGCCAGGCGCATAGCGTCTCAAAATATCATGTAAAAGTATTATTTCAATGGTTTTCAAAAGTATTTTCAGCATACATAGATCCATCACTTCAATTCGAGTCTCCGACTCATCTCAACCACTGTCCCTTTATAACTCAGCTTCCAAATACCAAAAGTCTATCATTCCTCATCTCATATACCAATCATCCTTCACCTAACGTCAAACCATTCTCAGCACGCCAGAAACCTAGGCCTCCGTTTTCTAATTTACCTTAAAATCATGTACTAGAACCCTTAATTTATATCCCATGTTCTAATACTCAAAACTAGGCCCAAACGTCTTAAAATGTTGTTATAGAAGCTTACAACCTTGTTGGAAAGGCAAAATAGTTGAAAACAAATAAATTTTTGAGAAACAGGACGTGTGCACCCGCACATATCAGAAGTAATGAAATTCTGCAACTTTGGAAAATTTTAGATTTTTAACACTAACTTTGAATGATCATAACTTCCTCTACCAAATTCCAATTTTTTACAAACTTTATATCGATTCGAACAGTTTTCAATAAGCTTTAATGCTAAACTAATTTCAATAGATTTTGAAAACCAAGGCATAAGTTATGATTAGACAAAGTTCACCAAAAGTTAACTTTTACCAAGACTCACAAGAATCTCAATTTACCAACTTTCATAACACAATCCAACCAAAACCACATCAATTCTATCGCATATCAGAATTTACCATTTTCCATATCCAATTTACCACTCCACCATATATAATCATCAATTCTCACTATCAAATACATAATAATACCCTTACTAACCATCATCATTATTAATTTCAACATCAAACTCCAACATCATACTGTCAACATCAATATAACCATTTATCAACAATCCCAACACTCACCTTCAATTACCAAAAATATCAATATTTATCATCCATTATCAACCACATCAACAAACCCTCATCAACAACAATAAATCATACATCCCTCATCAACCTGTATAATCATTAAATTCCAACAACATCATTATTCATCATCAATCATTAAATACCAACAACCTCATCAACAACACTAATCATCAATACTCATTAACACCAACAATTCTCCATAATCATCCTTAATCACAATATTCCAAGGATACCAACAATTAACATCAATTTACATATAATCATTCATACACCTACAACATTCAATCCTATCTTAGGGTCAACTAGCCTAAGTGTCCATGAATATTATATACTACATAGAGGAAACCGAAACCATACCTTGGCCGATTCCCTTTATGCACCCAAACTCAAAATGAGCACCAACAAGCTTCCAACCATAATCCAAGCTTTCAAATCCACTCCAACAAGCACAAATAAGTTCCAAAAGCTCCCAAAGCCACAATAATCAAACTATATACATATAAATCACCACAAATCAACATAAGGTTCAACATAAGCATAATCTCACAAGGTTTTAAGAGCTTTTACCTTTTCCAACAGATTTGATAACTCAAATCCAAAGCTAAGCAAGGATTAGAGCAAACCTAAATATCCAAAATCACAAAAACCCATTTAACCCAAAACTCTAATAAAACCCAAAATTTTGAAGAGCAGAACTGGAAGGATTTCGAGCTTACCTCTAGAGCTTCTTGAATGGGTTTTGTAGAGCTCTCCACGAGGAACGCGTAGCCGCAAACGGTGCGGACTATCGGAGCTCTCTAGCTCAAGATATGAGCTTTGAAAGATTGAGATGAATAGTGCTCAATCTCTTCTCCTCTTCTCCTTTCAATTTCTGATTGTGTGTGCTTGTTAGTGTGTTGTGATGCTGATTGGTTCATTAATTGAGCCTTTTATATGTTGGACTTGGGCCCAACTTGGGCCCAGTCCAACTCGTTAGCGTTTTTAGCCCGTTTGGCCCAACTTCGGGCCAAATCTTTAAAATTAAAGCCCGGTTTTCCATTTTTAATATTTTTCTAAGGTTTTTTGACGGTTTTCACTTTTCTCGTGCGGTACCAGGCAGACTTGAACCGGTTCAACTGCCGGTTCGTGATTTTTTACGGTTTTTCGTAGAAAGCACATTTTCTAACTCAGAAAGACTCACTGAGTCCAAAAATCACCTTTAAATCCCCAAATTATCTATCTAACTTTTTGGAATCTAATTTGGGCAATTAATTACTTAATTAACCAGTTGATTAGTTACGGTTCTTACAACTGCTTACTTGAAAGAGATTTCAAACAACATTTGACGTCTAAAGATGTCAAATCTGTGGAGGAGATTCATTAAAATTCTCTGGAATATATCCAAGACCAGGATGTTTCAAAAGTGATATTCACTAAACGAACCTAGCTCCATCACCTAATAAGGCCAGAAACTCAGGGCAATCATCCGCACCAAAAGTGTTGACACCAGGAGTTGGCAAGTTCTAGACATATACATCATTGGTGGCTTCACTGCCTGAATCTACCAGAAAGTACCACAAAGAGGACTACTTCCCAAGCCAAAGTAGATTCGACCTAGGGTATCTTTGAACAACTTACAGGATTGAGGATTGTATCGATCTGAAGGATGCCTTGGAACAAGCAATTCAAGATGGAAAATTCTTGAATTATTTTAGCACGTTAGGCCGCTAAGATGGCGTAATGATGAAGATCGGGAAGCCAGAAATTCAAGAAATGCCAAGCCCATTGAAATTTAAGATGATACTACACAAGTTATGGTAAACGTGGTTGTAGGCAAGAATGGGTTGGCAAAATTCAACAACGTAGTTAAAAGAGATGTCAAAACTGAAAGTTCAAGTTTCGAAGTTTTTAATGTGACCAATATCCCAATTGTGCAATTCATTGAAGAGGATCTCAAATATGCCACATCTAATGATGATAAGCCATTGGTGATTACAGCTAAGTTGGGAAATGGAATTGTTAAAAGAATTTTGGTTGATACTCGAAAAAATTCAAATTTGCTTTTTAGAAATGCTTATGATACTTTGGGATTAAAGGATTAGCACCCAAAATCACACCTTCTAGAGGTAATGGATTTAGGAGATAATTTTATCAAGTCTAATAGGGCTATTGATCTCTTTTTCATAGTGGGAGAAGGTAATAAAATACGTGCGGTACAAACTAAATTTGTTGCCTTAAAGGATTCCACAGCATGCAATATGATCTTTGGAAGGAAAATAATAAATAACCTTTGTGTCTCCTGATGAACCCCATTTGTAGGGTTTATCTTGTATTGATTTTAGGGGATTTTATCACATTTTACCCACATTTATTCAATGAAATAGCATGGTTTGTGATTCTCCCTCATTTAGTGCTTAAATGTGAAAACATGCTTTTAGACCTTTAATTTGATGATTTTAATTCACCGTTGATTCCACTAGATGCCTTGATTTATTTATTAAGTGATTTCAAGTTGAAAATGCTAGGAAGGGAACAAAGGAGTGAAGAGGAAAGCATGCAAAGTGGAGAACACATGAAAAAGCCAAAGATTTGAGATGCATCATCCATGCGCACGCGCACTGTACGCGCACGCGTGGATCGTGAAAACTCAAGGGACGCACACGTGCATTGTACACGTACGCATCGGTGGCCACACGTGATTTTTAAATAGAAAACGTGCCCAACAAATTCTGAGAAGCTGTGGGGCCCAGTTGCAACCAACTTTGGCGCCAGAAATGCATAAAAGGACCAAGGCTTGAAGAAAATTGAGACCTTTTGATCTTTTGTTCATTCACACACATGAGGATTAGGAGTAGTTAGTTTTTAGAGAGAGAAGCTCTCACTTCTCTCTAGGATTAGAATTAGGTTAGGTTTAGGTCAATAATCTTAGATCTAGGATTTAATTCATGTTTTCATCTTCTTCTACCTTTCAATTCTTTGTTGTTACATTCATCATTCTTCTATTCTTTTGTTGTAATTTCCTTTATGTTGCTTCTATGCTTTGTTGTAGATCTACTCTTGTTCCTTCTATTTTCTTTTAATTCAATTTGAGGTAATTCATAATAATTGTGTTCCTTTTGATTGTTATTGTTTAAATTCTTTGTAATATCGTTGTTAGATTCTACTCTTGTTGTCAATTTTGCTATGCTTACCTTTTGTGCCTTCCAAGTGTTTGATGAAGTGCTTGGAATGATGTTAGAGTAGAATTTTGTATCCTTGGCTTGGAAAGGTAACTTAGGAACTCTTGAGTTACTAATATCCAAGTAATTGATGATTGGGAGCTATTAACTCTAGTTCTCACTAATTGGATTAGTGGAGAGTTAGGACTTATGGACTTGGATTGATATAGCTCATTTGACTTTCCTTTACTAGTTAGAGGATGATTTAATGGGATTGATTCTTGCCAATTCTTATGTTGTGGTTAGTGATAGGGATAGAGATCCTTGACCACCAACCCTTGCCAAGACCTTTTTGTTATTTGAATTTCCTTGCCATTTACAATTCTTATCTCTCATCTCAAAACCCTAAAATATACCTCATGACCAATAACAAGACACTTTATTGTAATTCCTAGGGAGAACGACCCGAGGTTTGAATACTTCGGTTATTAATTTTAGGGGTGTGTTACTTGTGACAAACAAATTTTTGTATGAAAAGGATTATTGTTGGTTTAGAAACTATACTTGCAACGAGATTTCATTAGTGAAATTCTATACCATCAATAATCCGCTCATCACCTCCATTTCAGCAAAATTTTCAATGATGAAGTTTTTGACCTCCGAATGTTGTGTAGCCACTATCCGAAGAGATCGGATAGTTGCGATAAAATGCAACAAGACAAGTTTGACCTTGAGAGATAAGGCTAAATATTCAACTAATATATTTTTGGTAGACTTGGATTCTCAGGCTCAAGAAAGGCCCAAACCAGAACCCAATGGAAATCTAGAGAAGTTCCAAATTGGGTATGTTGCAAATAAGTACACCATGATTAATAAAGACTTACCTTATCCCCTAAAGTTGGAACTTCAGAATTTCTTTAGAGGTAATATAGATTTGTTTGCATGGGAACCTTCTGATATGCCCAGAATAGATCCAGTATTTATGTCTCATTAACTTGCTATTGACCCAACGTTTAAACCAGTTGTGCAGCGACATCAAAAGATGTTGCCAGACCGAATTGCTGAGGTCAAGAAACAAGTGCAAGGGTTATTTGATGCTGGGTTTATTGGAGAGCTAACTTACTTATCATGTGTTGATTACACTGATTTAAACAAATCCTGTCTAAAAGATTGCTTTTCATTACTTAACATTGATAATATAATTGATTCTGCATCGGGATATCAGGTTTCAAGTTTTTTGGATGCACCCACCAAATGAAGATACTAATGCACCCACCAAATAAAGATAAAACTGCTTTTATTACTCTAGAAGGAATTTATTGTTATACTGTAATGCCTTTTGATTTGAAAAATATAAGGGCCACTTATTAAAGATTGATGGCCATAGTGTTCAAGCAACAGATCGAGAAAAACATAGAGGTGTACATCAACAATATGTTGATAAATACCAAAGAAGATATCGACTTGCTGGAAATCTTCAATTGCCTCTAACTTCACCAGATGTGGTTAAATCCGGCAAAGTGTGCATTTGGAGTTTGGGGAGGAAAATGCTTTGGCTTCATGGTAACCTAAAGAGGTATTGAAACTAATCCTAAAAAAGAGAGAACTACCAAAATGGTACCCAAAAAATTTTGGTACTGATAAAAAGGATCCTAAAAGATGCAAAAGAGAAAATAACCTCAGAAAGATTTTAAAATTTGACAAAAACATCCAAACGTGATAGCATGGCGTCACAGTGAACGAAAAATGCTGACCTAGCAATTGGAAGTTTTGAGAGAGAGAGAACCCTAACCCCTAATTTTTCCAATATTACCTTCCTTATCAAACAATCATAAAAGGTTTTTATCATCACCATCTCCACCTTTTCTCTTACACCTTCGCCATCACCAACGGCACCACCACCACCATTGTGACAACAAACACCTCCAACACCAGACCATTGATGAATAACAGAATATGGAGCAAGTTTTTTAAGAGGTTTATTGATCGCATCATCGCCTTCCTCCCATTTCACTCAGACACCACTAGTTCATCTTCTTCAACCATAAAACCCATAAAAGCTACATCTACAAGAACAACAACAATGGCGCCACTGCTACTTCCACCAACCACAACAACGAGGGTTAACCGATCTCATAGAAGACCTTCTCTTGGAGGAGTAATCAATCATGGATTTCATGGATTAAGACCGTCTTGCGAAGGTATGAAAAGAATTTTGGATTGGAAGAAAATGAGGGAAGCCATTGAAGCTCTCATGGTTGATAATGAATGAACAGTTATGAAAAGAGTTTTGGATTGGAAAAAAAGGAGGGAAACACCATTGGAGCTCTCTACTGCCATCACTAAAGCTTTTCCGATTGCTAGATTAGCATTTTTCGTTCGCTGTAACGTCATGCTTTCATATTTGGGTGTTTTTGTCAAATTTTAAAATCTTTCAAGGTCTTTTTTGTCAGCGCCAAAATTTTTCGGGTACCATTTTGGTAGTTTACCCTCCTGAAAAATGTCAAGCTATTTTAGACCGGTCGAGTCCTTAGAACCTCAAAGATGTACAAAGACTTACAAGTCAGTTAGCCGCTTTATCAAGATCTTTGGAAGCCTCTGCTGAAAAAGCAAGGTCATTTTTTTATTTAATGAAGAAAGATTTGGATTTTATCTGGACAAAGGAATGTGAAACAACATTTCAACATTTTAAAAATTTATTATCCTCTCCTCCTGTCTTAGCAAAACCTGAACCTGGAAAGCCCTTATACTTATATTTATTAGTCACTGATGAAATTGCAGCTTTAGCCTTAGTTTTGGAAGATGACAGTTAGCATAAAAAACCTGTTTATTTTATTAGTAAGGTCTTTCAAGAACCTGAACTAAAATATTTAAAGTTAGAAAAATTAGCTTTTGCCATATTAAAGTTGGCGCACCGGTTACGTTAGTATTTTCAAAGTTATTTAATAATTGTGCGAACCAAACAACCGATTAAGGCTCATAGAATTATCTCAATTTGATATTTAATATTAATCATGTTCTGCTATTAAGGCTCAAGGGATGGTTGATTTTAGCTGAAATGACTCATCCTCTTACCGATGTAATGGGATGGGAAGTTTATGTATATGGAGCCTCAAATATCAAAAAATAAAAGTGTCGGTCTCAACCTAACTAAAGCAGAAAACATGGTAATTGAAGCTTCTATAAAATTTGAGTTTCCATTTCAAATAATCAAGTTGAGTATGAGTCATTACTTGAAGGACTAGCGTTAGCTTGGGAAGTTGGCACAATAAATATCACAGTATTTAGTGATTCACAAAATGTAACCTCCCAGGTTAATGACGAGTGTTAAGCTCAAGATATGTTACTACAGCTGTACTTGAAAAATGTACAGGATAAGGTACAACATTTTTTTTTTCCTTTTGTATTAAACATGTACCTAGAGAACAGAATACACGAGCTGATGTGTTATCCAAATTAGCCAGTACTAAATTGGAAGTGAAAATTGAAGCTTAATATAAGAGGTGCTTTCAGAACCTCCTGTTAGTATTTGCAGCGTTACAATTTTATATTCTAGCAATGTTAGTACTTGGATGGACCCAATATACATGTATTTAGATCATGGAATTTTACATGTTGATTCGAAAAAGCTAAAGAGTTGTGATTAAAGGCATCTAATTACTCCATAATAAATGGGTAGTTATATAAAACAGGGGGTGTCGCAGCCATTTCGCAACACTCTGATCTATTTGTCTTCTTAATTCATCGTCATTTATAGCCTCTCCTTCTAGCGCTGCTTTTGTCCGCTTCTCCCTCTGCTCGTGCTGTCATCGTCAGCCTCTCCTTCTACTTGTGCTGTCATTGATGAATGGATTTTTGACGGTTTAGAATTTCACTAATGAAATCTCGTTGTAAAGTATAGTTTCTAAACCAAACAATAACCCTTTCATACAAAAAGTTGTTTGTCACTAGTACAAACCCCTAAAATTTATAAACCGAAGTATTTAAACCTCGGGTCGTTCTCCCTAGGAATTACAATAAAGTGGAAGTGCCCAACAATCCTTCTAGACCCATCTATTTGAGCACTACTCCATCCTTTATATCTCATGTTTGATGCCTCAACCATAATGAGCCTTGATTTGCAACGCCCACCACAAAACCTTTTCCGCTTACGCTTCATCCCACAAACTTCCCTAAGTTGGCCATCCATTTCAAGCAAACCATATTCAAGTGGGATAATAAAGCTAATAGAAATGAATTTCACCCACTCAAATGAAGGTATAGATGGCAACCTAGGCAAAGCTGCTTCCAAAGATCTTGACAAAGCATAGCCAACCCTCGTTCTTCTATTTCTAGGGACTTCCACCTCTTCACAAGATCTCTTGATCTCAATCCTTTGTTCAACAATTTTATCTAAACCTTTTCCTTTACTCAAATCATAATAGGGAGGGTGAGAAAAATTTACCTCCTCAACGTTTTTAAATCCAACTGGAGAAGGTTCTTCATGCTCAAAGGATTCTTCACCACTAAGACTTGATGCTTGATCTTTATCACCAAGGGAACTCAATTCTTTCTCTATCCCATCCAAGTCTTCATATGGAATATGCCTTGGAAGGTGTGCACTTTCCTCCCTAGCATCAATTTCAATCACTTTGGAGGGATTTTCTTCAACTCTATGTTCCCATGGAGGCTCCGCATCTCCTAAGTCTTCTACCACTTCTTCCTTGTCTTCAACAATTAAAGCTTCCTCCAATTGTTCCAATACAAAGCGACTTCCCTCATTTCCCACCGGAGTTTCCAATCTCTCCTTCATGCTATGTTCTTCATTTGATTCTCCACATGTAGCCATGGGAGTTCCTTGAGTGTTCAAGCATTGGGATGCTAATTGATTTGTTACCGCATCCAAGGTGGCAATGAAATTTTGCACATCCCTTTTCATATCTTCTTGCCCTTGAACAAGAACACCAAGGGTTTCATCCATTAGAGATTGGGGTTGGTGGAAGGATTCATCATTTTGGGGGAAGGGTTCATAGTAGGAAGGTGGTTCTTCTTGGTAGAGTTGTGGTGGTTCAATATTTTCCACTCTTTCCACTTGTTGCACAACACACTCCATGGTTGCTTGAAATTGATCCAATGCTTCCTTGAGACGATCCCTTGACTCTTGTTCCTCTTGGATAATATGATTAGGATCATGTGGCTCTTGGTTCAATGGATATGAGTATTCTTCCATGGGAGGTTGTGGTGGAAAGTAGTATTCATCTTGTGGTTGAAAATTTTCATATGTTGGAGGTGGTTCATCTTGGTAATAATGTGGAGGAGGTGGCTCTTGAAAATATTGATGTTGGGGTGGTGGTAGCTCTATGTGTGGTTCATATGGCTCATATGGTTGTTGGTAGGATGGATATGGATTAGGGTCATATGAAGGTGGTTGTTGAAAAGAGGCTTGTGAGTATGGTTGAGAGTTATGTTGAGGATATGGTTCATAGGCATATGGTGGTGGTTCTTGAAAGTCACATGGAGATTCACCATAGCCATTGGATTGATATGCATCAAAAAATGGCTCTTCTTCATAGTGCATTGGTGGAGGTTGTTGCCAAGAGGATTGATCATATGCATATGGCTCCTCCCACCTTTGGTTATCCCATCCTTGATACACATTCTCATTATAGTTCTCATCACCTACAACATAATTGTAACTACACTCATAGCCAAAGTGAGAATTCATGATAGTAAGAGAGGGCAAAAACAAAAAAATAGTAACAAATAAAGAGAATAAACTAAAAACTAACAAAGAAGCAAAAAGCAAACATATTCACAATATTCACATATATACAATAACCAATAACACAACACCATTGCAACTCCCCGGCAACGGCGCCATTTTGATGAACGGATTTTTGACGGTTTAGAATTTCACTAATGAAATCTCGTTGTAAAGTATAGTTTCTAAACCAAACAATAACCCTTTCATACAAAAAGTTGTTTGTCACTAGTACAAACCCCTAAAATTTATAAACCGAAGTATTTAAACCTTGGGTCGTTCTCCCTAGGAATTACAATAAAGTGTCTTGTTATTGGTTTGAGTTGTTTTGGGGTTTTTGAGATTTTAGACAAGAAATATAAATGGCAAAAGAAATAAACTAACAACTAACAAAGCTCTTGGCAAGATATGAGAACTAGAAGTCCTATCCTAGTTATCCTCCTCAATTGTGATGAGAATTGTTCATTGCTCCCACTTAGTTAACCTCTAACCATGGAGGAAAGTCAAGTGGATGAATCAATTTGATTCCTCAAGTCCTAATCAACTCCTAAAGGAAAGACTAGCTTTAGAGGCATTCAAATCAATTAGCAACTTTTAATTATTAATCAACAAAGGAATTAGATAACTCAAGAGTCACTAATTACTCTACCTAGGCCAAGAGGAACAAAAGCTACACTAAAATCCAACCAAGCATTTCATCAAACACTTGGAAGGCATAAAAGAAAAGCATAGTAAATTGACAACAAGAATGAAATCTAACAACAATTATTGAAAGGAATTAACAACTAACAAAGCAAAAGGAACACAATTATTATGATTTACCTTGAATTGAATTGAAAGAGAAAGGAAGGAACAAAAGTAGATCTATAACAAAATGCAAGAACAACATAAAGGAAATTACAACAAAAGAATAGAGGAAGATGAATGTAACAACTAGAAATTAAGAGGATAGAAGTAGAAGAAGATGAATCTAAAATCTAGATCTAAGAACTAAACCTAATCCTAATTCTAGAGAGAAGTGAGAGCTTCTCTCTCTAGAAACTAACTTCTAGAACTAAACTATGACTAATGGTAACTAACATGTGTTTTCCTCTTCACTCCTTAGGTTAAATAGCATCAGAAATGAGTTGGATTGGGCCCACAAGGCTTCTAAAATCGCTGGCCACGTTTTGCTTTAAGTGAACCAGGTGGCAGCAACGGCGCGTGCGCGTACTTTGCACGTGCACGCCACCATACGTGTGGCAACTATGGCAAATCTTATATCGTTTCGAAGCCCCGGATGTCAGCTTTCTAACCCAACTGGAACCGCATCATTTGGACCTCTGTAGCTCAAGTTATGGTCGTTTAAGTGCAAAGAGGTCGGCTTGACAGCTTTCCGGTTCTTTCATTTCTTCATGAGTTCTCCAACTTTTCATGCTTCTTTCTTCATTCCCTTGATCCAATCTTTGCCTCCTAAACCTTAAATCACTTAACAAACATATCAAGGCATCTAATAGAATCAAGGAGAATTAGATTTAGCTATTTTAAGACCTAAAAAGCATGTTTTCACTCTTAAGCACAATTAAAGGAGAATATACAAAACCATGCTATTTCATTGAATAAATGTGGGTAAAAGGTGATAAAATCCCCTAAATTCAATACAAGATAAACCGTCAAATTGGGGTTTGTCAGTCATTGTTCACCTCTATGTCCTTCATCCTTCCTCTCTTGAGTCTGGATCTGTTCATACTCTATGTAATTCCTATGCCATTGCTTCAAATCTTCCTTCCTCCATTCAATTCCTAATCTACCAGATTTGCTTCTTTCTTTCACTGTTTCTTTTTTTCATAACAAAAATTCTATATTTGCCTCTTCTTTTCATATTTTTTCGTTGTTTTGTCAAGAATCGTCCATTTTTTAGTTCGCTCCAATTCATCGGTTTCTGAACTATTTTGCGGTCGCCACTAGTTAGAAGACAGGGTGATTTTACTCAAGTTGAACTAAATTAAGCATCGGTTCCCAATCAAACCAGTTCTAATGCATGGTTTGACCAGACAATTCGGTCCAATTTTCATAACACTGGTAAATAGTCGATCATGATTTAGCAGTACCTATAATGATAAATGTTGGTACCCTGTAAAGATTTATTAGTGCAAAAAGAAAACAAAAGTGTTAGACTCTCACGATTTAGCATTTCACCTTCCTCTGTCGAGAGAGAAAATCCAGGGAACTACAAGCAACAAACGATAAAAAAGTACTTGTGATGGATAAAATATATTATTTTCATTGATTACATGACATTGCTCATGTTGCTAGATATATCAATAAAAAGGTTAGTGGATAAAATTCTTATCTATTCGATTGATTTTATATTCAATTAAAAGTAGGCTATTTTGAAATAGTTTAAAATGGTAGTGATAGTGTTGGTTAGATTTAGTTATATAGATAAGGTTAGATTAAGATATGTGGTATATTATATGAAATTGAAATTTGTATACAATATTGTTATAAGTTTAAAAATTTAGAATAAGTTTTCCTTGATATTGGATAAAAAAATCTTATTGCTCCCACAATTAGACTTTGTGCATTCAACATGAGCTACTTTTGTGAATACTTGGTTAGATGATTTTATGCTACACTAAGATTAAAAGATGATATCTTGCTAGCCAATGTTAGAAATAAGGAAATTAAGCTCACTTTGGATGAATTTGATAAGTTGCTAGACTTGCCTACTAATGAATTTGATTTTTATGGGTTTGCAAAATATAAAAAATAGGAAGATTATAATGAAGATGAATTGTTAGCAAGAGCTAACTTAACTAATCTCTGTAGAAAATGTTCATCAAATAAGCCAACTGTCACTAATATGGTGCTTCAATATAGATTTTTTCATTATCTTATTTCTTGGGTACTCAAATCTAGGAAAGACAAGCCATACTACTTTGTATTTTAATACTTATGTACTTTTTTATGCTCTTATTAAAAGAAAGAAGTCAATTGGGCTTATTTTGTGAGATCTCATATGTTGCAATGCCAAGGAGGTGACAAAGGTCTAGTATATCCCTTGGCAATTATGAGAATTTTGAAGAAATATTACATAGACTTTGAGTATGAACAAAGAGTAGTCTATAAGATATTTTTATGGCCTATTGGAGCTCACACTTTTAGAGAAAGAAAGAAAGATGATGAAGGGAGCTCAAGTACACAACCACCACCTACACCTCCACCAATAATTCAAGAATGCATGGATAATATTGAACAAGTAAGACTTCATCAATTTTCTCTCTATACCACCATGACAAGAAACTATGAAGAACAAATGAAGGCATTACAAGAGCAAGGAAGGATGCTTTAAAAATCAACAACAACAATTGGATGCAATGTTCGCTCACTTTGGAATTCACAAGCCACCACCTCAAGAATGAAGACTTGTGGATGAATGATTGTTGTTGGTGAAGCATGTAGAACTTTATTTCTTGCACTTTATATCTTTATGTTTATGGACTAATGTTAGTAAGTTTAGGTTTTTCATTATGCCTTATGATCTTTTTAAGTTGAATGCTTAAACTTGGTTATATTTCCTTGTTTATGGTTGAATGCCTATCATGCTTCAATTGCTTATAGTTTGCTTATATGTCGAGTAGTATAACAAATGATTAAATGATTATTTGACTAATGATAGATTAATAAAATGCTAAGATAATATTTTATGAAGCAAGTACTATGTATGTGAACTTATTGTCCTTTCTTTTTGCTATTTCCAAAAGGAGAAAAATAAGTATGTTTTAAAACTTGTTTGAAATTTGTTTGGTTAAATATTGAAATTTGTTTGATTAAAGATGGTTTTCAAAAACTTATATATGCTATGTTTCCAAAAAATAAATTTTAAGGAGAACATAAAATATCTTTGAAAGGGGAACATCTTTTGTTTTTGAAAACGTTATTTTTCAAAACTTTCACACGCAAAAGGATTTTACAAACCGATATACTTAGTTTTAGGGGGAACTCTTGCAGTCTTTTTGAAAATTTTAAGAATATCAAGTTTGTTCTATTATTTGCTATATTGTGTGTTTTTCAAAACATAACACGTTTGTCATTATAAAAAGGAAAAAATAGTTAGAAATGCTATCTTAGTTGAATGCATATTCTTAACCTTTCATCATATGTTTGCTTACGTGTTTCAATGAATGACAATATGTGATTTTCGTTAGTAACATAACTAGTATTTTTTGAAAAGTAACAAACTTAATTTTTTTACTCGTTTTTAACCTAGTCTCTTGATTTCCTATATGGTAAATAAAAATATCACTATATGACATAGATTATATGATATAACATCAAGTTTGATGAGTAATTTTAAAGAAAAAGAAGTTTTAACGAAAATTCGATGTAAAAAAAATTTACTATTTTTACGGTAGGTGAAAACAGATTTTTACAAAGGGATTCTTGCATCAAACTCAAACACAAGCTAATCAAGGAATCAATCATGCATGAAATGAGGATCATATGACAAGGAGAAGTCTAACAAGCAAAATTTAGTTGTAAGACTTTAGTTTTTACTTGTCAAAGATAAATCAAATTTATCTCTCAAGTTAAAATCATGTTTCAATTAAAGTAAAATGTTTTTCAACTAATGATTTTGAAAATTTCATGATTGAGGATGAGAATGGACTGTGTTATGATGATCCTAATATGTTTATGATAGATTATGGGGAGTATGACTCAATCCAATCATACACAAGGCACCATAACTCGAAATTCAATTTTGCTGAAAAATAAACCTGGAGGATCGATCCCTATGTTAAAGGGAGGGTCGATCCCTATGTTAAAAGGGAGGATCGATCCTCACGTGTTGAAGTGCTATATTTCATTCAAATTTGAACTAGATAATCGATCCCTAACTTTGAGGATCGATCCTATACATCCTTATAGACACAAGATCCTACCAAGAGTGTATCAAGGCCTATAAATAGAGGTTTTGGTCCTTTGTTTCAATACACAACTTTCTTTCATGCTATAAGCTTTCATTGTGATTAAATTTCATAAGTTTTCAAATTGTTTTCCATAAACATTTGAGAGATGCTTGAGATTACTCATAGTACTTTATTTGTAATCATATACTCTTTTGAAATAGTTCATTATTTATGAAGTTCATTATCACATATTATAAAAGAAAAGTTTTGTAGCTCTTATTGTTTGTTGAGAGACTTAGAGGTTGTTTTCTCTAAGTGGTAAAGCTTGCTAAACACTATAGTCAATGAGGATACCTAGAATCATTAAGCAGTCAAGGAAAAACACTTGAAGTTGGTATTATCCCGAGTTCTTTGAAAAGAAGTCTCTTAGTCGAGTGGATTAATTGAAGTGGTGATCATATATTGTGAGGTGTTCATCAAGTGCTCTATCTTGTAGCAGTTTATTAAGCATCTTATAAACTTGGTTATATAGTGAAAATATCTGCACCTTGGTGGGGAGGACTGGACGTAACTGAAGAGGTTATATCGAACCAGAATATGTCGTGCTTGCATATTTTTTTTAATGCTTAAAATCTTTATATTTCTTGCTATTTACATTTCTAAAATGGTGTGGAAAGTTAGCTCCTTATAAGCTCTTGAAAACTTGTTCAATTTCTTGAAAGAGTTCTAGTACGAAATCACTTGCATTTAAGCTTTCATTTATTTTATAAAAGTGGTACGGAAAATATTAAGTATGTGGTTTAAATGCTTGAAGTTCTCTTATAATCCCACGAAAAATAAAAGTATGTTGCGTTTGTTCACAAGTTTACATTTTTACAGTTTTAAGTTTCTATCTATATTCTGTAAAGTTTTTAATTTTTCACTAATACTCAATTCACCATCTTCTTGAGTATATTTATCTTGTGCTTATCAACTAACATTATGCACTCGAAATATGCTCATTAATAAACAATAGGCCAACGACATATTAAATTGTGGTAGGGTATAATAATTTACATGTAAGTTGTAAATCGTATTACTCTGCAATGATTTACATAAAATAAAAACAAGACAAATATGGAACTAAATTGAAAGCAACATTCATGTAATATTTTGTCCATTATATTTATTTATGTAATTTACCTTATATCTTCATGTTTTGTTTTGGTACTTTAATCTTAAAATAACATATCTTTTCACTAGCTTCTTAAAATATTCTTTTAATTGTTAAAAAATTGGTTATTCTTTAAAATTTATAAGTCAAGAAAACACTTACTCTTTACTCTATGGGATATTTAGAAAAATGCTAAAGAATATTTTTAACATAGTACATCAGTAATATGAAAGTAATATTAACATTTTATAATATGCTAAATTATTGAAGCTATATCTTTTTAACATGTAATATTTGTGTTAACTGTTAAGGGTGTTCAAACAACAACAATAACAATAATAATATATTAAACAATATTAACAACACAATATATCACATATATTAAAATTTTTTCAATTTCATGTACATAATCTCAATAACAAAATTAACAATCATTCATACAAAAGAAGCAAACCAGAAACAATGCTTAACTAGTTACAAAAGAGGGTGTTGGTGATGACAATGAGCACGATCCAAAGCAACAGTGATGATGAGATCAAGGAATAGCTACAACCACTACAAGAATTTTTTAGAATGGCGATCGATTTGGATGGTTGTTAAAACCTTGGTCGCTCATTTAAAAATAGTGATTAGTGACCAATTTTAACGATCAATTTATAACCAAGAGACACCAAACCATTGTCAAACGAGATCAGTTGATTCCATAAAAAAAAGATTGGTGGCTAAGAAATTAATCGATAAATATGACTGATTTTTTGTCACTAAATCAGTCACTAATTCCTTATACTAATATTCATAATTAGTTACTAAATCGGTTGTTAGTACTGCTCAACAGGAAACAACGACGATGAGAATTCGATGTAGAATGATGCAAGCTCTAGGAACGATAACGTAGAATAGAGGAAGTAGCGATAATGCAGAACAAAAGCGCTGATAACAACTTAGAACAAGAACAATGACAAGCTTAGAGGTGGCAGCTAGAGCAAATTAGGCTGAATTTCTTCAATCTATCTCAACATGTGCAACGGGATTATGAGAACAAATTGAATGAAAGAATGGAAGGAGACGAGCAATGGTAGTGAGAGTCACAACCATGACTGTGAGAGGTAAAGCAACGAAGAGAAGGAACCAGTAGTAAAGGAGGGAGGGACTAGCTAGTTGATAAAGAAGAAGAAAAAAACGTATGAGTAGTCATGCACTATACTAGATCCCAATTTCTTACTTGCTCTAAGCTGGGCCGATCGAATGACTTTATCTGTAGGAGTGATTATGGATCGAATCCGATCTACAAATCTCTAGTGTTTATCCGAATTCGATTTGAAAATTACGAATATCAAGCCGATCCGCATATCCGTAGATTCGCAAAAATAAATAAATAAATAAATATTCTTTTTATGTTTTGTTTCAACTAATAATTATCATATATATTATTTTATTTTTAAAAAAAGTATGTTTAATAATATTTTAAAAGCAAAAATATTTAAATGAATGAAAATAAAAAGAATTTTATTGATATTTTTAATAAAAATAAACATTTAAAAATATTTATATGTTTTGCGGATATATCCAAGATCCGATTTGATCTGCACATCGGACCCAAGTTAAAAGGCAGCGGATATTGAACCTGATCCAATTCAATCCGATGATTTTAATGCAAATCGAATCGAAATTTTGGCTACATCTCATCGGCGTTCACCCCTACTATGTGTCCTAGCTCCTAGCATGATTGGGTTATTAGACCAAGTAACTCTTTTTGGTTTTTTGTTTTGACCCAATTTCTGTGAAGTTGGACCAAGTTTAGCTCACTTGGACATAGAGTTAGGGATAGATCTTTGTGCTGAGCCTTGTACAATACTAATTTGTTCTAATTTATAACATATGAACACTCGAGTACGACATACCAAAATAAAAAAGTAGCCAACACACACGACATATATATTATCTTAATTTATATTTTTTAATTTATTGCTTGAATTATTAGATAATATTAATTATAATAATAAGTATATAATTATACATGTTATAAGTACAAAATTATAGATGTTAAATTAAATAGAATAATTTTAAATTATTATCTCCTTATTATTACGATTTTAATAAATTAACTAGTGCTGAGTTGAATCATGCACTAAGCTTTTCTCTATGAATGAAGTTGCTAACTTCTTTTTAAATCATAATTAGGATAAGATTATATGTGAGCCCAAAATATCGAGTGGGCTAAATTCATATGTTTGTTGGAGCCTCTTACGCCAATACAGTATGGTACGGTAAGGGTTAATTTAACTAAGAAACGGGCTACCAAAATCCCTTTTCTTTTTTACATAAGACTGTTGGCTTATTCTAAATATAAAAAAGACAAAAAGATTTACAATTTGAGATAATGTGAGCAAAATATTTTTTTTTTATTTTTTGGCATCTAACGGAGCCTAAGTCCAAAAAGAAAGATTACAAAAATTCCCTTTACATCCTATCCAGTGCTCGACATAACTTCCATATTGTCTCCCTCAACTCAAAAGTCTCAAACATAACAGCGCAAGCCTAGGTACATCCCTAGAGTACTCCGGGCCAGTTTAGATAAACAATATGAGTAAACTCTCTCGGAGATGGAGCTTAAGTTAAGGATTTATATTAAAAGTTTATTTATTTTGTATTTAATATTTTAGTTATAAAAATATTTATTTAAAAAAATAATAATTTTTTTATAAATAAAATATTTTTTTATTCTTTTATAAGTATTTTAAATGATTATTTAAAAAATCACAAATTAATTTTAAAAATTGTACTAAATATTAATGTCGTAATTTTTTATAATTATAAATTAAAAAATTTATTTATAAACCTATTTAAACTGGTCCATTCATTTATATTTAAATTTCTCTTTTTAATTATGCACAAATATTAAAACAATTATTAAATTTAATTGAAAATATAAATAATAATAGAAAAAAAAACTAAAGTAGAAGGCCTAATAAGTAAAACTTAATTGATGATTTCTTGAAATTAAAAAATGTCACTTAATTTATAATAAAAATAAGAATGAAAAGAGATATTTAATATGAAATGAAAGGAGTAAATGGTTTCTTATTTACTACTACTCTATTCATTTTTCTTTTACTTTTTATCCAAGTTATACATGACCTTTTTCTATTACTGGGAGTATTCAAATTTTTTTTTTTGCAGACAAATCCTCTGGATTTTTTATTTTAATAAATAAATAAATTATAATAATTACCAAAATAAATAATTTAAAAAATATTTATCGAAATAAATATTCTTTTTTTTATTTCATTTACGCTGTAAAAAAGATACATGTATTTTTTTTAAAAAGAATTGAAGATAATAAAAAATATTAATATTATTAATAATCCAAATTTTTAGCATACAATTAATACATAAAAAGATTGGTAGAAGAGATTAAAATAGATATATTTGATCAATTAGTATTCAAAAAGATTGATGGAATAGTGGGAAGAAAATTGATACGGTTATTTCTCACATTATCCCCCACTATCTACATGAGATAATTCAATTCTCTCCTATTATCCTATTAATCTCTCCTAACAATTGATAAATAATTATTTTTATTTTTCAAAATTTTTTTATAATTTTTT
The DNA here is from genome assembly GCF_014773155.1 of Arachis stenosperma. Classification (NCBI taxonomy): domain Eukaryota; kingdom Viridiplantae; phylum Streptophyta; class Magnoliopsida; order Fabales; family Fabaceae; genus Arachis; species Arachis stenosperma. Next base: position 11,568,406 of record NC_080386.1, on the reverse strand, counting down.
ATTTTTTAAATTTAAATCAATCCAATTAGATCATAATTTAATTTAAAATAAAAAATCCCACAAACTAAGCCAAACAAATATAAAAATAAAAACAAAAATAAAAGATAATGATAATAATGGATTAAATTAAAGTAATGCGAGAGTGAGGTTGGAGAGACCAAATGATAATAATACAGTCGAGAACAGCGGCAAGAAAAGCAACCTCTTACTTTTTTTATTCATTTATTTTTTATAAAAGAAAAAGAAAACACACATATTCCTCGTGCTTCAATTTCCCACCTCCAATACCAAATATATTTATTTTTTATTGGGCCAATAAAAATTTTTCATAATTATTTTTTCATTTATATTATAATTTTTATAATTAAAATTTTAAATTATGATCCAATGAAATTGATTTAAATTTAAAAAATAAAAATAACTATTTTCAATTGTTAGGAAATGGTTATTTTTATTTTTTAAATTTAAATCAAATCGTTTGTCTATTATTAGAAGAGATTGATGGAATAGTAAAAAAAGAATTAAAACGGTTATCTCTCACATGGATAATAGGAGATAGCGTGAGAGATAACCATTTTAATTCTCTTCCCACTATCTCATCAACTTTTTTGAATATTAATTATTCAAACAGATCTATTTTAATCTCTTCACCAACCTTTTTATGTACTAATTACATGCTAAAAATTTGGATTATTGATAATATTAATATTTTTTATTAAATTCAATTTTTTAAAAAAAAATACATGTCCGTGTAAACGAAATATCTATCTATATCTCGTTTACAGATATACACATTTCGCGTTCATCCGTCTTATCTCATTTACACGATAAACAAGATACATGCAAAATTATCTCGTAAACGAGATAAGAGAGGGATATTTATTTCGGTAAATATTTTTTAAATTATTTGATAATTATTATAATTAATTTATTTATTAAAATAAAAAATCCCAAATCCTCTCATGTACCTGTCTCTCCATATATCTATCCATAGTTGTCAGAACTGAATCGGTGATCGAATCGATAAAATTACTAGATTACTAAATTACTGATTCAACTGGTGGATCACTGGTCGAACTGATTAACTCGGTATAATTAAATAATTAAATAATTAAATTCGAGGTATATAGGACCATTTGAGATTCTGAGACGATTCTAGCCGGTGGCATATCAAGTAGCTTTGCCACCTCACTGTCTAACTTGCATGATGTATTTCACGTGTCACAACTCCGCAAGTACACGTCAGATACGGCTCATGTGTTGGAGTCTGAGTCAGTCGAGTTGAGAGAGAACTTGACTTTTCAAGTAACACATGTGCGTATTGACGACACTAGTGTGAAGAAACTGCGGGAAAAGGAAGTTTCATTGGTTAAAGTTGTTTGGGAGCGAGCAGGAGTTAAAGAACATACTTAGGAATTGGAGTCTAAGATGCAAAAAGATTACCCCAAGCTATTCTCAGGTAATTACTAAATTTTGAGGGCAAAATTTCTTATTTGGTGGGGAAAATGTAAGAACCACGACTAATTAACCACCTAATTAGTTAATTAATATTGTCCAAAATAGGATCCGAAATTTTAGAATGAGAATTTAAAGATTTAATATGATTTTTGGACTCAGTAGGTTTTTCTGAGTTAGGAAGTGTATTTTCTGCGAGAAAAAGTAAAAACAGTCAAAAACCTTAGAAAAATATTAGAAATAAAAAATCGGACGTTAATTTTAAAGGTTTGGCCCAAAGTTGGGCCAAACGGGCTAAAAACGCTAACGGATTGGAGCGGACCCAAGTTGGACCCAAGATCAACATATAAATAGGTTCATTTAATGAACCCATTTAGCAACAACACAATTAAACACAACACCACCAGCTGATAAGAGAAGAAAGGGAGAAGACTCCATTAACAATATTCATCACCAACTTCTTAAGCTCATAACCTGAGCTACGGAGTTCCGATCACCGTGCCGTTTGCGGCCACACATTCCTCGCAAAAAGCTCTACAAAACCCATCCAAGAAACGGGTAAGAAAATTACAGGATCTTCTCGATTCTTCTCTCCAAAATTTCGAATCCTAGGATTTTAATTAAGTAGAATTTTGTGATTTTGGGTGTTTAGGTACACTCTAACTTTTGATTAGCATTGGATTTTGGCTACCAAAATTATTGGGCAGGGTAAGAGGTCTTGAACTCTTGTGAAAAATTCAATTATAATGAGCCCTAAGTTGAATTATTGTAAATTATGTGTGTTATAACTTGAAGTTGTGATTATTAGAAATTGTGGAGCTTGTTGGTGCTTGATTGGAGTTGATTGGTAGCTTGGATTGTGATTGAAAGCTTGCTTGTACTCAATTGGGGTTTTGGTGCATATTTAAAATCGGCCAAGATATGGTTTTAGTTTCCTCTATGTAGTATGTAATATTCATGGACACTTAGGCTAGTGACCCATAGGATATGTTTGAATTAAAATGGTTGCTGAGTTGTTGAATGATGAGGTATGATGATTTATGATGGATTGATGTTTTTTAGTTTAATTATGATTATTGATAATGATATGATGATGATGAATGATTGTGTGGAATTGAAAAGTGGTTTGGTATGATATATGTGATGTTGAGGTTGATGATATGGTAAGGTGGATGGAAAATTTGAATTAGAATTGATTATAGTGTTATACATTTGATGTTGAGGTTGAGAATAATACAATGTGAAGGAAAATTTGGTAAGAATGGTGGAATGAGACCTAAAGGGGTGAGTTATACTGTAAATTGGAATTTGAAAGGGCTTTGGTTTGATTTTGGTTGAGGATTATGGAAAATTAAACTTTGTGAGCTTTTGGTAAAATGGAAATTTTGGTGAACTTCCACGAATCATATATTGAGCTACCTTTCTTGAAACTCAATACTTTTTATACCAAATGAAAGATGATTGAACAAGCTTTAAAATGGTTTAATTTTTGTGGAGATCCGATTTTGGTAGAGGAAGATATGATTGTGGAAAGTTTGGTGTCAAAATCTGAAATTCTGCAATGTTGCAGAATTTTGTGATTTCTGGTATGTGCGCACGCACAGCCTTGTGCGCACGCACACCCCTGTGAAAATTTAAACCTATGCGCACGCACAGCCTTGTGCGCATGCATAGCCTTGTGCATACGCACACGCAAGGGAACCCTTTCTGTTTAGAGCGCTAGCATAACCTGTGCGCTGGTGCACGAATTTGCAATCCGTACAACTAACCAGCAAGTGCACTGGGTCGTCCAAGTAATACCTTACGTGAGTAAGGGTCGATCCCACGGAGATTATTGGTTTGAAGCAAGCTATGTTTATTTTATTAATCTTAATCAGGATACCAATAGAGTTCTTGAGCCTCGTATAAAGTAAAAAGGGCATAAAATAAATAGTTGTTACTTGTTGTGCAGTAATGGGGAATATGTTGGAGTTTTGGAGATGCTTTTGTCCTTTGAACTTCAACTCTTCCTTGAAATCCTTCAACACACGCAAGGCTCCTTCCATGGCAAGCTCTATGTAGGGTGTCACCGTTGTCAATGGCTACTTCCCATCCTCTCAGTGAAAACGTTCCTATGCTCTGTCACAGCACGGCTAATCATCTGTCGGTTCTCAATCAGGTTGGAGTAGAATCCATTGATTCTTTTGCGTCTGTCACTAACGCCCAGCCTTCAGGAGTTTGAAGCTCGTCACAGTCATTCAATCCCAGAATCCTACTCGGAATACCACAGACAAGGTTTAGACTTTCCGGATTCTCATGAATGCCGCCATCAATCCGGCTTATACCACGAAGATTCTGATTAAAGAATCTAAGAGATACTCATTCAATCTGATGTAGAACGGAGGTGGTTGTCAGGCACACGTTCATGGATTGAGGAAGGTGATGAGTGTCACGGATCATCACCTTCTCCATAATTAAGCGCGAATGAACATCTTAGATAAGAACAAGCGTGTTTGAATGGAAAACAAAGTAATTGTATTAATTCATCGAGACGCTGCAGAGCTCCTCACCCCCAACAATGGAGTTTAGAGACTCATGCCGTCAAAAAGTATGTAATTCAGATCTGAAAATGTCATGAGGTACAAAATAATTCTCTAAAAGTTGTTTAAATAGTAAACTAGTAACCTAGGTTTACAGAATATGAGTAAACTAAGATAATTGGTGCAGAAATCCACTTCTGGGGCCCACTTGGTGTGTGCTGGGGCTGAGACTAAAGCTATCCACGAGTAGAGGCTTTTCTTGGAGTTGAACTCCAAGTTATGACGTATTTTGGGCGTTCAACTCCGGATCATGACGTGTTTCTGGCGTTTAACTCCAGACAGCAGCATGTACTTGGCGTTCAACGCCAAGTTACGTCGTCTATCTTCGCGCAAAGTATGAACTATTATATATTGCTGGAAAGCCCTGGATGTCTACTTTCCAACGCCGTTGAGAGCGCGCCAATTGGACTCCTGTAGCTCCAGAAAATCCATTTCGAGTGCAGGGAGGTCAGGATCCAACAGCATCAGCAGTCCTTTTTCAGCCTAAGTCAGATTTTTGCTCAGCTTCCTCAATTTCAGCCAGAAAATACCTGAAATCACAGAAAAACACACAAACTCATAGTAAAGTCCAGAAATATGATTTTTGCCTAAAAACTAATAATATTCTATTAAAAACTAATTAAAACATGCTAAAATCTACATGAAATTACCCCCAAAAAGCGTATAAAATATCCGCTCATCACAATACCAAACTTAAACTGTTGCTTGTCCTCAAGCAACTAGATAAATAAAATAGGATGAGAGAAATTAAGAAGTAATAATATCTAAGAGTCTTAAATGGAGCTCAGGTTCTTTTTAGATGAGCGGGGCTTGTAGCTTTTTGTTTCTGAACAATTTTGGCATCCCCCTTTATCCTTTGAATTTCAGAATGATTGGCATCCATAGGAACTCAGAATTCAGTAGTATTATTGATTCTCCTAGTGTAGTATGTTGATTCTTGAACACAGTTATTTTATGAGTCTTGGCCGTGGCCCTAAGCACTTTGTTTTCCAGTATTACCACCAGATACATAAATGCCACAGACACATGACTAGGTGAACCTTTTTCAGATTGTGACTTAGCTTTGCTAGAGTCCCCAGTCGGAGGTGTCCAGAGCTCTTGAGCACACTCTGTTTGCCTTGGATCACGACTTTAACCACTCAGTCTCAAGTTTGTAACTTGGACCTTCATGCCACAAGCACATGGTTAGGGACAGCTTGATTTAGCCGCTTAGGCCTGAATTTAGTTTCCTTGGGCCCTCCTATCCATTAATGCTCAAAGCCTTGGATCCTTTTTACCCTTGCCTTTTGGTTTTAAGGGCTATCGCCTTTTTCTACTGCTCCTTCTTTTTTTTTTTGACTGCTTTTTCTTGCTTCAAGAATCAATTTCATGATTTTTCAGATCATCAATAATATTTTTCGTGTTCCTCATTCTTTCAGGAGCCAACAATTTTAACATTCATAAAATTCAATATCAAAAATATGCACTGTTCAAGCATTCATTCAGAAGACAAAAAGTATTGCCACCACATATAAATAATTAGAATTTTTCTTATTAAGAACTCGAAAAAATTAAATTGCCTCTTTATTCTACAAATCTACTATTTTATTCATGTTTGATGATGATGAGAAAAATAAGTTATAACTTAATTGGAAATAAAGCCAAAATAGATATGCTAATTACTACTACTCCTATATAACTTCTAAGGTAAAATCCTATAATAATACTATCACAGAGTTAAAGCTAGAATTAGAACTTAACAACCTGTATTTTGGGAAGTGGATGTTCCTCTAGTCTGTGGGGTGCCTTCAAGAATTAATTTCTGACGCTTCAGCTCCCTTAAGTTCACATCCTTGCTCTTCCTGTTCCCTTAGGTGCCATGATCTTAATGAGTTTTAGCTCAGTGATCATGGCAAATCACACCAAACTTAGAGGTTTGCTTGTCCTCAAGCAAAAGAAAGGAAAAGAGAGGAGTAGAAGGAGAGGCAGTTTCGAAAAAAAAAGATAAGATGAGTTAAAAAAGATATGAGAAGAAATTAAAAAGATTTGAAAAAGAATTGGATTGGAAAAAGATTTGTGTTTATGAATTAAGATACATTTGATATTTTTGAAAAAGGGATTTTAGAAATTAGGGTTTTTAGAAAACTAATTTGATTTTGAAGGATGACATTTTGAAGCATGTTTATGCAAGAAATCATGAATTGAAACATAAAAATTTAGAAAAATTGTAAAGAAAACGAATTTTACCTCCTCCCCACCATCCTGGCGTTAAACGCCCAAACGCTGCATGTTTTGGGCGTTTAACGCCCAAATGTTGCTTCTCCTGGGCGTTCAACGCCCAGCTGATGCTTCTTTCTGGCGTTGAACGCCAGGAAGTCCTTTGTCACTGGGCGTTTTTCTGAACGCCCAGGACGCTGTCAATCTGGCGTTAAACGCCCAGAAGGTGCTTCTTTCTGGCGTTCAACGCCCAGAAGATGCTCCTTTCTGGCGTTTAACGCCCAGATGGCTACCCTTACTGGCGTTGAACGCCCAGTGGGTGCTTCTTTTGGGCGTTCAACGCCCAAAATGTTTCTTACTGGCTTTTTCACGCCAGTGAGCTTCCAAATTTCCCTATAACTGTGAATTCAATCAATTGCTATTTTTACCCTTTGAAGATACTTGGACACATACCTGTAAAAAAAGGAAATTTATTTAATTAGTAAATAAACTTTATAAATGGCTGGGTTGCCTCCCAACAAGCGCTTCTTTATTGTCTTTAGCTGGACTACCACTGAGCTCTAATCAAGTCTCAGTTTTGAGCATTCTTACTCGAAGTTACTTTCAAGATAATGTTTAATTCTCTGTCCATTAACAATGAACTTTTTGTTAGAGTCATTATCCTGAAGCTCTACGTATCCATATGGTGATACACTTGTAATTACATATGGACCTCTCCACCGGGATTTTAATTTCCCAGGGAATAATTTGAGCCTAGAATTAAATAGCAGAACTTTCTGCCCCGGCTCAAAGACTCTGGGTGACAATTTCTTATCATGCCATCTTTTCGCTTTCTCTTTGTATATTTTTGCATTCTCGAAAGCATTGAGTCTAAATTCCTCTAGCTCATTTAACTGGAGCAATCGTTTTTCTCCAGCTAACTTGGCATCAAGGTTCAGGAATCTGGTTGCCCAGTAGGCCTTGTGTTCCAGTTCCACTGGCAAGTGACATGCCTTTCCATATACAAGCTGGTATGGAGAGGTCCCTATAGGGGTCTTGAATGCTGTTCTGTATGCCCACAGAGCATCATCCAAGCTCCTTGCCCAATCCCTTCTACGGTTAATTACAGTCCGTTCCAGGATTCTTTTGAGTTCTCTATTTGAGACTTCAGCTTGCCCATTAGTCTGTGGGTGATATGGAGTAGCTACCCTGTGGCTAACTCCATAACGAACCAAAACAGAGTAAAGCTGTTTATTGCAGAAATGAGTGCCCCCATCACTAATTAATACTCTAGGAGTACCAAATCTACTGAAGATGTGTTTCTGGAGGAATTTTAACACTGTTTTAGTGTCATTGGTGGGTGTTGCAATAGCCTCCACCCATTTGGATACATAATCCACTGCCACCAGAATATAAGTGTTTGAGTATGATGGTGGGAAAGGTCCCATGAAGTCAATGTCCCATACATCAAACAACTCAATCTCCAAGATCCCTTGTTGAGGCATGGCATAACTGTGAGGTAGATTGCCAGATCTTTGGCAACTGTCACAATTAAGTACAAACACTCGGGAGTCTTTATAGAGGGTAGGCCAGTAGAAGCCACATTGGAGGACTCTTGTGGCTGTTCGCTCACTTCCAAAATGTCCTCCATACTGTGATCCATGGCAGTGCCATAGGATCTTCTGTGCTTCTTCCTTAGGCACACATCTACGGATTACTCTGTCTGCACATCTCTTAAAGAGATACGGTTCATCCCAAAGATAATACTTTGCATCTGTGATCAGCTTCTTTGTTTGCTGTCTACTGTACTCTTTGGGTATGAATCTCACTGCCTTGTAGTTTGCAATGTCTGCAAACCATGGCACTTCCTGGACGGCAAAGAGTTGCTCATCCGGAAAGGTTTCAGAGATCTCAGTGAGAGGGAGGGACGCCCCTTCTACTGGTTCTATTCGGGACAGGTGATCTGCTACTTGATTCTCTGTTCCTTTTCTGTCTCTTATTTCTATATCAAACTCTTGCAGAAGCAGCACCCATCTTGTAAGTCTGGGTTTTGAATCCTGCTTTGTGAGTAGATATTTAAGAGCAGCATGATCAGTATACACAATCACTTTTGATCCTACTAAATAGGATCTGAATTTGTCAGTGGCGTAAACCACTGCAAGTAGCTCTTTTTCTGTGGTTGTGTAATTCTTCTGTGCGTCATTTAAAACACGGCTGGCATAGTAAATGACGTGCAGAAGCTTGTCATGCCTTTGTCCCAACACTGCACCAATAGCATGGTCACTGGCATCACACATTAATTCAAATGGTAATGTCCAGTTTGGTGCAGAGATGATTGGTGCTGTAACCAATTTAGCTTTCAGAGTCTCAAATGCTTGCAGACACTCTTTATCAAAGATAAATGGCGTGTCAGCAGCTAGCAGGTTGCTCAGAGGTTTGGCGATTTTTGAAAAATCCTTTATAAACCTCCTGTAGAATCCTGCATGCCCCAGAAAGCTTCTGATTGCCTTAACATTGGCAGGTGGTGGTAGTTTTTCAATTACCTCTACCTTAGCTTGATCCACCTCTATCCCCTTGTTCGAGATTTTGTGCCCAAGGACAATTCCTTCAGCCACCATAAAGTGACACTTCTCCCAGTTTAAAACCAGGTTAGTCTCTTGGCATCTCTTTAGAAAAAGTGCTAAATGGTTAAGGCAGGAGCTGAATGAGTCTCCAAACACTGAAAAGTCATCCATGAAAACTTCCAGAAATTTCTCCACCATATCAGAGAAAATTGAGAGCATGCACCTCTGAAAGGTTGCAGGTGCATTACACAGGCCAAATGGCATCCTTCTGTATGCAAATACTCCAGATGGGCATGTGAATGCTGTTTTCTCCTGATCCTGGGGATCTACTGCAATTTGATTATAACCTGAATATCCATCCAGGAAGCAGTAGTATTCATGATCTGCTAGTCTTTCTAGCATCTGGTCTATGAATGGTAAAGGAAAATGATCCTTTCTGGTAGCTGTATTGAGCATTCTGTAATCAATACACATACGCCACGCAGTAACTGTTCTTGTAGGAACCAGTTCATTTTTTTCATTATGAACCACTGTCATGCCACCTTTCTTAGGGACGACTTGGACAGGGCTCACCCAGGGGCTGTCAGAAATAGGATAAATAATCCCAGCCTCTAGTAATTTAGTGACCTCTTTCTGCACTACTTCCTTCATGGCTGGGTTCAGCCGCCTTTGTGGTTGAACCACTGGCTTGGCGTCACCTTCCAGTAAGATCTTGTGCATGCATCTAGCTGGGCTAATGCCCTTAAGATCACTGATGGACCATCCAAGAGCTGTCTTGTGTGTCCTTAGCACTTGAATTAGTGCTTCCTCTTCCTGTGGCTCTAAGGTAGAGCTTATGATTACAGGAAAGGTATCACCTTCTCCCAAGAATGCATATTTTAGGGAGGGTGGTAATGGTTTGAGCTCGGATTTAGGAGGTTTCTCCTCTTCCTGAGGGATTTTCAGAGGTTCTACTATTCTCTCTGACTCCTCCAGATCAGGCTGAACGTCTTTAAAGATGTCCTCTAGCTCTGATTCGAGACTCTCAACCATATTGACCTCTCTTACCAGAGAGTCAATAATATCAACACTCATGCAGTCATTTGGGGTGTCTGGATGTTGCATGGTTTTGACAACATTCAACTTGAACTCCTCCTCATTGACTCTCAAGGTTACTTCCCCTTTTTGGACGTCAATGAGGGTTCGGCCAGTTGCTAGGAAAGGTCTTCCTAGAATGAGAGTTGCACTCTTGTGCTCCTCCATTTCCAGCACCACAAAGTCAGTAGGAAAGGCAAATGGCCCAACCTTGACAATTTTGTCCTCAATCACGCCTGATGGGTATTTAATGGAGCCATCAGCAAGTTGAAGACATATCCTGGTTGGTTTGATTTCTTCAGTTAAACCAAGCTTTCTGATAGTAGATGCAGGTATTAGGTTGATACTTGCCCCAAGATCACATAAAGCTTGCTTGGTGCAAGTGCCTTCTAATGTGCATGGTATCATAAAGCTTCTCAGGTAAGCTTTTCAGAATGACTGCACTGCATTCTTCAGTGAGGTAAACTTTTTCAGTTTCCCTCCAATCCTTCTTATGACTTAAGATCTCTTTCATGAACTTAGCATAAGATGGTATTTGCTCAAGTGCTTCTGCAAACGGAATCTTTATTTCAAGAGTCCTGAGATAGTCTGCAAAGCGGGCAAATTGCTTATCCTGTTCCGCTTGGCGGAGTTTTTGAGGATAAGGTATTTTGGCTTTGTATTCCTCAACCTTAGTTGCTGCAGGTTTATTACCTACAGAAGTGGGTTGGGAAGCCTTTTTAGAAGGGTTATCATCAGCACTTGTATGTGACTGATCCCCCACTGGCATTTGAATGCCAGGGGTGGAAGCTGGAGTGGCGTTAGACGCCACTTCCTTGTTTGTTACTGGCGTTTGAACGCCAGAACCATGCTCCCTTTGGGCGTTCAACGCCGGATTCATGCTTGTTTCTGGCGTTGAACGCCAGGAATGAGCATGGTCTGGGCGTTCAGCGCCAGCTTTATTCCTCTCTGGGCTCTGACTGTCCTCAGAAGGATTTTGAGTAGCCATTTGTTCATTTCTTGGTTTCCTGCTGCTTTGAAGTGAGGTATTTAATGTTTTCCCACTTCTTAATTGAACTGCTTGGCATTCTTCTGCTATTTGTTTTGACAGTTGCTTTTTTGTCTGCTTTAATTGTACTTCCATATTCCTGTTAACCATTCTTGTTTCCTGTAATATTTTCTTGAATTCGGCTAGCTGCTGAGTTAGAAAGTCTAATTGCTGATTGAATTCATTAGCCTGATCCACCGGACTGAGTTTAGCAGTTACTGTTTTAGCTTCTTCTTTCATGGAAGATTCACTGTTTAGGTACAGATGCTGATTTCTGGCAACTGTATCAATAAGCTCTTGAGCTTCTTCAATTGTTTTTCTCATATGTATAGATCCACCAGCTGAGTGGTCTAGAGAAATCTGAGCTTTTTCTGTAAGCTCATAGTAGAAGATGTCTAATTGCACCCACTCTGAAAACATTTCAGAGGGGCATTTTCTTAGCATCTCTCTGTATCTCTCCCAGGCATCATAAAGGGATTCATTATCTCCTTGTTTGAAGCCTTGGATGCTTAGCCTTAGCTGTGTCATCCGTTTTGGAGGGAAATAGTGATTCAAGAATTTTTCTGACAGCTGTTTCCATGTTTTTATGTTGTTCTTAGGCTGGTTATTTAACCACCTCTTAGCTTGATCTTTTACAGCAAATGGAAACAGTAATAATCTGTAGATATCCTGATCTACTTCCTTATCATGTACTGTGTCAGCAATTTGCAAAAATTGTGCCAGAAACTCTGTAGGTTCTTCATGTGGAAGACCAGAATACTGACAGTTTTGCTGCACCATGATAATGAGCTGAGGATTCAACTCAAAGCTACTAACTCCAATGGAGGGTATACAGATACTACTCCCATATGAAGCAGTAGTGGGGTTAGCATATGACCCCAGAGTCCTCTTGGACTGTTCATTCCTACTTGCTTCCATGATGGAATACAAGGGATAATTTATATGTTGATATTAATTTAAATTTTTTTTTTGAATTAATTTTTTTAAAATAAAATAAAAAAAACGAAATAAATAAAAGAAATTGGAAATATTTTGAAATTGAAATTTGAATTTTTTTTTTCATAAAATTTTCGAAAAAAGTAGTTCAAAATTAGTTAGAAAATATAATTTTTTTGAATTTTGAATTTTATGATGAAAGAGAAAAACACACAAAAGACACAAGACTTAAAATTTTTAGATCTAATGCTCCTTATTTTCGAAAATTTTTTGGAGGGAAAACACCAAGGAACACCAAACTTAAAAATTTTAAGATCAAGACACAAGAAAAACTCAAGAACACTTTGAAGATTCACAAGAACACCAAGAACAAAAGAAAGAACACCAAACTTAAAATTTTTAGAAAACCAAGACAAATTTTCGAAAATTAAAGAAAGATCAACAAGAAAACACCAAACTTAGAGTTTGACACAAGATTCAATAAAAAAAAAATTATTTTTGAAAAAGATTCCAAAGAAGATACCCAATTATCAAGAACAACTACCAATGCTCCAGCCAATTGGGCAGTAACTTCAATGTTAATTTTAAAAATGTATCATATTTATGGATAACAATATAAATTTTTGAAAGTTAATGTTTTGAAAAAGCACAAGAAAAACAAGAACAGACACAAAACAAGAAAAACTTGAGATCAAACAAGAAAAATAAACAGGAAAAACTTGAAGATCAATGAAGAACAAAGAACACAAGTCGAAATTTTTTTTTTAAAAAAAAAATAAAATATGCAATTGACACCAAACTTAGAACAAGACACTAAACTCATGAAAATTAGCAATTAATTAAGAAAAATAATAAATTTTGAAAAGAAATTTTTGAAAAGAACTATCCTATCAAGATTTAATGACTCTATAACAATAAAAATAAATTATTCCTAATCTAAGAAATAAAATAAACCTTTAGTTGTTCAAACTCGAATAATCCCCGGCAACGGCGCCAAAAACTTGGTGCACGAATTTGCCATCCGTACAACTAACCAGCAAGTGCACTGGGTCGTCCAAGTAATACCTTACGTGAGTAAGGGTCGATCCCACGGAGATTATTGGTTTGAAGCAAGCTATGTTTATTTTATTAATCTTAATCAGGATACCAATAGAGTTCTTGAGCCTCGTATAAAGTAAAAAGGGCATAAAATAAATAGTTGTTACTTGTTGTGCAGTAATGGGGAATATGTTGGAGTTTTGGAGATGCTTTTGTCCTTTGAACTTCAACTCTTCCTTGAAATCCTTCAACACACGCAAGGCTCCTTCCATGGCAAGCTCTATGTAGGGTGTCACCGTTGTCAATGGCTACTTCCCATCCTCTCAGTGAAAACGTTCCTATGCTCTGTCACAGCACGGCTAATCATCTGTCGGTTCTCAATCAGGTTGGAGTAGAATCCATTGATTCTTTTGCGTCTGTCACTAACGCCCAGCCTTCAGAAGTTTGAAGCTCGTCACAGTCATTCAATCCCAGAATCTTACTCGGAATACCACAGACAAGGTTTAGACTTTTCGGATTCTCATGAATGCCGCCATCAATCCGGCTTATACCACGAAGATTCTGATTAAGGAATCTAAGAGATACTCATTCAATCTGATGTAGAACGGAGGTGGTTGTCAGGCACACGTTCATGGATTGAGGAAGGTGATGAGTGTCACGGATCATCACCTTCTCCATAATTAAGCGCGAATGAACATCTTAGATAAGAACAAGCGTGTTTGAATGGAAAACAAAGTAATTGTATTAATTCATCGAGACGCTGCAGAGCTCCTCACCCCAACAATGGAGTTTAGAGACTCATGCCGTCAAAAAGTATGTAATTCAGATCTGAAAATGTCATGAGGTACAAAATAATTCTCTAAAAGTTGTTTAAATAGTAAACTAGTAACCTAGGTTTACAGAATATGAGTAAACTAAGATAATTGGTGCAGAAATCCACTTCTGGGGCCCACTTGGTGTGTGCTGGGGCTGAGACTAAAGCTATCCACGAGTAGAGGCTTTTCTTGGAGTTGAACTCCAAGTTATGACGTGTTTTGGGCGTTCAACTCCGGATCATGACGTGTTTCTGGCGTTTAACTCCAGACAGCAGCATGTACTTGGCGTTCAACGCCAAGTTACGTCGTCTATCTTCGCGCAAAGTATGGACTATTATATATTGCTGGAAAGCCCTGGATGTCTACTTTCCAACGCCGTTGAGAGCGCGCCAATTGGACTCCTGTAGCTCCAGAAAATCCATTTCGAGTGCAGGGAGGTCAGGATCCAACAGCATCAGCAGTCCTTTTTCAGCCTAAGTCAGATTTTTGCTCAGCTTCCTCAATTTCAGCCAGAAAATACCTGAAATCACAGAAAAACACACAAACTCATAGTAAAGTCCAGAAATATGATTTTTGCCTAAAAACTAATAATATTCTATTAAAAACTAATTAAAACATGCTAAAATCTACATGAAATTACCCCCAAAAAGCGTATAAAATATCCGCTCATCATGCGCGCACATGACCAATGGAGTTTTACAACCTGTGCGCACGCACATGTTGAGAAAGGCAATCTGTTGAGGGCGCTAGCGCACCTTTTGCGAGTGAACAGAACTGAAAAATTTTGTACTTGTGCGTACGCACACTTTTTAAAATTTTTCCTGGGCGTGCGCACGCACACCCTTGTGCGTACGTACACGCCCTGTTTCTCAACTTAAACTTTGTTTTCAACTATTTCACCTTCCCAACAATATTATAAGCTTTTTTGATACCATTTTAAGACTCTTGGGCTTAACTTTGGGCATTAAAATAGGGGAAAGAACTTAAGATATTTAGTTGATATTATTTTGAAGAATTAGAAAACAGAGGCTTAGGTTTCGGGTATACTGAGGATGGTTTGATGGCGTGTGAAGGTAGATTGGTATATGAAATGAGAACTGATAAACTGCTGAGTTCGGAATAGAAATGTGAATTGACAGTAGTTGAGATGAGTCGAGGACTCGGAATGAAAATGTTGATTTGACAGTGGTTGAGATGAGTCGAGGACTCAAATGTGCAATGATGAATCATTGATGTATTAAAAATGTTTTCTGAAAAACCACTGAACTACTATTTTATACTGAGATTGATGAGACGTTATGCACCCGGCAGGGATGGTGGTTAATCCCTCCTGTTGAGATAGCGGCGGCGGCATAAGGACGGTAGTTGATCTCGCTTACGTTGAGATGTGAGGTCTGTGGCAAGAGTATCCCGCTCGTATCCCTTCGGATCAATAGAATGTGCAGGTACAAAATCCTAGATGGTGTTCTGAGCACCATATCTCGGGGGTTCCCAATGATGATTCCGAAGGGCGACATCTCCATGGAGATGTGTCAAGTTGGCAGTTGAACCGACAATGTGATATCACAGCCAATAGGATAGGCATTCATCATGTGCATCTTCTATATGTTTGTTTGCTTTGCCGAATTGTAATTGTTTGCCTAAGTGTATAACATGCCTAATTGCTACTTGAATTACTTGTCTTACATGCCAATAATTGTGTTTTACTTGCATTGATATTAATTGTGCTTTCTACTGGGATTGAGGAGATTTGGAAGGCGGTGGCGATGGGATTGCATGGAGGATAGGTTGGTAAAGGCTGTGAGACATCGGAGATCTGTTAGAATAGAAAATCTCCTAAGATAGATTACCCTTTTATTGTATTATGGTTTAAGGTATGCTTCACTGTTCTAGTATGCTTTAAGATAAATCTTGTGATAGATATGAAGTCTAGGATTGCCTTTGGCGTCCCGGGGCCTTATATCTTACATCACTGGGCACTGTTACCATACTAAAAACTTCCGATTCTCATACCATATTCTGTTGTTGTTTTTCAGATGCAGGTCACAACCCACCTCGGTGAGTTGCTCTGATGGTGACAGAAGCAGAGGATCATGGATACTTTTTGGAGTTCATTTTATTATTCTGTTTATATATCTCTCACTTTTGTATTTTGTTTTTGCCTAGAGGCTTGTATTTGAAAGAGAAAAACTTGTATAAGCTGTTTTTACTGTTAGATTTTCTGTATGTCTGTATATAGCTAGTCGGCTTAAACCCCGCGAGCCGTGGCTAGATTTTCATGATATTATACTATTATCTTTTGTTATATTATATCTATATCTTGTGCTTTAAGTTAGTAGCTTTGTGAGTACGTTTTGCGCTTTTCAAATCCTATTTTTGAGTTATATCCTTCATCGGGCTTCTAGATTATATTAATTCTTTCTATATATTATATGTATGAGCTTAGAACAATCGTAACCTTTGATTAACCTTTGCTTTACAGTGCGAGGTAAAGCTTAGGCTAATTAGGGTGTTACAATTTCAGTTTGTTTTGTTCCCACCCTTTTCTCAAAATTATTTTTGTTTTATTTTGTTTATTTGAGTTTATTTTTTCTTTTTCTATGATTGTTTATATGAACCAAGGTTGCAAGAACCGAACTAGTCATTGAACCGGTGAAGTGACTGGTTCAACGATTTAATGGTCTAACCGAAGTCGAACTGTAGTTGAACTAGTTTAATTAAATATACAATGAAATCATTAAAAATTCAATATAAAATTTTAAATATTCAAATTTATTATTTTCTAAACTAAGAAAATTTAAAAATTTACATTTCACATAGTAATTTGTTCATATTTTATCTTTTAGAATTCATAATAAAAAAATTTTAATTAACTTCTAAACTCTAATCAAGCTCAATTATTTGACAATCAAGATAAACACTCCAAGAGAAGAATTCTTGTTATATAAGAAACAAAGAAATGTATTCAAAAACTTAAAATTGAGAACATAATTATTAAGAATCAATACACATTGATCATATTATTTTCAACACTTCCAAATATAAAGTCTGCACTATATATATGAAAGCTATTGACCTGAAACAGAATAACTAACTAATTAAATCAAGAGTTTACATGCTCTTCTTTCACTATTTCTTAAACCTAATCTTGTTCTATTATATTTATATTCTCAATACTAATCAAGTACTCAACAAAAACTCAGAATCCAAAATCTTCTCAGCATCCAAAGCCATCCAAAGCCAAAGAATCTAAAAACAGAAAATTAAGCAAAGAGTCCAAACTCAACATCCAAACTAAATTCAGAATCACATCAGCAACAATCAACAATCCCAACTCAAAACACAAAATTATTTCAGAAAATAAGGAAAAAGGATATTACAATAATAATTGTGCACCCAGAGTAGATCAAAGCAGCTTCACTCACTTTCTGCTAGCTAGCTTGCCCGTGGGTAAAGTCTAGCCAACTTTCTTGCTACCGATAGAAACAGAGATATACAATTCGCTTCTATGGCTTGCATATGAGGGAAACTCAGAACTCAGAATAACAATTATTTTCGAAAATTTAACAAAACATTATTAACCAAAAAATTTCATATCTCAACAACTCATAAATGAACAAAATAAAAAAATCAGCAACTCAAAATCAGATTTCAGCAACTCAGAATCAGTAAAATAACAAAATAAGAAAACATAAATTGAAGTAGCTTTTCTTACAGCGGCGAGGGCCGAGGGAGGAAGAGAAGTGACGGCGAGGGAGGAAGGAAAGTGAGCTCGGACAGAGAGGGGATCGAAGACAGAGGCTTGATGCGCGCGCAAGAGAGAGGGCTCGATGACGAGGACAAAGACACAAGTTTAGGGTGGCTGACGACGATGAAAACAGAGGCGGCAACGCCAACAGCAGCTCCAAGAAGACCTAGCGACATGAGGAGAAGGGATCTAGGAAAAGAGGATCGGCGACACCGGGGCTGGACGCTGGCTGAAGAGAAGAGTTTGTCGGCGACGATGGCGCTGGGAACTAGTCACTGGCTGCTGCTGCTGTTGTTGGTTGGGGGTGCTAGGGTTCCGTGGAGTTGAGAGAGAGAGAGAGGAGGGCTAGGGTTCCGTGGTAGTGTGCGCGTGTGAGAGAGAGAGAGAGAGAGAATGTGGAGGGTTTATGTAATTTTTTTATTTTTTAATTGAAAACAAAAAAACCGTCCAGTTGAAATGGTTCACTGGTTAATCACCGATTCGACCGATTTTTTACAGAACGGTTTTGTACTTCAACCGAACCAACTAAATTACCGGTTTCCAATTAACCCGGTTGAACCGGTCGATCCGGTTTGATTTTCAAAACAATGTTATGAACAAATTGAGTGTCATTTAGTTAGGGCTTTCGGTGGAATCATTTCCAAGCTTTACTCTTTGTCGTTCATTTTTGAAGCTACAACTATATTTGTTTATGAAGTTCTCCGGATGTTATTGCAGAACAAAAATTGCCCATTGAATTTTTATGTTGAAATAAGAGAAGAGAAGAGAAAATGCTTAGTCCATAGATGGAGGCATTTAGTTTAGGCAGTGACTTGATCACTCGCTGATCGTCTAATTGAGGTTACATTAATTTTCAGTAAGTATAGATGATTTGTGTGTGAACTGCTTTGGTAAGAATAATTCCTTGAGATGAAGACAAATTCTTTGTATTTTTATGTGTTTGAATTAAGAAAAAACAGGTTGAAAACAATCTTTTTTTATTAGGATTGTCCATGATTCTTTTAAAAGAAGATGTTAGTTTAGTAATTTTATCTAATATCAACAACCTAGAAGAATTAATTTTCTATAATTGGAATATGCAAAATAGATCATTTGTGGTTTGGAATATGTAAAATAGATCATTTGTGGTTTCTAATTGTGGAACTTAGATAAACTTCAATAGTAAAACTCAACTCAAAATCGATTCAGTGAGTAAACATATAAATTTTAGAATTTGATACCCTTTCGGTATCCACTGTATCATTGTAGCTGCAAGTTGTGGCTATTTGTATACGTTTTTTAATTAGAACTAATGAATGATTCAATTTGTATTGCTATTTTCAGTCCAATACTGATTACTTGAAAGAGGAACTAAAATGTGTGACTGCCATAAACAAAAAAAAATTGGCTGAAATATGCTTTTTATGTGCTTGCCAAAATTATTTCATCTCTGGATTTATTATTGCCTTTTAATTTTCTAAAACTTTTCCTTACAAATTCTAGAACTAGAAGTAGATGGCATCTAGGTTGTATCTATTGAAATAGATCTCAATTCTCTTCTCTTTTGCTGAAAAATTTAGTTACTGGATAGTCATCTTTGACATAAATGTTCATAAACTTAAATATTAGCCTCCCAACTATGTTTATATATTGTTTGAAAGTTTATATAATTTTGCTTTAGCTTGCTCTTGAATATTGAAAATTTACATTTTTATTTAAGATAACAATATAAAAAAAAACAGAAAAAAATTGGACTCTTTTTTTTCTATCTTTATTATGCATGTGTTCTACTATGTTGTCTTAATTGTGTGTTTTTATCTAAAATGACAGTTAGTACAATTGATTCTGGGACCAAAACTTTAGAATTTCTAGCCTTGTGTGAGAATGATGATAGCACTACAAATACACCATTTATTTCTCCTAACAATCATGAGGTACAAACATTACTTTTAATTTTGTTACATTTTTTTGTCTTTTAATTTATGTCATTTTAAACCATAGACCAATATTAGTGTTTTTATTATTTTAGGATTTTCAAAAATTAAGGATTTTTATTTGAAATGCATAATGATTTTTATATTATCTTTAAACCTAAAGCAAGACAGTTATTATTATTAACACCAAAAAGAACATAATGATAATTATGTGCTAAAAAATCAGGATGATAAGTTTGGTGTTAGTCGCTGTTGGTGGGTCCCCAACCAAGTGGGGCCCACAACTTTAAAACAAAAAAAAGAAATAAGGTGGCTATTAGCCACGGAAGCACGGGAGAGAGAGAAGAGCTTTTCATTCTTTGTTTTTGAATGAAAAGGAATGAAATAGGTTACAGCGCCGAAGAGGAGAAGAATTTGGGGGAAAAGGGCAAGCCAACTTTGATCTTATTAAATTGGTAAACTTGCTCCATTTCTTATGAAATTTTAGTATGTTATTCCTGGTGTAGAGATGAACATTAGGATATAACTTGCTAGTTGTATTGCCTTCTCTTTTGCCTGATTTGAGATACCCACTTTGTGGAGGGTTTATGTTGATTCCACCAGTTTTGATGATGTATTTTGTTGATTGTTGAGATGCCCTAGTGTTACTAGGAAGACTGTTTGTGTACCCATTATTCTGATAGTGGAAGATTTTTCTGGACTAGGTCCCGTGGGTTTTTTGTCCCTCTTTTGGGGGTTTTCCCACGTTAAATTCTGGTGTCTGGTTATTTAATTTCTGCCATTATATTTGTTTCTTGGAGTATCTTTGGTGTTGCCCATTTAATTGCACAGGTTGTGGGAAAATTATTTTTGGTGCTTCCGCTGTTAGACAGGTTCTTGATTTAAACCTGTGTTGAGTTTTCCCAACAAAGTGGTATCCAGAGCTTTGGTTGTTTATTTCTGTGCTGATTAAATGGAGGAAAATACTCATGGACCGAATATGGTCAAATTGAAATCCCAAAATTATTCAATTTGGAAGACCCTCATGGAAGATATGCTGTATAGCAAGGACTTGTATGATCCTGTGGAAGGGGATAAATCCAAAGGTACTAAATCTGATGCTGAATGGAAGAAACTGAATCGGAAGGCAGTTGCTTTGATTAGGCAATGGCTTGATCTTAGTGTGTATCCACATGTTGACACCGAAACGAATGCTGAGAAGATGTGGAAGAAATTGAAGGAGTTATATGAAAGGAAGAATGTGCAAAACAAAGCATTCTTGATTAGGAAGCTTGTCAATATGAAGTATGTTGAAGGTAAATCAATGCCGGAGCACTTGAGTATTTTTCAGGAGACGGTGAACCAACTGACAAATAATGAAATCACTTTGAATAATGAGTTGCAAGCCCTGTTATTGTTGAGCTCTTTGCCTGATAGTTGGGAAGTTCTGGTTGTGACACTGACTAACTCAACTCCAAATGGGAAGTTGACGTTAGCAATGGTTAAAGAGAACATGTTGAATGAAGAAGCCAGAAGAAGAGAGCGAGGTTTGACTAATGCCTCCTCACAATCAGAAGCACTTGTTTCAGAGTCACGGGGGAGAAGTCAAAGTAGAAAACCTTACAGTTCTGACAGGTCAGAGAGTCGAAGCAAGTCAAGAGGAAAGTACAAGCCAAGAAAGGAGTTCATTTGTCACCATTGTGGCAAGCCGGGGCATATCAAGAGGTATTGTAGGTTCTTGAAAAGAGAACAATCAAGGGGAAGAAACGAAGACAAAGGTAAAGATAGTGATAAAGAAACTGCTGCTATTGTTTATGAAGATGTTCTTATCACATATGATGAAAATTATGTGAATCTTGTCTGTGATGATTCCACTTGGATTATGGACTCTGGTGCCTCATGTCATGTCACTCCGAGACGTGAATTTTTCACTTCCTATACTGCCAGAAATTTTGGCAAGATCAAATTGGGAGATAAAGGAGTGTGTGATATTATTGTTATGGGTGATATGTGGCTTGAAACCAACATGGGATGCAAGTTGCAGTTGAAGAATGTTAGGCATGCGCCAGATATGCGGTTCAATCTCATTTCAGTGAAGGCATTGGATCAAGAGGGGTATTGCACTTCCTTTGGTAGTGAAAAATGCAAGATTACCAAAGGGGCTCTCATTGTTGCTAGAGAAGACAATAGTCTTACTACTCTCTACCGGTTGCAAGCAAAGTTGTGCAAAGAAGATGTGAATGTAGCTGATGATTCCTCTTCTGATTTGTGGCATATACGTCTTGGTCACTTGAGCGAGAAAGGACTAAGCGTCTTAGCCAAGAAGCACTCACTTCCAGTGAAAGGTACAACTTTAAATACTTGCACTCATTGTTTTGTTGGAAAGCATGCTAGAGTATCATTTCATAATTCTGGACCTCATAGGAGATCACATGTTCTAGATTTAGTTCACACTGATGTTTGCACTATGGATGCTAAGACACTAGGTGGTGCATCATATTTTGTTACTTTTATTGATGATTATTCTCGAAAAGTGTGGGCTTTTGTTTTGAAATCTAAAGACCAGGTGCTCGGTATCTTCAAACACTTTCATGCAAGTGTTGAAAGAGAAACAGGAAGGAAATTAAAATGTGTTCGAGCAGATAATGGTGGTGAATACAGGGGTCCATTTGAAGAGTATTGTAAAGGACATGGAATCAAGCTTGAGAAGACGGTTCCTAAGACTCCTCAACATAATGGAGTTGCAGAGAGAATGAATCGCACTATCAATGATAGAGTCAGGTGTATGCTCTCTCATGCAAAGTTGCCTAAATCCTTTTGGGGTGAAGCGATGAGGACTGCAGTAGATTTGATCAACCTTTCTCCTTCTGTTCCACTTAATGGTGATGTTCCAGAGAAAGTTTGGAGAGGGAAAGATGTCTCCTATAGTCACTTGAGAGTGTTTGGCTGCAGAGCTTTTGTTCACATTCCAAGAGATGAAAGGTCTAAACTTGATGGGAAGTCAAAGCAGTGTATCTTCATGGGTTATGGTCACGAAGACTTTGGTTACAGATTATGGGATCCGGTGAGCAAGAAGATAATTAGAAGCCGAGATGTGATTTTTCTTGAAGACCAAACTATTGAAGATCTTGAGAAGACAGATAAGCCAACAGTAACTGTTAGACGTTCTGTTGATGATGAACCTGGTCCTTCCACTAGACCTCCTATTGATGGAGGAGATGTACAAGTTGATAATGATGGTGATGATTTGCATGATGAACCTACACCTCAACCTGAGGTGCCAGATGTTGAAGTTCCACCTGAACCACCAGTTGAGCCTGAATTGAGAAGATCTACTAGAGAGCGTCATCCTTCTCAGAAATACTCTCCTCATGAGTATGTGATGAACACTGAGACTGGGGAGCCAGAGAGCTACCAGGAAGCTATGTCTGATGAGCATAAGGAAGATTGGTTGAAGGCCATGCAAGAAGAAATGAAATCCTTGCATGAGAATCATACTTTTGAATTGGTGAAGTTGCCGAAGGGTAAGAGAGCATTCAAGAATAAATGGGTGTTCAAATTGAAAGCGGATGAAAGTGTCTCACGGCCAAGGTACAAAGCTCGATTGGTTGTGAAAGGCTTTGAGCAAAAGAAAGGTATTGATTTTGAGGATATTTTCTCTCCAGTTGTGAAGATGTCCTCTATTCGAGTTGTGCTTGGATTGGCGGCTAGCTTGAATTTAGAGGTTGAGCAGCTTGATGTGAAGACTGCATTCCTTCACGGTGACATAGATAAAGAAATCTATATGGAGCAACCAGAGGGTTTCGAGGTTAAAGGAAAGGAGCACCTTGTATGCAAGTTGAAGAAGAGCTTATATGGGCTAAAGCAAGCGCCAAGGCAGTGGTACATGAAGTTTGATTCCTTCATGGAAGGTCATGGGTACAGTAAGACTTCTTCTGATCATTGTGTATATGTTAAGAAATTCTCTGATGGTGATTTTATAATTCTCTTGCTTTATGTTGATGACATGTTGATTGTTGGTCATGACGCTAAGAAGATTGAAAGTCTTAAGAAAGACTTGAACAGATCCTTTGCTATGAAGGATTTGGGTCCTGCAAAGAAAATCCTTGGCATGAGTATCACTCGTGACAGGAAGAATGGGAAACTGTGGTTGTCACAACAAAAGTACATTGAGAAGGTTTTAGAGAGGTTTAGCATGAGTAATTCCAAACCTGTTAGTACTCCACTTGCTAGTCATTTCAAGCTGAGTTCGCAGCAATGTCCTACAAATGAGAAAGAGAAAGCGGAAATGAAGAAGATTTCATATGCATCTGCAGTTGGCAGTTTGATGTATGCTATGGTTTGCACCAGGCCAGATATTGCTCATGCAGTTGGAGTTGTTAGTCGGTTTCTCTCTAATCCTGGCAAGGAACACTGGCAAGCAGTGAAGTGGATTCTCAGATACCTTAATGGTACTTCCAGAGTTTGTTTATGCTTTGGGAGTGGCCAACCTGTGTTGGATGGTTACACAGATGCGGATATGGCTGGGGATCTTGATTCAAGGAAGTCTACTTCTGGTTATATGATGACTTTTGCAGGGGGAGCTGTGTCGTGGCAATCTCGACTTCAAAAATGTGTTGCTTTGTCTACTACAGAGGCAGAATACATTGCTGTTGTTGAAGCTTCTAAGGAACTCTTGTGGATGAAGAAATTCCTACAAGAGTTAGGCATCAATCAAGAGAAGTTTGTTTTATTTTGTGACAGTCAAAGTGCTATCCATCTCAGCAAGAATCCGACGTTTCATTCTAGATCAAAGCATATAGAGGTGAGGTATCATTGGATACGTCAAGCGCTTGAGATGAAGTCATATGCACTAGAGAAGATCCATACTGATGATAATGGTTCAGATATGATGACTAAGAGTTTACCTGCAGTGAAGTTTGATTCCTGCAAAGAGAAGGCGGGCTTGGTGGAGCAGCCTATCCCCACTTGAGTTGGTGAGGGGGAGATTTGTTGGTGGATCCCCAACCAAGTGGGGCCCACAACTTTAAAACAAAAAAAAAAGAAATAAGGTGGCTATTAGCCACGGAAGCACGGGAGAGAGAGAAGAGCTTTTCATTCTTTGTTTTTGAATGAAAAGGAATGAAATAGGTTACAGCGCCGAAGAGGAGAAGAATTTGGGAGAAAAGGGCAAGCCAACTTTGATCTTATTAAATTGGTAAACTTGCTCCATTTCTTATGAAATTTTAGTATGTTATTCCTGGTGTAGAGATGAACATTAGGATATAACTTGCTAGTTGTATTGCCTTCTCTTTTGCCTGATTTGAGATACCCACTTTGTGGAGGGTTTATGTTGATTCCACCAGTTTTGATGATGTATTTTGTTGATTGTTGAGATGCCCTAGTGTTACTAGGAAGACTGTTTGTGTACCCATTATTCTGATAGTGGAAGATTTTTCTGGACCAGGTCCCGTGGGTTTTTTGTCCCTCTTTTGGGGGTTTTCCCACGTTAAAATTCTGGTGTCTGGTTATTTAATTTCTGCCATTATATTTGTTTCTTGGAGTATCTTTGGTGTTGCCCATTTAATTGCACAGGTTATGGGAAAATTATTTTTGGTGCTTCCGCTGTTAGACAGGTTCTTGATTTAAACCTGTGTTGAGTTTTCCCAACAGTCGCAATTTTATAATGTTTAGTATTTTCTTAATTCTTTCTTATTGTATTTAGCCTTTTAGTAAATTTTAGAACTCACTTATTCCAATAGTATTTAACTATTTATGTATGTAATGGCAAATCATTGATTTATATATATAAAAACTCTTAACAATAAGTACTCAAGAGATAGGTTCTTTTATGTGCATTTATATAGTATATTTTTGTTTGTGTGAAGAAGAATCATTATGAGTTCATAATAACTGTATTGCTTCAAAAAAAAATCATCCCTTCTAAACTAAAGATTTTCATTTGGTCTTTTTACTATAAACAGAGGAGAAACAAATTTTAAAAAATACAACTTTTAGGATTATAATTACTTTTGCTTGACCCAGTAATCTTAAAAATAAAATATGGTGCTTTAATTATACCATATATTCTTTCCTTTTATCTTTGTTTTAAAAGTTGGAAACTTTTCATTTTAAATTTTACTATCTTTTGTGGGTTAAGTTTTTGTTGCAAATTGCTATATTTTGATGTAAATAGGTTTTTGTGATTTTTGTATTCAAGTCATGTGTAAGTATGATACTGTTATCCTTCACTATTGTTGACTTTTCCCATTGCTTGATTTAGATTTGTTTTTAGATTGTACTATCTCTTTGTTGCTTATGTATTTATTTGTTTTCTTTTCACTCTCAAAATCTATGTAAGATAAGAAGACAAATCAGGATGTGAAGAAAATATACATGAGATTCGGTGTTCGATTTCTTGAGATTTGTAACTCCAATAAAAAATCTAATCTAATTAAAGTGTTCGTATCTTTCTCCTCTTCACGTTAATGTCACTTTTGTTCGGGAGAAGTCGCCGAAGAGAGTCGTTAAACCTTCCATAGCCGCAGCCGTGAGGAGCATTACCGTCGAGCTGCTGCGAGAAGAGTCAGACGAGATAGAGAGAGGACACGATGGAGAAGAAGGGAAGGTGTGGTGGTTTCCTTCACCACCGTTGCAGCCACCGGAGGCATCAGGAGCCGCCACTGTTGCTGTTTGAGGCTGACCGGAAGAGTGGAGGTGACAGTGACACTGCGTTGCCGTCAAAGTTCTCTGCTGCCATTCTGCTCATCAAAAATCATCACCGGAGTTGCAGCTGCTCCATTCCTTGGTTCTTCTCTAAGTACAGGTTGAGTTTCGGTCCTTGCATATCACGCCTGGAGTTGCCGTTGTTATTGCGGAAGTGATATGGAGCTATGGTTCCAGCTGCCACTGTTGTTGGACAAGAGAAATAAGGTTTTTAGATATGTTTGATTTTATGGGTTTGACTATTTAAAATAGGGACTTTTTTTTAAAATCATTTTATTTTCAAGAATTGTTATTATAACAATCTGACTTTTTAAAAATTAAATAATGAGTGATTTACGATTTATTATATTTATTGAGAATTTTATTTAAAGAAAATTATTTTTCTTAAAAATAATTAAATTAAATTTTATAATATTTTAAATTTAAAATTTATTAGATTTTTTTAAATAATTTTTATTATAATGAGATATTTTTAAAAAATTAAAAAAAATTAATTATTATTATTATTATTATTGTTTAAAAAAAAAAAGAAAAAAGAGAGTTAACGAAGGCCATTTTATATACGTATATGCCTTTGTATATTCATTATATATATATACATGGGAATGAAAGAAAGAAAGCAAGCCAAATTTGACTTATACGCATGAAATATATATATAGTCTTGACACATGGCACCTTCAATTATTAATAAATGACACTTAATCAAAGATAACCACTAATTATCTTCCTATTTCCTCAAGCATCACCGAAATGAACTTAAAATGAAAATAAAAGAAAGAAAGAAAGAAGGCTGAGAGAGAAAGTGAACGTGTTCTTCATGAATACAGAAACTTTTGGTATTCGATTTCTTGAGATCCATAATTCTAATAAAAAATTTAATCTGATAAAAGTGTTTGTATCCTCCTTTTTTATACATTGGTGTTATTTTTATTCGATGAAAGTTGACAGTGATGTAGTTCCTCTTCCCCTTGACTTCGACTAATTGGAGTTTTAGGAGGCACAGACAATTTCTGACGTTTTATTCTTCAGCAACTCGGTCAAAAAACTTCTCCAAAACTTCCATTGTTTTGATTTCGTACGGAGGTAGAGTTTCGGTAAATTCTCACCAATTAAATTTATGTTGGATAAGTGAATGATTGTTGTGATTGATTATTGATAGAGTTTGATTGACTTTATATTGAACTTTGTTGATATATTATTATATGTGATTAAGCTTGTGATTTGGTCATGTTTGTGCTGCCCAAACTATAATAATGAGGCTGATTTGGAACTGTTATTGTGTTAGTTTTTGAATTATGGGTGAGGTTTAATGGCCAGGGAATTAAATTAAAAGTTGTGAAAAATCGGTAAGCGTAAAACTCAAAAATGGATTAAGATTTAAATGTATATTTTAAAAATAACAATAAGGAGGATTTCGCCTCTTGGTAAAGAGAAGAATCAACCAAAAAGAATTATTTTTGAGAAAATATACTTGTATTTTTATGAAAAGATTGAGTTTAATATTATAATTATATAAATTTTTCGTGTATTTTAGTTAATAAATAAAGTTTAAGGGTAAAATGAGTATTTTTTAAAAGTTCAGGTTATTTTTATAAATATGAAAATAAGTGAGAATTCAAATATAATTTTATAAAATATTAAGGTTAAAAATAAAATATTAAAAATTTTATGATTTAAAAAGTAGTTAATAGAAGTTTAAAAAATAAAGTTTTATGAGCTAAGTTTTTGAAAAAAAGATACAAATATTATTTATTTACCATTTAAATTATTCTATTTATATTATTATTAATATTTTATTATGAATATTAATTAGTAGAGATATTATTAATATTATTATAAGTCAGAGAAGAGCAAACAGAATGATCTTAAAAGTTTTAGAGAATGCAAACTTAATTAAAGTATTATATAATTCTTTTTCATAAGACACTTAGGAAAAGGCGAAGGAAGAATGTGAAGTTGAGTTATGATAAAGGATTAAAAGATTAAAGAAAAGAAGAATAGAGAAAAGACGAGGAAAGAAGAATCTAAAGAATCTCTGTCACAGGAGAGCAGAGAATAGAAAAGAAAAGAAAGAAAGAACGAGCAGAGATATGGTGGTGAGTCCACCAAGATTTGCTTCCAGAGATACATCGGCCAATCTAGGGGATGATCGCACCTGTAAGACAGAGGTTGCTTACAGAGGTTATCGCTACATACATTGGCTAGAGAGAGCCTCACCTGTAAGACAAAGGTTGCTTACAAAGGTCATGTTTGCATACATCGGCTCAAGAGAGTCACACCTGTAAGACAGAGGTTGCTTACAGAGGTTATGACACTGGAAACCAAACTTAGACAAAGGTTGTTGAGTTGTGTCGGGAGCGAGTCGAAACCGACAGATGAGCTCATTACCTGCACTAGGATAGACATGCATCATACTTGTTTGCGCACATTTGTTTGTGAGTGTGTTTTCTATGATTGTGTGTGCTTATGATTGGGTTTTGTGTTCTATAATTGTTGAATTGGCTCGTGCTTTGTTGACTGCTATTACTTACCAAGTATATATAAAATGGATATAACTATACACCCCAACCCTACTAAGAACTCCCCAGTTCTTACCCCCTATTTCCACCCCCTTTCAGCTACAGGTGCAAAGGCTTAGTGAGAAACTACAAGAGCATAGAAGATTCTATTTACAAGTTGAGTTCTTTGAATTTATTTTTTTCTCGCCTTGTTAGTTAGAGTTTTATTCAGAGGGATAGGTTCTGTAATTGATTTTGTATGTAATACTACAACATATTATTAATATTTAGTATGTGAGTATGTGTTTCTTGTACTTGTTGAAAAAGTTATAGTTTTAGTAAAACCATCGATAGATTTACGGGTAAAGGCTAAATATTAAATAAACATAGTAAATA
Source organism: Arachis stenosperma (assembly GCF_014773155.1). NCBI lineage: Eukaryota > Viridiplantae > Streptophyta > Magnoliopsida > Fabales > Fabaceae > Arachis > Arachis stenosperma. The sequence goes on along the minus strand of NC_080386.1, from coordinate 11,539,503 downwards.
ATTAAAGAAATAGAAGTTAGTAGCGCTCGGACTTTTAGTACGATCATGAGGTGCTAAATGTTAGGGTGTTACAGTAATAAATAGATATTTATGTGAAAATTATATTTCTATGATTATGTGAATCTTATGGATGTAATTGTTTGCTTGATGGAATTATTGGTTGCTTGAGTGGTGTGTGGTTGTTGATAAAATCTAAATTTAAAAAGTTGATTCGATTGAGTATTATGAAAAGTGATTTTTTTTTATTTTAGAAGTGAATTGAATTGACAAAAAAAATAGGAATTTGAAAATAGTTTGAATATTGAAAAAAAATAATTTGATGTTTGGAAACAGTTTGATTATTAAAAATGATTTGCTATTTGAAAATGATTTGATTTTTGAAAAAATTTAATATTAGAATTGGTTTAGTTTTGGAAGAGATTTAATATTAGAATTTGGTTTGATTTTGGAAATGAATTGGTTTTGACAAATATTTAATATTAAAATTTGGTTTGATTTTGAAAATGATTTGGTATTTGGAAATGATTTGATACTGAAAATGGTTGAAAAGGGTTTGAGGAATGTTTGGATGGGACCTGAGAAGGGTAGCAGAGTCCAAGTTTTAGAAGAGATGTTGTCAAAATTTTTATAAAAATTGGAGACTTCGTTTGAAGTGGTTATTTAGAAAGATTTAGATTTAAGGATTATATAATTTGATTTTGAATTATTAAGAAAAGGATTACGTTTTGAGTTTGATTTATTTAGAAAAGAATGAATTATGTTTTGAGAATGAATTGTTGATGAATGAAATGGGAGGTGTGATGAGGACGAGTGTGATAATACAGAATGATGATGAATGAATTTGAATGAAGGATGATGATGATTGATTTTAAAGTATGATTTTTTAAGGAATGAAAATGAAATTGAATCTGATTGAGATACCTGGGCAGTAGTAAGGATTGTGGTTCGTCCCACTTGCTCTGGGTTAGTGATTCTGACGGTTGGACAGTAGCAACAGTAGTGATTTATTCCACTTATTTTGGGTTGAGTTCTTAAACATCCGCCTGGGTAGTAGCAGCAGCAGTGGTTTATTCCACTTACTCTAGGTTAAGCGGGTAGTAGCAAGGAAGTTGTGGCCCAGATCCACTTTTTTCGGGATGGGGTATTTCTGTCCAACGTTAGCTACCAAGACATGTCGAATTTGGCTATATAACCGACAAATGATATCATCAGCCAATGGATAGACATGTATCATTTGTACTTGTATGCTTTGTTTGAGTGTGCTTTTGTTTTGAATTGCCTATTTGTTTAATTATGATTAATTGCTACTTGTCTACCTGCTGTATCTGTTTCCTATATCTATGGAATTTTTGTTTGTCTTGCTTGTGTTTGCTTTAGAGAGATACCTCAATGGTGAAAGAATCCTAAGGGTTATTTTCGGATGTGATGTTTTGATTGTTGATTTGATTGAATTGCTTGGATCGGAAGCCGTGATTGGTTTTTGATTGAGGTTTAATAAAGTTTAAAAAATCAAGCTGGTTCATAATAGAATTAATAAACCCTTGCCTGGAACAGGTTGGTCATTCATACAGTCTAGAAAAACTTTTAAGATTTTTATAATAAAGGAAAGGGTTTTGGATTTTGGACAATTAGTTGATTTTCTTTTAAAAAGGTTTTGGATTTTGGATGTTAAACGTTGGTTTTCGAAAAGGTTCATAAAGTGAGTAATGATCACTGTAGTTGAAAATAATTTTCTTTTACATATCTTGTTATGCCAATTCTTAAACCCCTTACTGAGAACTTACTGAGAACTATGTAAAGGACGATGTTCTCACCCCTATAGACTTTTCTTTTCAGGACAGACGAGAAAACTTGCGGAGTCTTTGCTAAGTTCTTAGATATATTGTTTCTATTTGTATATGTATGTTATAGATTCCCTTGCCTTTATTATTATATTCTTGTAAGAGGGATAAGAGTCGTGACTGACTGACTGTAATGATATATATGTATATGATATTTGTAAGTTGCTTGATATATATATATATATATATATATATATATTCTTGTTTGTTTTCAAGAAAAAGTATTTTTTTCCGAGTTTTCAAAGAAGATAGCGATACGATTTCGAGTTAAAATGCTCCCATTTTATTATTAAGTATATGAAGTCATCATAATACTTCTCGCTATAAGAGTGGTACAGCCGAAAGCATGACATTCTGGTAATAAGAGTGTTACAAAGTGCCTCATGAAAAAGAGATTTGTGCCTTTATACTACTACAGGAAAGTGCATCAAAAGTTACATCGGTTGACTCAAGGCTCTAAGTCCGTTGAAGACTACCGTATAGAAAGGAAGATGCTTATGATCACTCATAACATAGAAGAGGATAACAACGTTACTATGGCACAATTTATAAGTGGCTTGAATAGAGCAATTACTGATGCATGTGATGGAGTTATATCATTCTGTAGAGATGGTGGATTTAGTCAGTATGACAATAAAAAGTGGAGAGGCAACAAAAAAAAGAGTACCATGAATTGTCTCATGCTAATGCAAAGTGGGTTCATACAGAGTCTCGTAGTGATAACATAACAAAGACTAAGGGTGTTGAATCCAAAAAAAAAGTTATTTAATGCTACAAAGAAAAATTAATGGTAATTATAATTCTTCTTCTTCTGCTACCTCTAAGAATAGAGATATTAAATGCTTCAAGTGTTATAGTTTGGATTATTATGCTAGTGATAGTCCGAACAAGAGGATGATAGTTATTAGAAGAGGTGATATTGTATTTGATTCTGATCAAGGTGATAACTCTGATCATGATAGTATGCCACATTCAGAGGATTGTTCTGATGGTGATGTTGAGTATGTAGTCCACGATGAATCTCTTGTTGTTAGGCGTGCTTTGAATTTGCAGATGAAAGAAGATAGCTTAGAGCAATGCCAAAATCTTTTTCACACTAGATGTTTGGTAGGTGAAAAGATGTGTAGTTTGATTATTGATGGAAGGAGTTGGACTAATATGGCTAGTACACTTATGGTGGAGAAAATAGGCTTGACATGTGTTTGAAATCCTAAACCATATATATTGCAGTGGTTGAATGACAATTATGAGATACAAATTGACGAGTAGGTGATAGTTGCATTCTCTATTGAAAAATATGTTGATGAGGTATTGTGTGATGTCGTGCCAATACAGGCTTGTCATTTATTATTAGGGAGACCTTGGCAGTTCGAACGTCGAGCATTCCATGATGGTTACATGAATCGGTTATTTTTTATTTTAATGGTCATAAGCTTACTCTTGTTCCATTATCACCTAAAGAGGTTTACCTTGATCAATTAAAGCTTCAACAGAATACCAAGAGAAAAATGAGATGTAAAGTAAAAGAAAAATCTGAGAGAAAAGAGGTCATGAAAGAAAACAATTTAATAGAAGACCCAAAGGTGAGTCAAAAGAAAGAAAAGAGTGCATGTCATGAGAATAGTGTGAATACAAAGAAAAAATGAGAGAATTGGAGACAAAATTGTGTTTCTTTGCAAAAGAGAGAAATTTAAAGAGTACTTTAGTAGGCAAGAGAGCTATGATTATGGTTCGATTTCAAGATATTTTGTTATTTGACACTGAATTTAACACAAAATTGCCAAATAGTTTTGTCACTTTGTTGCAGAAATTTGCACATGTCTTTTCTACTGATGTGCCAAATGATTTGCCTCTATTATAAGGGATTGAGCACCAAATTTCTTTTATTCCTAGAGCTAAGATTCCTAATAGACCAGCCTATAGAAATAACTCTGAGGAGACAAATGAGCTTTAAAGGCAATTAGGCAAGTAGAGAAATTAGTAGCCAAAGATCACATCAGAAAGAGTACGATTCCATGTGTTGTACCAGTTTTGTTAGTTTCGAAGAAGGATGGTACTTGATGGATGTGTGTGAATTGTCATGCAGTCAACAAGATTATAGTAAAGTAATCGTTATCTTATCCTTAGGTTAGATGACATGCTTGATGAATTACGCGGTGCTTGCATATTTACTAAAATTGATTTGAAAAGTGGGTATCATCAAATTAAAATGAAACTAGGGAATGAATAGAAGACTGCATTTAAAACAAAATATGGGTTATATGAGTGGTTAGTAATGTCTTTTGGGTTAACTAATGCACCTAGTACTTTTATGCATATCATGTACCATGTTTTGTGAGAATTTTTTGGTAAATTTGTTATTGTTTATTTCGATAATATTCTCATTTATAGCACTTATTTGGATGACCACTTGTCACATGTTTCAGCTATTTTAGAAGTGTTTTGCAAAAAAAAATTATATGTCAGTCTTAAAAAGTGTACTTTTTATATTGATAGAGTTGTATTTTTTGATCTTGTTGTGAGTGCGAGTGGAATTGAGGTTGATGGAAAAAAAATGTGAAGGCTATTCGTAAATGGCTAACGCCTAAGAATACTTTTGAGATAAGAAGTTTTCATGGTTTAGCTGAATTTTATAGGAGATTTTTGAAAAATTCTTCTACCGTTGCCGCCCCTCTCAATAGGTTATCAAAAAAGATGTTTAGTTTAAATAGGAAAAGGAACAAAAAATTGCATTTCTTACTTTAAAAGATTCTTTGTGTTTATCCATATTCTTACTTTACCTAACTTTGATAAAACCTTTGAGATGGAATGTAATGCTTTTGGGATTGGTATATGTGTTGTTTTGATGTAGGAAAAACGAGCCATTATCTTCTTCAGTGAAAAGTTGAATTTAGCTCAACGTAAATATTTAACTTTTGACAAAGAATTATGTCTTAATTCGAGCTTTGGAGATTTGGCAACACTACTTATTACCTAAGAAGTTTGTGATTCACACGCGAAGGTTTGTGAATGGCCTAGAGAATGTGGGTTAGAATCTATGACCTCCTTTTTGAAGCTCTTTTTCTTTCTTCTAAGTAGAATAGGAACTTAATTTTCGATGCGTCTATTAAGTTGAAATTCATGAGACAATTTTATTATCTTTTCATGATGCGTTCAGGAACAGAGCAATTCTTTACTTTTGGATAGCTGTGACCTCTGAAAAATATACAATGCATGAGACACTTTTATTTTGTCCCTTAACAAAGTGAAACAGAAGAAGCGTATAGAAGAGAAAATTGCAAAACCATGTATCCTGGTTCAGCTACAATGTGTAATATGACCTACATCCAGTCTCTCTCACAACAATGGAGGAATTTTAACTATCTTTCACAAAGAGTACAAATACCAATTTTTCTAGGATTCAACCCAATCCTATCTGGAACAAACCCAGCTTCTACCCAAATTAGTTTTAATTAGGTTTACTCCCTAAATTTTTAACCACTAAGTGCTCACCCAACTTAGCAAGGAAATTCCCTTAGGATCATGTGTACAAAACAAAAAAGTATACAAAAGAACTTTGACATAATTTTCTAACTTTTACTTATATCTCTCTTTGCCATTTCTTTCAATGGCTTTTATTGGTTCCTCACATAATGCATTTTCTATTGAAAAAAAAAACAAAGAAAAAATGAACACTGTAGAATAGATTTGATGTAAAACTCTGAAGGAGAAGAAGGGTTAGCTTGTAAGCTATGAAGACCCAAACTTGTATGCTCACTCCTTGAATCAATCTCTAATCATTTAACCCTTTAATAGAGGAGTATAGCTTCCAAAACTTGAAATGTGGTTTGAACATTTGACTTTCTTCTTTTCCAAATACAGCAGTAGCAACACAGAAGAGATAAGACAATAGCAATGATTAAAGTTTACATGCATCTATATCCGCTTCTTTTCTTCATCCTTTTTCAATCTTCTTCAAGGATCTGAGCCGTTCAACAATACTTTGGCTATAAATTTCATTTTTGACCCTTGATTTGTTGTAGCATTTCATAACCTCCAATTTCTTCAATTTTTCAGTTCGGTGCTTATAGGAGGAGAACATTCTCAACAAGTTATGAATAAAGTACAAAGATGGAAAATATTTTCTGAATCACCTTTTTTATTTGATCTCAACTTCTGAACCTTAGCTTTTGACTTGCTTGAATTCGGTAATCTACTTTTTCTTCTTTGATTTGAACCCTAATCAAACTTCCTTTTTCTTACTTTTCTTGGTGACTTCTTCACATGTGTAAGAGAAGAGAGAGAATGAGTCTGGTTGCTTTGGTTTTCGTTCAAATGGGAGTGAGGCTTCCTTCTTTTGATAGCAACCATTTTCATGGACCATGAATGAGTGAATGAGCTAATTTCTTTTATCATGGTCCTGGACCATCATTGGACCTTGTTTGCTTGTTATGAGTCCTATTTGATTTCTGTAAATTATTGCACAATAAATAAACTTAATCACACACATAAATGGTTTTTTAACCTAATAATAATGTTTAGTCATTAATACCAAATTTGTTATCATTTCTTTAAACTCAACAACACGGATCATGATTCTTTGAAGTGCCTAAAGTGGACATGCTAAATTGGTAGAATTCATTGAGACATTTCCATATATGATTGCATTTAAACAAGATAAAGAGAATACAGTTGCTAATACTTTATCTAGGAGGTATGCTTTGATTACTATACTTACTTCTAAGTTGTTAGTATTTGAGTTTTTAAAAGAGTTGTATGTAACTGATTCTGACTTTGCTACTATTTATGCCTCTTGTGAATATGACACATTTAACAAATTTTATAAACATGAAGAATTCTTAGTTTGCCTAAAAATAGGAAAGGTAGAGATAATATTCTTGTTGTGATAGACAGATTTAGTAAAATGACTCATTTTATTATATACCATAAAACTGATGATTCAACAAACATGGCTGAGCTATTGTTTAGAGAGATTGTATGCTTGCATGGTGTTCTCCAAACTATTATTTCTGATCGTGACGTAAAATTTTTGAGTCATTTTTGGAAAGTACTATGGGGTAAGTTGGGCATAAAATTATTATACTTACTACATGTCATCCTCAGACTGATAGTTAGATTGAAATGGTAATCAAACGCTAGAAACTTTATTGCGTGCTGTTGTTGGTAAGAATTTAAAAATGTAGTAAGATTGTTTACCTTTTATTGAGTTTGTTTATAATAGGATTATTTATTCTTTCACAGATTTTTCTCCTTTTAAACTTGTGTATGGTTTTAATCCTTTAACTGTTTTATATTTGTTACGTTTGTCTTTGAGTAATCTTGTTAGCTTGGATGCAGAAGGTAAAGTTGAAAAGGTTAAGACAATGCATTTAAAAGCACGTGAGTTGATTGAAAAAAATAGGTTGACAGCTCAAAGGGTGAATAAAAGTTGAAGACACCTTATCTTTGAACCTAGCGACTGGGTATGGGTTCATTTGAGAAAAGAGAGATTTCCTACTCAAAGAAAATTCAAGTTAGACCCTAGGGGCGATGGTCCATTTCAAGTAGTAGAAAGAATTAATGGCAATACTTATAAGATTGACCTTCCACATGAGTATAACGTGTCTGCTGCTTTTAATGTATCTGACCTGTCTCCTGCTTTTAATGTATCTGACCTGTCTCCTTTTGATTTGGATGAAGATTTGAGGATGAATCTTTTCAGGAAGGAAGGAGTAATACGAGTTCTGTGGGACAAACTAAGAACTATTATATGTCAATTGGTCAATTACAAGAGCAACAATTAAGTGAATAAAAGAAGATTTTGAAGACATGGTTAAGTTATTTGTTTAAGAAATGTATTAAGAATTGACTAATACAATGATTAACGATTATAAAAAACTAAACGTCTTATTATTTACAAGTTGTATTGAAGACTCTTGTTAGTCAAGTTAAATCAAATAGACATTAATTTATTAGTATTTATTTTAAAACTTATTTTTTGTTTATGTTTATGTTTATTTTATTTGTTTTAAACTCAATTATGTTTTGATTTATTATATTTTAGTGAGATTGTTTTTTTTTTTTATGAAAGAGAGCTCAACACACTAAATTGGAAAATGCGGGAACTAAGAAAAACAACAACGAAACAAGATAATAAATACAGTTCTATAGGGTATATAATCTACTGTCATCTTTGGTATCGCTATCAACAATCAAATAGATCAACCCCACACCATTCCTTATAACTCAAAAATAATTTATTCTTGATTCCATCAACACCTATCTCAGATATCTTCCGTTCCAACCAAATGTTTCAGATAACCGCAAAGAATTCTATCGGCCACTTCTTTTGCTCACAGTTATGACCAGGCACTTTAATCCAACTCTCAAACAATTCTTTGACAGTTTTCGGAATAGTCCACGCTCTACCTGCACACGTCAACCAAGCACACCATGTTGAAATTTTCTCAGAATTTCTTAACCCAAAGATTATCTATGTTAAATCATTAAAAAAGAAAATACTTGAATGCGGAAGCATACCTGAAGTCATAAACATGAATCATGATTGGAAGAGTCTGGATCTTATGGTTCTTTCGATCTTTCTCAACCAAAGCTTTCTGTATTCTTAGGCGGCTGAATTGTAACTTCTCTGATGGGAAAAGAGTTGCTTAGGCAGCTTTGGTATATTGGGGATCGAAACCTGAAGGCATTATTTATATTTGAGCATGGCACCCATTAAACCCTAAAGCCCAAATAAAATAGTATCTAAAGTCCAAAGAATAATATATCTAAAATCCAAAAGATAATTATCTAAAGTCCAAAAGATAATATCTGGTTTTATTCTCATTTAATCCCAAATAAAAAGTAATTATGACTTATCCAATTTAGCATTTATAACAATAAATAAGATCACCATTATATAAATCATTTAATTTGAAATAGTATAATTTGTGATTATAATTAATATATGTATTTCTCATAAAGAAATTAGGAAATTAAAATAATTTCTTAATAATCTCCTACTTGGGTTATACATATATTCTTTATTGACATAATCACATCTTATAAACTTTATGCGCGCATCTGAATGCTATTTTCCTTATTACTTTAACAATCTAGTCCGTCTCATACATTAGATTTGGAATTATCGCAGCTTTTATCACATTAAATATCGTGACTAAACCACGACAATCACCATCCTAATATACTTAATAACATAGATCAAATTTGGATGAGTAATATAGAAATTATATGCCAAGTGATCTCATGCATGTCTATTTCCAGCTGGTCCAACTTTAAAATTTTATTGAGATCAAACACAAAAAAATATTGCAAAATGAACATTTCACATAACATGAAATAAACCACCAACTTAATTCTATAGAAAAATAATTCAATATCTGTCATAGAACATATAGCATAAAATAAACTCCCACTAAACCAAGACATCACAAATATTAACACCCATCCAAGCAGTGTGCTCATGAGAGACTTTAGGGATCAATCCCTTAGTAATGGGTCTACTAGCATATGCTCTGTTCCTATGTGTCCTGTGCAAATATGTTTTTCTTAAACTTTCTCCTTGACAAATAAGAACTTGATGTCTATATGCTTCAATTTTGTAAAGCTCTTATTGTTGTCGGAGTATAGTACTGCTGACTTATTGTCACAAAATATCTTTAATAACTTTTCAATGTCATTTACTATACGAAGCTCAGTGACAAAGTTTCACAACTATATGTCATGAAATCAGAATCAGAGTACCCAATGATCTCCAAATTTTTTCTAATCTCCGATAAGTAAGCATGTAATCCTTTGTTCTCTTTAGATAACGCATTACTCGTTTAACAACTATCCAATAATCTATACCTGAATTGCTCAAGTATCTACCCAACACTCCCACTATAAATGATATATCGGGACGTGTGTAGACTTGAGCATATATTAAGCTCCCTAGTGCTGATGCATAAAATTTATCATGCATTGTTGTCCTCTCAAGATTATTTTTAGGGCATTGCTTGAGATTGAACTTGTCTCCTTTAGCTACGGGTGTGTCCATTGGTCGACAATTTTTTATGCCATATCTATTTAAAATCTTTTCGTTATAGTTCTTTTGTAATAATCTAAGAATACCTTGAGAGTGATATCTTAATATCTCGATTCCTAATACAAAAGAGGCATCACCAAGATCTTTCATTTCAAATTTATTCGATAGAAATTTTGTAGTTTCATGCAACAAGCCTATATCGTTACTGGCAAGTAGAATGTCATCAACATATAAAACCAAAAAAATTATTTACTCCCACTGAACTTGCGGTATACACATTCATCTATAATATTTACCTCAAAACTATATGAGGTAATGACTTGATTAAACTTATGATACCATTGTTGGGAAGCTTGTTTGAGACCATAGTTGAATTTTCTCCTTTCTCTGTTGGATCTCCTTCATGTCACTTCTTGAAGTTGTTGAGCTTGCTGTATGGATTAGGATTGAGGAGGATTCTCATTATTTTCCTGTGCTGCAGTAGTATCGTGAGCAACAACGATATTTTCATTGTTCTCTTGTACTGTAACTGGATCTATAGTATGATTCTCATTGTGCTCTTGTACTATAACTGTATCTTGAACAATAATAGGTACAAAGACCTGATCATTATCAGTTATAAAATCCTCATCAAAAGCAACATTCCTAATATTTTTTCCCTCCAAACTTAACATCCTCAAGAAATCTTGCATTTTTCGTTTCAAAAATAGACCTTGATGCAGGATTGTAAAACTTATACCCTCGTGAATGCTCAGCGTAACCAACAAAGTAGCAAGTAATTGTTCTTGAGTCCAATTTTCTTTCATGTGGCCTATAAGGTCACGTCTCAGCTGAACATCCCCAAATATGCAAATGCTTTATATTAGGCCTTTTTCCAATCCAAATTTTATAAGGGGTTTTGTTAACTACTTTGCTTGGCACCTTATTAAGGATGTAACATTGCAGTCTTTAAGGCTTCTCCCTAGAGTGATTCAAGCAAGGAAGTATGACTAATCATACTTCTCACCATGTTCTTAAGAGTTCGGTTCCTTCGCTCTGCAATACCATTCATGTTAGGTTTGCCTGGCATAGTGTATTGCAGAATAATACCACACTCCTCTAGAAAAAGAGCAAAAGGCCTGGGACGTTACTCACCTGAACCGTCATATCTTCCGTAGTATTCACCACCATGATTAGATTTGACAACTTTAATTTTCTTTCCAAGTTGAAGTTCAACTTTAGCTTTGAAAGACTTGAAAATATCCAAGACTTGGGACTTTTTATGAATTAAATATAGATACCCGTAACGAGAGTAATCATATATGAACGTAATAAAGTACCGTTGTCCATTCCAAGAGATAGTAGGGGATGGGCAACATATATCGGTATGTATCAGTTTTAAGACATATTTAGTTCTCTCAACTCCTAATTTCTTTTCGTTTGTCCTTTTTTCCTTTATGTACTCAATGCAAACTTCAAAGTCCGCCAAATTTAGGGGTCCAAGAATTCCATTTGATACGAGCCTCTGAATTCTTTGTTTAGAGATGTGACCTAGGTGTTTGTACCATAATGATGCCGAATTCTCATTTAGTTTTTGTTTTGTACCTGCTTGCAGTATTTCATTATTATGAAAATTCAAATCAAGCCTATATAGATTATCTACCAAAGGACCAGAGTAAATATTATTCGAATTATAAAAGAGACTAACTTTATTATTTCCGAACAAACAAAAAATAACCTGATTTGTCCAAACGAAAAATAGAAACCAAATTATTTCTAAATGATGGTACATAAAATATCTCTAATAAACCCAAGTAAAATCCACTCGTGGAACATAATCTAAAGGTTCATATAGCTTCGACTCCAACTATATTGCCGTCTGCCACATAGATGTATCTTTCAGCATCACTTGGCGGTCGGCTCCATAGGCAATCCTGCATAGTAACACTTACATGAGTAGTAGCAACTGAATCTACCCACCAAGTATCAACAGGTGTATAACTTAAACTAGCCTCAGACAAACGAAAGTAAGAATTATACCCTTCTTTACACGCCAAGTGACATATTTGGTACAATCCTTATTTATGTGTCCCACCTTCTTACAGAAGAAACAGGTTGAAGCTTGATCCTGTTTCTTTGTCTTTTTCTGCTTAGAAGGTGCATCCGCAGTAGTATTACGCTTTCTTTTATACTGAGAAGATGAAACCATATGAGCACTTTCAGTCTTTTCTTGCTGCAACCTCTCTTCTTCTTGCACACAGTGAGATATAAGCTCATTTAGGGATCAAATGTCCTTCAGAGTGTTATAACTCACTTTGAATTGCCCAAAGTGTGCAGGGAGATCAAAATGAAATGCACGAGTAAATTTTCAGACAACTCTAACTTTAGTGCTTTCAATTTTGAAGCAAGATGATACATTTCCATAATGTACTCCCTTATGTTTCCTTTACCTTTATACCTCATGGAGACAAGTTTGCTCAAAAGGCTACTTGCCTCTGCCTTTTCATTCCTAGCTAAAAATTTTTTAACATCTTTCAGGAACTGTTTAGCATCTTTATCCTCAGTAATTGAGCCCCGAGCCTCAGGAATTGAGCGCTTCATGATCATAATTTTTATTCGATTGGATCTCTCCCACTTCTCTATTTTAACCTCACTTAGATTTTCTAGAGTGGAAGTGGGTTTCTCCTCTCGAAGAGCTATATCCAGATCCATACAACTGAGGACAATCTCCACGATATCCTTCCAAACTTTAAAGTTTGAACCATTCAGCATAGGAATATTGCTAATTTGTGTAGAAACATTGGTAGCTGAAGCCATAGTTTCTAGATTAGAACAAAAGGAACATGCAGTAAACATTAGTTAAATAATGGGAAGAAATCCATATTGGGATATCTAGAACAACATTAATTTTCAATTGGATATAAAAATTAACGGTAAGTGATACTCTCATTGCAATAATCAAATATTGTCAAAATTCCTGTCACACATTAAGCTTTTCTTTGGACCGACTAAATGTGCACATGAAAACTTAAACTTCGCAATCTATTTATTACTGCATATATTTTCTATTAATTGGCCAAACAATAACCTTCCTTTGAGCCGATTATTGACCGCATAATTAATAGAAAATAAACAAAAGTGTGCAATGCTTATTATTTGGCCAAACAATAAATTTTGTTGGGGTTAATTATTATCCGCATAAATAATAAAAATTACTTTATTCTTAATTAGTTACCCAAATATGTATTTATCATCAATATGTGTATATAATTTGGCCAAATATAGACCTTCTTTTGGGCTGACCAATATTCGTATGAATTACATATTACTATATTCTTAATGTTTTAAATAAATCAATTTTCATAAAAGAGGCTACTTTGACAGCATAATGTTCAATCAATTTATTCCAAAACCAAATCTTGATAAGATAGGTGGGTATAATAATCCAAATTGTTAATAGTTTTCTTATGTAGCAATTAAAAAAATATTTAAATCGTAAAAGAAATTAAATCTTAATGGTACCTTTTCAGACCTTACAAAAAAAGACATAATTATAACTGTTCAACGAATTCATATGCCAAAATTTTTTTTAATCCATTAAAATTAGAATCAATCATTATAATTCAATTCACACAAAACAAAAAAAATAATGAATTTGCCAAAAGAATGAATCCATATAGAATGGTATAAAAAGAGATAAACAAGCAAAGAACTTTTCTTTTCTTTAAAAAAAACTGGATTCATATTCACAGGTTAAATCATGATGCATACAAAAAACTTTATAGTAACTATGTTTTTCATGTACTATTTGTGTATTCTTTATACACTCTTTATGTACTTTTTCAGCTTTATTAATGTGCTACACAATCCAAAAGCAGCACATATTTGAATCTAATTTCACAAACTTAAATTAAGATTCAAATTCAAATTCAAATTTTTTTATAATTTCTTAATAATTTAATCATAGATGTTCTGATACTACTTATTGAAATTTTTTTAGAATTTCTTAACTCAAAGATTATCTATGTTAAATCATTAAGAAAGAAAATACTTGAATGCGCCTGAAGTCATAAACATGAATCATGATTGGAAGAGTATGGATTTTGTGGTTCTTTCGATCTTCCCCAACCAAAATTTTTTGTATTTCTAGGCGGTTGAATTGCAACTTCTCTTATGGAAAAAGAGTTGCTTAGGCAGCTTTGGTATATTGGAGAGCGAAACCCTAAAGGCTAAAGACATTATTTATATTTGAGCATAGCATCCATTAAACCCTAAAACCCAAATAAAATAGTATCTAAAATCCAAAAGATAATATATCTAAAATCTAAAAGATAATTATCTAAAGTCCAAAAGATAATATTCGGTTATATTCTCATTTAATCTCAAATCAAAAGTAATTATAATTTATTCAATTTAGTATTTATAACAATAAATAAAATTACCATTATATAAGTCATTTTTTTTGGTGACTCATTATATAAGTCATTTAATTTAAAATAACATAATTTATGATTATAATTAATATATATATTGCTCATAAACAAATTAAAAAATTAAAATAATTTCTTAACACATCACATGTGTCACTTAACCTATTAAGGTTTTGGAATTAAGAGGTTAAAATTAAATTTTATAGCCACTTTTATTTTAAGTTTTGATGAATGAATTTTTTTTAATTTTTTAAAAAAAATTGAATATAAATAAAAGATATAAAATAATTTTTTTAACTATTATATCAAAAAATTAAATTGAGATAGATAAATTTTTTTTTCCGTATCACCTCCACGGAGCTGTAAGTACTAAGTAGTATGTTATACGAACTATATCAATGAATGTCATGATGATCTGTCAAAAAAAAAACAAGAATGTCATGATGTAGGGATACTGTTACCAAGAATAAATGCACAGTAACATGTACTATTGAAGTAGTAAGACCCGCGCGATTGATATAATAACTTGTTGAGACTTTTAATATGAATGTTTATTCTAGGGAGTTTCGCACTGTGGGCGTGGTGTTTAATTGTCAACTGGGTGTGTGTGACTACTGATTATGTGTACACTAAAATATTACCACCTGTATTACTTGGAATGAGCCATGAAAGAAGAATATACCAATTTAATTGATTAAATAAATATAAGTAAACCAAAGGACATTTCGTGGCAATTTCATATATGTTATCCATCGATACTTAATAAAACATTGATTTAGTTTCTTGTTTCCGTGGTCTAATTATACAGATGCTATCCGGACCCAAAAAAAAAAAAAAAAAACAATTATACTGATGCTATTTTATAATTTATAATATATTTAAAATGGGTGAAATTTAAAAGTTAAAAGCAATAAATAAAGGGTTTCAAAATCTATTATTAAAAAATATAATAAACTAATTTTTAATTAATAAATATTAACTAACTTTAATTAGAATTATAATTTAAAATATTAAAATTGAGAGTTTATAATTTAATGTCTATCATTTAAATAAATAAAATAATCTAAAAAAAGTTAATTGATATTAATTAAAAATAATGATTTAATATTATTTATTTAATAGTTGATTTTTTCACCAAATATTTTTATATCATATCTTTGACAAATTTTAAAAAAAGTAATGTCTAATTTGATTTTGAAATTTTTAATGTTCGTTCATATAGCTTCTTAACTTTTAAAAATGATCAAATTAGTTTCTGATTTTATAAAATATATATTTTTATTCGTTTTTAATTCAACTGTATTAACACAATGCTAACAAAAACATTAAAGTATCAATATAATATCTCTAACGATAGAGTGATTTGGTACAATAGAATCAAATAAATGACTTAAATTAGTTAATTAATTTTAGGGTAAAAAATCAATATAAGCCAATGCCATCTCAAATTGACGTATATAAGCCAAACTGAAAATTTTTTCAGCAATGCGCAGGATCAATTATTTATATAATTCGAACCAGTACGGTTCGAACTGCATATGAGAGTAATTTGAACCAGGGCAGTTCGAATTACCTTTTGAATTGTCTTCATAAATCGAACCAACTAGGTTCGAACCTTGGCTTCAAGTAATTCGAACCAGGGAGGTTCGAATTATATAGAGAGCGAACCAGGCTGGTTCGAATTAAGCAAAACATAAATCGAACCGGGCCGGTTCGATTTAGTGGGACTCAGTGGCCTATATAACCGGCCTAAACGTGAGTTGATTCTGAGTAGAGGGAGTAAGATGGCTAGTGAGGAGAGTTTTGTTGTTTTGGTTCACCACAGAGGATCCATTAAGAGGAAAACTCGTTCCGGAGTGAAGTTCACAGATAAAGATCCTCTCTGTATTGTCGTAACTCCTCGGACGAGCTATGACGACCTTGTTAGATCGGTACTGATGAAGCTCGGTGTGGAAGATGCGAAGCGGGTGAAGAAGTTTTTCTATCGCATTCCAGTCACGGTGCTCCAGGATTCCGTGAAGTATGATTGTTTCACGATCAGTAGTGATGAGGACTTGCAGGTAATGTTTCTTTGTCAGCGGCAGTTTCCAGAGGTCAGGACCCCAGAGTTGTTGGCAAAGCTGGTTGATGTGGTATCCAACTCAGGGGGTTCGAACCGGAATACCACCACTTTAGCCACACAAGCCGGTTCTAGTTCCCGGCCTGCCGTTGCTTCTTCCTCCGTCCCTGTCTACCAGCCAGTGGTCCAAGCTGTCGCCTCCCCGTCTTTTGCTGTTGATCTCAATGGCAGCGTTGGTGAAGACGTACGTTCAAGGGAAAATCTGCCGAATGATTTACTCGGCGTCGCACCACTTGGCGTTGGAGACGGAGTGTTGGGTGATGCAGATGTGGATGACGTCGAGCCGGATATGATTGATGATGACAGCGGCGATGATATTGGAGCGACTGAGCCTGCATTGGCACGGGTGGTTCTAGCACTGGCACACAGCAGTATCCACCACATTTTTCCTCTTTGAACTTGGATGCCATGAGGCAGGAGGGGGTTTCTGGGCACTCTGTTGGATTCGGAGCTAGAGATGCGGAAGGGACTGCTGGTCTGACAGAGTTCCAGGTTGGTCAGCAATTTCAGAATAAAGATGAGGCCCTTCTAAGTGTGAAGACGTACAGCATCCGGCGAGGGGTACAGTACAAGGTAGTGGAGTCCGATCATCGCCGGTATGTGGGCAAGTGCTCCGAGTTTGGGAATGGGTGCACCTGGTTGATTCGGCTGAGTCTCCAGAAGCGCAAGGGCATTTGGGAGGTCAAACGGTACAATGGACCTGAAGTACCTCGGGATGCACAACCTGAAGTACCTCGGGAGTGCTGTACGGCATCCAGATAAACTGCACAGAAAAAACCACTAACAAAAACCACTTACATATACCACTAACATAAACCGCTTGCATAAACCACTCACAAAAACCGCTAACATAAACCACCAACATAAACCACTAACACAAACCACTAACATAAACCACTAACATAAACCACTAACAAAAACCACTTACATATACCACTAACATAAACTGCTTGCAAAAACCGCTAACATAAACCACCAACATAAACCACTAACACAAACCACTAACATAAACCACTAACTTAAACCACTAACATAAACCACTAACTTAAACCACTAACTAAAACCACTAACATAAACCAACAACATAAACCAACAACATAAACCACCTACATAAACCACTAACATAAACCACCATCTAACCCACATGCAAAACCACTAACTCGCAAATACCGCTACAATCAGAAATATTTCCGTACTAACCTCGTCGTTGATGACGCCGGCTATATGAGCAACTCCGTCCAAGCGATACAAACGTGCTGGATCGTCTCCCATCTGCAGAGTATTCCGTTCAAGTCTTCCTCGGAGAGAATCTGGGTCGTTTTCTCTGAGATTTGGTGGGGTAGGGGGAAGGAAGAATAGTTCGAATGAGGGTGCTTCGAACTCCTTATATAGCCGAATCACCACTAATTCGAACCAGGTTGGTTCGAATTATGAAGGAGCACGCCAAGGGTAATTCGAACCAGGTTGGTTCGATTTACTTGTTTTGGTTCCAATGCATAATTCGAACTTGGCCAGTTCGAATTACATTCATCTCTAGTTCGAACCACCCTGGTTCGAATTAGGTTCAATTTTTCTCTGCCACCAATTCGAACCACCCTGGTTCGATTTACTCACGTTTGTAGTTCGAACCAGCCTGGTTCGAATTACATAAATATAGCGTTTGGCTTATTGCTGAAACGATTTTCAAATTGGCGTATTTACGTTACACGATTTTTGCCTTGGCTTATTAGGGTTTTTTACCCTAAATTTAATTTAAATTAAATAAATATTTATTTTAAAATAAAAATAATCATTCACATATTTAATAAAATGAATATTAAAAGAAAAAAAGAGGAAGAAGAGAGAGAACGACGACAAAACAGCAGCAGTGATGTATGAGAAACATGTGCAATGGCATCACTCGCGCCGCAGCAACCGATAGCGTCACCGCAACAACTCACGATGCGACAAAATAATAATTCCGTCAGGAAAGAGTGTTACAAAAACAGCAAAACAACAACTGCGATGGTGGCGCTCCTATACACGTGAATGGAAGAGACGAAGACAGCACGGACATAACTACACTGCGTTTGCACGGACTACGGAGAGAGAGATAACGGCGTTCAGTTGTGTCTAAAAGAGGTGAGGGAGAATGGCGACGTATGAACGGCTATCTCCAGCGACTATACTAAATTGTAGCGGTAAATCAGAGATAAAAAGTATATGATAAGCGACAAATATGGGACAATAAAGTATACGTATGAGTGACAATAAAGTTACGTAAATCTTTATTTTTCAAATTACAAAAAGTAATATTAATTAATTAAAAATCTGAATTAATTTATTTTTTTAATCTGTTGTTTGTATTGTTTACTATACATTGTTTTTCTATATTTTCTCATTTTCAATTGTTGGAATGTCCAATTTGCTTTCTCAAATTTTTTATTACTTGCTTTTTTGAAATGACTAAATTGATTTTTGAATTTATAAATTGTGAATGTTCATCTGTTTCTAAAACTGTTTTTATTTTTGAAACTGAGACTAAGATTTAGATTAAGTATTGTATTTGATGATTAAAATATTTTATACTAAATATAATATAAATATTTAATTTAATTATTACTTTTTAAATTTTCTTTCAAACACAACTTAATTTAACTGTTATTAACACAATACTATTATAAAGTATTATAGACCTAATATTTTCACCGTAAGATGATGAGACTAAAATTTTAGCTTAATCAAATTGATGTTTTAAATTGGTTAATTAAACTCATTTTAATTTTTATGAAGACAATTCAAAAGGTAATTTGAACTGTCCTGGTTTGAATTACTCTCATATGCAGTTCGAACCGTACTGGTTCGAATTATATAAATAATTGATCCTGCGTATTGTTGAAAAAATTTTCAGTTTAGCTTATATACGTCAATTTGAGATGGTATTGGCTTATATTAGTTTTTTACCCTTAAATTTAAATAGATATAATAAAATTTGCCGAATATTTATTAAACAGACGATTTGATCGAAAAAAAGCTAAAAAATTTTTTAGAAAATAATTTATAATTATCGATTTTTTTCTTCACTTTTTGTGGACCGAAAATATAGTCCATTATTCAAGTTGTTCATAATTTTTTGTCTACCTACCTATCCGAGTTGTTTTAAAATTGAAACCTCTTATGAAGTAGAAAGAAAAGGATGAAATGGAAGGTTTTCTTTTATCAGCAGTTGACTTGACCTTGCTGGGTTTCTTCTAACTGCACCCTTCTTTCTCTCTCACAAATCCTTTTCTTTCTTTTTTATTCCCCCTCAAATTCTAGTTGAAGAGCTCATGAATCCGGAGGTATATAATTAACACGAACTTTCATCAAAATATCTAATACGACGAGTATACATTTGAAATTTAAAAAAAAAAAAAAAATGAATGCTGGTATAATTGGTCGTTTTCCTTTGAACAAGTCATAATCACTTCCAATATAAGGCCTACAGTTTACAATTTGGCTTTGGTGTTGTTTTTCCCTTTTCCAAATTTTAGGGCTTTGCAAAACACATTTCGCAATTTGGAAAACCTATTGATTGCTCAGTCAGTTCTGCTACTAGTCAAAGTCGTGAGATTTTGTCCTTATTATCATTCTAGATTTGGTTCCTACGTTTATATAATCAATGATTCATAATAATGATAATAATTTCATGCATGTTTGTGATTTTGATTTCTGTAAAAAAAAAAATTGCAGCTGGAGATTTTGACAGCATTGTTTGCAATTTTGTGCTTCTTGGGGTTTATTCTGAAGGAGACAGTCATGGGAGGGAAGAGTTCAAGAGAGTGTGTTGGTGGTGATCGGAGACATGTTTCTTCATCATATGGTGGTGGTGGTGGTTCTTCATCTTCATGGGATAACTATGGAGGGTACCCTAATCAGAGTCCATATCAAACACCTCAACACCATGCATCAGCTCCGTATTATGACTATGCTTCTTCACAACCAAAGAGAAAGCTTGATAGGAGATATTCAAGGATTAATGATGATTACCGTTCACATGATGAGGTAACCTTTTTGTTTACTTAGAGTAAATTCGCAATTTCAACCTCAAATGAAAAATAATAATTGTTAGTGTTTTCTGAGGGGTTAAACACATGGTTTATACTGGTTTTAGATCATTGCATGGACAGTGTTCTTGTGATTTGATTGCTTCTGAGCAATTATTTGAATCAACCTGGATTTTGATTGTCATTATCATTTGACCTGTTGTTGTTTTATTACAACGTGGCCTAAGAAACTGTTTCTGTAATTTGACTTATGAAATTGAAGTTTGTTCCATGATAGTGTGAATGCTATCCATATATTTTTCTGGTCTGACAACAAAAAGGGATAAATATAATCTAAGAAAAAGAAAGGAAACCAATTTATTTATTTCAATCCAATTGAAAAAAAAGATGTGAACTTTTCTGTCTGAAACTAGAGTGACAGTGGGAATATATATATTTTTAGTTCCATATAATTATTAACTTATTATTGGAACGATGAAATATCTCTTACTTAATCCCTGTTTTTTCTATATTTTCATGGCGAAGTGCATTAGAATTATTACAATATTACAGTGAGTAAATAATTTACTGGAGCAAATCCCCTGTTTCTAGTAAACTAGTCCATGTGTGCTGTAATGTTACATTCAGTTACGTGGATGAAGCCAGCTTCTTGAATTGACTTTACTTTCTTTTTCTTCTTTCCCGGGAGTGTGATTGAGCGGAAGAGGATCATCCTCTCTAAACAAAGTATCGAGAGTTCGATCCTCACCTTGACCATGAAAAAATGTTAAAACTCTGCACCAGTTGTTTCATGCATGCATCAAGGTGCCTACAAGCTAGCAAAGGATTAATCACCTTGTTTGATGGTGAATATCCCGGTTGTGAACCAAAGAAAATGACCCCAGCTAATTGTGCAATTAATCCTTTTAAAAAATTCTATATTGATTAGGTTGCTATTCTTAACGTCAAAAGATATCTGCAGTTACACAATATTTTTGTTTATGAAAGTAGTCTATTCTATTTTTCGATAAAAAATTTGTGACTTTTTTATAACGCTGGAGATAAAATAAAATAGACATTAATTTGTCAGATGATAACCTAATCGAAAACAGGTTACTGCTGCTCTTGCAAATGCTGGCCTGGAATCTTCTAATCTCATTGTTGGCATTGATTTCACAAAGAGCAATGAGTGGACAGGTTCTAATACTTAACTCATATTTGATGATTAAGTTTTTGTTTTTTTTGTTTTGTTTTTCTTTTTTTTAACTTTTATTTTTCCCCCTAATTTTTGTTGATTTCAATGCTAGCTAACTATTTAATTCCCTTCAAAAATCAGGGAAGCGGTCATTCAATCGAAAATGTTTGCATCACATTGGAAATGGTTATAATCCCTATGAACAAGCTATCTCGATTATCGGGAAAACTTTATCCGTTTTCGACGAAGATAACTTGATTCCTTGTTATGGATTTGGAGATGGTAATGCCAAATGTTAATCTAATGGTTTTCCAATGAAGTTCATGTTTTCAGATTGCAAGCCTGATAATGTTTGATTTTTATCTTTTTTATTTAATTTTTTTGGGTCAGCATCGACGCATGATCAAGATGTATTTAGTTTCCATTCAGACGAGAGGTTCTGCAATGGATTTGAGGAAGTTTTGGCACGATACAGACAAATTGTTCCGCGCCTCAAACTTGCAGGTTTAGCTTCCACCAATAATCTTAATATGAACCTTTTGTATGAGGTTCATTATAACTCATTGGACACATGTGGCAGGTCCTACTTCATTTGCCCCAATTATCGAGATGGCGATAACTATTGTTGAGCAAAGTGGTGGCCAGTATCATGTCTTGCTGATAATTGCAGATGGACAGGTTAATCTTCAATTCATATTTCATACTATTGAGTAGTTTCAATTTTAAGTACTTTGAATTTGCATGTGACAAAATATGATAAGATTGCAAACGTCAACTATGATCGATATGGATTTACAAGGCTTCTCTAAATGATTTGATTGTCTTGTAGATATTTCTTGTTTTTGCACGTTCTCAAAAACACTAGCCTATTGTGACAGGTGACCAGAAGTATTGACACCAAGCATGGACACTTGAGTCCACAAGAAAAGAAGACAATAGATGCCATTGTAAAAGCCAGGTAAGTTTATTTATTTTATTTAGTTTTTAAAATAAATAAATATATAAATAAATTTAGTTCTTTCTCCTGTTGAGTACTGCTGATTGATAAGGTGGGTCCTAGTCCTATTATGGGTCCGACAAAAGCATGTAACCAAAGGTGAAAATTCACACTTGACATAGAGAAATGGACATGAATAATTAGAAGAATATCATAAATATAGTATTGGGTGTCATGGGAGTAGCTGAGGTGTCTTAGGAGTAGAAGGTTTGCCAAAAACAAAATTAATGTAAACATTTTGAATGAATAAAACGGAGGAAAAAAATGTTATTCCGCCAGTAAAGCTTTGATTAATGTTAACTCAAGGAGGTTCCTTTCCCCGAAGAAAGAATATATCACTAAATTATCCTATCAATTTTCCAATTTAGAGGATCTGTTCCACTATTTTGCAATCTTTAATTCATTTTGAAATTGGCAGCGAGTATCCACTCTCAATAGTTTTGGTCGGAGTTGGAGATGGACCTTGGGATATGATGAGGGAATTCGATGATAACATCCCTACTAGATCATTCGACAATTTTCAGGTTTGGTGTAATAATTCATTCAGTTTTCTTGACTTGCCATATCTTGCAGTAATACTGAATTATCATATTCTAACTTGTGGAGCCTGAATGCAGTTTGTGAATTTTACCGAAATAATGTCGAGGAGTGCAGATCCGACCAAAAGAGAGGCAGACTTTGCTCTGGCAGCTTTGATGGAGATACCTTCTCAATATAAGGCAACCCTGGAACTTGGCATCTTAGGGTAAATGCAATATATGAAAACATCGTATTTATATATTTTGTTTTACTGGTGTGATACCTGACTCTGAAATCCCTATATCTACATTTGCAAAAATAGTTCAAGGAGGGGACATTCACCAGACAGGGTTCCTCTACCCCCACCTCTTTATGAAAGGAATCCCTCCAGCCTTAGCACGAGATCTTATCGGCCGGACAGTTTTCAGCAGAATACGCCTATGCATACTGGCTATGATAATAGAGTTAACGCAGAACAATCTTCAAGTCCTCTATATGATAACAAGGTACTAAGATCATGTTTTTCAAACGTGCCATACAGCTTAGCTCCTCACTTTATGTCATCATTTGATTCATGATTATTTGGTCACTTTGCATAGTAGATTTTACACATGACATGGTTAATTGCAGGTTTGTCCAATTTGTCTCACCAATGCAAAGGATATGGCTTTTGGTTGCGGGCATCAGGTAACCAATTTAATATAATAGCCTTATCTCCAGTTGTAACATTATACCTCCCCTGAAATATTTGAAGTTATATAACGCTCTGTACCCTGATATTTTTATAAAAAATAATGCTAGGAAACCAACTTTTTTCAGCCAACATTAGTCAATTTTTCTTTTTAAATTGTTTATTTTAAATTCTAGATCCAAATCTCCCATATAAGTTATTAACATAAAGATGTCAGTGTAGGCATACAAAATCAAGGGGTGCATTGTGTAATATCAATTAATTCCAAAGGAGGTCAATGTGATTTACCTTTAAAATTATATATTGCCAAATAAGCTTGAATCTAAGACTCTACAGAAAGTACCAACATATATTAATACATTTTTCTTTCCTCTTCTCCTGCATTTGCTCTCATCACAGACTTGTTGCGAATGCGGTGTAAACCTCGAATTCTGCCCCATTTGCCGGAGCACAATCCAAACCAGGATAAGGCTTTACTAGTTATTTACGATGCAGACTCGGTTTTACTTGCTAATTTGTTCTGTTGCATGATAAAAGTTGGTCATAAAAAGGAACTCAGAAACCAAGTGTTGTTTTGAAACGGTAAACCATAAAATTATAGATTCATGGATGGGTTCCTTGTTGTTTTGAGAGAGGGAGAAAGATGTAAAGAATTGTTGTGAATGTTGATGGGTAGGTTACTTCTTGTACATAAAATACCGTATTTGCAATTTTGAGCCAAAAAACTGTAGAAAGGATGGACCTTACCCCCTTGTCTATAAATAAAGAGAAATGATGTTGTACTTCTTTTATACATTTTCTTGTATACTTTTTTTTTTTATAATTTAAAAAAGCAAATTTTTTATTTTCTTATTTTTTATCATTTACTTTTAATACTAAAGTGAAAGGTGTATAAAAAGAGGGAAAAACAACCATTTTTATATACGAATATTCATAACATTGACAAAATTATCCATAAAAATCGTCAAAGATAATTTCCTTTGACAAAAATACCAAATCATTAAACTCTTAAAAAATTACACAAAATACTTAAATTATTTCTACTTTTTCATTATCTTCAATCTGGCTAAAATTTTTAAATATGAATAATTTTAGTGTGAAATAGGATAATATTTGGCCATTTTGATATTTTATACTGGTATGATAGTAGTACATAACGTGAGTGTTTTGTAAAAAAAATATTTTTACAAGTGTCGTGCTGCTAGATGGCAAAGTCCACTAGTCGAGTGACAATGTCATTGACATTTTATAAAAAAAATATTATTTTAATTATAAAATGAAAAAATATCACTGACATTTTGTGAATATTCACAACAATGTATAACATATAGTTTAGATCATCTTTAAAAACTTCACGATTTTTAAATTCTAACTCCTTAATTAATAGAAAAGGTTAAATAAAATATGTTGTTTGTCATACAAAAGCTATTAAAAATTTAAAATTGTTATGTAATTGTATTTGTGGTATTAAATCTTTAAAATTTAAATTTTAGTATATATTTAAAATTTAAATTCTAGTAATTATTGAATCATATAATAATTTTAAATAACTTTTGCATAACAAACTAAGTATTTTATTTAATTGTACCTATTAATTAAAGAGTTAGAATACAAAAAATTAAAAAACACTAATAACAAAAAAATATTAATAAATTTTTAAGTTTATTTGAATATTAAACCAATATTAAAATTTTAAGTTATAAATTATAAATTAAAAATTGAATTTCATTGAATATCTATTATTATTCTTATTCCAGTATTCAAAAAAAAAAAAACATATTGGATCTTATCTAATATAATTTAACATATAACATAATTTTTTTTTCCTTCTTCCTTTTCTAATGTTGTTTCCTTATCAGTTTTTGCTTTAAGATAAATTTTCTTCCTTGGGAAGTTAGGGCTCATACTACACCTATTCTCTCTTTCTATTTTTATTCTGTTCCTCTCCCATATGCTCTCGCTCTATGTTATGCTCTCATACTTCACCTATTTCGTGCACAACAAACATGAATTGCCAATTCTTAGATGTTTTATGTGAATTGCAGCATAAATCCATCTCGTGGGTATTTCATGCGATATGATTATGAGCATTCTGAACAAATTTTTGGGCAATGCTCATTTAGAGAAATAATTATTTTTTTTATTTATGTAAATAAAAATATTATTTTTCTCTCTTACTAACAACTCACTTCAATAGTTACTATCACCTGCCACTTTTATATAATTCATACATTAGTGGCTATTATCTATCACTTGACACTTCTATATAATTTATGTATTAATAGTATTCATATATCAATATCCATTCTTAATCTAGGAGTGTACAAATTATACATTTTTAACTTATTACATATCTTTTTAAAAGGATCTTGTGTCTCAGTAATAGATTCATAAATGTTAAGTCGTGGAGACAAACATGTAGTACATAAAAATAACAAAAAAAAAATCATATAAACATATCAAAGCATATAAAAATAAATAACATAAAAATATTAAATATTAAATAATATTTTATTTATTTATTATCAATATTGATATATTAATAAGTAATAAAGTTGAGTAAAAAAACTCAAGGATATAAACTTTAACTAAATAAATTTATTAATTTATAATACTAACGTAATGTTTTGTTTTTATTAATTTAACTTAATATATTTTTATTTTATACTTTTAGTTATAAATTAGAGTTTAATTTTAATATTTTGACAGTGTAAAATATTTTATATGATTGTTTAATAATATCTTTTTTTGAATGATCATTCACACAATTAGGGCTGGAAGTGAACCGAGCTTAACTGAGTTGAGCTAGACCAAGCTCAAGCTCAAGCTCAAGCTCGACTCACGAAAATTAAGCTTGTCTCACGACTCGACTCATTAACAATCAAGCTTATTTCGTAAGCTCAATCTCGGCTCAACAAAAGCTCACGAGCTGGCTCGACCTCACGAACTGGCTCAAATAATAAGAACATAATCTATAATTCTATATCAATAAATTATAACTTATATATATTAAAAAATATTAAAAGATAAATTTAATATATTGTCTATCTATCAATTATAAATTTTTTATTTATGTCCTACATCAAAATTATATTATTATAAAATTTTAAATAATTAAGAACATTAATATATATGTAAAATTATATATTACTATTTTATATATATATTAAATTATTATTACGCATATCCTATATACATTTAATCTATAATTTTAATATTATATATATAATCGAGCCAGCTCACGAGCTAATGAGCTGAGTTTATCCAATCTTAAGCTCGGGTCATTTAATTTATGAGCTCAAATTTAAGCTCAAGCTTGACTCGCCAGCTCACAAGTTCAGCTTATCGAGCTATTAAAGAATCAAGTTCAAGCTGGCTCATGAATTGGCTTGATTCACTTTCAGTCCTACACACAATCAATATAAAAGATAGTTATTTTTTATAACATGATATTACGTAATTAAATGCACGTAAAAATTTATTTTACCCTAACAGTGTATCAAAATTTAATTCTAAAGATTAATATAAAATAAAGGAATTAGCTAATTTGTACTCTAAGAAAATATATTAAGAGTATAATAATAAAAAACTTTTAAATTTTTAATATATTTAATACGTTAAAAATGTAAAATTAAAAAATAATTTTACATAATTTTTTGTGAAACCTTCTTTTTTTTTATGGCGTTTTTAAATATATTCTTATGCTATAGGTTAATAAAATTCTTAAAATATTTTGACACAATTTAATAAGTGGTCTTTTTTTTAATTTGAGGACAAATAAATGGGACATATATATATATATATATATACACTTGCCCCACAAATTAATAAGTAGATTCGTCCCTAGTGACAGTGTTTTGGTAAGGATATCAAGAAGTTGTTCTCTTGATAAAATCTGCGTGAGCTTTAGAGAATCATCTTGGACCTTCTCTCTAACTTTGTGGCGGTCAATCTCGGTGTGTTTCATCCTTTCGTGAAACACTCGATTAGCCATAATGTAGAAGCAGATTGGTTGTCACAAAATAGTCTCATAAGACCTGATAATTTGATTTTAAAGTCATTAAAAATGTACATAAGCGAAATTCTTTTACAAGTTACAAGAGTTATTGCTCGATACTCTGCCTCTAAAAATGATCAAGAAACTATTATTTATTTTTTGCTTTTCTATGACATCAAAATTTTTTCAAGAAAGAAACAATATTCGGACTTTGATCCTTAGGTATCTAGGTAAGTGCCTAGTTGATGAGCGGATAATTTATACGCTTTTTGGCATTGTTTTCATATAGTTTTTAGTATGATTTAGTTAGTTTTTAGTATACTTTTATTAGTTTTTAAGAAAAATTCACATTTCTGGACTTTACTATGAGTTTGTGTGTTTTTCTGTGATTTCAGATATTTTCTGGCTGAAATTGAGGGACCTGAGCAAAAATCAGAGGCTGAAAAAGGACTGCTGATATTGTTGGATTCTGACCTCCCTACACTCGAAATAGATTTTTTGGAGTTACAAAACCCAAATGGCGCTCTCTTAATCGCGTTGGAAAGTAGACATCCAGGGCTTTTCAAAAAAATATAATAGTCCATACTTTGCTCGAGTTTTGACGACGCAAACTGGCGTTCAAACACCAACTTCCTGTCCTATTCTGGCGTTAAACGCCAGAAACAGGTTACAAGCTAGAGTTAAACGCCCAAAACAGGCTGTAAACTGGCGTTTAACTCCAAGAAAAGTATCTACACATGAAAGCTTTAATGCTCAGTCCAAGCACACACCAAGTGGACCCGGAAGTAGATTTCTGCATCATTTACTTATTTCTGTAACCCTAGTAACTAGTTTAGTATAAATAGAACTTTTTACTATTGCACTCACATCTTTTGATCATCCTTGATCTTGGGATCAGGTCTTTTTCCCTATTTTCGAATTCATATGCCATTTGGGGAGGTTGGCCATTCGGCCATGCCTAGACCTTGTACTTATGTATTTTCAACGGTGGAGTTTCTACACACCAAAGATTAAGGTGTGGAGCTCTCCTGTTCCTCGAGTATTAACGCAAAGTACTATTGTTCTTCTATTCAATTCATACTTATTCTTATTCTAAGATATTCATTCACACACAAGAACATGATGAATGTGATGATTATGTGATACTCATCACCATTCTCACTTATGAACGCATGATTGACAATCACTTCCGTTCTACATGAAAACAAACTTGAATGTATATCTCTTGGGTTTCTAAACGACGATTCACATCGACTCCCCTCTGACAATGGGGTATCTGAATCCGAGATTAGAATCTTCGTGGTATAGGCTAGAATTCATTGGCAGCATTCTTGAGATCCGGAAAGTCTAAACCTTGTCTGTGGTATTCCGAGTAGGATCTGGGATGGAATGACTGTGACGAGCTTCAAACTCGCGACTGTAGGGCGTAGTGACAGACGCAAAAGGATAGTAAATCCTATTCCTACATGATCGAGAACCAACAGCTAATTAGTCATACGATATCTGTGCATGATATTTTTCATCCGAGACGAGAAATCCGACAGTTGATTAGCTGTACAGAAACCATAGAGGACCATTTTCACTGAGAGGACGGGAAGTAGCCATTGACAATGGTGACACCCAACATACAGCTTGCCATAGAAAGGAGTATGAAGGATTGGATGAAGGCAATAGGAAAGCAGAGATTCAGAAGGAACAACGCATCTCCATACGCTTATCTGAAATTCCTACCAATGAATTACATAAGTATCTCTATCTTTATTTTATGTTTATTTATATTTTAATTATCAAAACTCCATAACCATTTGAATCCGCCTGACTGAGATTTACAAGATGACCATAGTTTGCTTCAAGCCGACAATCTCCGTGGGATCGACCCTTACTCACGTAAGGTTTATTACTTGGACGACCCAGTGCACTTGCTGGTAGTTGTGCGAAGTTGTGAAAAAGAGTTGAGATTACAATTGTGCGTACCAAGTTGTTGGCGCCATTTAGATCACAATTTTCGTGCACCAAATTTTTGGCGCCGTTGCCGGGGATTGTTCGAATTTGGACAACTGACGGTTCATGTTGTTGCTCAGATTAGGTAATTTTTTTCTTGTTTTAACCATTATTTTATTTTCAAAAAGTTTTCAAAAATCTTTCAAAATTTTTCTTCTTTTTCGTTTTTCCAAAATAATTTTCGAAAAAAATCCAAAAAAAAAAAATTAATAAAATCATAAAAACCAAAAATTGTGTTTCTTGTTTGAGTCTAGTGTCAATTTTTAAGTTTGGTGTCAATTGTATGTTTTTAAAATTTGTGCATTTTTTGAAAAATTCATGCATTGCATTCTTCATGATCTTCAAATTGTTCTTGACAAGTCTTCTTATTTGATCTTCATATTTTCTTGTTTTGTGTCTTTTCTTATTTTTCATATGCATTCTTGTTTTCTTAGTGTCTAACCATTAAAAATCTCTAAGTTTGGTGTCTTGCATGTTTTTTTTTCTTGAAAAATTTTCAAAAATAAGTTCTTGATGTTCATCATGATCTTCAAAGTGTTCTTGGTGTTCATCTTGATATTCATAGTGTTCTTGCATGCATCATTTGTTTTGATCCAAAATTTTTATGTGTTGAGCCATTTTGTAATTTTTCTCTTTCCTCATTAAATTAAAAAAAATCAAAAAAACATCTTTTCCTTATTTTACTCATAATTTTCGAAATCTTTGGGTTGACTTAATAAAATTTTTTTTAAATAAGTTATTTCTTGTTAGTCAAGTCAAGATTTCAATTTCAAAAATTTATCTTTTCAAAATCTTTTTCAAAAATCAAATCTTTTTCATTTTTATTTCATGTTTTTCGAAAAATTTTTAAAAAATTGATTTTCAAAATCTTTTTCTTATCTTTATTTCATAATTTTCAAAATTATTACTAACAATTAATGTTTTGACTCAAAAATTTCAAGTTTGTTACTTTCTTGTTAAGAAAGATTCAAACTTTAAATTTTAGAATCATATCTTTTAGTTTCTTGTTAGTCAAGTCATTAACTTTAATTTTCAAAATCAAATCTTTCTAAATTTCTTTTTCAAATCTTTTTCAAAATAAATTTCAATAATATCTTTTCAAACATATCTTTTTCAAAGCATATCTTTTTCAAAATCAATTTCAAAATCTTTTCTAACTTCTTATCTTTTCAAAATTGATTTTCAAATCTTTTTCAACTATCTAATTGACTTTTTTCTTTGTTTTACTATTTCTTATCTTTTTCAAAATCACCTAACTACTTTTCTCTCTCTAATTTTCGAAAATCACCTTCCTTTTTCAAAAATCTTTTTAATTAAGTAATTGTTTTAAATTTTAATTTTATTCTATTTCTTATCTTAACTTTCGAATTCTAACAACATTTTAAAATAAAAACAAAAATATTTTCTTTTTTCTTTTAATTATTTTCGAAAACTCCTCTCTCTCATCTCCTTCTATTTATTTATTTATTTACTAACACTTCTCTTCTACTCATAATTTGAACCCTCTTCTCTTCTCTCTCTGTGTTCGAATTTTTTCTCTTCTATTCTTCTTCTCTTCTACTCACATAAAGGAATCTCTATACCGTGACATAGAGAATTCCTCTTCTTTTCTGTTCTCTTCTTTTTCATATGAGCAGGAACAAGGAAAGAGGCATTCTTGTTGAAGCTGATCCTGAACCTGAAAGGACCTTGAAGAGGAAGCTAAGAGCAGCTAAAGCACAGTACTCTGAAGAAGACCTAACTGAAATTTTCGAACAGGAAAAGGATATGGCAGCCGAACCCAACAACAACAATGCAAGGAAGGTGCTTGGTGACTTTACTGCACCAAATTCCAAACTTCCATGGAAGAAGCATCTCAATCCCTGCCATTGGAGCAAACAACTTTGAGCTAAAGCCTCAATTAGTTTCTCTGATGCAACAGAATTTCAAATTTCATAGACTTCCATCAGAAGATCTTTTTCAGTTCTTAACTGAATTCTTGCAGATCTGTGATACTGTTAAGACCTGGAGTTGATCCCAAGGTCTATAAGCTTATGCTTTTCCCTTTTGTTGTAAGAGACAGAGCTAGAATATGGTTGGACTCTTAACCTAGAGATAGCCTGAACTCTTGGGATAAGCTGGTCACAACTTTCTTAGCCAATTCCTCCTCAAAAGCTGAGCAAGCTTAGAGTAGATGTTCAAACCTTCAGGCATAAAGAAGGTGAATCCCTCTATGAAGCTTGGGAAAGATACAAGCAACTGACCAAAAAGTGTCCTTCTGACATGCTTTCAAAATGGACCATCCTGGATATATTCTATGATGGTCTGTTTGAATTGTCTAAGATGTCATTGGACCATTCTACAGGTGGATCCATTCACCTGAAGAAAATACCTGCAGAAGCTCAGGAACTCATTGACATGGTTGCAAATAACCAGTTCATGTACACCTCTGAAAGGAATCCTGTGAGTAATGGGATGCCTCAGAGGAAGGGAGTTCTTGAAATTGATGCTCTGAATGTCATATTGGCTCAGAACAAAATGTTGACTCAACAAGATAATATAATTTCTCAGAGTCTGAATGGATTGCAAAATGCATTCAACAGTACTAAAGAAGCATCTTCTGAAGAAGAAGCTTATAATCCTGAGAACCCTGTAATGGCAGAGCTGAATTACATGGGTGAAGCCTATGGAAACACCTATAATCCCTCATGAAGAAATCATCCAAATTTTTCATGGAAGGATCAACAAAAGCCTCAACAAGGCTTTAATAATGGTGGAAGAAATAGGTTAAGCAATAGCAAGCCTTTTCCATCATCCTCTCAGCAACAAACAGAGAATTCTGAGCAGAGCCCCTCTAGCTTGGCAAACATAGTCTCTGATCTATCTAAGACCACTCTAAGTTTCATGAATGAAACAAGGTCCTCCATTAGAAATTTGGAGGCACAAGTGGGCCAGCTGAGTAAAAGAGTCACTGAAACTCCTCCTAGTACTCTCCCAAGTAATACAGAAGAGAATCCAAAAAGAGAGTACAAGGCCATAACCTTACTTGGTGTGGCCAAACCTAGAGAGGAGGAGGAGGATGTGAATCCCAGAGAGGAAGACCTCATGGGACGTCCTCTGGACAAAAATGAGTTCCCAATTGAGGAACCTAAGGAATCTGAGGCTCATCTAGAGACCATAAAGATTCTATTAAACCTACTTCTGCCATTCATGAGCTCTGATGACTATTCCTCCTCTGAAGAGGATGAAGATATTACAGAAGATCAAGTTGCTAAGTACCTTGGAGCAATCATGAAGCTGAATGCCAAGTTATTTGGTAATGAGACTTGGGTGGATGAACCCCCCTTGCTCACCAATGAACTGAATGACTTGGTTAGGCAGACATTACCTCAAAAGAAACAGGATCCTAGTAAATTCTTAATTCCATGTACCATAGGCACCATAACCTTTGAGAAGGCTCTGTGTGACATGGGGTCAGGCATAAACTTAATGCCACTCTCTGTAATAGAGAAACTGGGAATCTTTGAGGTACAGGCTGCCAAATTCTCATTAGAGATGGTAGATAAATCCATGAAAAAGGCTTATGGACAGGTAGAGGACGTGCTAGTAAAGGTCAAAGGCCTTTACATCCCTGCTGATTTCATAATCCTAGACACTGGAAAGGATGAGGATAAATCCATCATCCTTGGAAGACCCTTCCTATTCACAGCAAAACCTGTGATTGATGTGGACAGAGGAGAGTTGATCCTTCAATTGAAAGAGGACTACCTTGTGTTTAAAACTCAAGGATCTCCCTTTGTAACCATGGAGAGGAAGCAAGAAAAGCTTCTCTCAATACAGAGTCAAACAAAGCCCCACAGTCAAACTCTAAGTTTGGTGTTGGGAGGCCACAACCAAACTCTAAGTTTGGTGTTAAACCCCCACATTCAAACTATAAGTTTGGTGTTGGGAGACCCCAACAATGCTCTGAACATCTGTGAAGCTCCATGAGAGCTCACTGTCAAGCTATTGACATTAAAGAAGCGCTTATTAGGAGGCAACCCAATTTTATTTTTCTATGTTATTTTCTTTTTTTAGGTTGATGATCATGTGGAGTCACAAAAATAACTGCAAAAATTAAAGAAAAATAAAAAAAACATTAAAAACAGCACACCCTAGAAGAGAAACTTACTGGTGTTTAAACGCCAGTAAGGGTAGCAGAATGGGCGTTTAACGCCCAGTCTGGCATCATTCTTGGCGTTAAACGCCAGAAAGAAGCACCAGACTGGCGTTAAACGCCAGAAAAAAGCAACAAACTGGCGTTAAATGCCAGAAACAGGTTACAGCTTGGCGTTTAACGCCAGGAAAGGAATAAAAGCTGGCATTTAACGCCAGAAACAAGCAATAGTCTGGCGTTAAACACCAAGATTGCACAATAAGGGCGTTTTGCACGCCTAAAAGGAGCAGGGATGAGAAATCCTTGACACTTCAGGATCTGTGGACCTTACAGGATCCCCACCTACCCCACCTCTCTCTCTCCCCCTCACACATATCTATAACACTCTACCCAAAACACTACTCACCAATTAAATCCCATCCTCTTCCCTATATTCTCTTCACCAATCACCTCTATCCCTCTTCCCCAAAAACCCCACCTACCTCACTTTCAAATTCAAACATTTTTCCCTTCCAAACCCACCCAAGTCCATTTGGCCACTCTCCTTCTCTTTCCCTATAAATACCCCTCTTCACTCCTTCATTTTCACACATCACAACCACTCTCCTACCCCTTAGCCGAACCTATCTCTCCCTTCATCTCCTCCATTTTCTTCTTCTTCCCCTTCTTTCTTTCTTCTTTTGCTTGAGGACGAGCAAACCTTTTAAGTTTGGTGTGGTAAAAGCATTGCTTTTTTTTTCCATAACCATTTATGGCACCTAAGGCCAGAGAAACCTCTAGAAAGAGGAAAGGAAAGGCAAAAGCTTCCACATCTGAGTCATGGGAGATGGAGATATTCATCTCAAAGGTCCATCAAGACCACTTCTATGAAGTTGTGGCCAAGAAGAAGGTGATCCCTAAGGTCCCTTTCATGCTCAAGAAAAATGAGTATCCGGAGATCCGACATGAAATCTGAAGAAGAGGTTGGGAAGTTCTCACCAACCCCATTCAACAAGTCGGGATCTTAATGGTTCAAGAGTTCTATGCCAATATGGATCACTAGAAACCATGATCAAAGTATGAACCCGAATCCAAAGAATTGGCTTACAATGGTTCGGGGAATATACTTAGATTTCTGTCCGAAAAATGTAAGGTTGGCGTTCAACTTGCCAATGATGCAAGAAAATGCACGTCCCTACACTAGAAGGGTCAACTTTGATTAAAGGTTGGACCAAGTCCTCATGGACATATGTGTGGAAGGAAGCTCAATGGAAAAGAGTCTCAAGTGGCAAGCCGGTTCAATTGAGAAGACCGAACCTTAAGCCTGTGGCTAGAGGATGGTTGGAGTTCATCTAACTCTCCATCATTCCTACTAGCAACCGATCTGAAGTGACTGTGGATCGGGCTATCATGATCCATAGTATCATGATTGGAGAGGAAGTAGAAGTTCATGATATCATACCTCTTGAACTCTACAAGGTGGCTGATAAGTCCTCCACTTTGGTAAGGTTAGCCTTTCCTCATCTCATTTATCACCTATATAATTTAGCTAGGATTGACATAGAAGGAGACATCTTCATTAAAGAGGACAAATCTATCACTAAGAAAAGGATGGAGTAAACAAGAGAGCCCACTCATGGACCTCAACAAGAGCATGAGGAAATTCCTCATGAAATCCCTGAGATGCCTCAAGGGATGTATTTTCCTCCACACAACTATTGGGAGCAACTCAACACCTCTTTGGAAGGCTTGAGTTACAACATGGACCAACTAAGGGTGGAACACCAAGAGCACTCCATCATTCTCCATGAGATTAGAGAAGATCAAAGAGCTATGAGGGAGGAGCAACAAAGGCAAGGAAGAGACATAGAGGAGCTTAGGCGTTCCATTGGATCTTCAAGAGGAAGAACTAGCCGCCATCACTAAGGTGGACCCGTTTTTTGATTTTCTTGTTCTTATTTTTCTGTTTTTCGAATTTTATGCTTGATGTGTTTGTCTATATTTGTGTCTTCACTACATGATCATTAGTGTCTAGTGTCTATGTCTTAAAGCTATGAATAATTCCATGAATCCTTCACCTCTCTTAAATAAAAAATGTGCTTAATTACAAAAGAACAAGAAGTACTTGGATTTCAAATTTTATCTTGAAATTAGTTTAATTATTTTGATGTGGTGGCAATACTTTTTGTTTTCTGAATGAATGCTTGAACAGTGCATATTTTTGATAGTGAAGTTTATGAAAGTTAAAATTGTTGGCTCTTGAAAGAATGATGAACAAAGAGAAATGTTATTGATAATCTGAGAAATTATGAAATTAATTCTTGAAGCAAGAAAAAGCAGTGAATAACAAAGCTTGAGAAAAAAATTGGCAAAAAAAAGAGAAAAAAAGAAAAGAAAAAGAAAAAGCAAGCAGAAAAAGCCAATAGCCCTTTAAACCAAAAGGCAAGGGTAAAAAGGATCCAAGACTTTGAGCATTAATGGATAGGAGGGCCCAAGGAAATAAAGTCCAGGCCTAAGCGGCTAAATCAAGTTGTTCCTAACCATGTGCTTGTGTCATGAAGGTCCAAGTGAAAAGCTTGAGACTGAGTGGTTAAAGTCGTGATCCAAAGCAAAAAGAGTGTGCTTAAGAACTCTGGACACCTCTAACTGGGGACTTCAGCAAAGCTGAGTCACAATCTGAAAAGGTTCACCCAGTTTTGTGTCTGTGGCATTTATGTATCCGGTGGTAATACTGGAAAATAATGTGCTTAGGGCCACGACCAAGACTCATAAAGTAGCTGTGTTCAAGAATCAACATACTGAACTAGGAGAATCAATAACACTATCTAAAATTTTGAGTTCCTATAGATGCCAATCATTATGAATTTCAAAGGATAAAGTGAGATGCCAAAACTGTTCAGAAGCAAAAAGCTACTAGCCCCGCTCATCTAATTGGGACTAAGTTTCATTGATATTGCAAGATTCATTGTATATTCTCTTCCTTTTATCCTATTTTGTTTTCAGTTGCTTGGGGACAAGCAACAATTTAAGTTTCGTGTTGTGATGAGCGGATAATTTATACGCTTTTTGGCATTGTTTTCATATATTTTTAGTATGATTTAGTTAGTTTTTAGTATATTTTTATTAGTTTTTAAGCAAAATTCACATTTCTAGACTTTACTATGAGTTTGTGAGTTTTTCTGTGATTTCAGATATTTTTTGGCTGAAATTGAGGGACCTGAGCAAAAATCTGATTCAGAGGCTGAAAAAGGACTGCTGATGCTGTTGGATTCAGACCTCTCTGCACTCGAAATAGATTTTTTGGAGCTAAAAAAACCCAAATGATGCGCTCTTAATTGCGTTGGAAAGTAGACATCCAGGGCTTTCCAGCAATATATAATAGTCTATACTTTGTTCGAGTTTTGACGATGCAAACTGGTGTTCAAACGCCAATTTTCTGCCCTATTCTGGCGTTAAACGTCAGAAACAGGTTACAAGCTAGAGTTAAACGCCCAAAACAGGCTGTAAACTGGTGTTTAACTCCAAGAAAAGTCTCTACACATGAAAGCTTTAATGGTCAGCCCAAGCACACACCAAGTGGGTCCGGAAGTGGATTTCTGCATCATTTACTTATTTCTGTAACCCTAGTTTAGTATAAATAGAATTTTTTACTATTGTACTCACATCTTTTGATCATCCTTGATCTTAGGATCAGGTCTTTTTCCCTATTTTTGAATTCATATACCATTTGGGGAGGCTAGCCATACCTAGACCTTGTACTTATGTATTTTCAATGGTGGAGTTTCTACACACCAAGATTAAGGTGTGGAGCTCTGCTGTTCCTCGAGTATTAATGCAAAGTACTATTGTTCTTCTATTCAATTCATGCTTATTCTTATTCTAAGATATTCATTCGCACACAAGAACATGATGAATGTGATGATTATGTGACACTCATCACCATTCTCACTTATGAACGCGTGATTGACAACCACTTCCATTCTATATGAAAACAAGCTTGATTGTATATCTCTTGGGTTTCTAAACAATGATTCACATCGAATCCCCTCTGACAATGGAGCATATGAATCCAAGATTAGAATCTTCGTGGTATAGGCTAGAATCCATTGGCAGCATTCTTGAGATCCGAAAAGTCTAAACCTTGTCTGTGGTATTTCGAGTAGGATCTAGGATGGGATGACTGTGACGAGCTTCAAACTCGCGACTGTAGGGCGTAGTGATAGACGCAAAAGGATAGTAAATCCTATTCCTACACGATCGAGAACCAACAGCTAATTAGCCATACGATATCTATGCATGGTATTTTTCATCCGAGACGAGAAATCTGACAGTTGATTAGCCGTACAGAAACCGTAGAGGAGCATTTTCACTAAGAGAACAGGAAGTAGCCATTGACAATGGTGACACCCAACATACAGCTTACCATAGAAAGGAGTATGAAGGATTGGATGAAGGCAATAGGAAAGCAGAGATTCAGAAGGAACAACGCATCTCCATACGCTTATCTGAAATTTCCACCAATGAATTACATAAGTATCTCTATCTTTATTTTATGTTTATTTATATTTTAATTATCAAAACTCCATAACCATTTGAATCCGCCTGATTGAGATTTACAAGATGACCATAGCTTGCTTCAAGCCGACAATCTCCATGGGATCGACCCATACTCACGTAAGGTTTATTACTTGGACGACCCAGTGCACTTGCTGGTTAGTTGTGCGAAGTTTTGAAAAAGAGTTGAGATTACAATTGTGCGTACCAAATTGTTGGCGCCATTGAGATCACAATTTTCGTGCACCACTAGTCGAATTCTGAAAAATCACAAAGAGACAGTTCACAAATAGACTCAAAAAGTAAATCCTTTTCCAGGAGCATGTTTCAAGTATTTCAACACATGCTAGGCTGCTTTGAAATGTTCATCAGTAGTACAATTCAAAAATTGACTTAGCATGCTAAAAGCAAAGCTTATGCCATGTCTGGTATTAGTAAGGTATATCAACCTTCTCATGAGTCTTCTGTATGGCTTAGTGTCATTCAATAATGTTCCTTATGACTTTGAGAGATGAATCGAATAATTCATAAGTTTCCTAGCTAGTTTTGAATCTAACGAATCATGCCGAAGAAGAATTTTAGTTTGTCTAAATCCTTGATTTTGAACAAATTATCCAATTTTATCTTCACATGTTTGATCTCTTCTACGTCATCCTCGGCCTCTACCACCACAATTTGTGATACCAGAATTTGCATTAAAGGCCATACCAAACCTTCAATTGTTTTTATTACCAATACCTCTAATATTACCAACACTAATCATCTCCCTTTCTTCACTTTTATCCAAGTTGGTTAATTGTCTTTCTTATTGCAAAAGCAAAAAGTATATGGAATTCACATTGGGTAGCGACACCATCAACATAATCTACAATTTTACTGTTGTGTACCGCTCGTTCAATCTCTCAGAATTCTACCAACATCTTCTTAGTCTCTATATCCTCTTATGATCTTGAGTCCATACGAGCATGATGCTCCACAAGCATAGACTAGGATTGGTCAGAACTCTTCTTCCCAAATTCACTTAAGCTTGGTGAAATATGCACTTATGGATAAATCTCCCTGCTTCATCGCAAACATGTTTTCTTGAAGGTTAGCTATCTGAAATAAATCAACTTTATAGAATTTGTGCTTGAGATGATTTCAGAGCTCCGAGGCCACGTTACACCACAGACTACTCTGCAGAATCTCCATGCTTAGGGAAAAGTGCAACCATGATAGCACAAAGATGTTACATTTGTCCCAAGCTTCATAGCTCAAGTTAGTTTTTTCAGGTTTTGAAAATATTTCATCAGTGAATCCTAACTTGTTCCTCGATTTGATGGATAGCCAAATTGATCTCTCCCATGAATGATAATTTCAAGTCATAAAAAGAGTTTGAGTCAGTTATAAACCTTTGCTTTTTCATTTGGATGGGGGTAAAAGGGACTTATGGTCCTAAATCGGGTTTAGTATTGATCTCCGTAATTGTATTTGAAGGTTGGCAAGTTGATTCATCAATCTCGTAAGGTTGTGAATTTTTTGGATCTTCCACTCCCACTTCTCAATTTACCATGGATGTAGCAGAAGGAAGAGGTAAAGTTCACAATTCTTGCTTAGCAATTTTCGCAGCTCCTCCATGCTCACCGCACTATGAAATATGTTTTGAGTTACAAATTTTTTAGTAAGAAATGGAGGTTCTTCTATGCAAGCTTAAAATGAGAGAAAGATGAATATTATATTACTGAAAAATCTCAATTTACAAAGACTGAAGATGCAGCCATATATAGCCATAAAAAAATGCATAACTAACTCTGATATAAGATCTTCCCTAACCAGCATAATATCTACACTTGTCATACTAAGCTACCTTCTCATTATTTTTTTCTCTCACTAACAACCTCAAGCATCACCTGCTAGTATTATTTAATAGCCACTATCATCTACCACCATCATATAATTCATACATTAGTAATACTCACATATCAACAAATACACATATATATAATTGCCCTTAACCTCAACTCAGAAGTAACAATTAACTAATCCCAAATATAAAGCATTCTTGGTTCACAAACTCCACAAAATTCTTATTCTAGCCACAATCATGAATATCAGTAACTAATCAAGCAATATTAGTCCATAAACCACACATACAAACATCAATAAATCATAAAATAATTATTCTAGCACACGCATTTAATGATTCATCAATTAACACATAAACCTTACTTGGTTTTAAGGGCTAAAATGAAATTTGTAGGTAAAGATGATGATAGTGGATTGAAGGGCAGAATCGTGCCAGCAGTAGCTGCTGCTGCTCCTCCCTCAGCTCTTCTTCCTCCTTACAATGATGTTGGTGATGGCAGGGTGGTGTATTAGGTACCAAATAAATGATGCAATAAAATATAGCGATAAAAAAATTTAAAATTTGTATAAAATAACTTTTTTTGAGAATTACAATTTTTCTCTATCAGAAGGAGGTTACAATGTCAATAACACTCTTTTTTAACAAAAGAAGAATACACTTCTCTCTAAATATAGGAGAAAACCTCTCAAAGAAAAAACTCTCTATGTAACTCAATGTTACTATTATTCTTGTTAGATGATTTTTATTGAAATGAATTAAGAAAAACTCAATTTATAAGTGAGTCTCTCCAATACGAACCATACGTATTATAATGTAGATCATTCTTATTTTTCTCAACCACAAAAAACTTCTCGCTAATAACAAGGAGTGTTTTTCTCCTTTTATTTTGTTTATTTTTATTTTCAAAAATTAGTTTTACTAATTTTCACAATCTCTCACTTAAAGCTAATTTTTGTAAATTTTCAAAATTCATGTTGCTCATTAATTCAATAGGCCATATGAGGATCTACACCATTCAAATTTTTTCAGTGTTGATTGGTTTTGTCATGGCATCTACTAGGTTATCTTTAGTATGAGTCTTCTGCATATCAACACTTCTTTCCTCTACTACTTCTCGAACAAAGTGATATTGTACTCTAATGTGTTTTGTTCTCGAATTAAAGACCAAGATTCGTTTCAATGTGCCAGGTGCTCTGACTGTCACAATACAGAAGAATCTTCTATTGTTTATGGCCGAGTTCCTCCATTAACCTTTGAATCTAAATAGCTTCCTTGCATACTTGTATAGCTGCCATATATTCAACTTCTGTAGTAGATAGAGATATAATAGTCTGTAACTTAGATAGTCAGCTCACAGCTCTTCCTGCAAGTATGAATACATATCCTATAGTAGATCTTCGTTTACAAGATGACTTGCAAAGTCTAAATCAATGTATCCATTGACAATGAATTTCGATCCCCCAAAATATAATACAACATTCGAAGTCCCTTTGATGTATTTCAGGATCCTCTTAACAACATTCCAATGTTTTTTACTTGGATCTGCCATAAATTGACTTATCACCATAACTGCTTGAGAAATATCTGGCCTTGTACAAATCATGGCATATATAAGGCTTCTCGCTACTTATGCATACGGTACTTGAGACATTTTTGTCCTCTCTGCTTCATAGAAATTGAGGTTGAAATTGGCTTACATTCTTGCATGTTGAAGTTTTGCAAAATCTTCTTCAAATAATTCTTTTGAGATAGCCAAATCTTCTTATCCATTTTGTCTCGGTGGATTTGCATCCCTAAAATCTTGTTTGCTGGTCCCAAGTCTTTCATATCAAACTCTCTAGTCAACCATGCCTTCAATTCTTGGATTTGATCTTTGTTGGGGCATACCACCAACATGACATCCATATACAATAGTAGAATGATGAAATCATTATCACTAGACCTCCTGTAATAGGTACAATGATCTAAACTAAGTCTGTTATATCTAAGAATAATAATGAAAGAATCAAATCTCTTGTACCAACACCTTGGTGCTTGCTTTAGACTATACAGAGATTTAGTTAACTTGCAAACCAAATTTTCTTTTTCTTGTTCTTTAAAACCTCTGGTTAGAACATATATATCTCTTCAAATTTTCCATGAAGAAAAGTAGTCTTTACATCTAATTGCTCTAGATATAAATCAAATGCAGCACACATAGCCAAAAGTATTATAATCATAGTTAGTCTTACTACTAAAAAAAAATATTTCATTGAAGTCAACACCTTCTTTCTGAGCATATCCTTTGACAACCAATCTTACACAATATCATTCCACCTGATCATTACTATCTCGCTTGATCTTGTAAACCCATTTGTTATTAATGGTTTTTCGACCTGCTGG
Source organism: Arachis stenosperma (assembly GCF_014773155.1). Classification (NCBI taxonomy): domain Eukaryota; kingdom Viridiplantae; phylum Streptophyta; class Magnoliopsida; order Fabales; family Fabaceae; genus Arachis; species Arachis stenosperma. Next base: position 11,496,808 of record NC_080386.1, on the reverse strand, counting down.
AAGTGCAACAAGTTTTTAAGTATGGTTCCTATATAATGCCTTGATTTCTTCTTGCATTGCTGTCATCCACATAGAAGCATCTAGATTGTGCATAGCTTCCATAAAAGTTGTTGTCTCTCCATCTTCTATCAGAAGATAATATGCATCATGGTTTGTCAAAACATAATTTGAGTGTCATGATGGTGTTTTTCTTTGTCGAGTGGATCGAAAAACTTCTATGTCATTGGCCTTTGCTTCTTCTTCTTCTTCGTGTTGTAGTTCTGCTTAAAAAAATCACCTTCTCTGCATTTCTTATCTATTTGAACAGTGGTTATCTGTTTAATAGTGTTGTCATTTTCTTATTCTCTTTGCAATTCATCTTCTGCAAATAATACATCTCTGCTAACAACTACCTTGCGGATAGTGGGATCCCACATGCAATATCCCTTAACTCCGTTAGCATAATCCAAGAATATATATTTTCTAGACTTTAGGTCCAGTTTTGTTCTTTCCTGGGAATTATACATCATGAATACAGGACAATCCAATATATATAAAGAAAGATAATTAGGTGGCTTACCTTGCCATATCTCCATTAGTGTCTTCAATCCAGTTGCAGTTGATGGTGACCGATTTATTACATAACAGCCAGTTTTAATAGCTTCTGCTAAAAAAAGACTTGGCTAAACCTGTAATTTGCAACATAGCTCGTGCTCTTTCTAAGAGAGTCATATTCATTCGCTCTGCTATCCCATTTTGTTGAGGCGTATATACAACTATGAATTGCCGTTGAATACCTACTTTCTTGTAAAATATTAGAAAGTCACCATCGACATATTCTCCTCCATTATCTGTCCTTAAAAACTTGATCTTCTTTCCAGATTCAAGTTCCAACTTTTCTTTGAACTCCTTAAACATCGCAAACACATATGATTTCTTCTTGATCGGGTACACCCATAGCCTCTTAGAGTAATCATCAATAAATGATACAAGATATTTTAGTCCTCCTAGGGACATCTCCAGTGACTCCCATACAACAGAATGAATTAACTCCAATATTTGCTTGCTCTAACCAGTTGATCTACCAAATGTCAATCTATGTTGCTTGCTTGTAACGCAGTGCTTCCAAAATGGTAAGTTTACCAATTTGAGCTCAAGAATGAGATTACATTCCACAAGAATTTTCAAGTCTCATTCTAACATGTGGCCCAATTTGTGATGCTATGTCATTGTCATTTCTTCTTGGCTTACTGAAGCAACCAATGCTTCTGCCTCTTGCAAAGTATCTTCCATAAGCACATATAGATTCATTGCAATCTTTTCGGCTTTTATTACTACAAGAGCACCTTTAACAACTTTCAAGATCCCACCTTCAATATGGATCTTGTAACCAAGTTCATCCAGTTGTCCAATTGACAACAAATTCTTCTTCAAGCCTCTCACATGTCTTACTCGTTGAAGTGAACGAATAGAACTATGGAACATTTTTATTTTGACAGCATCCATTCCAACAATTTCTAAGACATGATCATTTTTCATGAACACAAATCCTTCCACGACTCATTCATACATACAAAACCAATCACGATGAGGAGTCATGTGCCAGGTTGCTCCTAAATCAACAATCCAGGCATCAATGAGTTTTTTGCTGCATTTAGAACCAATTGTTGCTTCACCATACAGAATTTCTCATCATCAGAATTATTCGCAACGCATCCTTGAGAACTTGATCTTTCTGGAACCTTCTTTATACTCTTCTTATTCCGACAATCTTTCTTGAAGTGCCTTCTCTTACCACAATTTTAGCATTTGAATTGCTTCTTTCCTTGTGACTTTAGTCTACTTTGGCTCCCACTAGAACCACACTCCATTGATCTTTCTCTCGTCATCAACAGCGTCTCTGCTTACTTTGAGTTCTCTAATCTATCTTCTTTATTCTTACACCTGGATTCTTCTTCAAGAATAACAACAGCCATATCATCAAAGAAAAGATAGTTTGTCAAAACATTATTGGTTAAGTTAATGATGAGATGATCATATGAACCTGGTAGACTTTGAAGTAGAAGCTCTGCATGTTTGATTTCTGCTACGTTGTAATCCAACAATGAGAGTTGAGAAAATAACGTATTTAGATTGTCGATATAATCTGTTGCCGATATAGATTCACTCATTCGAAGAGTATACAGTCTTCTCTTTAAGAATATCTTGTTGTAAATTGACTTGACTTCATATAATTTAGTGAGAGCATTCCAAATTTTTGTTTTGTCCTTTTTTCTGCTACACTTGACAAGATTGAATCACTTAGTGCCAAGTGTAAGTTTGCAATGGTATTGTCCTTCATCTTCTATTTTTCATCTGTAATCCAGCAGGTCTACCTTCAATTGCTGCCACATAATTGTCTTTTCTCATAATTACTTTTATTTTCAATTTTCATAAGAAAAAATTATCCAACTGAATTTCGAGATCCTATACTTTGCTTCCATTTTTAAGACGGTAATTTGCAGCGGAAGAAAAAATTATTAATCAGCAACCTTTAGGTCTGATACCAGACCACTTTTAGACAACTGACAAATGATGCAGCAAAATATAGAGATCAAAAATTAAATTTTTGTATAAAGTAACTTTCTTTGAGAATTACAACTTATCCTATCACTAGGAGATTATAATAACACTCTCTCTTGATTAAAAGAGAATACACCTCTATGTAAATATACGAAAAAATTTCTCAAAAAAAAACTCTCTATGTAACACAATGTTACTAGAAATTGTTAACTTTTAATTAAAATTATTAATATTCAAAAAAATTATAACAATATTCTTGGAAATATTACTATCAACCAAACACAGGATTGCTTATTACAAATTTTCAATGCATTCACAGGATCACAAAGGAAACACACACATGAACCTGATTTTTCTAAGAATTTCGTTCCTTAGAATAGAATTTCTAAGAATCTGATCCCCAAAAAAGAAACAAATCTGTGAACCAAACAAAATTCTTACTGGCTTGGCAATGGAGATAGGAAATGGGAGGCGCACCCTGTTTTGGGAAGATAACTGGCTGCAAGGTGGGCTCCTAAAAGTGACTTTTCCAAGACTCTTCTCTATCTCGAATCAACAAGGATACAGGATAGGGAATGTGGATTATGGGATGGGCTCGCGTGGATATGGAATTTCCAGTGGAGAAGAGAGTTGTTCCAATGGGAGCTGGAACTTGTCCATCAGCTTCATGAGAGGCTAAGGCTGTTGAAACTATCATATGGTAAAGAGGATAATGTGGTGTGGAAGTTTTATAGTAAAGGGATATTTTCTACCAATTCTGTAGTGCAGGTTCTACAATCGGAGATGCTGTCGGATGAGATAACGAGCTACAGTTTCACAAGTTCAGTCTGGCAAGGAGTGGTACCTCCGAGAATAAAGCTTTTTGGGTAGTTTGTGCTTGTTGGTAGAGTTAATACCAATGAGAGGTTGAGCAGGCTAGGCGTTATTAGACCCAGTGATAATATCTGTGTACTATGTAAGAAGGAGATAAAGTCGGTGCAACATTTATTTCTTCAATGTGACATAACATGGCAGGTGTGGTGCAGTTGGTTGAGGTCTTTTGGTGAAGATTGGACTATTCCTGGAACTATAAGGTAGCATTTGTTTTGAGGTACTGAGACAGAGATTGGGAGACTAAGACTCAGTATTATGTTTGTTGGTTTAGAGACTGGTACTAAAATTTCTGTTTCTGTCTTTAAAATTTCAGTATTTCAGTACCTCCAAAAAGTAGGGACAGAGGAGACTAAAATTTGTAGAGATGGAGATTAAAACTTTAATAACATTTTATATCTAAAATACCCTCATTTTAATTAATTAATTCTAATTTTACTCTTTGTGCAAATTAAATTAGAGTTTTATTCTTGTTTTAGTTTCTGTCTCCCACTTTGTACCAAATAGAATACTGAAATTTATTTCAATCTCTGTCTTAGTCTCTGTCTCTCAGTCTCAGTCTTTTCATCTCTGTCTCTCCACCAAACGTTACCTAAGGAAACTGTTTGAGAGGTAGACCGGTAGGCCTAAGCGAAAACAAGATCAGAAGAAGTGGCTGACAGAGTTTTTTGCAGTGATTTAGAACATTTGGATGGAACGCAATGCTAGGATTTTCAATAATAAGGAAGCAGGTGTTGAGTTTGTAATACGGAAGACGATTCTAAGTTACGAAGAATGGACTGATAGTGATCCGTTTGGTTGTTGAGGACAACGCTAAAATTTACAGGAATTTATGTACTTATGTAATATTTATTGTTTGGTTCGTTTGCTCCACGTTAATGTGTTGAGCTTTTTTTGTTTCAAAAAAAAATAAAAGATAGTAAGCTGTAATAGAATTTCACGCCGTCTCAAACCTCGATGATGGTGGATACAATGAAATTCTTTTCATGCATCTCATGAGTTGAATCTTGTAACTCATTGGTTGGGTTATGTATGTTATATTCCTATTATCATTCATACATATAACATGTATATCCCATTAATCATGAGTTGTTAGTTCATATACACCTAACAATACGTATGAATTTTTTTTTATAACTCATGCCTACTTTTTGAACCTCTGTTAATAGCTTCTCACTTTTTGACTTTTATTACTTCTTCACAAAATACATACATATATACATATAATAAATTTTTCAAAGGTTTTATTTTTAAATAATTGAATAATATTTGTTAAGTGATTATTTAAATATTCTTTTTATATGAGGATTATATATATGAACTTTAATGTTTTTTAATTATACTCTTTATATAAGAATAATTTTGTGACTACTAAATTTTATTTTTTTATTATATTTTATCATTTTTAAATACTAAAAATTAAATTATTAATTTTAAAATCTAATAGTATAAAAATAAAATCTCAAGGATAACCAACTGGTGATTAATATTAATAAAAAGTACCCATAATTTACAACACTTTTTAATTAATAATGAAATTCTACCATTTAAATTGGTTTTATCCAAAATATCTCTCCTCTTAAACTTCAAGAAGCTTAATATATATATATCCATTTTCAATGGTATTTAAACTATTAAAAGTTATTTAACAACTTTTTTTTAAGCAAATATAATATATTCGTATTAGAAATATAATTATTCGTATATATTCTCTTATTTGTCTAATTTTTTAGTTAAATAATTTTATAACATAATATTCTAACACATTATTAGAATATTTTAAAAAAAAATATTTAACATATATATTATTAATAAAAAAATTATACAAAATTCATATAAAAAAAATTTATTGAGCATAATTATATTTTTTTTGGTTATCAGCATCTCCCTACATCATAATATTCACATGTATCATGTTCAGTAGTTTGTGCACACCATACAAGACTACCTCCTGATTTCTCTTCTTTCTGATACCATGCTTAATCACTCAAAACATCTTCCTGTAATACCTCGTCATAGCCAATAAGATCAATTACTTATATCCCTTGACCCAATTTTTCAGTCTGAAATCATATACATTTTCTTCATGCAACTCCTTTTTACCCCGTTTTTTCAAATTTTGTCCCTCATTTCAGAATTTTGGAAATTTAAATTTTTCCGAAGAACTCCTGTAAAAAGGCTGCAGAGCTTTCTTTGAGGAGTACGATCTCATCAGCCACCAGATCAATTCCTTCAACCAAAACAAGAGCCTTTAAGGTGTTGTAGTGTTATATACTCGATTTATGTAAATACAACATCGAATGTCAATTACATTTGCCTTTATTGGCATATTTAGACTTACACAAGGGAATTTCTTTGGTAAAGAATAAAATGGAGTGAAGAATGAAAACTTTTTCTAAATTTAGAATGAATATGTGCATACACATAATATAATACATTTTTATTGGTGAAACTTTTCTATAAAAAAAAAAAAGGTTCACTCTTCCGTCTTCACCAAAAAATTCACCTTCGCGTCACCCTTATCACAATGCCTATTGCCTAAACCTCGGAAAAATAAGAATAACAATTTTCCTTTTCCTGACCTTCAATAAATCTACACAAGTGAATAATTAACAAAATCTGTCTCAGCCTTCAATAATTAACAGATTTGCTGGACAACAAATTAGCCTCTAGCCTCCTTCCTTCTGGCTCTTCAAGGAACTTCTTATCTTTTATATAAGTCTCTATCTCCAATAGAGTCCTTGTGAGTTCCGGTATCTGCCGAACTTTCAGATCAACTAAGAAGTTCTGAGAGATGATGTTCAGTAACTTTACGAATTGTGATTTATATCTTCTAAAAAGTGCAAAACCAGCCATCTGAAATAAAGCAGAACTCGTTTAGTCTTGCATACAACGGACCACTGCGACATTCTATAAATCTATAATATATTTACTTACTTGCAAGAAAGCATTCAGTGAAACAGCTGTATATTGGTTGGCTGGGAGATTGTTCAAGAACCTTGCAAGCCAAGCCCAACCCTCTCGCAAACCGTGCAAATTCTGAACACCTTGAATCTCGGTCTGTTGAGGAAAGATGAGATTCATGAGAAGCGACCCGGCCAATATGAGTCATTAGAACCAAAGCAAGAATTTCAGACTATCATGACAAACCTGAACCAGTGCACCATAAACCTTCATGTATGATTCTAACCGGTTTAAATAATCCTGTGTACTCTCCAACTTTCCTCCATCTTCTCGATAACCAATAGCTTTGAAGTATGACTCCTTTGATTGAAAGATAGACTGAAGGAAGCAAAATCAACAACTTAGAGTCAATAACATAAGATAAGTATACATGTTTATAGAATATGTAAGGAATGAAGGTGTGCACATATTATCAGAATTAATAATTACTCTCGAAGATTTGATTGATCATAATACATTGAGTTTGCAATATTCAAAGCAAGGATGAATTAGCTCAAGCATAACTTGCAATATTCGATCATTTTTAGTATTTTATGTTAGAATTTTGTTAAAGGAAGACTGAAATTAATAGAAACAGGATTTGTTACTTTCACTCTTTTAATTATTTCTTTCACAAGATCTTAGAATAGAAAACACTGAAAATAAAAACAGAAACCAACAAGGCCCTTACTGTTCTATGTATCTATCACCCAACATGGCAAAATAATGCTTTCAGCACTAATTGATTATTCTCAATACATGCAGTTGCCATGCCAGAAACGTTTGAGAGCTAAGTTAACAATCATGGCAAATAAAGAAGAACAATATTTCTTCCTCACATAGATCAAATGGCTCAATCCTCTTATTTAGGCAAGGTGTGATCTAAAATGGAACTTTTTTTAGAAGTTTATTGAGAAAGAAGAGAAATATAATGTCAGGTAAGTAACAACAAACAATGAGCAATGGCAGCGTAGTTCATACTTTAATCCATAACACACACTCCCATCAAAACAACCTCTAGCTGAGCACCAAAGAAAAGCTAAGAACCTTACTATTTCCCACAAATTTCCAAAGACTTCAAAAACACTTGGAAAATTTCATGAATAAAATTTAATATTAAATCGATAAACAAACTTTCGGCCACAGGTAGTCCGTTAAATTCAAATTTAAGATAGCTAAAATTTAAAACTAAGGATAGGAATTAGCATCTCAAAAAAAATGATGCATTAAAGTTCCTATTTTATGAAGCTACCTTTTTGTATACCATGTGCTTTGGGACAGTGTATAGACAGGCCCTGTGAAGCTCAGCCAGCAGAACATCCATTGCAGCCGGGACCTATAAAAAATAATACCCAAGTGAACTCAAAAGTAAACATGCATATTTATATATAGATATAACTGGTGTGTGTGTGTCTCTCTCTCTATATATATATATACAAACAGCCGCAGACACATATGCACGCTAATGGTTGTGGCTATAATAGGCAAGATAAAGATGTTGTACCTGAGATGTAACCAGAACAATGACATATCCACTTGCAAAGGGTGCATTACCAAGGTTTGCACAGTATGAAATAAACTGCAATGCGTGTTGTCATAAAACAAATCAAATTTACCAATAAATATTCATATGATAACTAATCTCTATCATTTATCTCAGTAGTTTTTGTTTTCGGTTTTGACAAGTTGAAGCCAGTTACACGGGATTCAGGCAAATGTTGTTTTGATCACAAATATGTTCAAATACACCATTTCTGTTGATAAAAAATATTTTTGAATAACCATTTTGCTTACTTTTAGTTTTCAGAAAATGCCAAAACAACAAATTTTTCCACTTTGTAAATATTCATTTACTAGTTAATTGCTCAAAATCATTCTCGATTTTTTAAAAACTAAAACAAATATCGCAAGAGAAAATGCATAAGTACTACATTGTTTTATAAGAAAAAATGTTTAAGACAGTCAATCATGATTGAAGGCTGTAATACATTAATTATTAGTTTGTCCTTTTATTTGCTACCCTTCATAACTGAATAAAAACAAAGCTCACACCTACAATAAACTACTAAACCTGTTTAGTATTAGTCTATTGCTTCCCTTGTGCTCTTTTTCTTGACAAATAATGCAAGAAAAAAAATCATATCAATTGAATGTCAACTCATGAAATTACCTTTTTAGCAAATATCTCAATGCTGATTGATTGAGGACATTGAGGATCCCGCAAAAGCTTAACAAGATCATTGGATTTTGACCTATAGAATGTACAAAACATTAAATAGACATGAAATGCAAATACTCTCTTTTTGGATTGAATTGACTTTATTTGAAATGAAATAATTGAAGAAGCTATTTCATCCAAATAATCCCGTACTTTTTGGCAGGTCAAATTGTAACATTCCTTAAATAGGATTGAAGCAGAGAAGAATAATGGATAAAGTTTTCCAATAAAAGTTCCAAAAGCACATGCAGGAATGCTAATTCATAAGCAGTATTATGCATTGTTGAAATGAAAAGATTCACTTCACCTGACATTGTCTATTACACCCCTTATTTGTCTTATCAACCGAGAAATATGACTTTCATAGCGGGTATAATCCTGAAAAGTTGTTTACATGAAACAATCAATCAAAATCCCAGTATGCTGCAGGAAAACTTAGTCTTGAAAGTGATGATAGACACATACAGAATTCTTCTAATGTAAACCAAACAATAGTGTCCTATTGTTTAGAAAAACGTTCATTTGAACATAGATAATACCTGATTAGAACTAGATCTTATTGCTTGGTTCCTCTCACACAGCTCTTTCAGTTTCTGTAGTCTCCCGCTCTCCAAACTTACAGCACTTGTCGCAGCACGATACAGATTGCCTGAGATTGTGCAGACCAGTTGAGATAACAGATATCAGATGGCAAAGATTTTTAGACAAATAACAACCTATAGCTCCCAGATCGGCAAGGGGCACACCCATATGGACACATCAATTGTACCAAAGTTTACAACTTTACAAAGTGATTCAATGGCTTTTCTACCTCTTCCATTTTCTAAGTAAATGGCAAAGATGTCAAACCAAGAACAAAAGGAAGCCAAGAAGGAAAGAAGCAATAGTAAGGCATGTAAAGGTGAACTTGTGTAATTAACTGTCTTGAATGACATTTGTTGCTTACAAGGATGACCTCATTGAAAATCAACCTTGATGAGACATGTAAGAGCAAAATATTAAAATTTCGCAACCAAAATTTTGAAGGAGAAAAAAAAAACAAAACAAAAAAGGATAAATAAAATCCAACTGAATGGAAGTCAGAAAATAAGAAAGCAAAGCATTCTTGTATATCAGATATGGACACACAAGTAAACAGCAAACTAAAATACTGATATGGGTAAACCATCATTCTTAGTGTGAGTAAGAAAGGGGTGGGGAAGAAGTGACAAAATGGAAAGGCAAATACCAGACTCCTTGGTATTCGCATTTGATACGTTTGATGCATCATCTGTAGAATGCACTGCAGCCTCTTGTTGGGTTCGTCCAGAAGTAACCTTCTGGAAAGTTCCAGCAGCACCCCCTTCTACAGCTTCCTTTTCTGCTCTCCTTTCAGCTTCTGCTGCTGCTCTTTTTTCAGCTTCCATTGCTGCCTTTCTCTCAGCTTCCAATGCAGCTCGTTTTGCTTCTTCAGCTCTAAGTTTGGCCTACCTCCACAAAATTGAAAAGTAAAAAATATAGGACTTAGACCAAGGCTTGCAATATAAAAAAGACTGACAAGAAAAGATCTGTCTTAACAAACATGAGCAATATAGTGACAGAAATGAATATCAGTGAAAATAAAAAGGAAAAAACAATGCAGATTTGTAACTGCAAACATGGGATGGCTATTTCAATTTCAAATGAAATGTGAAACCATTTATGTCTAATGCCTTGTTAACACACAATATTAATTAGAAGATAAAGTACCTCTGCTTCTGCTTTAGCCTTTTCCTGCTGCTGCTTTTCCTCTTGCAAAGCAACCTTTCTCTTCGCTTCTTCATAAGCTGCATCACTTCTTATTTTCCTTTCTTCTATTTGTGATCTAAGTTCACGGTCCCGTTGAACAGCTGTCAAGTGATTATCAAGTGCTTCTGCACTACAAAAGAAGAGGGATGTCAGATATCAGTTTCTTAATCTAGCAACCACAAAACATGAGAGTAAGGAACAAAGAAAATGTTCTGTTGGGGTTTCTTGGGAGGATGGGATGAGTAGATGACTATCAGAAAACATGCCACACATGTCAAATATTATTGATCAAAATCAGAAATACATATTATATGAAGTATCATTCAATTTCAGTATTCATAAAAATGGATTCATCAAACAAAATTAGATTCCCCATCTCTAAAGTCTAAAAGTAAGGTGCAACTTTTTTTATAAAAGGAGTTTATTAAGAGGAGGATAATGAATGCTCAATTTTCTGTTTCTGGCTTTTTGGATATATAGAAGTTAAACTGTCTTGCTCCCAGGAATAAGTTAAACAAACAGAAGGGGAAAAGAAAAAAGAAAATGCTCAAAGTTCGCAAAAGTATGCAATTAACAAAATCACTACAATGTAAGATCCATAGTTAGAAGCTGTCATAAAGCACATTGAAAATGCAAACAACCGTATAGCTGTTGCTAACATCAAGTCTGACCAGATAGATATGTAGCATAAGAGAATTATCATATTGCCATGAAAAAAGCAGGGAGGGGGACACGGGACATAGCAATCTTACATCCTGCGCTGATATTGTGTATCTAACTTTTTATCCTGTTCTTGTCTTGATTCTTTATATTTCTCAACTCGAAGAAGAGCCGAGGTAGAGTTCTGACTTTCATCTGCCAGAGCTGTCTCCAATGCTGAGATCTTAGTCCGTATTTCATCCTGTCAATCCAGAACATTTTACAAACAGGTCTACATAGATACGAAATGCCCTGTTGTATTGGTGCAATTTCATAGACGAAAAAGAAGAAATCCTTTCTAAATGAAGAAAGATCATCTCAAGTTATCTAAAATGCTTGGAAAATTTGTTTTAGTAAAAGTAGAATCCCTAAAAAAAGATAAAAACAAGTTTTATTACAAAAAAAAATGTTCAAGGGTGAAATAATAACCTTTTTTAGTACTACATCCAAACAAGATTGACAAATTATTCAATTTGTAAAATTTAAGGTCCAACTAGGAAACCAAGTGCTTTGACATCGACAAAATCACTCACATTAACCCTAAGCTGATGTTCTTGTGCCAACTCAAATAACGCAGTTTCCACCTCTTTTCCTTTATCCATCAAGTAGGGTTGCACGTCAAATGCAGACACGTCAGAATCATCACTGTCACTGAGATTTCAAAGCCAATGCAAATATTAATTTCAAACCACCCAATGCACGCAAAAAAGAAATGAAAAAGAAAATAATCAAATTAACAAACATATGAACATAGCACCCACTAATCCACTAAGAGAAAGCGAAGTTAAAGATCCACAAAACATTCACATAGCGTTGGGTATTCAAATTGACTAGGGTTCAAGAAGAAAGAGGCACCTCAGATAAAGTTTATCACAATTGAACCGTTTGACAGGTACCAAAGCTTTGTTATCCCCATCATCGTCGCTCTCTGTGTCATCCAAATCAAATTCTTGAGCACGCAACACAAAAGGTTTACCTCTCTCACCTCCTCTCTTCCAAGTAGGCATTGTTTTCTGGAACTGCGAGGAAGTAACAGAAGTAGTGGCGAGCTTCGCCTCCAAGGTATTGAGCTCCGAAACGAGAGCGTCGAAGCTCCAATCGGGTTCAGGATCAACAGAAACGCCATCTATACGCGGCGAAGAATGAAAGACTAACTTCACGGCTCCCCTGAAAAGATTGCGTATCAGCGGTGATGAAATTCGTGGCTCTAGAGAAACCCTAACGGAATTTGAAGCGCATTATTGACATCAAAGACTTACATTGTTAAGCGAGCGACGAAAGAAGAGTGAACAGGGATCAAGAGCTGGTTGTTTTCTTTTGTGAACACAATCTATGATATCACCGTCTGCACTCTGAAAATAATAATAATAACAACATCCAATAGCAACTATGGTGAGGACAGGGGGCTTGTTGATCTTGTCCAAGTGCCTTTGAATCCTTTCTAGTCTTCAAAGAACAATCAATTTTGGATTAAAGAATAATCCTAGAGAGTTAATGTAATGTAATGACAATTCTTGCTTTAGGATTGTTCGGTGAGTTTTTTAAAAAAAAAATTGGAGTTATTTATATTTAAAAGATATTATGAAAAAATAAAAATAATTTTATATTTGAATATTTCATAAAAAAAATTTATTTATCAATTATGGATTTATTTGAGTAAGTTTTTAAGAAAATATCTTTTTTCGAATTATTTTTTTTTAAAAGATTTAATGTAAAAGTAAAAGTAATTTTATATTTGGAAATCTTATACAAAAATATCTTTTTATCTATTAATTATGTTTAGGTATAACAATATAAAAGTACTTTTTGTTTATTTATTATATGAAAAATATTTTTTTAAAGGAAAAAAAGATCTTTTAAAAAAAGATATAACTTACAGCTTCTCAAAAAGAGATATTTTTCTGATTTTTCTAATAATTTTATTTTTACTACTAGAAATTTACCAAACATGTTAAAAAATAAAATAAAAAATCTTTTTTATTAAAAATATCTTTTTTGATCAAGATAATAGTGCCCAAACAAGCATTATGTTTGAGTATAATAATATAAAAATACTTTTTTTGTTTATTTATTACGTGAAAAACATCTTTTTTTAAAAGAAAAAATCTTTTAAAAAAATATAAATTACAATTTCTCAAAAAAGATATTTTTTATTTTTTTAGTACTTCTACTTTTACTATTAGAAATTTGACAAACAAATTAAAAAATAAAATAAAAAATATCTTTTTTCATTAAAAAAAGATTTATTTTTATTAAGATAATGACACTCAAATAAGCACTAACATAACAATAAAGAATCATATGATTCACAAACCATGTAGGCATTACTCACCAATAAAATGTGTATTTGCTTTGAAGTAGACATAATGAAACTATGTAAGTCGAAATAAAAGATGGAAAAAGAGAGGTTTATACACAGAAGGATGGGAAGAAGAGAGATTTATAACACTGAAATGTTAAACATTCAAACAGGGGGAAGGAAAAAAGGAATAGGAAGTAGGAACAGGCGAATAGAAACGAACCAGAAAGAAAGATGAAACCGGTGACGAGGAGCGGCGGCAGGCAGCGCTGGCAAGCAGCGGCTTCAGTTCGTGTTCGACAGAACGGCAGAGAAAACGCAAGAAAGATCACCAGAGAGGGAGAGATCGAAGAGAGTTTTGGAACTATTAGAGAGAAAGAAGTTGTTTTCTGAAGAAAGGAGGCTAAGCAGCTGAAGACGATGTATAGATTTTTCTAAATTACCAAAATAACCCTCAAATTTAACAAAATTTCCTAAATACCCACTATTTCCACCATTTCCATTGCGGCCGGCGGCCTGCCATGACGCCTCTGCAGTAAAAAATTTCTTGCGCTGAGCACTGTATGGCAGCAGGTATGAATTCCGCCGCCATAACCACAATTTTAAAACAGAGGTAAATACAATATAATTGTTTATTGGGTAAAATGTGGAACATTTAAGTGCTTCACGAAAAGCCAACGTTAAATATAAAGCAAAAATATGCAAAGTCATTTACCTTTGTACCCAAAATTCAAATTCAAGAAAATATTACATATACTAAAATAGAGGTTTTTGAATTCTGACTTCAATCCAAAAATTAGTTTTCAATGAAGTAAACTTTATGCATATAATTTTTTTATTGTAATCAATTTTGAAAAAAGAATAAGAGAATTTAAGAGAGAGTTAGAGCTTGTTTGGGTGTCATTGAAAAAGATATTTTATAAAAATAAAAGTGATTTTATGTTTAGATATCTCATGTAAAAAGATATTTTTATTTATCAATTATGTTTGGGTAAAATAAGATAAAAATATTTTTTTGTTCATTTATTATGTGAAAAAATCTTTTTTTAAAAAAAAGATATTTTAAAAGAAGATGTAATTGTAACTTCTCAAAAAAGATATTTTTTATTTTTCTAGTGCTTTTACTTTTACTATTAGGTATTTGTTTGAAAGTTATTAAATCAATAAAAAAATATCTTTTTTCAATGAAAAAAGATCTTTTTTTAGTGTGTTTGGTAAATTTCTAATAGTAAAAGTAAAAATACTAGAAAACTTAAAAAATATATTTTTTTTAGAAGCTACAATTTATATCATTTTTTTAAAAGATCTTCTTTTCTAAAAAAAAGATGTTTTTTACATAATAAATGAACAAAAAAGTACTTTTATCTTATTTTATCCAAACATAATTGATAGATAAAAGATCTTTTTATATAAGATATCTAAACATAAAATTACTTTTACTTTTGTAAAAGATCTTTAAAAAAAAATATCTTTTTTTAGAATGACGCCCAAATAAGCCTTTACAGCTGGATTTCAGAGTAGAATCGCTACTGTAGAGTTGGGCATGTTAACTTAAGTAACAAAGTTTGTAAATTTCTATATGTAATATAAATAAGTAGTTGTACTCTTTATAATATATTAAACTAAACTTACGGCTAAGTACATGATTTTTTTTGTAATATATCTCGGTTCGATAGATCAAAGTCTAATAATATATTGTAGATTTGAGCTCTATTTAAGGATTTGTTGCTGGCCAATAAGTTAGTTACTGCATGCATAAGGCGGGTTTTGAATCCCTAACACTTACTTAAGCAGACGAGTAAACTAACCACTCAACCAACCTAAGTTGGTTATAGACAAATACGTGTTATTACTATGCTTTTTTATATTTATATGCTATATGTTTTGATTGCCTAACTTATATCTATTCTTTTATATCTGGTTAATACACGATTTCGATAAGCGATACAGGCTCATATCTATATACTTATTATATCTAGCCTAGAGTCCCTAAGTTAAGCCGAATAGTAGCACCTGACTACTAGCATTGATCATGACGTGCTAGGAGTTGGATCGTTATATTTTCTACCGCCACCATACAATCTCGTTCTGAAATCTAGATCTACCATTGCCACCTTGGCATTCTGGATCTATCTCTACTGTGCCAACATTCTGGATCTGCTAGTTGTCACCGTCGCCGCTTTTTAATTTGCTCTATTTTTTGAAGAAGCAACGAGTGAGGAAGAGGGAGATTTACGTAGTGTATGGAAGGGAGATAGAGACTAAAAGAAGAAACTAGAGACAGAAACTGAAAGACAAAGACTAAATTAAGTTTTTGTATTGTGTTTTATATAAAGTGTACACAATTGAGTTATGTCTTAGTATCTTGTTTGGATTAACAAAAAAGTAAAGACTTAAATAAATGAAATTACTAAAATTTCCTTAATTAAATCAAAACTTTGCCATTTTCCCTACCAGCCACCCCCTTCCCCTTTTCCCCTCTCTCTCCCTTTCTCCCTTCCTCTCTCTGGCAAATCATCTGACCTTGCCTCGCCTCGCATGTATTTTGATTTTCATCCACCCCTTTCTCCTTTACCTTCTGCTCGAACTACGGATGAGTAGTGTGTTCAACCTCTATTCAACCCTGCCATTGACAGCACTGCCTAGGTTAGAATAGACGTTTTCATCGAGAAAAGCATGCCACCTGTGTCTCCAGCATTTCTTAATCGTGCCGCCGGCGTGCCTCACCACCATTGCATTTCACCATCGTGGAGGTCGGCACCAGTCCATTACTGTTTGATGATTCTTCTATGTGTCACTTTTTATGTCTAAGTTGAAAAACGAATTGTTCTGTGTGTTGAGCTTTGTTGTTTTTTTCATGATGATGATGATGAATGATCTTCAGAGAACAAATTGGTCTGTGTTGTGGTTTATGTAAACTTGGAACATAAAAGATATAATGACGACATTTTAGGAATAAAATGTTATTAAAGTTTCAGTCTTCATCTCCAAAAATTTTAGGTACCGTTTGTTTTAAGGTACTGGGACGGAGACTGGGAGACTGGAACTCAGTATCATATTTGTTGGCTTAGAGACTAGTACTAAAATTTAAGTCTCTATCTCCAAAATTTTAGTATTTCATTACCTCCAAAAAGTGAGGACACAAGAGACTGAAATTTTTGGAAATGGAGACTGAAACTTTAATAACATTTTATACCTAAAATACCTCCATTTCAATTAATTAATTCCAACTTTACTCTTTGTACAAATTAAATTAAAGCTTTATTTTTATTTCAATCTCTATCTCCCACTTTACACTAAACACAATACTGAGACATATTTCAGTCTCTGTTTTTCAGTCTCTCTTCCAAACGCTTCCTCTATGTCTTCACTTTCTGAAAATATTGAAAAGACAGAAATTTTTTTATCTCGGAATTGAAATTTTAGTTCTAATCTGTAGTTGTAACGCCCTACCACATAGAGTCTTATGCTTAAGTCATAAAATTGAGGTGGCAAGGTATTACGACCTCTAAAAGTAAAATCCTATATATATATATATATATATATATATATATATATATATATATATATATATATATATATATAATATAGTTGAAAAGGAGGTTTATCTAGGAGCCTTAAAGAAAAGTTATTGAACGAAATACAAGCAGAACAACGCAACACTCACAATGAGATACAATTAGAAAGGTGGATAAGATTGAACGGAAAAGATAATATTTATATAAGATCAGGGTTTCAAAAATGCAATTAACAAGTTCTAGGCTCGGCCTGCGAAGTAAAGACCGACCAGAGTATACATATACTTATATATACACGCCAAAGTAACCCAAAACAGAAAACCAACAACCTGTTTCTCTGAGTCAACCTCTAAGAGGGACAAACATAAAATACAAGGTGGAGAATCTATATACATATATAAATTATAAACAAAACACAACCCTAAGTCCTAAGAGTTCTTCGTTTTCTCAGTCTCCAGAATACACAGTATGGTGCTTCTCAACTTGCATCTGAAAAACAACAATATGTATAGAATGAGAATCGAAGGTTTTCAGCATGGTAGTGATGCCCACATACATAATATATAAGGCCCCGGAAAAGCCAGAGGCAATCCTAGAACTTCGACACTCAATTTTTAAAACTTAAAGATTTAAAGACAAAAGTCATAAACAGCGTGATCCTCTAAGGTTCTTAAACTTAGCCAAACTCTAACTAAACCCTCCAAAATCTTTCTCCTTCCTCCGAAATTCTCCAGAACGCCAATAGAATCACACAGACAAACAAAATAGACAATGACAAATACAAACAGGATACAGTTACAGCAGGTAGTGAATATAACAGGTAAGCATGATAATCACATAGGCAAACCCAATTAAATGAACAATCAAACAAAACACATATATGCACATGATATATGCCTGCCCTATGGCTGATGAGTCTCATCTGTAGGTTATCAAGCCAACCCGACGTGTTCGGTAGCTAACTCGGTTACAGTCTCTCTGTTGCACATTAATACCATTAGAAGGTATCTGTGCCCTGTCACCGTTAGAGGGTATATGTGCCCTGTCACCCTTACAACCAGAGAAAAAATACAAGCATACTCACATCCAACATTTTCCACCATGATTTATTTACCATATTCATTCATTAACTCATATATGCATCTCCGGCATACTCGCAATATTTTCACACTTCCTCAATTAATCATAATCTTTTAATCATCAATCATATTTCAGTAATAATTCTTCATTCATTTTCACTTACATTCATTCATTCATTTAATTTCATTAAGGCTAAAATACCTCATACATATCCCATTCCTGGACTTTCCATTCATAATTCAACATGTCTCAAGCTTTTCCTCACCTCTAAGTACTCCTTTTTTATAACTTAATCTCTTTGCTATACTTAAAACTAATATTTAGGGTCTAAAGAAGTAAAAATAGAAATTTAAGGGTTTAAAATCATGCTTAAAAATACAAAAACTCAATTTGCTGAAAAATAGGTCCCTGCGTACACAAACCATGTCACACGTATGCGGAAGTATAATTTTCTCTCATCTCGCGTACGCAACCTTTGCTCGCGTACGCGAGTCTCTTGGCCCGAAAGGTTCGCTCGCATCGCAGGCACTTACCCGCCTACGTGGACATATCAACTTTCACCTCTCGCGTACGCGTGTACCGTTCCGCGTATGCGAGACAAGCAAAACAGAATAGAATGCTAGCGTCGCGTGCTTGCTTGTGTACGCGAGTTCTGCAGGTTAGGTAAAAATTTATTAAGTGTTGCAGAATCCACTTTACACACCAAACTTCCGACAGACATAACTTCTTCACTAAAAATCATTTTTAGCCCCTTTTTTTGAATGGCGTAAACTTCACGGATCCAATCTTCATAAGGAAATAAGTTTTGAAAAGATTGGAGGTCCAAAAGCCGAGTTATGGCTCGCTAAAGTTCGACAAAAATCCAGTTTTTTTAATCAAAAACATCAACCTCTATTTTTACCAAGTTTTCCAACTCAAAACCAACAATCCAAGTTTTTAATCAACCCAAAACGAGCTAATTTCAATCTTAGCCCTTCTCATACATTTCACAACTCACCAATATACTTACTCATCAACTTCAACCCAAAGAACTCATAATCAGACATAATTCCATACTCAAACATTAAAATAGCATCATTATTCATTCAATACATCATCTCATCAACCTCTCACCACACTCATATCATTAGCCAACACAACATAACTCATAATCAATCTTATAATCAATTCTCAACATTCACATTCTCAATCCCGACAAGCCAAAATCATATAATACATTTTAATTCACTCATCAATCATCTTTCATAATTCTTCCATATTCATATACATATATCAATTCTCAAATTCATTGCGCGCGCGCGCGCGCACACACACACACACATACATATATATATATATATATATATATATATATATATATATATATATATATTATTTCCCTAATCACCTCAACAACGAAACATTCAATCTAAACTTGTCCTACGGTCATCTAGCCTAAGTTTTCACGACATATTACATATTATATACGAAAAACCAAAATCATACCTTGGTCGATTCCTCGTTAATCTCGGAACGTCACATTTGACCATCGTTCCACAAAATCTAAGCTTTCAAAGTCACACCAAACGGATCTCCAGCTCCCCAAAGTCCAACATCAAGTCTCCAACACCACCAATGACCACCAACATACCCAAAACATCCCACAACTCAATCTAATACAAAAAATCATCACTAAATCAATATAGATTTCACTTAATCACAGGTTTTACAAGGGTTTGAGTTGTCTCACCTTACCAACGGGGAAATGGAACAAGACCTGGCAAGTTTATGAAGCTAATTCGGTCCTAAACATCGAAATTACACAATTTTTCAACACTAAGCTCAATAAATTTCAAAATTAGGGGAGATAGAATTGAAAATGAAAAGTGAATTTCTTACCTAATTGAGTACCGAGCTTTGTAGAGCTCAACACTACGGTCGCGTGGCCACAAACAGTGCAGCGGTCGGAGTTCCGAATTGAAAGATATTTGAGTTTGAATTTGGTGTTAGGGTTTGGAGCTTCTTTTCTTCTCCTCATGTAAGTTTCAGCATTCTTCACTATTTTGGGAAGAAGAAGAGCTGATGCTCTTCATATATAGGGGGTTAGGTTGGGCCTTAGGCCCATTATGGGCCCGGTTCGTTCGGTTCGGTCTGTTTGGCTTAATTTTAGGCCAAATTCTTTAAACTTAGTGTTAAAATTTTCATTTTAATTAGCTCTATCTCATTAAACTATAAAATTCCAGTTTTCTAATTTTTTTATTAATAATTAATTTATTAACTAATTATTTACTAATTTTGCGGGTTTTACAGTAGCTATTAAACACAATACTAAGTTTCAATTCTTCAATCTCAGTCTCAATACCCATGCCAACGCTAGCTTAAAAATTTAGGAGTTTTTTTTGTTTTTTTTCAATTTTCAACTTTTCATTTTTTGTTCAATAAACCAACCCAAGCCCACCATTGAAAAACAAATACCTTGTCTTAGAAAAAAGGCCAATAACATCATAAACATCATAAACATAAAATTAATCTCAACTACTTATAATTCATCTCATGCGTCACATACTTTTATCTTTGCTTTGGTGTAGAAGCTGTGTGGGCATTCTGAAATAATAGTTACACGCGTCAAGGTGCACATCCAGCCACGTTTCTTCAGCAGCTGCAGAAAAAAAAAGCTCTTCATCACCTTAGCATCCACCTAAAAGAAATTGCGTTGGAAGATAATGTTAAATTATAAACTTGATGGTTAGAATTTAAGAATGAATAGAAACCACAGTTTGAATATATTGTATATATTTAGTTTTAATTTAAACCATTTATTTATTAGGATGTATTAAGTTTAGATGTTAAAGAAAAGTATAAATACATATGTAATTATTTCATAAATAATAACACACAAATACATTCAATACATTCCTCTTCATTTTATATTCTTCATGAGTGTGTGTGCCTTGTTCTTTTATTTTCCAATAAAGTGGTATCAGAGCCACTTATAAAATGCCTTCGTCAAAAGGAACTACTTTATCTTTTCAATACCCACAATTATCTAAGCTCAACTATGACAATTGGGCAGCCCGAATGAAAGTAATTCTCGGTGCTCAAGGAGTGTGGGAGATAGTTGAGAAATGGTATCTAGAACCAAAGAATGTGGACAAGATAACAGAAGCTCAAAAAGAAGAATTAGAAAATAAAAGAAAGAAAGATCAATGTGCACTTACTATCATTCATCAAGGCTTGGATGATGATATGTTTGAGAAGATTGCTGATATAACCAATGCAAAAAAAAAGCTTGGGATACTCTTCAAAATTCCGTCATAGGAGTTGATAAGGTAAAGAAGGTTCATCTTCAAACTCTAATGGCTGAGTTTGAGTCTCTAATGATGAAAGAGACTGAATCCATTTCAGATTATTTCACCAAAGTTTTGATGGTAGTGCACCAAATGAAAAGGCTTGGAGAAAAATTAGAAGATGTTCATGTTGTTCAGAAAATCCTTCATTCTCTCAACTCAAAATTTTACCATGTGGTGGTAGCCATTGAGGAGTCCAAAGATTTGGATACGATGATCATTGATCAGTTGAATGGTTTCTTACGGGCCCATAAAGAAAGAATGGATAAAGGCAAGCAAGAACATATGGAGCATGTCTTGCAGGCAAAACTTTCGTGGAACGCTAGAGGAGAAACCAACGAAAGTGGAAGACAAGGACGAGGTTGAGGCCGTGGACAAGGACGTGGTTACGGAAGAGGAAGAGATGAGAAAAATTATTCTCAAGAGAAAAGAAATCAAAATTTTTCTCGAGGTCATGGAAGAGGAAGAATAGTTGACAAAAGACACATTGAATGCTATTCATTTGGAAAGAATAGACATTATTCTTGGGAGTGTCAGAGATCCAAAGAAGAAGAAAATAAACTTGTTGTGCACAGTGAAGATGTTGAAGAACCAACATTATTCCTTACGCTCAAGGAAGATCAAAATTCTGAAGATAGTGCGTGGTATCTTGACAATGGAGCTAGCAACCATATGACAGGTGATAGGAGTAAATTTGTAGCACTTGACACCAATGTAAAAGGACACGTGCATTTTGGTGATGAATCAAAAGTAGAGATCAATGGCAAAGGGACGATTCTATTCGAGTTGAAGAATGGAAGTCATAAGATTCTTTCCAATGTTATTACATCCCAAAGATGAAGAATAACATCTTGAGTATTGGGCAACTTATGGAGAATGATTGCAAGATAGTCATGGAAGGTCGCTATCTTTGGCTTAGAGATAAAAAATGGAAATCTTATTGCTAAGGTTTCTATGACAAGAAATCGTATGTTCTTGTTAAACATAAGAAGCGGTGGAGCTATATGTTTGAAGTCATGTATTGAAGATCCACCATGGATTTGGCATATGAGATACGAACATTTAAATTTTGGTGGGCTCAAAGAATTGGGAACAAAGAATATGGCAAAAGGAATTCCAACAATTGATCATCCCCATCAGTTTTGTGAAGCTTGCTTACTTGGAAAACATTCAAGAAAGAGTTTTCCAAAGCAGTCCAAATCATGAGCTGTCAAGCCACTTCAACTTATCCACGCGGATGTTTGTGGACCTATCAAGCCTTTGTCACTTGGTAAGAGCGCTTATTTTTTGCTTTTCATTGATGATTATTCAAGAAAAATATGGGTTTATTTCTTGAAGCAGAGCGAAGCATTTGAAGCATTCAAGAAGTTTAAAGCCCTCGTTGAAAAAGAAGGTGGCTATGAGATAAAAGCTTTCAAAACTGACAGAGGTGGAGAATTCACTTCAAATGAATTCAAGATGTTTTGTGAAAATCATGGTATTCGACGTCCTGTAACTGTTCCTAGATCGCCTCAACAAAATGGGGTTGCTAATAGAAAGAATAGGACAATTCTAAATAAATATGGCAAGAACAATGTTGAAAAGTAAGTCATTACCAAAAGAGTTATGGGGAGAGGCAGTTGCATGTGCAGTTTATCTCTCAAACCGCTCACCTACCAAGAGTTTGAGAGATATAACACCTCAAGAAGCATGGAGTGGTTTGAAGCCTAATGTGTCACATTTAAGGGTTTTTGGATCTATTGCATATGTCCAAATTCATGAGCAAAAAAGATCAAAACTTGATGATAGGAGCCAAAAGCTTGTATTTATTGGTTATGAGGAGAATACTAAAGGCTACAAATTCTTCAATCCCATCAATAATAAAGTAATAATAAGCAGAAATGTTGAGTTTAAAGAAAATGCAAAGTGGGACTAGAGTACACAAAATGAA
The DNA here is from genome assembly GCF_014773155.1 of Arachis stenosperma. Classification (NCBI taxonomy): domain Eukaryota; kingdom Viridiplantae; phylum Streptophyta; class Magnoliopsida; order Fabales; family Fabaceae; genus Arachis; species Arachis stenosperma. The sequence goes on along the minus strand of NC_080386.1, from coordinate 11,473,617 downwards.
GTCACTTACGATTTTCTGCCTTACTTTGAGGAAGAAGAAGCCCCGATGCAAGAAGTACAAGGCGAAATCGATCCATCAACACCAGCATTAACCCCACTAACATCATCATCGTCATCTCCATCCTCTAGTTCAAGCGAAGTCCCTCATAGATATCGAAGTCTCCCTAATCTCTATAAGCAAACAGAAATGCTAGAGGATGAAAATTTGTTTACTCTCCAATGATGAGCCTTTAAGTTTTAAAGAAGCTGTCAAAGATGAGAAATAGATACAAGCTATGGAGGAATAAATTCAAGCAATTGAGAAAAACAACACTTGAAAACTTGCATCACTTCCAAATGGTCATCAGGCTATTAGAGTCAAATGGGTTTACAGAGTTAAAAAGAACTCTAAAGGTGATGTAGAAAGGTATAAGGCAAGACTCGTTGCAAAAGGGTATAAGCAGAAGCAAGGAATAGATTATGATAAGGTGTTTGCTCCGGTTGCTCGCTTGGAAAGGATAAGGCTATTGTTGTCACTTGCAGCACAAAACAACTGAAAAATCCACCAAATGGATGTGAAGTCTGCTTTTCTGAACGGTAATCTTCTGGAAGAAGTTTATATTGAACAACCTTTAGGTTTTGTTGTTGAGGGTTGTGAAGATAAAGTGTTAAGGCTTAAAAAGGCCTTATATGGACTGAAGCAAGCTCCAAGAGCTTGGAATGATCGTCTTGATACGTATTTTCAAGATAATGGTTTTAGTATGTGCATTCATGAATATGCACTCTATGTGAAAGAGGAAAGAGGAAATTTGTTATTTGTTTGTGTCTATGTGGATGACCTTATATTCACAGAAAACAATCAAATAATGTTTGAAGAATTTAAGATGGTAATGGCTCAAGAATTTGAGATGAGTGATATGGGACTAATGTCTTATTATCTGGGAATTGAAGTGAAGAAATGGAGGATGGAATTTTCATCTCACATCAGGCTTATGCAAGAGAGCTATTGAAGAAACTCAATATGCTAGATTGCAATGCTACCAATACACCTATGGAGTTTGGAGTCAAACTTTTCAAAGAGGAAGATGGTGTAAGAAAAGTTAATCAAACATTATTCAGAAGTCTCGTGGGAAGTTTAAGGTATTTGACCTGTACCAGACCTGACATTTTATTTTTAATTGGATTAGTTAGTCGTTACGTGGAGAATCCAACAGAAATCTATATGTATGGCATGTTTTATTCAGTTTCAGATGAATTCAAATTAATGGGCTATTGTGATAGTGATTATGTTGGGGATATTTACGACATGAAGAGTACTACTGGCTTTGTTTTCTTTTTAAGAAATAATGCAATTTCTTGGTGTTAAAAGAAACAACCTATAGTCACTCTTTCAACTTGTGAAGCTGAATATGTTGCTGTCACTGTCTGTGCATGTCATGCAATTTGGCTGAAGATACAACTAAAGGAACTTTATTTTGAGCAAGATAAATCTACCAAGATCATGATGGATAATAAGTCAGCGATTGCCCTGGCAAAGAATCCAGTGTTTCACGACAAAAGCAAGCACATAGAAACAAAGTATCATTTCATTCGACAATGTATTGAGAGTATGCATGTGAAGGTTGAATATGTGAAATCACTTGATCAAGTTGCTTATATTTTTACAAAACCTCTAAAATATGATATTTTTTTAAAGTTAAGGATTATGATTGGAGTCGGAAAATTATCAAGTTTAATGGAGAATATTAAAAATAAATTTGATGGTTAGAATTTAAGAATGAATAGAAACCGCAGTTTGAATAAGTTGTCTATATTTAGTTTTAATTCAAACCATTTGTTTATTAGGATGTATTAAGTTTAGATGTTAAAGAAAAGTATAAATACATATGTAATCATTTCATAAATAATAACACACAAATACATTCAATACATTCCTCTTCATTTTATATTCTTCGTGAGTGTATGTGCCTTGTTCTTTTATTTTCCAACAGATAAGTGATCCAAAATAGCATTTTCGAAGGAATGTTGCTGACTTGCTATTTCTGTAGCCTTCATATTTTCGAAAGAATGTCACTATAGCCTTAAGACATAGACTGTAGAATTCAGCAACTGTTTATAGTACACCACATGCACACATTTAACTTTTAAGACGATGATGCAAATATGCAATATCACGAGATGTCTCTAATATTTTCTTAGGGAAAACACTACTATCATTGTATAATTAATTAATTATAACGTTTTATGAATATTATTCTATTTTTAATTAACTCGATGTGATTTTTCAGGTTTATAAATAATACAATTGGCACTAATATTTTACCATTTAAGCTTATGCAGATGTCACATAGAAAAAGAGCTATATATAGTGGAGTGGGAATGTGAGGTATAGGTGTCATTTGTCAAAAGGAGAAGCATTAACAGTAGCTTAGGGGATCCATTATTTTTTTACGCAGTGTGCTTCACTACCTGACAAACCACGATTCCATGAACTATTTTGAAAGTTGTCAAAGACATTTATTGGTGTCAGCGTGCATGAATGATTATTATAGTCAAACTTATCAATTAATATCTTACCTATTTGAGAAGAAATTACAGAAGACATGCATGTATCGGAAAATAATGGATGAACAAATAATTTTAGGATTTTTTTCTTATAATAAAATAAAAAAATATTTCCTAAAACAAATCTTAAATTAATATCCTAATTTCCAGTTTCAACAGGCCAGGTGTCACAACCCCCGGTAATGTTAGGTGGGTGAATTCTCTTTTTCAATGCCCATGTTTTGCCGGTATTATTTTACTTTGATCCATCCAACCAATTGATCCATTTGACTGTTGACAATTCGACTATTTTTGTTGCTGCCAATTATTCCCGACGTCATTCCATTTCTTAGTTTTTGTCTATGTTCTCCTCGCTCTCATGGTAGCTATTAGTAAGCGCCGAAGAAATTATACAACTTATTTGTAACCAAAGTAATAAACTATAAAGCACAGTCAAATTTATCTACTAATGTGTATCCACTAATCCACTAATCTATTAAAGTATTAATCTATTAAAATATATGTATCTGTGTATCTGTTATCTATTTATCTGTTATCTATTATTTATGCATTTGCTTATGCATTTAAGGAGAGCCACACTCACGGTGTAGGAAATCACACCAACTAAAGAAATTATTCTCCCATTTACAGAGCATTTCATTCTTTGTGGCTAGCATAGAACCTCAGCAATGATTTGGAATGTCTCGAGCAACAGTCGAAGAGGCTGATCACGCCTTCCACAGTGGACATTGCTGGGATGAAGTCAATTTGAACATCTTTGCCCTGCCAACCGACCTGATTTTGAAGATTTTTCTTCGTTCCGATGGAAAAACCATAGGAAAGGGGAGGTGTATGTCGCGTGATTGGTATAATAGATTGAACCGGGCGGATAATATGGTGACTCATTTCAAATCAAAGGGGGGGAAGGCGGCGGTTCTTCACTTGGACAACCCCCTAAAAGATGCTGACTGTGGGCGGCTTTCTATGTTCGTCTTTGAAACTCGTGTCGCCATTCAGGTTGCCACTCCTCTTAACTGGACGTGGTTTTCCATGGTGGGAACAGAACCGGCAAGGTATGTGCAAGATACTCAATAGATGGTCGTCGAGTTCATTGATCACTTGGGACCCGTTCGGTTCTTGGAGGTCTGTTATTCCTGATCCGGGGTCTGACAGTTACCACTTCAACCTCCGTGAGGAATGGTCTGCTTATGCCTTTCTCAGCATGGTGGGTTATGATGATTATAAGATTCTCAGCCTCATGAAGCGTCACCTGGCAAATCCTGGATACGACATGCAAATGTATCTTTCGAGTACGGGTCAGTGGAGTCCCACTGTGCAAACCCCGCCAATGATTAATAGACTGAGTAGTGGGTATGCAGTGGCCAATAGCTGTGTTTTTTGCGTCAATAGTGAAGGTAGATTTACGAAGAAACCGGTCTTCGTGGTTTGATACGCAATGATGGATTCTGCGTGGGATGAAATAGAAATAGGCGCAGGCGCATGTGTGGATCATCCCACGTTGATTGGCCACCATGATTATGTGGATTTCGTTACCTATGAGCGGTCTGCTTTAAGGTTCGGAGTACATGTGATGACCATCAACCTTAGACCTGTAGGCGCAATGGCGTGGGGTCGGCATCTCTTTATTGGCGACACTAACCTGACGGAAACACCCTGTCTGAAGATAGGTCGCGAGCTCCTCGGGATCAGCTATTGTGTCTGTGATTTCGACGGTGTTGAGTCATCACTTGATGCGATCGTATCGGAGGCCCAATTTCGCTCTATTGGTCTGACTGACGGAGTTGTGAAGTTCATTGGACGCGTGAGATGGCCTGGAGTTGTTTGCATCAAGGGGTGCATGGGGTTTTCTCTAGAAGTCTGAATATTGCTAAGTAACGTGTTGTTGTTTTCGCGCTGTGTTTTGCAATTTGCTTTCTTAAGATTTATGTACGCACTTTCTGAACAAGTTAGTGGTTTGCCATTTGTAATATTTAATTTTGGCCCCCGATTTGATTGCATCCTGTCCCCGGGGGCTGATGAGTTCGCTATGAATCTGATCTTCATCTCCATGTCTCTTGACCTCTGAATGTTTCATATTTTATTTATATTTTATAAATCCCGCTGTATATTCCCTAGTTATTATGTAATGTATTGTGTAGTGTTTATTAGTGAAGCCGGATCTGGATTTGGTGGTAATGATAATGGCTAGTTTGGCCAAGCAGCTTGTGTTGCGGTAACTTTTTTTAGTCACAGCCGGCCTATGTTGCTTTGGGCTGCCGTTTTGTTCTGGCCATTTCAATACAAAGACATTAATTGATGCATCATGATATTTTCAAGCATTGCCGGCCTTTTCTCTTAACATGGGCCCAATCTGTTCCCTTTGTAACTGTGGGTTGGGTGAGCATTGACCCACACTGATGTTGTAACCTTATCCTCCTGCAACCACCCTTCATTTCGTTACCACTACAAACACTTGATCCGCCGTCACTCACTTCACTCAGGCAGGCATAGCAAGGCGTGTCTGTGATCGTTCCGCCGGTCCTTCTTTTAGCCGTTCTTGTGGATTTTGCTCCTCACCATGGCCAGCACACTTTCTTTTTCATATTACCTCGGTAATTCTTGATTCATCTCGTCCATTGTTATTTACTTTATGATTTTTTTCACAATGTTTTCATAAATAAAACCTCCCCTCACGGTTGTCATGCTAAAATCGCTTTGTGTTTTCCAATAAAGTGCGTCCTCCAACTTCATGCATGTAAAATTCTTTTGTATCAACTTTTGCAGGACGATCTCAATCGTTGAATCTGAATAATTTTTTTGACCTCAAGTGTTAACACCCTTGACTTTTGAGCTACCTGTTGTCCGCTGCAACTCCGGCTTTTGTGCGGCAAGGTACATTTCAGGAACTTCTGGGATATACAGTTTGTTGGCGCTGTTTTCGTTGACTTTGGACTCCTCCCTGCGCAGGTAATTTGTCAATTGTTTTTTTTTGTTATAATGGTAATAGTAATAATATTCATCCTCACTATTTCATCTATTACGTTGTTAACAGTATTTATATCCAGAATACATTTTAATGTGCGTTGTTGTATTCCATGCTAATCTAATTTTGGGTGACTAACTTTAGCTATTAAGGATTACTGATGATCTTTACATTGGTAAACAAACTGTTAAATCTTATCAAGCCATGCCTTTTTATCTGCTGCTATCCCCCGCTAATCTAACATTGCCTACCTAACTTTTGCTATTCAAGTTTAGCGATGATCATTAAACTGGTAAACAACCGATTAGATGCAATCAAGCAACGCCTTTAATCGTGCTTCCAGTAATTTTTGTCTGCCAAATTAATTCTTGTGTTATTTACTGTCATGCCTATCTGTTAGACCAACATTTAGATTGTACATACATATACATATACATATACGTTGTTGAAATCTTTCGCAGTGTTCATTTTTTACTATAACGTGCCAGTTTCTTTTTTGCTTGGTTCGATGTATCCCTCCATGTATCGTATATCCCCCAGAGTTGCCCATTCATCTATTCTTACCCTCCATTTCATTCTTCTTGGTGAATCAATGCAATTAATTACTTTAGCTGTGTTCCATTGTTTCTCATTCATCCTGTTCAACCCCTGTGAGTCTCTGGTGACAAGACATTTTCTTACCTAGAGTAATTGAACTTCAATTTCCATCATTGCTTCAACATTTATTGTGAATTTCATTTAATGGTACTATATCTTGTTTCAGTCATACTTATGTTAGGAGTAATTAAACTAAGTGATTATCACTGCTATTTTTAGACCTCACCTTACTTGTTTGCTGACTGATCTCATCCAATGAGTTGCATTTATTGACTACATATCTATTATTCATTTTCATCGGGCTTTCTTCGAGAGGTGGGAACTTTTTCTTCAATTTTTTTCACTTTGGTTGAGAACTGCGTATAAAGTGCTTCGTATAGGTTAAGTACTTAATTCTGAACCATCGAGATCAATTCTATTTTTGCTTCTCTTATAAATTTGACCTCTTTTTTGAGGTGATATCATTGTGATTTTACTATATATTATATATTAATTTTTTTGTTTGGTCACTAGGTCAAATTTTAAATAAATTTGCCTTGTCATTTTATTTGGTTAATAGGTCATACTATCAATTACTTCAGTGTTTAATTTAAGTTACCTAATTAATAATCATGAAAATAATCACAGTGTTCACATTTCTGCTAGCCACGTCACTTAGGAAGTATTTTTGTCATTACATCTTCAATATTTATTCATGTCAATCCTTTAGGCTATCTAATCCAATGTCTTCTTTGGTATCCAGGCCTGGGTGGCCCAAATAATATACCTGACCACGGCTTCAGTTCCCTATATATTATAACAATACCAATAATTATGACACCATCTGCTCAATTAGTTTCTTTAGTGGTTAGATAATATAATTGTCATTATTATTGTATTATTCAAATATTTTTTTAAATCTTTATTTTCTCACCTTTTGAACAATTACTACAAAAATTATTATTTATATTTATATTTATATTTATAATATAACATTAATTTTTTATTGGCACCGATTACTTTTTATTATAAATATTTCAATTTCAATTTAGGCTATCTAATCTAGGGTCTTCTTTGCTATCCGGGCCACGGTGGCCCAAATAATATCCTCACCAGGGCCTCAATTCCCTGTATGCTATAAGAATAACATTAACTATCACACAATTTGCTCAATTGGTTTCTTCAGTGGTTTCATAATATAATTGTCGTTATTATTGTATTCTCCAAATATTGTTTATAAATTTTTTATTTTATCTCTCACTCTTTAATCAATTACAACAACGATTATTATTATTTTTAATATAACCTTAATATCTTTATAGGCATCGCTTACTCTGTTATAAATTATAAATAAATAAATAAATATAAATATTTGAATAGGTCATTCATAATCTCACCCATATTCATAAGCATATCACACACACACACACACACACACACACACACACACACACATATTCTCGATCTACCCTACATCAGTAACTCAACGCACCACATTCCACACCTTCCCCCCACCATTCTCCACCATTCCGCTGTTTCCCCTGGACTTTGGTTTTTTATTAGCCTTGCGATCACTATCTGGAATGTTTCAAAAGTTTATTTACGGCTTGGTGGACCATGGGTGAGTGACCAATATGTATGTTACTTTCTATTTATGTTCAGACACACATACCTATATGTTCTTTTTGTAGCATTTTTTGTTGACAATCTAACCCAACATGATAGGTTCTTGCCCGTACATAGCATCTTATATTGTTGATCTTTTTGTGAAGTATGTGCATTTGTCCATCTGCTGACTCAAGCAAAAATGGTGATCCCAACCCTAATTTTTATAGGCTTCTCTTCCTTGCATTGGATCCCGTGGCCGTACGTTTCCTTTTGCCTCAAAACCTCACTTATTCATATATTCATATATTCTGTCTATTTCATATACTCTAATTCTAATATGAAAATAATCATCTGAAGCATCATCTTTTATGGCACTCACAGCTCCATCCTTTTTTCCTTTGGCGAAATAGCCGCATGCTATTTCTTTCCTAGTTCTTTTAATCTATGTCAGACATTTATATTCAAATTTATCTATGTATATAGCACATTATTTACATGATATATATTGTGTCTATATACATGAGCTAAAAAGTTCTGGATAATATAAATATATATTTCATATATTTAATATATTGTGTCCATATACATGAGTTGAAAAGTTCTGGATAATAGAAATATATATATATATATATTTATATTTATATTTATTTGTATATTTATTAATATATTTATATATGGAGATACTGCCAAAAACCAAAGAGGTCTTCATGCACGTACATATACTTAGCTATTCTAATTTCCTTATTATGCCCAGGTCTGTGTTTGACATCTAGAAATATATATATATATATATATATATATATATATATATATATATATATATATATATATATATATAACAACAACAACAACAACAAAGTCTTGTCCCACTAAGTGGGGTCGGCTACATGAATCAAATGACACCATTGTGCTCTGTCATATATCATGTCTACAGAGAGACCGTTTACATGTAGATCTCGTTTGACCACCTCATGGATGGTCTTCTTAGGTCTTCCTCTGCCTTTCGCCCTTTGTCCATCTTCCATCTCATCCACCTTCCTGACTGGATGTTCTATCGGTCTTCTTCTCACATGTCCAAACCAACTGAGACGCGATTCAACTATCTTTTCCACAATGGGTGCTACTCCAACTCTCTTCCTTATATCTTCATTCCTTATTTTATCCAATCGCGTATGACCACTCATCCATCTCAACATCTTCATCTCTGCCACACTCAGCTTATGTTCGTGCTCCCCTTTAGCCGCCCAACACTCCGTACCATACAGCATAGCCGGTCTTATAGCGGTGTGATAGAATTTACCTTTAAGTTTTAAAGGCACTTTTTTGTCGCATATAAAACCAGATGCACTCCGCCATTTTGACCAACCTGCTTGGATCCTATGATTTACATCCTGTTCAATCTCTCCATTATCCTGTATGATACACCCAAGATACTTAAAACTTTTAATTTTTTCTAGGATATTTTCTCCAATCTTCACCTCTATATTGGGGTTTTTCCTTCTCAGACTGAACTTACATTCCATATATTTCGTCTTGCTACGGCTTATGCGCAGACCATACACTTCTAAAGCTTCTCTCCATAACTTCAACTTCTTATTTAGGTCTTTCCTTGACTCTCCCATAAGGACGATATCATCGGCAAAAAGCATGCACCATGGCACAGGCTCTTGGATGTGCTCTGTGAATACTTTCAAGACTAATATGAAAAGGTATGGACTTAAGGATGATCCCTGGTGTAATCCTATACCAATAGGAAATTCCTCCGTCACACCATCTTGAGTCTTCACACTAGTTGTGGCCCCATCATATATGTCTTTAGTTGTCCGAATATACGCGATCCTTACTCTCCTCTTTTCTAAAACCTTCCATAAGACCCTCCTTGGTACCTTATCATACGTTTTTTCCAAATCAATAAACAACATATGTAGATCCCTTTTATTACTACGATACCTCTCCATCATCCTTCTTAATAGGTATATCGCTTCAGTGGTAGATCTTCTTGGCATAAATCCAAATTGGTTCTCTGTTACTTGTGTCTCTTTTTTCAACCTCCGTTCTATCACCCTTTCCCATAACTTCATAGTATGACTCATAAGCTTAATCCCTCTATAGTTTTTGCAACTTTGTATATCTCCCTTATTCTTGTAGATAGGTAGCAAGGTGCTATTTCTCCACTCATCAGGCATCTTCTTTGACATATATATATATAAATTTTTTAAGTTTGTCTATGCTCTCTCTATATGTTTTTCTGAGACGAGTTTCAGTCCCCGGTCCGTTTTATCGTGCTTTTTGTCATGAACTTGGTGATTTCATGATGTTTAAGGATAACCATGGAAATGAGTTTCACGTCATGTTAGACAAGGTTGGTAACAATGCTTTTTTTTTCCAAGGGATTTCGTTCCATGGTTGCCGCATACAACATAAGGCATGGAGCTTGGTTGCGCGCCTACTATGAAGGTGATGGCACTCTATGCACCTCTATAAGGAACCTTGACGTATCCCGCATTGTGTATCCAAGGCCACATTCTCAAAGCAACTTCACTGCTTCAGCAGTCAGTAGTGTTAATCATCACCGTACACGCGACCTTTCTCGTGATGTGATCCATACGGGCGACGTTATACCTCCATTTTCCATTGAATACACCCCTCCAACTTCTCTTGTTCGTAGCAATGCCTTCGGCAGTCTACAATACTCAACCAACAGCCTGGGTTGTTCTGTGTATTTTGCCTCGACAACTTCACAAGCGAGTCTGGTGGGCCAAGTTGATCTCGGTTCGCAGAGTCGATCGCTTAGTCCGCCCGTTGCAGGAGGTAACAACCAAATTTTTTTATATTATCGAATGGTGTTGGGATTTTCTCTCTCCCTCAAATTTTTGTTTTTTTTTTAAATCGGTCCAATGGGTATCTAAGCATTAGAAGTTTCTGATCATGTTTTTAGCTGCAGATGCTGGCAACTTCTCCGAGTGGATTCGTCGTTAGATTTGTTTTCGATCTTGCCTTGTGACCGAGGATGCTTCTACCCATGCATAATCCAAGTTTCAAGTTTAAACTCAACTCTTCGCTTTTTCTTCATTCATACTTTGGCATGTTGCCGATCGTCTTTTGTTTCTTTTCTTTTATTAATTTATCCCTGGACGTGTGGGCCAGTACGTTTTAAGCCTTTGTAGTTCCAGTCAGGCTTATGGATAACTATGCTTTATGTTTTATAATTTCTTATATATGTATCTTATCTATCTAATATATATTATATTATATTATATTATTTATAATTATCATACACTTCATACACTATACTATATAAATTAGTATCGTATTAGTTTCATGTGCACCAATTTTGCGTCGACCATCTCGATGCTGATAAACATAAATTTATATGCGTGGATAACAATATTCATATACATCATTGTAGAAATTGTAGAAATATATTTAATAATGCGAATAATGTACGCTCCTAATTTCATTATTAATTCAGCTTACGTCTCCTGATGATACATTGATTGATATTCATTGATAATTGATGTTGATATTGTTAATTGATAAATCATAATTTATAACTTACATTACAACGAAGCTAATCAATAATAAAATCAACATATCTACATTCCATACTATTCAATTATTATTATATTATTATATATTATTATATTATAAAATCATATCATATATGTCATATTCTCTATTCTTTATAATCATTATATACTTTTTTACAATAAACTATTCTATATTCTATATATATATATATATATATATACTATTTTCTATTTTCTATACATATACATGTATACATATATACATATACTATATACTTTATTTCTAAATAACTATTACTATTACTTGATTATATTACTATTAGTATATTAGTATATATTAGTATATATGTAATGTAATATACATACATACATATATATATATATATATATATATATATATATATAATTATAATGAACATTATACATTATACACCATTTTAATCTATTCAACACTATACATTATACACTATACTTAAATTAATTTTATTACCTACACACCTTAACAGCTGTTTTCATTCAATTATTGCATCTACTACTCTGACTTTGTCGTTATTCTCTCTTATTCCCTTTAACCGAAAAAAGAGAACTATCCAATTCCTTCTCCCTTCAAATTTGCTTCTTCATCTGTTAGCTGTTCTAGCTCATTTGCTCGCATGGTGGATATGTTTTAACAAAAGGTGAGTTGGCTAATCATTTGTTTTGCATGTTAAAGATCTTGTCGTGGTTATCATCAGCCAAGCAAGCTTATTTTGTTTTGTTTCCGGTCCTTTCCATTCTTTTTCCCACGAGATTGGTGCTCCTTTTAAAATAGTTTCTTATGCAGTATCCCACAAACATAATTTCAGTCTTGCTGGGTTACTTCTGCTTGCCTGCTTGATACTGGGTATGTTGGTAATCTCTACCTTTGCTTTGAAAGAATTCATTCCTTCATTTTCTTTGTTGTTTGTGACTGACACTATTTTGCTGGCTAATGGAGTCATTGCTCTTTCCGCTGCAGCCTGTTTTATGTTTCAGGGAACATGTCTAACTTATTCCTCTTAGTAGTTGTACGCAAATGTATTTTTTGTTGTGTGGACTCCTGCTTGGTGCGTCTTTTTCTTCCGTCACATAAGCGTATGATTCAGAACTTATGATATGTGATTGATGAAAAAATTATTGTAGTAACCATAAATTTTACTTTCAGGCCACGGTTGCTCTTCCCTGATTTTTTACAGTGAATTTCGGTCTGAACTGCCAGATGAGGTTGATTTGTCAATTTCTTCGGCCGTCGGTTCACCATGCTGCTCCACAAGACTCCTTCTCTTTGCCTAATAGTGGGAGGGTTTCCTCAATTAATTAATGCCTTTACCATTAAGGAAAGATGCTGGTTCTTTATGGCCTATATTGGTGATGCTGAGTTTGTTATTTTCCATGTGCTAAATGCAAATGCACATTTCCCGGATGCCAGAGTATCCTTTGACTACCCTTTTGCTGTAGATGAACTATTAGGAAATATTAGCAATGTTGCCGCTTATTTTGTGCCCGCTTTGCCTGATGACGAGGATTTGTTGCTACTAGATTCAATCCACTCTAATTTGCCTTCAATAATATATCCCAAGGGTGATACATACACCATCCAGTTTGCATCAACCATACAAAATTTGCCCATGCTTTCATTAATTCTGGAAATTTGTTTAACTTTTGTTACTGGTTTTGTTGCCAAACCTCTTGACTATCGCGCCTTTGCTTCAATGCTTGGTCATTATTCAATTGCCTATTGATGCGTGAGCATCTTTTCTAGCTTTTCCTAGTGAATTTGCACTTAAATTGTTGAGTTTAATCAAGAATTAATTATCTTTTAGCCACTATAGATGCTACTTTGAGTCTTGTGCAATTCTGTTTATTTTAGGTAGCATCCAGCTGGATTTGATGGAGTTTCTGCAGCACAAGAATTAAAGGAGAAAACCAGCGAGAAGCGATGCGTGCGCGTACTTGACGCGTACGCGTGATTTGGAGGTTTCCATGGCGACGCGTGAGCGTGGATGACGCGTACGCGTGATTTGAAGATTTGCACGGTGACGCGTACGGTGATTGACACGTACGCGTGACACGCGAAGGAGACCATCGACGCGTACGTATGACTGACGCGTATGCGTGACATGCGCCATGTGCAGAAAATGCTATGGGCGATTTTTGGGCTACTTTTGACCCAGTTTTCAGCCCAGAAAGTACAGATCAGAGGCTGCAGAGTGAAGGAATCAAGTAGTCTCCATCCATCAATTGAAGACTTGTTGATTACCATAATTAATGCTAATTTAAATTTGAATTCTATTTTAAAATAGGAAAAGATATTTTTTAGTTTTAAAAATTAGGATTTAAATTTATTAGGATTAGATATAAAAGGGGGATTCCATTCTGAACTTCTAATTCTACCTGATTCCATTCACATTCCAACAGATTGGAACTCTGTACTTTTACCTGAATCCTTATTTTCTCTCTGAACCATGAGCAACTAAACCTCCTCTGTTAAGGTTAGGAGCTCTGTCTATTGTATGGATTGATACTATTATTTTTCTATCTTAATTCATGGTTTGATTTATATTTCAATAATTGTTTTCGTTCTTTATTTTATGAATTTGGGTGGAACGGAAGTATGACCCATGTTCTAATTGAGTTCTTGTATAACTTGGAAAATCTCTTTACTTGAACAACAGCTTGAAAACATATTATCCTAAATTTCTAATTGTTTGTATTTAACGGGATACATGAGATATAATCTCCTTATTTTGGATAATTAGGATTCTTGTGGCATATAAACTGGAATTTGATCATCACCCTCTAATTGAAATTAACTGACCAAGGAATTGGCAGTTGATAAATTTTAGAGGAGACTAGAAAGGTCTAAGGAATTAGGGTCTAGTCACATATAGTTTGCCATAAATTAAATCTTGCATGATTAAAATAGTTAATAAGAAAAATCAATTAGGAAAATAGATAACTCTGAAGACTTAACTGTTTTCTCCCATATTTTATTTTCAACTTATTTACTTGCGTGCCTACCTTCTGATATTTTCAACTTAAACCTTTTGAACATCCAAACACTCTTTTCTGCTTGCCTAACTAAGTAAATTAATCAACCATTATTGCTTGATCCATCAATCCTCGTGGGATCAACCCTCACTCACCTGAGGTATTACTTGGTACGACCCGGTGCACTTGCCGGTTAGTCTGTGGTTAGAAATTCGCAACCACCTACCCCGGAGCACTTCACAGCTTGCTACCAAACCGTGAGGTTATTATTGTCAACAAAATAATTTCAAAATACCAAGCTGACGAGTATATTCTGGTAAGGATTTATTCAGTCATTTCTTGTCTCCGTGTTTGGTTGATGTGGGTTTTCGTCCTTGATGTTTACATCTACGTCATCACAACATCTTACTCACTCTTAGACCATTTTTTCTCATTTGTTTTGTAGACCCTTCCGATCAGTTTTGTTCAAAGGGCTTTTGGGATTAAACCTGATCAAGTCGACGTTGTCGATGATGCTGGTGTGTGTTACAAGATCGATGTTCGCTCCAAGCTAAGTCGGCCCCGAGAGTGCTATTTTGGTAGGGGCTGGTGGCCTTTTAGTCAGCACCACATGCTGCTAATGGGAAGCACCATTAGGCTAATGATTTATTCGCTTAAGAACTGGCGTGTGCATTGTCATGTCCTATGTATTTGATGCTTTGTTCCCTGAAGCCGAAAACTATGCTTCCACCATCAAATATCGAACTTGGTGTTTCAGCAATGTGTCATATTTATTTTCAGATGTGCTGCTGGTTAACTCATTAACTTAGACAACTTTAGATTTAGTGACCGGATATAGCTAAGATCAATTTTATTCATATCTAGTCAAAAGTGCTTTCATTCTTTAATATACTCTTGGACAATGCTATCTATATAATCGGATGTGATTCTGCTGCGTTAATCGTGGGAAAAATTTGACTTTTTGTTACACAGTCATAAAATAGGCATCGTGTTGTATCTATATATAGCCTTTAGGGTCGCACTATTACACTTTTTGGTTTATCAGAAACGCCTCCCCATTATGGTTTCGGAAAAATTAGGTCTATAATACTCTTCACAACTTTTGATTCCTTTAAGTAATATATATCCATCTTGCATTAAAGAAATTTTTTTCATAAAATCACTTATGACAAGTCATATGCTAGTTTTACAAGCATCTTTCATTAGTTTCATTAGGTTTTATGCACTTTCTTACACAATAAGTAAGTGATTGTAGTGGAATTTCATGGTTATTTTGAATCAATCAAACATCATTTATTTTACACAAAATCATAAGATTTATAATAGAATTAATTGATTTCATGAATGATGCAAAGATCTTGTAATTTTAGTGACACTTTGATTGGTTGTTTGGTTGCTTGTAGGTGAAGAAATGAGGAAAAAAGGGGAGCAATCAGGGAAGCGTTACGTTCACAAAGAGAACGCCACGCTCACTAGCAAACATGGCTAGCGTTCACTTTGGAAGTGAACGTGGCATTCACTTTCTCACCTTTCTCGTGTTTTTCAGCTTGGAGAGGGGAAGCTCGTGCCATCCAGCTCTCAAGGAACAAACGTAGCGCTCAACCAAGGGAGCGCTAGGCAGCACTTAGCAAGTGAACTTAGCGTTCACTAAGGCAGCGCCAAGGGAAAATGCACCAAAGGGGGGTGCTTGAAGAATGAACTCAGCGCTCAGTAAGGGAGTGCTAGAGGAGTGCGCACCAAAGCGCTCAACCAAAGAGCTAGCGTTCATCAAGGAAGCATGGCATTCAATAAGTGAACGCTAGGAAGGCAATTGGTGCACGTGAAGGGAGCACCCAAGGAGTGAACGCACCGTTCACTAAGCCAACTGAATGCTCCACTGGGAGTGTCACTGATGAGCAGATATTTTATACACTTTTTGGTAGTATTTTTATATAGTTTTTAGCATGTTTTATTCACTTTTTGTTATATTTTTTTTCATTTTTATTCAAAAATCACATTTCTGGACTTCACTATGAGTTTGGGTATTTTTCTGTAATTTTAGATATTTTCTGGATGAAATTGAGGGACCTGAGCAAAAATCTGATTCAGAGGCTGAGAAAGGACTGCAGATGCTGTTGGATTTTGACCCTCCTGCACTCGGAATAAATTTTCTGGAGCTAAAGAAGCCCAATTGGCACGCCCTCAATTTCGTTGAAAATTAGATATCTTGGGCTTTCCAGCAATGTATAATAGTCCATACTTTGCTCGAGATTTGATGGCCCAAACTGGCGTTTAAACGCCCACCAGAGACCCTTTTCTGGAGTAAAACGCCAGAACTGGCACAAAAGCTGGAGTTAAACTCCCAAACTGGCACCAAAGCTGGCATTTAACTCCAAGAACGTCCTATGCACGTGAAAGCTTCAAAGCTCAGCCCAAACACTCACCACGTGGGCCTTGGAAGTGAATTTCTGCACTATCTGCACTTAGTTACTCATTTTCTGTAAACCTAGGTTACTAGTCTAGTATAAAAACTACTTTTAGAGATTCAATTTGCACCTTATGACATTTTTACATTCCTTATTGTACCTTTGACGGCATGAGCCTCTAAACCCCATGGTTGGGGGTGAGGAGCTCTGTTGTGTCTCGATGAATTAATGTAATTGCTACTGTTTCTATTCAATCACGCTTGTTTCTGTTCTAAGATATTCACTCGTACTTCAATATGATGAATGTGATGATTTGTGACACTCATAATCATTCTCACAATTATGAACGTGTGCCTGACAACCACTTCCGTTCTATCTGAGCTCAACGTAGTCATTGGGTGACAGCTTGAGTGTGTATCTTTTGAACTCCTGATTCACGAGTTTGATTGCCTCTCCTGACAACAGAGCATTCAAATCCATGAGACCAGAATCTTCGTGGTAAAGGCTAGAATTAATTGGCGGCATTCTTGAGATCAGGAAAGTCTAAACCTTGTCTGTGGTATTCCGAGTAGGATCTGGTAAGGGATGATTGTGATGAGATTCAAACTCACGAATGTTGGGCGCAGTGACAGTGTGCAAAAGGATGAAGGCATCCTATTCCGACACAAGTGAGAACCGACAGATGATTAGCCCCGCGGTGAAAGCCGTAGCCGGACCTTTTTCACTGCGAGGACGGATGGTAGCCATTGACAACGGTGATCCACCAACATAAAGCTCACCATAGGAGGAGCCAGGCGTGTTTGAAGAAGATAGCAGTAGGAACGCCGAAATTCAGAGGGCAGAGCATCTACGAAACCTCAACCTGTTCTCCATTATCACTGAATAACAAGTATCATTTATTTCATGTTCTTTTATTTTATTACAAACAAAACTCTTTTTATTATTAATCTCCTGACTAGGAGTTACAAGATAACCATAGCTTGCTTCAAGCTGGCAATCTCCGTGGGATCGACCCTTACTCACGTAAGGTATTACTTGGACGACCCAGTGCACTTGCTGGTTAGTTGTACGAGTTGTGAAAAGTATGATTCACAATTCCGTGCACCAAGTTTTTGGCGCTGTTGCCGGGGATTGTTCGAGTTTGGACAACTGAAAGTTCATCCTGTTACTTAGATTAGGAAAAATTTATATTTTTGGTTTAGAGTCACTAGAATTGCATCTTATATTTTCCTTTCAAAAATCTTTCAAAAATATTATTTTTCTTTATTAATTTTTAATTTTTTCTTTGAGTCTTTTATTTGAGTTTAGTTTCATATTTTACGTTTGGTGTCAATTGCATGTTTTTATTTTCCTTCAAATTTTCGAATTGCATGTTCTTATCTTTCTTCATATTTTTCATTACTTGTTCTTGTTTATTTTTCTTGTTTGATCTTTAGTTCTTCTTGTTCTGTGTCTTTTCTTATTTTTCTTGTGCATTTTCAAATTATCAGTATTCAAAATATTATATATATCAAAGTCCTTTTTCAAAAACACATTAAATTTCTAACTTAGTTGGTTAGAGCGTTGTGCTTATGTTCTTGGTAATTTGGTATATTCCTTTCAAAAATTTTTCAAAAATAATTTTTCTTTGATTAAATTTTGTATCAAACTTTTAAGTTTGGTGTTCTCTTGTTAATTTTCTTTAATTTTCGAAAATTTATTTTTAGTTTTCTAAAAATTTTAAGTTTGGTGTTCCTTTTTACGTTCTTGAGTCTTCTTTGGGTTTTGATCTTAAAAATTTTAAGTTTGGTGTTCCTTGGTGTTTTTCCCTCCAAATTTTCGAAAACAAGGAGCATTAGATCTAAAAATTTTAAGTCTTGTGTCTTCTGTGTATTTTTCCCTTTCCTCATTAAATTCAAAAATATCTTTTCTCTTTATTTTAATTGAATTTTCGGATTTTTTTAAATTCAAATTTTTATTTTAAAATTTTTACTCTATCTTATCTTAGTTTTTAAAATTTCAAAATTCAAATCTTTTTCAAAACCTTATCTTATCTTTTCTAATCTCAATTTTTAAAATCATACCTTTTTCAAATCTTTTATTTTATTTTATTTTATTTTATTTTATTTTCTTACAAGTATCTTTAATTTTAAGACATATCTTTTTCAAAACTTTCTAACCACTTTCTCTCTCCTCAATTTTCGAAAATCATATCCAAAATTTTTCAAATCTTTTTAATTGATTAATCATTTCAGTTTTCGAATTTATTTTCCTTCTCTTTTAGTTTTTGAAACTTATATTCTGTTTTCCAATTATTTTATTTTATTTCCCTTTAATTCGATTTATCATAAAAAAATAACAAACAAAAATATATTTTATTTGCAATCCACATCATCTCCCTTTCTCCATCATGGACCTAAGTTAAGATGAACAGTCCAGAAGGACTCTGGGGTCATATGCTAACCCCACTACTGCTTCATATGGGGGTAGTATCTGTATACCCCCAATCAAAGCTAGCAACTTTGAGCTAAACCCCAGCTCATTATCATGGTGCAGCAAAATTGTCAGTATTTCGGTCTTCCACAAGAAGAACCTACTGAGTTTCTGGCACAGTTCTTACAAATTGCTGACACAATACGTGATAAGGAAGTAGATCAGGATGTTTATAGATTATTACTGTTTCCATTTGCAGTAAAAGATCAAGTCAAGAGGTGGTTAAATAACCAACCTAAAGCAAGCATACGTACATGGAAACTGTTATCAGACAAATTCATGAATCAATATTTTCCTCCAAAAAGGATGACACAGCTAAGGCTGGACATCCAAGGCTTTAAACAAGAGGATAATGAATCTCTTTATGATGCCTGGGAGAGGTACAGAGAGATGCTAAGGAAATGCCCCTCTGAAATATTTTCAGAATGGGTGCAATTAGACATCCTCTACTATGGGCTTACAGAAAAAGCCCAAATATCTCTAGACCACTCAACTGGTGGATCTATACACATGAGAAAGACAATTGAAGAGGCTCAAGATCTCATAGATACAGTTGCTAGAAATCAACATCTGTATTTAAGTAATGAGTCCTCCATGAAAGAAGAGGCTAAAGTAGTATCCACTGACCTTAGTCCTCCAGAACAAGTTGCTGAACTCAATCAGCAAATACTTCTACTAACAAAACAGTTAGCAGAGTTCAAAGAAATGTTACAAGATACTAAAAATGCTAACAAGAATATAGAAGCACAATTGGATCAGACAAGGCAGTAATTATCTAAACAAATAACAGAAGAGTGCCAAGCTGTTCATTTAAGGAGTGGAAAGACATTGAATGCCTCAACTCAGAAAAGCAGAAATCCAAGAAAAGAACAACTGACAGAAGATGACCAAGCCACTGCCTAAAATCCCTCTGAGGATAGTAAGAGCCCAGAGAGGAATGATTCTGGCGTTCAAACGCCAGAAAAGGATGCAAAATTGGCGTTAAACGCCCAGTGGATGGCCAATTCTGGCGTCCAAACACCAGAAAAGGGTGGAAAAGTGGCGTTAAACGCCTAGGCAGCCCCCACTCCTGGCGTTCAAATGCCAATAAAGGATCAGAAACCTACAAGTGCTGATAACAGCCCCCTTAAGCAGGCTTCTCCAACCACTTCTGTAGGAAATAAACCTGCAGCAACCAAGGTTGAAGAATACAAAACCAAGATGCCTTATCCTCAAAAACTCTGCCAAGCAAAACAGGATAAACAATTTGCTCGCTTTGTAGACTATCTCAGGACTCTTGAAATAAAGATTCCGTTTACAGAGGCACTTGAGCAAATACCCTCTTATGCTAAGTTCATGAAAGAGATCTTAAGTCATAAGAAGGATTAGAGGAAAATTGAAAAAGTCTTCCTCACTGAAGAATGCAGTACAGTCATTTTAAAGAGCCTACTAGAGAAACTTAAAGACCCTGGAAGCTTTATGATACCATGCACATTAGAGGGTACTTGTACCAAGACAGCTCTATGTGATCTTGGGGTAAGTATCAACCTAATACCTGCATCTACTATCAGAAAGCTTGGCTTGACTGAAGAAGTCAAACCAACCCGAATATGTCTCCAACTTGCTGATGGTTCCATTAAATATATATCCATCAGGCGTGATTGAGGACATGATTGCCATAGTTAGGCCATTTGCCTTTCCCACTGACTTTGTAGTGCTGGAGATGGACGAGCACAAGAGTGCAACTCTCATTCTAGGAAGACCTTTCCTAGCAACTGAACGAACCCTCATTGACGTCCAAAAAGGGGAGGTGACCCTGAGAGTCAATGAGGATGAGTTTAAGTTGAATGATGTTGAAGCAATGAAGCATCTAGACACATCAAAAGACTGTATGAGCGTTGATATTATTGACTCCTTGGTGGAAGAGGTCAATATGACTGAGAGTCTTGAATTAGAGCTAGAGGACATTTTTAAAGATGTTCAGCATGATCTGGAGGAACCAGAGAAAATAGAAGAACCTCTGAAAACTCCTCAGGAAGAGGAGAAGTCTCCTAAACCCGAGCTCAAACCACTACCACCATCCCTGAAATATGCATTTCTGGGAGAAGATGACACCTTTTTGATGATCATAAGCTCTACTCTAGAGCCACAGGAAGAGAAAGCACTAATTCAGGTGCTAAGGACACACGAGACAGCTCTTGGAGGATGATGCCAAGCCAGTGGTTCAACCACAGAGGCAGCTGAATCTAGCCATGAAGGAGGTGGTGCAGAAAGAAGTCACTAAGTTATTAGAGGCTGGAATTATTTATCCTATTTCTGATAGCCGTTGGATGAGCCATGTCCAAGTTGTCCCCATGAAGAGAGGTATGACAGTGGTTCATAATGAAAAGAATGAATTGGTTCCTACAAGAACAGTTACAGGGTGGCGTATGTGTATTGACTACAGAAGACTCAATACAGCCACCAGAAAAGATCATTCTCCTTTACCATTCATAGACCAGATGCTAGAGAGACTAGCAGGTCATGATTACTACTGCTTTTTGGATGGATATTCAGGTTACAACCAAATTGCAGTAGATCCACAGGACCAAGAGAAAATAGTATTCACATGCCCATCTGGAGTATTTGCCTACAGAAGGATGTCTTTTGGTCTATGCAATGCACCTGCAACCTTTCAGAGGTGCATGCTCTCTATCTTATCTGATATGGTAGAGAAATTTCTAGAAGTCTTCATGGATGACTTCTCAGTATTTGAAGACTCATTCAGCTCATGTCTTGACCATCTAGCACTTGTTCTGAAAAGGTGCCAAGAGACCAACCTGGTTTTAAACTAGGAGAAATGTCACTTTATGGTGACTGAAGGAATTGTCCTTGGGCACAAAATTTTGAACAAGGGAATAGAGGTGGATCAAGCTAAGGTAGAAGTAATTAAAAAATTACCACTACCTACCAATGTTAAGGCAATCAGAAGCTTTTTGGGGCATGCAGGATTCTATAGGAGGTTTATAAAGGATTTTTCAAAAATTGCAAAACCTTTAAGTAACCTACTAGCTACTGATATGCCATTTGTCTTTGACACAGAGTGTCTGCAGGCGTTTGAGACTCTAAAAGCTAAGTTGGTCACAGCACCAATCATTTCTGCACCAGACTGGACATTACCATTCGAACTGATGTGTGATATCAGTGACCATGCCATTGGTGCAGTATTGGGACAGTGG
This sequence comes from Arachis stenosperma, assembly GCF_014773155.1. Classification (NCBI taxonomy): domain Eukaryota; kingdom Viridiplantae; phylum Streptophyta; class Magnoliopsida; order Fabales; family Fabaceae; genus Arachis; species Arachis stenosperma. The sequence continues at coordinate 11,451,315 of NC_080386.1, read as the reverse complement.
CATGACAAGGTTCTGCATGTCATTTATTATGCTAGTCGTGTTTTAAATGATGCACAGAAGAATTACACAACCACAGAAAAGGAATTGCTTGCAGTGGTTTATGCCATTGACAAGTTCAGATCTTATTTAGTAGGATCAAAAATGATTGTGTACATTGACCATGCTGCTCTAAAATATCTCCTCACAAAGCAGGATTCAAAACCCAGACTCATAAGATGAGTTTTGCTTCTGCAAGAGTTTGATATAGAAATAAGAGACAGAAAAAGGATAGAGAACCAAGTAGCAGATCACCTGTCCCGGATAGAGCCAGTAGCAGGAGCATCCCTCCCTCCTACTGAAATCTCTGAATCCTTTCCGGATGAGCAATTATTTTCTATTCAGGAAGCACCATGGTTTGCAGACATTGCAAACTATAAAGTTGTGAGATTCATACCCAAAGAGTACAGCAGGCAGCAAACAAAAAAATTAGTTTCTGATGCCAAGTACTACTTGTGGGATGAACCATATCTCTTCAAAAGGTGTACAGATGGAATAATCCGTAGATGCGTGCCTAGAGAGGAGGCACAGAAGATCCTATGGCATTGCCATGGATCACAATATAGAGGACATTTTGGAAGTGAGCGAACAGCCACAAGGGTTCTCCAATGTGGCTTCTACTGGCCTACTCTCAACAAGGTGCCAGAGAGCTGGTAATCTGCCTCATGGTTACGCCATACCTCAACAAGGGATCTTAGAGATTGAGTTGTTTGACATATGGGGTATTAACTTCATGGGGCCTTTCCAACCATCATACTCAAACACTTGTATTTTGGTGGCAATAGACTATGTATCTAACTGGGTAGAGGCAATTACAACACCCACTAATGATACTAAGATAGTGCTGAAGTTCCTCCAGAAGCATATCTTCAGCAGGTTTGGTGTCCCTAGAGTACTAATCAGTGATGGGAGCACTCATTTCTGTAATAAACAGCTTTACTCTGCTCTGGTCCGATATGGAATTACCCACAAGGTAGCGACTCCATATCATCCACAGACAAATGGGCAGGATGAAGTCTCTAATAGAGAACTAAAAAGAATCCTGGAACGGACTGTAAGTGCCCGTAGAAGGGATTGGGCAAGAAGTCTGGATGATGCTCTGTGGGCATACAGAACTGCATTCAAGACCCCTATAGGGACCTCTCCATACCAGCTTGTGTATGGAAAAGCCTGTCATCTACCAGTGGAACTGGAACACAAGGCTTACTGGGCGACCAGGTTCTTAAACCTTGATGCTAAGACAGCTAGAGAAAAAAGATTGCTCCAGCTGAATGAGCTAGAGGAGTTCAGACTCAATGCTTTCGAAAATGCTAAAATTTATAAGGAGAAAGCAAAAAGGTGGCATGACAGAAAGCTGTCATCTAGAGTCTTTGAGCCAGGACAGAAGGTCCTACTGTTCAACTCTAGGCTCAGATTGTTCCCTGGGAAATTAAAATCCCGGTGGAAAGGTCCATATGTGATTACAGGTGTGTCACCATATGGATATGTAGAGCTTCATGATAAAAAGTTCATTGTTAATGGACAGAGAGTCAAGCATTATCTTGAAGGCAATGTTGAGCAAGAATGCTCAAAACTGGGACTAGATTAAAGCTCAGTAAGGTCCAGCTAAAGACAGTAAAGAAGCGCTTGCTGGGAGGCAACCCAGCCATTAGTAAAGGTTTTGTTATTTAAATAATAATTATATGAGTTTAATATAATTTATTTTTTTAGGTTTATGGTCAATTACAGAGGTTTAGAGAGTAACAAAAGAGTTTGGAACAGAAAACAGAGAAGCCAATGAAAAAAGAGCACAATGGCGTAAAAACGCCAGTAAAGAAGCATTTTGCGCGTTAAATGCCAAAATTCGTATCATTCTGGGTGTTTAACGCCAGTAATGGTAGCATTCTGGGCGTTAAAACGCCAGAATGGGCAGCATTCTGGGCGTTTAAACGCCAGAATGAGCAACGTCCTGGGCGTTCAGAAAAACACCCAGTGATAAAGGGTTTTTGGCGTTTAACGCCAGCTATGGTACCTGGCTGGGCGTTAAATGCCCATATTGGCCAGCAGATGGGTGTTAAATGCCAGAACAGCAAGGGGAGGGGAATTTCATTCCCAGTTCAAAAATTATTAATCCTATAAATTTTTCTTAATTCTTTTTCAATCCTTTTCAATTCTTTTTCAAAAATGTTTTTAAATCTCATTTATCTTTTCAATTTCTTTCTAAATCTTTTTAAATCATCCATATTATCTTTTAAATCTTAGATGCATCAACAAAAATTCAGATTTCAACTCCTCATATCTTTTAATTTTTAAAATCTATCTTTTTCATATCATGTTTATCTTTTATCAATCATATCTTTCTATCTTTTTTTCTTCTAAAATTTCGGACCCATCCCCCCTCCCTTTTAAATGCTTGTTTGGCCACCACCCTTGAGCCATCTTTCGAATCCTTCTCTCTATCTTTTCCTCTTCTTTCTTTTCTTTTGCTTGGGGACAAGCAAACCTCTAAGTTTGATGTGATTTTTCATGCTCACTGACCAAGATCATGGCCCCTAAAGGAAAATAAACCACTCCAAGAGGCAAGAAAGAAAACAATCCAAAACCGCAATGGATGCATGAGAGGTTCTACACCAAAGAACATGCAGATCACTACCTCAAAATTATGTGCAGAAGACAAGTGATCCCGAAAGTTAAATTCGATCTGAAAGAAGACGAATATCTGGAGATCCAAGAGCAGATTCGAAACAGAGGCTGGGAAGTCCTAGCTAATTCGGAGATAAACGTGGGAAGAAACATGGTCCTGGAATTCTATACAAATCTGTGGCTGACAGATAAGAAAGAATGGAGGGAACTACCTTCCACACCTTTCAGACTATGGTCAGAGGGAAGATTATTTACTTCTACCTTGATAAAGTGAGAGAAGTCCTTAAACTTCCTCAATTGCAAGATGATCCAGAATCCTTTAATAAGAGAATGGCTAAAGATAAAAAGCTGGATCAAGTTCTAGAGGATATATGCATCCCTGGATCTAAGTGGATAACCAACACAAAAGGTGTCCCAAACCAACTGATAAGAGGAGACCTCAAACTAGTTGCTAGGGGCTGGCTGGATTTCATTGGGCATTCTATACTTCCCACTAGTAACCGCTCTGAAGTCACTGTCAAAAGGGCAATGATGATTCACTGTATTATGTTGGGAAAAGAGGTGGAGGTTCATCAGCTAATTCCTTGTGAGATTTATACATTTGCAAACAAGAAATCCACTGAGGCTAGATTGGCTTACCCAAGCTTGATTAGTCTGCTACGTAAAGATGCTGGGGTAAGGATGGGGGTGGACGAGTTCATCCTAGTTGAATCCCCAATCACCAAAAAGGTAATGGATGGACCTCAAATTCAAGACAGCTCTATCAAGAAAATGGCGCATGAACTCCTTCCAAAACTTCCCTAATTTGACTATTGGGCCCGCATAGAAGCATCTGTCACCTAGCTACAAGAAGCTATGGATCAACTCAAAGAAGAGCAGTAGAATCAGAACAGCATGCTTTGCAAATTGCTCAAGGATCAAGAGCAGCAAGGGCGTGAGCTACAGGAGCTGAAGCGCCAGAAGCTATCCCTTGAAGCACCAGGCGTCCCACAGATTGAAGGAGCACCTACCTCCAAAAATCAAGGTTGTTGAGTTCTAACTCTGTGATAACTTCTGTTATTAGAGACCTATTTTAATAGTTACATGAGCATTATTATTAGAGTAGTTTATTTTTATAAGTATTAGTAGCATTTTAATTTTCATTTTAATTTTCTGCTATAAAATTTAAATTGCATGAGTAATACTTTATCTTATATTAAATTGGCTATAATTTAATCCTCTTATCATCATCAAACATGAATAAAATAGTAGGTTTTTTTTAGAAGCACAAGAAGTACATGAATTTCAAATTTTATCTTGAAAATAGTTTAATTATTCTGATGTGGTGGCAATACTTTTTGTTTTCTGAATGAATGCTTGAATAGTGCATATTTTTTATAGTGAAGTTTATGAATGTTAAAATTTTTGGCTCTTGAAAGAATAATGAAAAAAGAGAAATGTTATTGATAATCTGAAAAATCATAAAATTGATTCTTGAAGCAAGAAAAAGCAGTGAAAAAAATATAAAGCTTGCGAAAAAAAATATTTTGAAAAAAAAAATTAAAGAAAAAGAAAGAAAAAGAAAAAGCAAGCAGAAAAAGCCAATAGCCCTTTAAACTAAAAGGCAAGGGTAAAAAGGATCCAAGGCTTTGAGCATTAATGGATAGGAGGGTCCAAAGGAATAAAATCCTGGCCTAAGCGGCTAAACCAAGCTGTCCCTAAACATGTGCTTGTGTCATGAAAGTCCAAGTGAAAAGCTTGAGATTGAGTGGTTAAAGTCATGATCCAAGGAAAAAAGAGTATGCTTAAGAACTTTGGGCACCTCTAATTGGAGACTCTAGCAAAGCTGAGTCACAATCTGAAAAGGTTCACTCAGTTATGTGTCTGTGGAATTTATGTATCCAGTGGTAATACTAGAAAACAAGATGCTTAGGGTCATGGCCATGACTCATAAGTAGCTGTGTTCAAGAATAAACATACTAAACTAGGAGAATCAATGACACGATCTAATTTCTGAGTTCCTAAAGATGCCAATCATTCTGAACTTTAAAGGATAAAGTGAGATGCCAAAACTATTCAGAAGCAAAAAGCTACTAGTCCCGCTCATTTAATTAGAACTAAGCTTCATTGATATTTTGGAATTTATTGTATATTCTCTTCTTTTTATCCTATTTTATTTGACTAGTTGCTTGAGGACAAGCAACAGTTTAAGTTTGGTGTTGTGATGAGCGGATATTTTATATGCTTTTTGGTAGTATTTTTATATAGTTTTTAGCATGTTTTATTCACTTTTTGTTATATTTTTTATTTTTATTCAAAAATCACATTTCTGGACTTCACTATGAGTTTGAGTGTTTCTCTGTAATTTCAGGTATTTTCTAGCTGAAATTGAAGGACTGCAGATGCTGTTGGATTCTGACCCTCCTGCATTCAAAATGGATTTTCTAGAGCTACAGAAGCCCAATTGGAGCGCCCTTAATTGCTTTGGAAAGTAGATATCTTGGGATTTCTAGCAATGTATAATAGTCCATACTTTGCTCGAGATTTGATGGCCCAAACTGGCGTTTAAATACCCACCAGAGACCATTTTCTGGAGTAAAATGCCAGAACTGGCACAAAAGCTGGAGTTAAACGCCCAAACTAGCACCAAAGCTGGCGTTTAACTCCAAGAACGTCCTATGCACGTGAAAGGTTCAAAGCTTAGCCCAAACACTCACCAAGTGGGTCCTGGAGGTGAATTTCTGCACTATCTGCACTTAGTTACTCATTTTCTGTAAACCTAGGTTACTAGTCTAGTATAAAAACTACTTTTGGAGATTCAATTTGCACCTCATGACATTTTTACATTCCTTATTGTACCTTTGACGGCATGAGTCTCTAAACCCCATGGTTGGGGGTGAAGAGCTCTGCTGTGTCTCGATGAATTAATGCAATTACTACTGTTTCTATTCAATCACGCTTGTTTCTGTTCTAAAATATTCACTCGTACTTCAATATAATGAATGTGATGATTCGTGACACTCATCATCATTCTCACAATTATGAACATGTGCCTGACAACCACTTCCGTTCTATCTGAGCTCAACGTAGTCATTGGGAGACAGCTTGAGTGTGTATCTCTTGGACTCCTGATTCACGAGTTTGATTGCCTCTCCTGACAACAGAGCATTCAAATCCGTGAGACCAGAATCTTCGTGGTAAAGCTAGAATTAATTGGCGATTTCTGAGATCCAGAAAGTCTAAACCTTGTCTGTGGTATTCCGAGTAGGATTTGGGAAGGGATAACTGTGACGAGCTTAAAACTCATGAATGTTGGGCGCAGTGACAGTGTGCAAAAGGATGAAGGTATCTTATTCCGACATAAGTGAGAACCGACAGATGATTAGCCCTACGGTGAAAGCTGTAGCCAGATCTTTTTCACTAAGAGGACGGATGGTAGCGATTGACAACGGTGATCCACCAACACAAAGCTCGCCATAGGAGGAGCCAGGCGTGTTTGAAGAAGATAGCAGTAGGAACGCAGAAATTTAGAGGGCAGAGCATCTCCGAAACCTCAACCTGTTATCCATCATTGAATAACAATTATCATTTATTTCATGTTCTTTTATTTTATTGCAAACAAAACTCTTTTTATTATTGATCTCCTGACTAAGAGTTACAAGATAACCATAGCTTGCTTCAAGCCGGCAATCTCCGTGGGATCGACCCTTACTCACGTAAGGTATTACTTGGACGACCCAGTGCACTTGCTGGTTAGTTGTACGAGTTGTGAAAAATGTGATTCACAATTCCGTGCACCAGTCACCAAGCCACTCCTGACCCATTCATTCAAGGCCAAAATTAAAAAACCCATTTCAATTGCTTAGTGATGGAAATAGAAAGTGTATAAATAGGAGCAATTTTGATTTGAGAAAGAACCTGGGACTTTTACCTTTAGCTCACTTTTAGTTTTCTTTTAATTTTCCTTTTGAAAATTTGAAAATTGGGATTATATCGAAGCTTGTTTTCTTTGTTCATTTTCTTTCTTCTGCAACTTCTATTTTCTATTTTGGGTTTTTAACTCAGATTGAAGAACTCCACTGTAATTCTTCATCTGAGAATCATCTTCTACTTTTCCTCTTTATAGTTCTAAGAATTAGAATCTGGATCTGAACTTTCTTTGCTGTTTTCATTTCATTTCTTCTGCAATTTCTTCTTTTCTGTTTCGACAAGAAAACAATTGAGCTCTAGACTCTCTTTTTGATTTTGTTACTTTACTAAAATTGTCAATTTCTCCTTAGGATTTCAAGGTGGATCTAAGTTTCCTTGCTGATTTGATTCTTCTGCAATTTTCCATCTCTAATTTGCTACTGAGATCCTGATCTGAATTCAAGTCTTTAATTTACTGCACTTTGCATTTTCTAGCTTTGTTTTGAATCCCATTACCCAAATCCCTTTATTCTTCATGCAATTTAAGTTTTCGAGCAATTTAGATTTAGCAATTTACATTTCTTGCACTTTAAGTTTCAGTCATTTACCTTTCTTGCTGTTTAAGTTTCATCTTGTTTACTTTCTTGCACTTTAAGTTTCTGCAATTTACCTCTTCTGCACTTTAAGATTTTGTCAATTTACCTTCTCCCTTTCATTTTCTTGCAATTTTACATCTGTTAATCAAGTTTCACTCAAATCATCAAATATTCGCTTAACTAAATTCATCACCTAACTAAAGTTGCTCAATCCATCAATCCCTGTGGGATCGACCTCACTCTTGTGAGTTATTACTACTTGATGCGACCCGGTACACTTGCCGGTGAGTTTGTGTGGAATTGTTTTTCCATCATCAATCACCCATTACCCAAAGTTTTATTCTTTTTATATTAAACATTGCCTTCAAAAAACCATTTAACTAATTATTTATTTATTACATTCCATTTTTATACACCATTCAATAGTTATTATATTTTGTTCTTAAAAACCCTTCAATAATTTGTAAATTATTAACTTAATATCTTGAAAAATTCTGTTTTTCAAAAATGGTTATTTTCGTGGTTTGTATGTATTATTGTTACATGACATCAAAAAGCCTTCACCATTATTTTTTCCCATAACAGCATCTATACATTAATTCTTCTATACATTAACAGAGGTCAGATCATTTTATTTCAATGTTATAATAACATTTATCGATATCATCGAATGAGTTGTATAATGGTCGAAAAGAAATTCCACACAACTTGGCTAAATGTCAATTTATCAAATATTTCTTTCTTATAATTCTATCCACACAATGTTATTGTCATTACTATTTAATTCCCGTGTTGCCACATGGGTCAGCCATTTTTGACTAACTCACTAAGTTTTCATCCCGTCCTCCCTTTCACCTAGAACAGTGAAGTGCTTTTTCGTTGTGACCTTTGCTCTCTCTAGATTAATTCTTTTCATCTTTGGCCTATTACCTCAGCCTTATAATCGAGAATATCTTGGAGCCTTTTGTTGGATTTTGTTAAACAATACACCTTATGCGAAAAACCTTAGGCTACTGTCTAACGACGTTCACACAAATCCCCATTCGCGACCATTCCAACTCAATGCCAAGTCTTTCTGCTTAGTCTGCATTCATCGCTCTGAGTCAGTAGCTGTGTTGCTAATTCATATATTCAATGTATACATCGGTGGGGTTTGACCGCCATCTCCCAATTCTGCAAGGTTTGTCCTAGCCTCACCTGCTTCACCTACTTTCCGACTCCTTCCTCAGTCCAACGAAAACATCAAACACGAACTTTGATTATTCCTTGGCGTTACCCCTTTCCCACAAGGTCTTCAGACCCAAACTTATTTATTAGTTATTTAATTATTTATTTAATATTTAATTTAACTAGTTATTTAATTATTAGTCATTTAATTTAATATTTAATTATTTATTATTTAATTTAATATTTAATTAATTCTTTATTAGTTATTTAATTAGTAATTAGTTATATTAGTTATAGTTATAGTTCTGCACATGCTTGTGAATATATTTGTTTTGGCCTTGAAGCCGCTTCAAGCATGGTTATCGAGATGGAGAGTATATTAGTATATATGTGTATATGCGTATTAATAATACCCATATTATAATAAGTAATAACAACCATCTAATAGAATATAAAATATAGTATAATAATTTAATATTTTACATAGTATAATAATATAATATTTCACATATACTAAATAATATTTATAATATCTTTAAAATATATAAATATCTAATATATATAATATATATAAATAATATATTTAATATTAATCTAATATTAATATAATATATAATATATAAAAATATACAAATATAAATAATATACAATATATTACAATATATAACATATGATAATAATAAAATAAAATACAATGTAATTGCTCGGTCAAATTAAATGGCTACCGTTCAACTTGTATCTCAAGTAAGTTTTCTCAGTAGCGTCAGACGGTCCGGACGGCAGTCCAGTTTCCAGTATGGTAAATTGTCCTTGGTTAATGTTGGGACCTGGTGCCCTATAAAGTCTTCTCTTCCTTTCAACATGCTTGCACACTGACTTGCTATGAATCTTTTATACTGGTGCGTTTTAAGATGTCGTTCTCTCATGTCACTGATGTTTTTTTATTGTGATTGCTATTGCTACTGCTATAGGCACATGTGTTAAAGCTTTGTCTTAACTTCCTTAGATGTAATCATAACCATGCATGACATAATTTTACCATTAATTCTTCTGACTTCGGCCTATTTTTTGTCTCCCATGCTCTTATGCCGCCATTTTCACTAGATTGCTTAGTATTGTTTTGTTTTTCCTCGTGGCACATTGGTTGCGAATTGAGCTTTTGTACGTGTGCGAATAATGCACACTCGGTAACATGTCTTGAGCGGCTATGTGTTATTATTCACAAATTGTTCATCATCCATTTCATTTTTTGCATGTGATAGGTATAAACAAGTGGCACACTGTTGTTATTGTTGCTTTGTTGACTTGGTGTTGTAATTTCTGCATTTCTTTTACTATCGCACCACACGTGTTTAATATATTTTCATCGGTGTCTTAAGTAAACCCTTCACTGATTAGCATTAAAAACTTTATAGTGTATATTATATACTTAATATACTTAATATACTTATATACTATACACGTAATACTTAATATACTTAATATACTAATATAGTTATATGGTTATATACTTAAATACTAATATAGTTATGCACCTATGCTTATACGTATGCCTCTAATTACCACGATCATCATTTTGTGTTCATTTTTCTCCCAATATTGTAATAGATATATCGTTGTGAGGCAAATAATTAACAATTACTTCATAGTTGTTATTACCAAAAAGAAAGTTCATGCATGGCTTCATTCTTATGATATGCATAATTGGTGTTATATTTATTTTTGCTTTTTGTTCTTCCTTCGTTGTGGATAGTGCTGGTTCGTGTGTATTTGTATCTCCTCATCTAGATTTTCTTTAATTAATTTCTAGAATTCTCTACAGTTAATCAGGTACCCAGCTCATTATTTTTTCTAAAGCATATCCGAGATCCAAATCCACTCCATCAGATGGATCAGACATTTGGTTCTGTTAAAGACCTTTCTCTTATTTCTGAAAAGAACTGGCGCATTAAAGTAAGAATTTTGAGGATGTAGAAGGTTCCGTCATATGAAAAGAGTTACTCCCAACCTTCAATGGAGTTGGTTGTACTTGACAAAGAGGTACGTTTCCGCCTTTTGTTACATCATGTATGTTATTCCTTTTGGATGTTTGTCACCTCCGTGATATCAGCCATCTCTTTATTTTTTGTTCCATCATTGTCAGGGATCTCGAATCCATTATCTCATCCGGTCCGTCCATTACCGTCTTTTTGAACCGATCCTTGAGGTGGGCAAGGTGCTTGTTATGGCTAACTTCACAATGGACTCACACACGCAGAAATACAGACCCACCAAGAATAATATGCGGATCATATTTAAGAGGGACACATTGGTCTCGAATGCTGATGACATGGATATTTCAATTGAGTCATTTGATTTCGTGGCAACCAAGGAAATCTTATCTTTGGTTAGGGATGACTTATTTCTTATTGATATGCTCTTTCATGTCCTCATTGTGCCACCCATATCTAGGTCATTTCTCTAGAACATCATTTATTTTTCTCTGCCAACTATTTGTTAATGCCTGCTTATCTTGTGGTTATCTGGCGCAGATTTTGTTGGTCTTCTGTCCGCAAAGAGTGACTTGATTCCGTTCGAAAAAAAATGAAAGTCACATTACATGAAAATCGAGCTTGATGATCTGAGATAAGTCTTTCCATCTTATTGTGCATAAACAGCTAAATACCTCATTCATGCCGCAATCCATACTAACCTCTGATTGTGTTGTTTAATGATTATAACTGTTCTATGTAAACCGCGATAAAAAATATGTGTGGACCCAAAAGTGGCAGTGAGAAGCTTTCATGCACCTTGTAGGAAAAATGCATCTGAATTGGTCACTCTTCTTGATGCCAACAAGGCCACCGAATTTATAATCTTGCTCTAATTTGCCAATATGAAGTTCTACAACGGTATATTTAACATTGCCCCATTATCAAGGAACCTGCTTATATGTAACCAACTATTTGTCTAATCAAATTTAATTTTGTTTCGGGTGTGATGACTATCACCAACACAAACTACACCACAAGGCTCATGGTTAATGCTGACCTTGAAGTGGTTAAGAAACTCCACCAAAAGTCTGGTTCTTTAACAAAGGCTTTAATTTTTTGTTCACCGATCTTTAACATGCAACTTAACGCATTCTTGTATTGGTTGTGATATGGTGATGTTGTTACTTCGTTTGATGCCAGGCTGATTGGACTTGGTAGCAAGCATAGCACCAGCATTGATGTTATAGGCCGGGTAGTGAGGCATTCTCCTTCTAAAGATTTTCTCAGCCTTACACCCTATGCACCCATACATCAGATAAAGCAAACTCTTGAGGTGTGTTCATTCGGTGCTTCGAATTTTATGGTTGTTTTCCAACACCCATTTAAATATATTCTTTCTGGAAAGCATCATCAAACAATTGAATACATGAGTTTCATGTTTTCATGTGATACACTGCTCTTTGCATGAATTCTTTAAAATTTCTGTCCATCATGTGTTTTATTTATTTCATTGTGGTTATTTTTTCCTTATGCGATACACGGCTCTGTGCATGAATTCGTTAAAATTGTTCTCCTGTGTGCATTTTGTTCATTTCATTGTGGTTAATTTTTGCTTCCAGAAATCAACCTACGTGACCTGTGAAATGGTCATCGACATTGACAGAGATCATGCATGGTGGTACAAGGCTTGTAGACAATGCACATAGGGACTGGAGGCACTTACTGACTAGTTTTATTGTGCAAAATGCGATGTTTACTCTATAATTTTTGTCCCAAGGTTGGTATCCATTCGTGTGTGGTTAGTTTGTTCCTGTGTAGTCTCATTATACTCAAGAAATTTAGTTTTATTTTTTTTTCGGTTTCATGCTTTCCCTAGATTTGGGATCGGTAACATCAAACAGCCATGTTGCACTTCTGTGTTTGTTGTTGAATCTGGTCTGAGCATTTGTTGTATCATTAACATGCCCCCTAATTTTTTTGGTGCGTTTTGTATTTGTGCAGGAAGGTTTTGCATTCAAGTTCGTGTTGTTGATGACTCGGATACAGCAACCTTTGTTCTCTTTGAGAATTCTGTATCAAAGTTCTTAGGCCTATTTGCCGCTGACATCCGCACCAGCCTGCTTGCTAGGGTTCATTTTTTGTTGTTTGTTTCCTTTTGGTCTGAGATTTTGTGAACTCTTTGGCTGCCGACTTACTGCCTTCTTGTCTTCAACAAACAGGGTTATGGAAGAGACCGTTTTCCAGAGGAGCTGAATGCACTTATTGGGAAGACACTACTTTTCAAGCTTACTGTTAGGCATGATAGCCTAAATAAGTTTCAGGCGTGTGTGATCACTGTTTCTAGGATATGTTCTGATCCAGAAATTATAGCTTCACTTGCTTTAGAAAAGAACATTAAATTGGTATGGGTCTTTGATTACTCCACAAAGGTCGTTCAATTAGCATTGCGTATTCAGCTGTTGCTGCATTTTGTGTTCCTTAACATTTTACAATCTGACCATCATCTGTTCCAGGATGCATTTCAGAAGATGACCACTGTAACAGGTGTTCGAAGCGGTGATTTGATTGAGACTGGGAGCATAGGGGTTGCTGGTTCCACCACCCCTCTGAGCACCAAAACCGTAACTGTTTTTGAGCTTGAGGCTAACCACGTGGTTACACATACTCCTGTAAAGTGGGTGTGCATTAGATCCGACGATGACCTCTCCTCCCGTGCCACACTCTCTGCCTCCAAGAGTCTTCTGTCTGCATTTGAGAGGTGCATCCCAGGGAATGCCACCGATCTTGATGCAGAGGATATGTGAGCCCGTCATCCCTCCGTACCAGAGCATCAAATAAAAATATAGCCAACCCAACTGCTTGGCATTAAATAAACCGCTCTGACTCTTTTGTTTTATCAACTTGATAACGACTTACTTAACATTCCTAATGTTACATTCAAATTTGGCAATTATTTTTACATGTTCACATTAGCAATGTCTCTCGCACATTGACATGCTGCTCCATCGTGTCATTGTCATCATTGTTATTTAGTTTGCTCGATCATAGTGTTAGATCTAATGGCCGATCTCGGTTGGGTTTCTCGCTTGGTCTGGATTGAGATGCCACGTATTGATGCTACCGTTGGTTTATAGGCTGTTGTGTTTATGCTTTCATGAGGTTTTGTAATGTTCTTCACGTCTTATGTCACTACTTCACTTGGTTATCAAAATCTTACTGGAGTGGTTAAAATCTTAGAGCTCCCTTTTTTTTTCTCTACTGTTTCTGTCTACTCCTATCAATGCAACCTGATGATTGTATGTCGTTAAACATGGAATTTGATGGGCTGGATATACTTATTCACACTGCTTTCTTATGCCATTGGGGGGGCTTTCAATTGGGGTTCTATTGGAGGTGAAGCTCTTTTATTTCAAAAATAGTTATGCGGTAACCGCGTTCAGTTACCTAGTTAGTGGAGCTCTGTATTAGGCATGGGACTTGTGTTTGAATCAATGTGCTCATTACCATACACTCTTTGTTAATTATTTTCTAAGAACTATTGATATTGTTTGGTTTGTTGGAGTTTCTTGAATACATCATGAACGACAAGCCATTTCAGTTGCGCCCCACACTTTCCCAGCTTGATGTATCTATTCTGTGCATAATGATGTATTTATCACCGACCGGTTCCTTGCAATGCGTTCCCCTGGGCTTAATGCAAATTGGTTGGATGCATGGGTTTCTTCTTCCATCCTTCAAAACATCATTAACATTATTCATACGCAATCAATAACGAAGGAGCATAACACATGATAGAGTTGGGTTTGCCAAGTACTTTGCCTTTAATTGCTGCTGTATAAAAAAATGTATCTCCTTAAATAGACTGCCATCCGCCAATAAATTCACCTTAATTGAATAATTGAATTATTCTATCTGGATAAGCCTCTAGTGATTCATACACATACTTCGCAATATGATTTACGCGATCCTCCTTAATTTGTGAAGACACACCATATTTATAAGTAATTACATTTTTCCAATAGTGCCAGCGAATTTATCTTTGAATAGAAACCCCATTTTTTCCTATATTGTTTGTGTACATTGTATGCTTCCACATACGAGCATTGTCAACATTTTCTACATACTTCCGTGGGTTAAATAGACCAAGCGGTTTTAAATTTTCACTCATTCCAAGATAAACAACTCTTATTTATATGCAAGGCTATCTTATAACTTTTCAATAGGGGGTTTTATTCTGCTATTGTTTATTTATGCCCTGCCTTCTGCTACGATTTTGATTTTCAAGTCAGATTACTACCAATTTATGAACGTGCTAATAAATTGTAATTAGGCACAAAAGATCAGTGAAAATTTTCATTTACCTAAACGCATCAAGGATCTTTGCATGCATCAGCACTCCAAATTATTGCCCAACAGTTGATTGTCATATTAAACGAGGTACAAAAAATTAGTTTGGATACAAATGAATGTCTTATATCGAACAATCATTCCTAATCAATTAAAATATGATTATTTCAACCAAACAGATTTTCCCTTATGTTGACATATGGCTAAAATTTTCTTACCACATATTTTATATCAACAATGCACATTTCATGCTATTCCTTTTGAGCCTGCATAATAAGTTGCAAGGCCGTTTTAGAGATTAAGTTAAAACATGTTGCGTTACTTCTTTTCTCTTAAAAAAACCTCTATAATTCTTTCCATGTTCCACTACTCCTTTTTTATGTTACAAGTAAGTGTAACTATGATTCTGCAATTACCATTTTCCCCTATCAGCTAACTTCCTTTTCTCTTTCTTTTGGTCATGTTAAGGTGATCACTTGACTATGTTTCGAGTTCATCGTATTTTCAATTTGATTTAGTCGCGGGATGCCAGATTGTTCCGTTTCCTTTGTGAAGTGGTCTCTTTTCCTTAATGGTCAAAGACTAACCAAGTGAGTGAGCACATGTGCCTTTCATAGTCCAACTTTGACATCATTCCTAATGCAGATATTTCGGTCTTCTTCCTTCTTCCCATTTTTTGTTGACTTTTGTCATTGCGTGTTGCCTTTCCTATCTTGCTGAGCGGGGTCCTATTTTGAAATTGTCTGAAATCAGTTTAGGTGCCTGTAATAAAATTATTCCACACACTTTGGCAAACGGTTTGGCTTCCTGGATTCCATAGAACACCAAGCTAAGCTCGCACGGCAACGACAGATAAAATTGCTGGGTCATAAGAGGCGTCGGGTCAACGTGTTGCTGAGTCCAATCGGCCCCGAGAATGGTTTGTTAGTCGTTGTCCACTGCATAGTTTGCTCCATGCTCGTCGTCAATTTTTCATTATACTTTTTCTTTTTTGTCATAGTCCATTCTTTCCCCTGTGAGGGAACATGTCAATTTTTGCTGGTAATCTTGCGTGATCCTAAGCTTGCTTCTCTCCTGGTTTGTTTATGGATGATTTATAAACTTTCATCTATGCATTTCCGTTGTTGTAGTTGATCCTAATAGATATATGTATGAGTCCTTCCAACCCGATATCGGCCTGCTCCAAAAATCACCCGCCACTGTTGTCACATGCCAAGGTTAGCTTTAATTTGTCAATCTAAGTTGGGTCTTTTTTCTAATTTATTGTTTGCTAATTGGCTCTCTGCAGAACGGAATGATATTCCGCCCATGTGCGATACTCATCACTGGTATTGGTTAGATGTTGTGATCAATTGTGATGCTTCGTTTCATTTTTTACATTTTGATCCTTTTTTAAATCCTGCACCGCACCAAGGTATTGCCTTCTCCCTCCGCGGATAACCCTCGTTTTCCCCTTGTAAGTTCCTCACCATGCAACGTACGTAGATCTGGTGACAAACAAAAGCGTTCTGTAACACGTACCACGTAAGTAATGCCTAAAATTGCCATTTCTCTTAAAACTCTGGAGCTAGGAATTATGCTGGAATTAAATAATTAAATAATTCCTCCGTATAAGCTAGTGCGATTTTTTCATCATTAGCATGGGACCTTTTGCCGAGCCTTACCCATAGCCACGATTGAACATGGGTCATTTACCAAAATGTTTCGCCCATTAAATCACAATCGTCTAAAATTTTTGAATTTATCTCCGACAATTGATAACTTGTTTTCATCAAATATGCAGTCTGGTTGGCTATTCCTCTTTGTCCCGGTCAGCACATTTTTATCTGCCTCAGGCTAGCGACGTCCAAGTTGAAGCTTTTATTGCATCTTCTACTGAACCAGGTGTTATTCTCAATGACTATGATTATGAGTTTATAGATATTTTGACCTATTATCGCTCTCCTGGAAAACTTGATTTTGTTTTATTTCATATGTTCACTAGATGTTTAGTCTATTGGGCAACCCACGCAAATATGTGTTTTTTGTGGGGGAACATGTGGATGCACGAGCGCCTTACGAAAGGTGGAGCCAATAACACTATATTATTTGCTATTTGTTGTATGAGTGGAAAGGTCACTCTCCCTTTGTTGCCGGTTCTGCCACCATTGTTGGGGGTGTTGTTGGATGGTGATGATGAACGAGCTTTGCATTATCAGAAACATATCAGGGCCTTTAATGGTATGTTTTCGTTCACATCTATGGCTGGAAAGATTCAGTACACACTAAACAAGGGTTCTGCTCCCCCCATGTTTGTTATTAGTGGCCAACATTACCATTCAATTGGAAGTTTGATGCCACAGTAGTCTAGCAAGCCCAAGTTTGCTCAGCTTTATTTTTATGATACGAAAAATGAAGTCCAGAATCGGATTGATGCAATTGGGTGAGTTGGTGGTACTGATGGGGTGTTGATATTTTAATATGTGTATTATATGATTACTGTGTGACCTGGATTTATCTTGATGTATTTTATTTTTGGGTTAATGTAGCCTGCCTAATCAACACAAATCTATATATTGTACCATTGTGGCCGACCTCAGCAGCATGCTTGATTCCCATAATTCTCTTGCTAAGTCTTTCCGATATGCTAGGCAAAGGTTCGCTGAAGATTCAACCACTTCGCTACAGCTTCTTCTTATTAAGAAGAGGAATACTGATGGTAGAAGATATAATCTACCATCAGTATCTGAAGTTGCTGCTCTTATTGTAGGTGATTTTGATATGGATAACCTTTCGAGGGACGTTGTACTTCAGACGCTGAAGAACTGAAGATTGATGATTTAGAAGTTATAATAAATTCTCGTTGCAAGTATAGTTTCTAAACCAAGCAATCAACCTTTTTTACAAATGTTTTGGTTGTCACAAGTAACAAACCCAATAAAATTTATAAACCGAAGTATTCAAATATCGGGTCGTCTTCTCAAGGAATTGCAGGGAAGTATGAATTATTATTGGTTATGCAAAACAGTGTTTTTGGGTTTGAAAAGGTTTTGAACAAGAGAAATAAATTGCATGAATTAATAAATTAATAATTAATAAAACTCTTGGCAAGGTATTAAAATTGGAAGTCCTATCCTAGCTATCCTTATCAATGGTGATGAGAATTATACTGTTGCTTCCACTAAGTCAACCTCTAACTATGAAGGTCAGTTAAGTGGACAAATTAATTTAATACCTAAAGTCCTATTCAACTCCTTAAGGAAAGACTAGAGTTATAGGAATCTAAATTAATCAGCAAGAATAATAATTATCAATCGCAATGAGTTTGATAACTCAAGAGTCACCAATTAATCAACCAAAGCCAATAGTAAATAATCTAAATTAAAAATAAGGAAAAGCAATCACGAGTCTGAAATACCTCAAATTATATTTAAATAAAGATGTCAATTCTAACATGGACAAGTTCATAAATCAAATTGGAAAGACAAATAAAAAGGAAATTGAACCTGTAATTGAAGAAGATGAAAATATTCCTAAGTCCTTTAAGAGGAGTCCTAATCCTAAGAGAGAGGAGAGAACCTCTCTCACTAAAAACTACATCTAAATCCTAAAAAGTGTGTATGAATCCAATATTCAGTCTCTAATCTCCCTCTCTCATGAATGGATGGATTCCTCCATTTATAATCCTTCAATCTGTGTTTTTTGGGCTTGATCTGGGCCAAAAGGGGCCCAGAAATTGCTGAGGACGACTTCTGCAAATTCTACAGATCGCGTACGTCACGCGTCTGCGTGGGTCACGCGGTTGCGTCATTTGGAGTTTAGCTCTTCCACGCGGTCGTGTCATTCATGCGTCTGCGTCAGTTGTGTTTCGCACGCCACGTGTTCGCGTCGTCCATGTGCTCGCGTCGATGCTAATTTATGCAAAGCACGCGTTCGCGTCGTCCATGCGGACGCGTCGCTGCCAGTTTCTCCAAAACTCCAATTTTGTGATTTCCTTCCATTTTTGTATGTTTCCTTTCCATCCTTTAAGTCATTCCTGCCCTATAAAACCTGAAAGTACTCAACACACAAATCATGGCATCGAATGGTAATAAAGGATAATTAAATTTGATTATTTTAAAGCATAAGAAACATGTTTCCTCACGTGTCATATCATAAGGAAGGAATTGTAAAACCATGTAAATTCATATGAATAAGTAGGTGAAGGGTTGAATAAATCACTTAAATTGAGCACAATATATATAATAAAATATGGGTTTATCAAACGCATTCAAATCAGTTGAAACGCATTGATGTTAATCATCCCCAGTACCTTGCACTACAGTTTCCCTTGCTTTTTCCGTATGGAGAAGATGGGTTTCGGAGTGATATCTTAATATCCGATGAAAGATCTAAGCAACAGTTACATAAGCGAGAAAAAATTAGCATGAGGGAGTTTCTGTCTTTTCGAATCCAAATGAGATCGCATAAGTCGCAAGTTCTTCTCAAATCAAGACGTTTGTTCCAACAATTTTTGGTTGATAGTTATACTATGGTAGAAGCTGAAAGATTACAATACCATAGGTTCCACCAGAGCAAGTTTTGCTCCCATCAATTGCAAGGCCTACACGAGTGTCTAATTCAGGGTGAGACACAGGCTGCAAGAACTGGAAAACGAGTTATCATGCCGTCTTCATTTGTCGACGGTCCCCGATATATGTACAACAATTGCAAAGATGCATTTGCTATTTGCAGGTATGCCGGTTACCCTAGTTATTTCATTACTATCACATGTAACCTAGATTGGAACGAGATTAAAGATTATGTTGCGGACTATTCATTAAAGCCAAGTGACAAGCCTGATATCATATCAAGGGTTTTCAAGATCAAGTTAAATGCCTTGCTAAAAGACTTAAAGGATGGGTCCATATTCGAAAAGCCCAAAAGAAGTAAGTTTTTTCATTCAGTGTCTTCAAGGTCACGCTAACACATTTGTTTTTTTTTTTCATCAATGGTTATTTGTCCCCTAACATATTCTTTTCTTTTTACCATTTTTTTTTGTTTAAGTTGTGTACACAGTTGAATTCCAGAACCGTGGTCTTCCCCACTGTCACATTTTATTATTTGTTCAGCCCACCGAGAAGCCTAGATCATCCGATGATATTGACCATCATATATCGGCCAAGATACCCGATGAACACACCCAACCTAAGCTGTACAGCTTAGTCCAGAAATTCATGGTTCATGGACCCTGTGGGGTTTTGAACACGAGTAGCCTGTGTATGGTTAATGGGAGGTGTTCCAAATTTTATCCGATGCCTTTTTGTGAGAAAACATCCATAGACAGTGTAGGTTTTCCCAAGTATAAACGGTCAGATAATGGTCGTTCAACAAGTAAGAGGAATGTGAACCTCGATAATCAGTTTATTGTCCCGTACAATGCAACATTGCTCCTTAAGTATAGGTGCCACATAAATGTCGAGTATACTTGCCAGACGTCTGCTATTAAGTATTTGTTCAAGTACGTCCATAAAGGTAATGACCGCGTCACAGCTTCATTCTTCCGATTACATGATTCAGCTGATTCTGTTGTCACTGTGGATGAAATCCAAAATTACTATGATTGCCGGTATAGATCTACTTGTCAGGCATCCTGGCAGCTATTCGGGTTTGAGATTCAGTTCAAAGAGCCTAACGTCATCCGCCTTCCATTCCATCTGCCAAATGAACCGAATGTTTTGTACGAAGATCATTAGCTTATTAAGAATGTTATCGAGGCCATGGTCTCAAAGGATAGTATGTTTATTGGCTGGTTTAAGGCTAACAAAGATTTTGATCTGGCCCGTACACTAACTTAAGCGGAGATGCCATCATTTTTTGTTTAGGATAAGCAGGGGCATATGTGGAGGCCACGGAAGCAAGGGAATATGATTGGTCATCTCACACATATTCCTCACTAGCATGGAGAGGAATACTACCTTCGTTTGCTATTGAATTATCAAAAAGGGTGCCAGACATTTACTGATGTCGTTCTGTTGGTGGCATTGTGTACGATACATTCAAAGAGGCCTGTTATGCGCTAGGGATATTGCAGGATGATGGGGAATTTATCAATGTACTTAATGAAGCCAGTGTGTGGGCATCACCGAATTATATCAGGAGGTTGTTTGCAATGCTTTTGATGTTAAACAACATTGTGCGCCCTGACATGGTGTGGGAGCAATGTTGGCAACATTGTGTAGACAACTCGATGCTTTCTGGAAGACATAAATTGGGTAAACATTCTACATTATTTTTGCTATCGTGTTACTGTTTTGCCAAAACTTCAGACCAATCCATTTAATAACTTCCCTTCTTCTCCACCTCTTGCAGTTTGTTATGCATTTATTTTATTTTCCCTTCATCATCATGTCGAATTTGTTTCTGATGTAACTATCTTGCATTTTGATTTTAGGTTTCCACTGTTCCGTTCATGAGATTAAGTCCATCACGCTTGCCAAAATTGAAAAACTTTTGCAGCCGAATGGTAGGAGCCTAAAAGAAATTACTGACATGTTATTTTTTGATTCTGTTGATTCAACTGAACCTTCCGACACAGTCTTTTTTTATGAGCTCAATTTCGACAGGACAGAGTTGGCAAGTATTCCCGTTGATTTGGTTTCCCAGTTGAATCGAGACCAGCGCATTGCGTTCGACACAATAGCGAATGCAATTAGTCGTGGCGCTGGTGGTTTTTTCTTTGTCTGTGGATACGGTGGAACTGGTAAAACTTTTCTATGGAATGCATTGTCTGCTTCAATAAAGTCGAAGGGTGATATTGTTCTCAACGTGGCATCCAGTGGCACTGTAGCGCTGTTGTTGCCTAATGGGCGAACTGCTCATTCATGCTTTAAGGTTCCACTCAGTGTTAACCAGGACTCTATTTGTAATATAAGGCAAGGCACACCCCTTGCGCGTCTTATTTTATCTGCAAAATTAATTATATGGGATGAGGCACATATGTTAAATAAATTTTGCTTCGAAGCACTCGACAAGTGCCTTAAGGATGTTCTTCGTTTTGATTGTGGATATAATCCTGATGCTCCATTTGGTGGAAAAATTGTTGTTCTATGAGGTAATTTTCGTCAGATATTGCCTGTGATTCCTCGTAGTTCCCAGGAAGAGATCGTTCATTCGTGTATTAATACTTCGAACCTGTGGCAATCTTGCCAAGTGTTGCAGTTAACTGAAAACATGAGGCTGTGTTGTGGTTTGCGAGATATTCACGGTGTACAATTAGAGGAATTTGCTAAATGGCTGCTTCAAATTGGTGACGGGTTACTCGGAGACAGCACCGGTGGCGAATCAGTAATTAGAATACCCAACAACTTGCTACTGGATATTGAGTATCCATGTCTACATGATTTGGTGTTGTTCATTTATCCTAACGTTTTACTCCATTCTTCCAGTGTGAATTATTTTAAGGGTAGGAGTATATTAGCACCAACACTTGATGTTGTAATTGAAGTAAACAATCATGTGATGTCTTTGATCCCTGGCAACGAGAGGATTTACTTGAGCTCTGATACACTAATTAATGAAGATGGTCACATGGAATCTGAATTATACACATTGAGCACAGAGTCATTGAATACGTTGAATTGTTCAGAAATTACCCAACACCGGTTAGTACTTAAAATCGGTGTTCCTGTGATGTTTTTTCGCAATATTGACCAATCCAATGGATTATGCAACGGTACGCGAATGTAGGTAAGACATCTTGGCGGCCACGTCATTGAGTGCATCATATTAGTAGGCCGTAATACTGGTGAGGTTGTCTTTATTCCCAAGATGAACATGTCACCTAATAATGATACATTACCGATCAGGTTTACTCGACGACAGTTTCTGGTTGCGCTTTACTTTGCGATGACCATAAACAAGTCCCAAGGTCAAACGCTGTCAACCATTGGCGTGTATCTTCCAAGGCCTGTTTTTACTCATGGCCAGCTATATATTGTGCTCTCTCGGGTCAGCACGCATTCTGGATTGAAGATATTATCTGTTGGTTCTAACAGCACAATTTCAGATCATATTATTAATGTTATCTATAGAAAAGTTTTTGCTGGCTTGCTACCTAACATTCTGCCTTGAGCGGTATGTATGTCATATAGTCCTTTCGCATCTTCTCGGTAAGCAGTTCTTTTATTTTCCCGTGCTTGCCACGGGTCTTAAAACTAGTAAACTTTTAAATTCAAGTACGCTGCATCCCAGTGAACCTTATTATTTTTGTAAGGTTCTTGGCACTCCGACGAACTTCTATATTTTTATGGAGTTCGCCATATTTTTTAATGAACTTGACTATGCATCCGGCATCTCCATAAATACCAAGTTTAGTAAACAAAAAAATTGAAACAGAGTTTGTCGAAAAAATACAGCGAACTTGACCTAAAAAAGACATATTTTAGAATTTAAAGTTGGAATAATTTATTTTTGAAAATAATGATTTTATTTAATTTATTTCAAAAAAAATCTCCAACTTATCATTGCTAGCCAAACACGTCTCCACTGACCTGCCAGCGGTAAAAAAAAATGTATAATTCGTAATTTCACCTTTCCATTAAGGGTAAAAATGTATTTTCAACCATTCATTTTTTTTATTTAGATATCTTAGCTTTGGAATTTTTCTCTATGATAAAATAAAAAAATTTATTTTTCGAAACAAATTATTCGACCTTTAAATCCCAAAATACATTTTTCTTTTGAAATTTCAGCTGCATCCTGGATGAACCTTATTATTTTTGTAAGGTTCGTCGCACCGTCGGCAAACTTCTATATTTTTATAGAGTTTGCCATATCTTCCGACGAATTTCATTATGCATCTCCATAAATACCAGATTGGGTGAGAAGAAAAGTTAGAAAGATAACAATGACAACTATTATCATCATCTCCAAGAGTATTTAAAAGTACACAGGAATAATCTGTATTTAACAATGGCGTAGTAAAAAAGGGTGCTCCCCAAGCTTTTAATTTTTAAAAAAATCTAGTTTGGTTTAATTTGGATGATAATGGTTATTTACAATATTCAAAAAGACATGCTTGTTGTCTGTTCAACATTTAACTTCCCAACTTTTCTTTTCACACAAAATAAACCAAATAAGGTTTTTTCAAAATTAATAGTTTTGATCATAGTATATATATTTTTTCAAATTAGAAGCACAGAAATAATTAAAGAGTATATATTTTTTTCTAAATTAGAAGAAAAGGGAGGATGCGACCAACTTTATAAATTTTATAGAGTTCGCCGGAGGGTGAGACAAACTTGACTCCACCAAATAATAATTTGTTTTCGAGAATAATAATTTTTTATTTTATTTCAAAAAAAAATCCAATAATTTTAGGATGTGGTTACTAATAATATATGACATAATAATTTTATGTATGACCATAAATTGTAAAATAATAGGGAGTATGTTGTTTTTGAATAAGTAAATTCAATTAAACTATTATTTTCTCATGGGCAAATTATATTACTTTATCATAAAGTAATATATACTCTATTTTTGGCTATTTTTTCAACTTCAATATAAGTGATTAAATTATAATATTAAAATTATTATACATATTCATAAATATACTAGTAAAACAAAAAATAAGATATTAAATTTTGTTAAAATTAAAAGTACAAAAATCATAATCAATTCTATTGTAAAATCATATACAACATAATTATAAATTCATTATCAAGTCCTTGTTTAATAATAATTTTTAATAACATAACTAATAAACCAAAGGTGCTGGTAGAATTATCTAAGGTTTTAAAAATCCAATTAGTGATTGAGCCAACAAAGCTTGTGAAAGTTCTAAAAGGCTTAGAGAATGGAGTTGAATCTGTGGCCAATTTTAACTTTAATTAATTAAGCTTTAAACTCAGAACTTTAAACTTGATTTTTGTTTGGTCTGCGCTGCGAATAATTTAGGAGATAATTTTGTTTTGTCTCATAAAAACCAGAAAAGAGAACTAAAGCAGAGAAGAAGATGATGACATAGCTATATATTCTGGTTCAGTTACCTTGTGCAATGCAACCTACATCCAGTCCCCACCACAACGTTAGTGAAATTTTCACTATAATCTAAGTATTACATACACCAATTTTCTAGGACTCAACGTAATCCTATCTAGGCACACAAGTTTCAACATAAACTTGACTTGGCTATGCTAATACCTAGACTCACCACACTAAGTGCTTACCCAACTTAGCAAGGAATACTTCTCAGGTACATAACTCAAGACAAGTAAAGTATCTTTTGTGGCTAGCTAATGTGGTCCTGGTGAAGACATGGAACAGAAAATAGATAATGTGTGTTAATTATACCGACCTCAATAAAACTTGTCCCAAAGATCCATACCCTTTTTCCAGCATTGATGCCTTAGCAGACTCAGCTTCGGATATAGGTACCTATTTTGTGTATGGATGTATACTCGGGTTTACAACCAAATCCTAAGGTACAAGCCGTATCAAGAGAAGACCTCTTTCATCATTCCAAAAGCTAACTATTGTTATGTAGTAATAATGCCTTTTGGATTGAAAATACTGGAGTCACATACCAACGATTAATGAACAAGGTGTTCTCACCTCACCTTGGAAAATTAATGGAAGTGTATTTGGATGACATGCCTGTCAAGATCAAAGAAGATGTCAATCTCTTGTCTGGTTTAACTGAAGTATTTAACACAATCATGAAGTACGGATGAGACTAAATCCCTCAAAATGTACCTTCGCAGTGGAAGCCAAGAAGTTCTTAGGCTTTATACTCATCCAAAAGGGATATTGAAGCCAACCCGGACAAATACAAAGCAATATTGGAGATAAAGAGCCCGACCTGTCTTAAAGAAGTCCAACAGTTAAATGGAAGGTTGGCAGCCTTATCCATATTCTTGGCAAGATCAGCTCTAAAGTCTCTATCCCTGTTCTCAATACTCAAGAAAGGGAGCCGATTTGAGTGGACTCATAGATGTGAACAAGCCTTTCAAGACTTCAAAAATTTCCTGAATCAACCACCAATCCTCATCCGACCTATCTCAGGAGAAGAACTAGTTTATACTTAGCAGTTGCAAACAGAGTCATAGGCTCAATCCTAGTCCGAGAAGATGATAATGGACGACAACTAATCTATTTTGTTAGCAAGGCTCTACAGGGGGGCAAAGCTAAACTATCAAAAGATAGAAAAATTTTGCATATGCATTTGTTATCACTCGAGAAGGCTCTGACCTTATTTTCAAACTCACACTATAGAGGTCCGAACTAATCAGCCTACAAAGCACGTCTTACAAAAAATGGACACTGCAGATTGGATGCTACAATAAGCAATAAAGCTATCCAAGTTCGACTTAAGGTATGAAAGTCGGACAGTAATTAAATCCCAATATCTAGCTGATTTTGTGGCCGAATATACTAAAACTCGGGAAAGTCTTGCAATCTAGAACTTATACGTAGATGGATAATCTAATAAAGAGGTCAGGGAACTTAGTCCATAACTTTCATTGAAATTTGAGTTTCCATCCTCCAATAATCAAGCCGAGTATGAGACTTACTTGTTGGCTTGAAGCTAGCCAAAAAAGTCGGGGAAGTAAAGTTAATTGTGTTTAGTGATTCTCAAGTAATAACCTCTCAAGATAATGGGACTTATCAAGCTAAAGATCCCTACATGAAGAAGTACTTAGAAGAAACACAGAAACAATTAGCTCAATTTGTAGAAATAGAAATCCGATATATAGCTCGAAAATCTAATATCTGAGACGATGCTCTCTCCAAGTTGGCCAGCACCAAGTCAGGGAGCAACACTAGAAACTTGATCTAAAAGACTTTCCACACACTATCAGTAACCAAGAAAGTTGACAAGTCAGGCACAATGGCTATATCCAATATAAGTTTAGGTTGAATGACTCCCATCATCGAATATCTCGGGCTCGATATCATTCCTAAAGAAGAAAGGAAAGCAAGGAAGGTCATAAGGGAAGCACAAAACTACACCTTGGTTTACAACATTATCTATAGAAGAGGAATATCCATGCCTCTACTAAAATGCATCCCGACCTCCAAGAGTAATGAAGTTTTAGAGGAGGTCCACAACGGCATATGTGAAAACCACCTAGGAGCGCAGTCACTAGCTAAAAAAGTTATCCGAGATGGCTTCTTTTGGCTGACCTTACAAAAGGAAGCAGCCGACTTCATTAAAAGGTGTCCGCCCTGCCAAAGTATGCTAACTTTCACGTGGCACTGCCAGAAGAGTTCGTCAATATCACTTCGCCTTGGCCATTTGCAAAATGGGGCATAGACCTCCTTGGGCCGTTCCCATAGGCCCCCGGACAAGTAAAGTACCTCATAGTGAGAATTGACTATTTCACTAAGTGGATCGAGACAGAACCTTTGGCAACCATCACTGCTCAAAGAAGTCAGAAGTTCCATTACAAGAACATTATCACCCGATTCGGAGTTCCATACTCCATTACTACAGACAATGGAACTCAGTTCACCAACTCAACCTTCAAAAGCTTGGTGGCAAGTCTCAAGATTAAGCACCAATTCACGTTGGTAGAACACCCCCAAGCCAATGGACAAGCAGAACCTGCGAATAAAGTTGTGTTGGCCGAGTTAAAGCGCTAACTACAAGATGCAATGGAGCATGGGCAGACAAGCTTTCTCAAGTTTTGTGGGCATATCGGACGACCTCACACTCAACAATAAGGGAATTTCTTTTCCGACTTGCTTACGTCATAAAGGTCATGATACCTATAGAAGTCAATGAAGAATCTCCAAGAGTTAGATTCTACGATGAGGTAAGAAACATTCAAGCTCAAAAGGAAGAACTTTACCTCCTCCCAGAAATTCTAGAACAAGCTCGGATAAAGGAAGAAGCCTTGAACCGAAGAATGGCCTTAAGATACAACAAGAAGGTTGTCAAAAGAGCTTCTTCACAAATGACCTTATATTGATCCGAAATAACATCAGAACATAGAAGTCGGATGAAGAAAAGCTGGATGCGAACTAGAAAGGACCTTATAAGATCATTGAGGTTCTAGGAAAGGGTTACTATACTGTGTCCGACCTAAAGGGAAACGAGCTTCCAAGATCATGGCACGCATGTAACTTAAAACGCTACTACAATTAAAAAGTGCACCTTGCTCCTTGGTGTACTCTTTTTTCCGATTTTATGATTTTATTCTGAGAAGGATTTTTTTGAAGGGGTTTTAATGAGGCACCATAGCAAGAGCTAAGGGTTAATAAAAGAACTCTTAGTAACAAAGCTTATGTAAATCATTTTTTCTCATTAATGATAATTCATTTTTATCATAAAATTTTTCATTTCAAACGTACTAATTTAAGCTCGAAAAATTGTAAAAATTATTGTCCGACCTAGATGGTCGGCAAGATGAAGTGACGAGGTACAAATTAGTGTAAGGTTATGTAAGCAGATCGTGGTCCGACCTCGTTAGAAACTTAAAGAAAAGGGAGTTGGATCTAAAACTAATAGCAAAAGTAACTTGCCAAAACCGACTACTTAAAGTTGGAATAAACCTTAGGGAAGTATGTAACCCCGATCTTATGAAAAGATCGAATAAGTACTGACTTACTTTGACCGACATCTTTTGCAACCTAACAAAATTATTATCAAAAGCTACCAAGTGACTTAGATCTTTAGTCACTAAAAGCTAAAACAATAGTTACGCCAAGCAATGTTCAAAATGACATTCATACCAAACTGCTCCGTACGAGAAAAGTAGGGAGAAGGTTTTTAAGAGCAACAAAAATAAAAAGGAAAATTATTCCAAACTATTACAAAAACCCAATTTGTTCATAAAAATCCACAAGTCGGACCATCCAAATACTTTGAAATTAAAAAGCTAAGAAGGAGGGTAAGAAGGAAAGTTGAGTTCGCCGGAGGTCATGTTCACATCTTCAAGATGATCAGAGTTGGTTGGGAGACTTTCTGGCCAAGAAGAAGTAGGCTCATCGTCCACTTGAGAAGCTCCCTCAGCTCGGGCTTCGAAAGCCTTTGGGTCGGGCATAAGAGTGTCCTCCTCATCCTCTGACACATTAACAATTTTTTCATTCACCACAATGTTATTAGGACTAATTAAGGAGAGGTCCACCTTGGGGACTACAACTCGGAACTAGGACTTCAAATTTTCAACAAGCTCATCCATTCCTTGAGCTATAGTCTCCTCCAATCTTGCATACCTCTTCTTTGACTCGGTAACCTCATCTAGTCATCCACCAAATCCAGCCTCTCCCCGAAGACTCTAGTATAACTCTCCTTATCCTTCTTCTTTATACCCTCCACCATGGCACATGTAGCTTCGGACTGCTTTATCCTCTCCCAAGCCTTGGCAAGGTCGGACACAAGAGCCTCCTTTTCACTCTCAAACTCCTTTTTAGAATCCCTCAAGGATGCCACTTCAGCTTGAAGGCCCGTCAGAGTACGTCGAGTGGCACCAACATGAGTTTTCTCCAACTCTCTCAACAAAGCAAAAGCTACCCCAGCAGTTTGAATTCCACCTCGGGCAAGAATTTGTAGATGGTTCTTTAAAGAGACATCATCCATACTAATAAAACTATGCGAAAGGATGTGTTTTTCACAAAATTCTACACCATCAAACCTGGATCATAGACACTGGTAGACTTCAAAGTCTTATATTGTTTTGCCTTGGGCTCGGGAGGAGGACGTGCCAGGGGAATTTTTTATTGCCAAGAAGAGTAGGCGGAGGAAGAGTTGGATCTGGAGTAATATTAAGAGAAGCAGAACGATTTGGAGGGAGAAGGGATATTGCCTGGTTAGCCGGTTTTGTTTTAATTGGATAGTTCGGGCCACGACATTTTTTTAGCAGAACGGAGGGTTTTCATAGCAGCCGACTTGGGAGTAATCTTTTTTGCATGACTTCAAAGTTGGACTACATTAGCTAACAAAGGAATCAAACAAAAATTATATCTACAAATGAAAAGAATGCTACCTAGCTCGGGTTGAATTTGGCTCAGATTTTCTACAAATTTCTTGGTAACCATATAAGGAGCTCGACCCTAGTACTCGTGGAATAAGGCGATTACACGCTCCTCAACCTCATCTAAGTCATCCAAATCATACTTAATAATTACATGGTGTTCTTTCCAGTATGAGCTGAAGAAGGGCTCATCCCTCTCATCAAGAAAGAAAGGATGGACATCATCAACAACTCTTACTTTAAAAAATTAGTTTTTAAAATCATGAAAAGAGTCATAAAAAAATGGTAAAGACTTTTCTTTCTTGCACAGCTCAAAAAGAGACCCAACCTTACTTTTTCGAGCTAAAAGGTTTGGTAAGAACAAAAGGATAAAAGAAAACCTTCGAAGAAGGAGGGACGTCAAGTTCACGATAAAGAAGTTGGTAAATTTTAAAAAAATTCCAAGAGTTAGGGTGAAATTGGGAAGGAGCAACATTACAGAGTTTGAGAATCTTGACTTCAAAGTCAGTGAAAGATAGGCTAACTACCAATTTAGTGAAAAAATACTCATACACATCCATGAAGTGACGCTCCAACTTCTCAAGTCGAGGAAAGCAAATCATCTCTTCAAAATCAAAAACTACAATTTCGTACTTTCTCTCATCCTCCCAATTTACACATAACTTATGATATCTACGAAAGGTCTCAACATACTTATTATCAATAACAGGAATGACAGAACGTACGAATATATACCCAGGTTAGGTCGGAGGGACTTTAGATGACATGTCGAGAATTATCGAACGTGACACAAAAGCTATATCTACAATAGAACAAAAGAAAAATCATCATTACAAGTCAGAAGGCTAGGCAAAACAATGTAAACGTATAAAGCTGTAAAAGGTCAGGTCATCCTCAACAAACACCAAAGAACATTATCGTTCTCATAACCTCTTATGCACACAGAAAATAATTACACTCCAATATTGAGATGGTACCATCTCTAAAAGCAAGAAACAGCACCATTTAGGGCACCATAAAGCAAAACTCCTACGCTCAGATAAACAGTAAAATAAAATACTATAGAACAGGGAAAAGCAGTAACAAATGGCATACCCACAAAAAATTGTTATCATTTACAATAAAAGGAGGGTACTAGAAGCATATGATCAAAGAACACAGTTACAGAAGATAAAATTCAAAAGTAAAGAACCAACCTTAAAGAAACATGACGTGGAAGAATGCGCGAAAAATAGCAAATACACGTACGTTCCAAACCCCCCTGAGGAATCTTATAGGATTGCAACAAAGAAGATGAAAAGCTTGAAGAAAGGAGAATGATAAAGAAAAAATGTTTTCAGAAAGAAGCAAAAAAAGAGAAAGCGAAAGGAATTTGGGTATTTATAAGATACTAGGAGCAATAAAGTAATTTGGCATCATCTCATTTATGGCGTGCACAGTTACCAACGTAACCGCAGAATAACCTGCACAGAGCTACGGAAAGACGTACCATCTTTTAATTTAAAAACACGTCGAATACTCGACGTGATCTCGAAAAGGCGGGCTGTCCGACCTAATGAACTAATCTACAAAGGAATCGGTTTGGCCACAAAATGCTTGAGTCCAATTTTGGAAGGATCGGACTCAAGCAAGGGGCATTGTTCATACCTTGGCACAAAGACATAGTCAGGTCCAACAAGAATAGAGACCCACACAAGAGATCATGCCTCTTTTACGCCTACCCAACCTCAAAGTGGTCGGGCTCGACGACGACGGTCCAACCTTATTTATCTAAAGACGCAACTAACTCCTAAGATGTCTCACATTTATCTAGAAGGGAGATCTCAACAACTTCCCAAGAAAAAAGAAATGGTCATCCACCATCAAAGGTAAAAATACTCTAAAAGGTGATTATTTATTCTACTATAAATGCATTGATACACTCAAATATATTTAGGATTCAATCTACTAAAAAACTGTTTAAAATCTTTGTTAACTTAAGTATCGGACTCCCATGCAGGTACCATCCCCACCTCTTCACGAAGAATGCGAACGACGGCATATCGATACCAAAAGAAGTCAAATGCTATCTTAAAAGGAGTTTAGATCTCACATTTAAATCCAAAAACAATTTAATTTCAAATAACCATCAAAATACCTGTATAAACGAATTAGATCGAATTAGATAGAGAAACTAGTTAGTGTTGCAAACCAGGAAAATAATATCTAGAGACATGAGTTAAAAGAAATTATTATATGTTTACATAATTACATTATATAAATTTTCTTTTACTTTGTGAAAGTTTGTGTATCATTATTTCTACTTTCATAACTAAATAAATTTCTATATTTAAAATTTTTATCTATGTCTTAAAAATAATATGTAAACGTAAAATTTAGTTATTTTGCCAATCTCTATAATTTTATTAAATTTATAACTAAGTATTTATATTTTATTAATTTTTATCATTTTTACGAAAATAATTTTATTACAAAGTAAAAAATACAAAAATTCAACTAAAAACTTTTAAAATATATAAATTTAATTATAAATTTGATTAAATTTTAAAGACAGTCGGAATTAATTAAGCCTAAACATAACCCTAAACATCGTCTAAATATTTTTGAGTTCGTCTTTTCTTTGTGTGATAGTACAAAACAAACCCCTCCCCCTCTTCTTCACAATATTATAGTTACTATATATAATGAAATTAGAAAGTGGTTTGACGATATACCATTTTTTTAAATACTATTTATTGTATATAATTTTAGAAATATGAACCCGAGAACTCATTTTAATTATAACATAATTCTAACTAATTTCATATTTATTATTATATATATTTAATTTATAAAAAAATAAATTAATGGACACATGACATAAATTATAAAAAATAATATATGCTTTATGAAAAAAAATTATTTTTGATTAATATATGATCAATGTTAAATATTAAAAATTAAAATTTTAATAATTAATAACATAAAAATAAAATATTAATTTAAATATTAGATAATATTAATTTAACTTAACAATTATATTACATATATATTAAAATTAATTATTAAATTTATTATATATATCTATATAAAATTATATGAGGACTGATTTTAGTATCTAAATAATAATTTATTATAAATATGCTTCCGGAGTCTACCGAAAAAAATAAATATACTTCCGGTGATTAATATGGCTCGTGACTCGTGAGTGTGCCGTGTGTAAATCTCAAATGAGCATGGGCGGTTGGGTCATGGGTGTTTACTCCGTCCCAATAATCCCAATAATATAAATAGAAGAGTGTTAAAAGTTTTCAGATTTTGTAATTTATAATTATTAATTAATTATTGTTAATAT
Organism: Arachis stenosperma; assembly: GCF_014773155.1. Taxonomy (NCBI): domain Eukaryota; kingdom Viridiplantae; phylum Streptophyta; class Magnoliopsida; order Fabales; family Fabaceae; genus Arachis; species Arachis stenosperma. The sequence goes on along the minus strand of NC_080386.1, from coordinate 11,418,413 downwards.
TTTTAATAATATATAATTATATTTAATAATATAAAATTATTTATTTTTTTATATTAATTAAATATTACTAAATTTTAATAAAAATACTAATTCTTACACTTTCTCCTATAAATATGCTTCTATGGTTCCTTGCAAGGCTAGTGAGTCTGCAAAACTCACGAGACTTTAGACATAGTCACAAACAATAAAGCATCAAAGAATCCTGCTGAAATATGAGTCTCATCACCAACAATATTGGTATTGTCTATACTACCCTCTTCCTTCTCTCTTGTTCTTCCACACTCCAGAACACAAAAGCAGTGCCTCTTCACACCAACGGAAGGTGGATAGTAGACGAAGAAGAAGGAGAGCAAAGAGTGAAGCTTGCATGTCTCAACTGGGTCTCCCATTTGGAAGCATCAGTTCCTGAGGGACTAAACAAACAGCCCCTTGATGAAATCTCAAAGAGAATCAAGTCATTGGGTTTTAACTGCGTTAGGCTCACTTGGCCACTTCAATTGGTCACCAATGCTTCCCTTTCTTCACTCTCTGTTAGACAGTCCCTCAATAATCTTGGCCTTCTTGATTCCATCGCCGGTGTGCAATCCAATAATCCCAACTTCATTGACCTTCCCCTCATCGAATGTTTCCAGGTATATTTATGTTCATTAATAATGTTTATCTAAAATATGAAATTAAAATTATAATCCCTCCGTAGACGATTTTGGAGTATCAACTATTAATAGTATTCTTGAGAGGCTTTTTAAACAGGGTTATGGTAGGTAACTAATCTTTTTTTTAAATAACATGAATAATAATCTCTAAACAGATATAATAGTTGTTTAATTTTAAAATTGCAATTTAATTTTAAATTTAAGAATATATTTATAAAATTAGATGATCTTATTTCTTTTATCGAAATAAATTCTGATTTCTTAACCTATCAATTTTATTGTAAATCTTAAAATAAAACTATTATAAAGTTGTTTAACTATGAGAATCTACCTTGTTTCTGGAATTAAATTTCCTTCATCACAAGTTATACCATGACAAATATTTTTAGTTAGCATAAGTATTTTTACTTTTTCGGTCTAATAGAATTCCAATTAGGCGGTGGTGAAAAGCTTGGGAGAGAACGATGTGATGGTGATTTTGGACAATCACGTGACCCAACCCAGTTGGTGCTGCAGTGCCATGGACGGCAACGGCTTCTTTGGTGACACGTTTCTTGATCCAGACATATGGATTATGGGCCTTACTAAAATGGCTACCCTTTTCAATGGAGTGACTAATGTTGTTGGATTCAGTTTAAGAAATGAGCTAAGAGGCCCCAAACAGAATGTCAATGATTGGTATAGGTAACTTGCTATGAGTCTTTCTCATTTTCTTGAAAATTTTTTGGTAAAGAATTATTTTAGTCCTTAAACGTTTTATTTTTGTCTTAAATAATTTAATTTTTTATTTTAGTCTTTTAATCGAAATTAAAATTTTTTATTTTTAAAAATGTAATTTTTTATTTATTATTATTATTTTTTTATTTTTTTATTTTTTTTGCTACTTTTATTTTCAAATCATTAGAACTACCACTATATCTATTACAATTACGATTTTCGCAAGTACTTAGAAAAAATCATAATACAAAACGGATATTTTTAGAAAAAAAAATTAATTTTGACCAGAAGACTAAAATAAATAAAATGAAATAAGAAATTTGTGATAAAAATATCACGTTTTAAAAGGACGATTAAGACTTAGTCTAAACATTAAGGAGTAAATCAATACTTTATCCTTAATATGAGTCAAGATAAAAATATATGTTTTCCATCAACTTTTATAAGTTTCCATAATATGAGTCGTTAGATTTGTGAGCATTTAATAATTTCTTGTATTTTGGAAATTTTATTATTCTAGCAGACCAAGAAAAATATGGTGCTCCCATGTTTAATGCTAACAATAGTTTCATTGTACAAGATATTATTGTTTAGTAGTTAACATAAAAAAAAAAAATACTTGGTTGGGTTAAACTAAGATGAAGGAAGAAAAAAATCAGTTGGTATTGAAACAATCTAACCAATCTTTTTTTTAATCTTAATTTAATATAACTAGTTTTTTTTTTCTTTTGTGAATCAACTACATGATACATTGACACATCAATATTTAAACTTATTAATATCTTTATGCGATGACAACTTTCGGCATCTTCATTCATGTGCATTTTCACATTATTTGTTTTCCATTTTAACTACTAAGCAATAATCACTACATTATTAATGGAATTGTTAATTGTTCACACCATTAACATTCAAATTAAATGACACATATATTGTGGTCGGATACAAGGTACATGCCTAAAGGAGCAGAAGCAGTACATGCTGCGAATCCAGATGTTCTAGTAATTTTCTCTGGCCTAAATTTTGACACAGATTTATCATTACTTCAAAATCAGTCAGTGAAACTCACTTTCAACGGGAAGCTAGTATTTGAGGTGCATAGGTATAGCTTCAGTAATGGTCAAGCATGGGAGTTGGGGAATCCAAACCAAGTGTGTGGACAAGTCACCTTAGATTTTATGAGAAATTGTGGGTTTTTATTGGACCAAGGGATGCCATTATTTTTGAGTGAGTTTGGTGTAAATATGAGAGGAACAAGTGTTAATGACAATAGGTACTTTAATTGCTTTATGGGTTTGTTAGCTGAGCTTGATTTGGATTGGGCCTTATGGACACTTGTTGGGAGTTACTACCTTAGAGAAGGGGTGGTTGGAGCAAGTGAGGATTATGGTGTTCTTAATTCAGATTGGAGCCAAGTTAGCAATTCAAGTTTCTTGCAAAGGGTCTCATCCATTCAACAACCTTTTCAAGGTAAGAAGACCTAATTAAAAACAAATCATGGTAATTATGCTTTTCTATGAACATTGTTTAGGGTGCATTAGACAATTATATACATGACACTTTAATATTTGTACAAAGTATAATTTAACATCTTTTAAGATTTAATTTATAGTTTTATACTAACACTTGATATCCCAGAATGTAACACTTCTTTTATAAATATAATATGATTTTCTCTCTCAATATGATATTAATCAGAGTATAATGTTTTCTAATTGCGAGAGATACGTATAATTTACCATATTTATTATTTCATTTTAAAATATTGATATTTTCGAATTTCACTTGAATTGAGATGAGATATCATTGGTAGATAAATATTCTTCAAGATTTTGAGCTACCTTTAACAATGAGAAATGCGAACATGTGAATAACGGACCGTATTTTAGGTTCACTAACAAATATCATATCTAATTAATTCAAAATTTGATTTTTAAAATTAATCTATTGTTTAGGTTGTTCAAAAAAAGCGTTGTTCCCTTATACTTTCTCTTCTAATAAATGTGATTCCATCAATTTGAAGTGAAGTGACAAATAACACATAATTATTGCTTTCTTGACATGCAGGGCCAACATTACTAGAAATTAAACCACACAAAGTGATCTTTCATCCACTGACAGGTCTATGTATCATAAGGAAGTCAACGGTTGACCCGTTGACTTTGGGACCTTGCTCTAATTCTGATGGGTGGGACTACACACCAGAAGATAAAACACTATCCATAAAGGGCACAAATTTGTGTTTACAAGCAGAGAGAGAAAGGATGGCAGCAAAACTTGGAACATGTTTAGGTTCAAACTCATCAATATGGGAAATGATCTCTGATTCAAAGATGCATCTCTCATCAAGAGTAAACAACAACAACAATGGTAGTGTTTGTTTGGATGTGGACACCAACAACATCATTGTTACAAATGCTTGCAAATGTTTGAGTCAAGATACTCAATGTGATCCTGTAAGTCAATGGTTCAAACTTATTGATAGCTCAAGGAGGTCAACTACAAGATTATCGATTGACTCAATGCTGAGTTTATCAGAAATTGACATTTCTAGGAATTATTGAACTCAACATTATTTCAATTTATTTCATTTTTTGGGTGTGAAAGTGGGATTCCCCATTTTAGACTAGTCAAATTTGTAGATAATTCACTTTAATAAACCAACCCAAACAAAAAAATTTTCCAATCATCCAAATGTAAAATCGTTAGTCCCGTTTGTTTCTATATAAATCGAAACACTATATCGATTTACAAGAAATAATAGTAAATCGAATCCAAGACAATAGATTTAGTAAGGTGGAGTGTAAATTGAATAAGGGTGGTTCAAATTATCCATAGTTTCGAACGTGCCCATAGTAAATCGATACAACTACAAGCTGTATCGATTTAGTATATGGTTTGCATGGCCCATAGTTAATCGAATGTGAGTAATTCGATTTATATAAAAGTCTCCATCCATACTAAATCTACAACACCCAATTCGATTTATTCTCATTCCCTCTATATATACAATTGGAACTCCCTCAATTCGAATTACATTTTTCTTACAATTGGAACTCCCTCAATTCGAATTACATTTTTCAATCCACGTATCTTGCCACACCAAAAATAAAAAGAAATTAAGCCATTGTACATATCGATTTATTCACATTCCCTCTCTATATATAATTGGAACTCCCTCAATTTGAATTACATTTTTCAACCCACTTATCTTACCACACCAAAAATCAAAAGAAATTAAGCCATTGTACAAATAGATTTCTGACACTATAAAAATGGAAGACGACCCAAATCGCATTTATGGGTTGGATAGAGTCGTCCATATTGTTAGCGACGTGCACGAAGAGATTAGTGACTGATATTTAATTATTTAATTTATTTTTTTAGAAAATAAATACATGTTAGTGATATTAAATATCTTACATAGATCTTTATTATTAATATGAGAATTAGAAGATTCCTTAAACTTAAAAAAATAGTTAGAGTTAGGATTTAGTGTGTTAGACAATTGTATTCAGAAATGCATGTTGGACAATTGTAGATTTAAGGTGTTTGATCAGAGTTTCTAAGCTTTTATTGTTAGAAATCTATGGTGGACGGAAATTTTGGTGATATTTTGGTTATTTTAGTTAAAATTAATTTAATTTAAATTGAATTGGATTTTAAGTATCGGATTAATTTGGCAGTAGAAGGTTAGTGAGAATGTAGAATGATTTAATTTATTTTAGAGATGGATATATAAGCTCGTAACTTTTTTCCGTGCCAATGAGTTATATCTCAAATGGCATAATCTCACATACTCATTTAAGAGGTCGCGGGTTCGAATCTCCATATTTTTGGCAAAAAAAAAAAAAACTTTCCGTAAAAAATACACTAGATTGACTATGTTTTGATATATATTAATTTGATATTGGTTAATCTATATTTTTTATTAGAATTTTCTGCTTTAGGTTTATTTTTCTTCCTAAAGTGTTATGGTTCTAAGACAATTATTTTATTGTCATGTAGCCCCGACGATGTATCTCGAGTATGCGGAGGCAGCATGAAATGCCGTTAGACGAGAGGATCATGCTTTACCTACAGATGGCTGGCCTTGCCCATCTTGCAAGGTTCAACGATTATTGGTTTAGGTTGGATGAGTTTCTTGTGAGCACATTTGTTGAGCGATAGTGTTCAGAGACGCATACATTCCACATGCCATTCGGGGAGTGCTGTAGCGTACCAGCTAGGACTCCCGATCGACGGCCAGTACGTCAGCGGATGTCTAATGGATTTCGAGCGGTACATCGATGGTGGTCGTCCGGCATGGACATGGTTCGAGGAGTTATTGGGTGTGTTGCCACCGGCGGACTACGTCGACAAGTTCACAGTGAAGTGCACTTGGATGTAGGAGACATTCAGTCACCTTTCCGAGGGGGCCTATGAGAAAACTGTTTGGAGGTACGCGAGAGTGTATATTATGATGCTACTGTCGACGCAACTCTTTGGTAACAAGTTCGGCACACGCATGCACATTAGGTGGCTGCCGTAGGTTGCGAGGTTATAGGACATGGGCGGTTATAGTTTGGGATCTATCGCTTTATTATGGTTATACAAGTGCTTATGTCGTGTGGCTAACAGGCACGTGGTTGAGTTCAATTGATATAAGTAGCTACTGATATGCTGATGTTTTGTTATTGTTATGTAATCTGAGTTGTTGAGTTCAATTGATATAATCTAATTTTTTTGCTATTGCTCTGAATCTTATATTGTTTGATGTCATTGTCATGCAATCTAATGTTAAATTCTTTAACATTATGTAAGCTAATTTAAATTATTTGAGATCCTGTACACTGAAGCAAGCAGTTTGGTTGCTGATTTTTTGTTATTGTCATATTTGCTTAATTTTTATTCTGCTTTGATATCGGCTTTGATATTTTTATACGACCCTTTCATTGTTTCACTTAGATTTCCTGTATTTATATATATATAAAGAGAGAATAGAAATGCTATTCTTAATTAATATACGGCCTTTCTATATTACAAACTCCAAAACTTTATATAATAATATCTTTGTGCAACTGTGTCGGTTGTAAGTAACAATAATAATATTATTATTAAATTAATACATGAAATATGTATGTATATATAGAAATTCAAAATGTCAGAACCTTATAAGGTAGTAATGCAGGTGTTCTGTATTGTATGATGTGTTTACAATTTTCATTATTATTTATTTTGGTTTTGTCTGATATGACTAAAAAAAAGGGAATTATTTTCTGTTTTTGCTTTTTTCTCAAATACATCAGGGTCTAAAGTAACTTAGTGGATGATAATTAATTAATAAATTACTTTCTCTTGTGTTAAATGCTTTGTAAGGATTGTCATTAATTTTAAAGGATGTATATTTGAGAGCTCACCACATAAACGGTGTTTTATACATGTGAAAAAATTTTATTAAATACTTTAAAGATGAAGAGACAAAATAACTAGTGTGAAAGTGTGTAAAATGTATCGCTCACAATGAATTGAGTGCTGTAATGGAAAAATTGAGGCAAGTATACATTTTAGTACGAAAATATCTCCAAAAATTTGAGTCAGCTATTTGGTGTAAGGCACATTTTAGCCATATTCCTAAGGTGAACAATATAACTAATAACATGTGTGAAGTGTAGAATGTTAAAATAGTACAGTATAGAAAAAAGTCAATTCTGACTATGTGTGAAAAATTACAGTGTTGCATAATAAGAAAGATCACAATGCATAAAAAGAAGTTAGAATTTCACATTGGATCCTTTGTTCCAGTACAACATAAAAGATTAAATGACTTCATCAAGCCTAAAAGCCATAAATGAAGAGCTATTTGAGCTGGTAATTCACAAAGAGTTCTATTTGAGATTCATTGTCAAAATCATAAAGTGGCTGTTAATTTACAGGAGAGGACATGCACATGCAATATTTGGCAGCTGACTGATAAGAGTTTCTTAAGCACATTTATCTAATTTTTTAATAACATTTTCAATCTATTTGATAATAAAATTTGCTAAAATATTTTCTTTATATTTATTGTGAGATTCTAAATAATATTTTTTCTGTTTTATATTGTGTACATGCATACTTTGTAGACATGCAGTTGCTGCAATGGCTAAAATAGGCCTTAAAGCTGAGGACTTTGTTCATAAATGACTAACCATGGCTACCATCAGGACAACATATGCAAACTGCATTAAGCCTGTTAATAGTAAAAGGTACTGAATACCTACTGAAGCTCCAAGGTTACTGCCTCCCACAATCAAGAGAGCTACTCACAGGCCAAAGCTGAAGAAAAGAACTGACCCAGTTGAGAGAGAGTTGAGCACAACCAAAGTGAAGAAAACATTTATTGTTACTTGCTCTAAATATGGACAGAAAGGCCATTACTACAAAACATGCACAAATGCACCTCAAGACCCTAACTAAAAGCCAATGCTAAAAAAGAAAGAAGAGTACAAAAGGGCACAACAAACTAAAACTCATCCACCACTCAAGCAACAAACATTGATTAGGTACTATTTAAAAATTTATATGTCCTTATTATGTTTGTATGAGGGTTTAATTGTACATTTTTTTTTCATATTGATGAGTAGGTCCAAAAAGGTGACAGTAGCACTCAAGTCAATGATAACCCAACAGGTGGTAGGACAATCTCAAATTTTGTGGTGAGTTTACCCCGTAAGATCATTTTTTAAAGGTAGCTGTGTTGATTGCTGTTTGTAACTCGTTATTTTGATACAGACCAAGGAAAAAAAGCTATAAAAAAACTTCTTAAGTTGTCTACAAGACCTAAAATAGCAGCCCAAACTCAGAGTAAAGAAATTCTATTATCACAATCTGCACCCCAGGTTGAGGAGGTAGCATATTCAATATTTTGGTTATTAAAGAATTAATATTCTATGCAGATCAATTAGCGGTTGACACACTGTCTTGTCAATTTTCAGCACTTGTAACAAGTTGCAACATATAATTCTAACAACAATCCTACAATATTTAGAGAAAAGCAACAAATTATTCAACCTACAGCTCCATGTTATGTACCCTCATCTATACCAGTTTCAGGACCAACTTTATGGTTCAAATCTCAGCCCTCACAAGCTCAACAATCTAGGCCTCACAACTTACAGAATCAATGCACTGGGCTAGTAGTTGGTATAACATCTCCAAGAACCATAAGAAACATAATATCTACCGAGACGATGGCTGCTGCAAGTTCAACAACTGCATCAAGGCTTCTAAAATTTGTGCCAACACCAGATTTTAAGCCTCCAAAAAAGCTGTGATAATGATATAGGAATTAAAAAAGTGTGTTTTTATTCTTTTGGTATTTTGGCTACTTATTTTAGTTTTTTGGCTGCTTATTTACCTTCTTCAAAACTATATTTAAGTCTTTTGATTTAGGAATAAATGTTTGAGTCTTTTAGTTTAGGGACAAATATTTTGGTCTTTTGATTTAGTGCTATGTTACTGTCTATGCAACGCTATCTAAACTATGAATCTATGGATTGTTTGTGCAATATCAGCATGAGTATAATATGAATTTCTATGCTTTATTTGATATTAATGAACCTATGGATTACTACACAACCAGCAGATTACATTTACAAATATTTTTGCACAAATTTTTTGCATAATTAACTCATGGAATAAACTATTAAAAAGGATCACAAGTCATTTTCATTCATCTTTAATAGTGTTTAGATATATGATTTCATCTCAAATTATAAACAACCTTAATTAACTAAAGTTAGGACATCAATTTTTTTTACAAAGTTGACCTGAACAAGCAGGCAATCACAACTCCACCAAAAAATACAAAAAAACTACATTCAAAATCCAGACATGTACTTCCACCCATTTTTAATCTATACTTCTCCAATTCATTCTTTAATCTAATCAACCTATCCTCTAGCTCTTTCACTTTGTCATTCACTGCATTACTCTGTCCTTCAAACGGATTCTACTTTTGCAGCAATATTCCCTTTGACATTGTCTTCCCAGCATACTCATTAAATGAAGCTACATATCATCTAGACATGCAAAGAATGAGCAATAAACTTCTGCAGTGTACAATATAAATTAAGTTTGTGAAATTGATACAGAAATAAAAGGATAAACAAGACAAGAATTGAAACTGAATAAAAAAAATACATTGAAATTAAAATAGAAACAAAAATGATAGATTGAAATTGAATACAAAGAGAATCACTCTACTTTCTACCCAATTTCTTAACGCAATAAGAGAGGGACTCCTCAACCTAACTTGTCAACACCATAGTTTGGAAATTGAATCGAAGGGACTCCTCAACCTTCTACTCAATTGCCCGATGTAACAAGAGAGGGACTCCTCAACCTCAATTGTCCACACCATGGTTTCATCACGAAACCAAAAAGGGGTTTTTAAAACCTCTAAAAATTCTATGCTACGACTACAATAGCTAAGGAGGTATTTATAACCTCTTATTATGTTAAAACAAAGAAAAACCCTAAAACCCATAAATATAAGGTCCAATTTAGTAATTAAATAAAAAATCAAAATACATTAAATAAAATATTCTAAAATGAAACTAAAATATCTTCTAAATAACTCTTGAACTCTTCATATCACGAACATTTAAAGCACGTATCAGAAATTAACAGTGAATACAAAATTAAACTTGGACATTATTAAACCTATCTGGAATCAACACATTATTAAACTTAAGATACCTTAAAATAAGGATAACATAAGAATAATATATTTGGATTGTTTTCAGTCCTAGACATAAATATAATAGCATGAGACCGCAATAGCACTTTGGGGAGAACTATCTCTTCTTTCTCCGAATTTCAATGCTCTCACTTGAGTTCATATTGCAACTCGAATTATCACCTCCAATTCTCAAGTTCATTTTGTCCTAGGGTTTGTCTTTAATTTTGCAGATCAGAGAATAAGGAGAGGCTTAGGGTGCAATCACCCACTAAAATTAGGTTTTGCTTTTGGACAGATTCAGAAACGACGTCGTTTTTTGGAGAATGGAGGGAGACAAATCGATTCCTATCCATTCTCTCTAAGCTAACATGACACTTAATTCTGAGTAACCCTTCACATTAGCGTTGGTGAATGCCACGTCAAATTTTTCTGTGTCCAATTTTAAGAAAATAAAAATAAATTAGTCTTTAATTTTTTAAATATTATACATATTAAACTACTGTAAAATAAAACAATAATTTAGTCTATAATATTTTTGAGAAATTGAAATTTTAATCAATTATATTTAGAAAATAATTTTATAAATAGATTAATTTATTTAAAAAATTCTAGACATGCTATACCAATTTATATATTTATTGTATTAGAATTGTTTGATGTTTAAAAAGATTTGATTAGATAGTGGTAATGAGAAAGAAAATTATTAAATAACACATATAATATTTAACCTAATATAAATAAATACAATTCGTAAAATATTGAATTGAAATTGCCATTTCATTCAATTTAATACACTAGTTATAGTTATGTAAAAATTTGAAATTTCTCCTGTTTTATATTCAAATTCTCGTAAACTGCTTCTTATATGTGTTTCAATGAAACCTATTGCTTTGATTTCATTTTCCCGTACTTTTCTAACACCTTTTTTTTTTGGTTTTCTGTAGCAAAATGACGAGATGTTCCAAGTTGAGTTGCTTTATGAAGTTGTGAATTTGAAGGAAGAATAAAGGTGATTAATTTTTAACTTATGAAGCTTGCTTGTACTGTTACTTTATTGAAAGTTAGGGAGGGTTATAATAATGGAAGAAGGATTATGTCAAAACTCATCAGATTCTGTTTATAAGTTAGGGATTGTATATGTTAAACCCTTGCGTAGTTTGGCTCCAGTGTTCCCGGAATCTACCCTAGGTTCTACATCTGCCCAGCCCCCATATGGATTTTCTCCATTTTTGCCCGTGGGTGTAAATCAAGAATCTCGAGCATCCCCTGCGCCAGTAAGGTCATTTAGGAGTTCAGTAGTTGAAAAAGCAGCCCCGCGTAGAGCTGATGGTGATGGGTCTTCATCAATGGAGGGGCTTAGTGGTGCTGCTAATGACCGAAACCATGCAGCACCAGATATGTGTGGAAGCAAACCACCTCCTGGTTCTATTCCAGCTCCGGTTCCATTAAGGTCCTTTAGGAGTCCTCTGGTTGAAGAAGAAACCCTGCACGGAGGAAATGGTAATGGTTCTTCGCCCATGGATGGGCTCAATGGTGTTGTTAATGACCAGAATTGTATGGCACCACATATGCGTGGCTGCAAGTCATCTAACACATCCATACCGGCTCCAACTCCATTACGGCTCTATAGGAGCCCCCTAGTTGAAGAAGTAAACCTACGCGGACCTAATGTGGATGCTGGTTCATCATTTGAAGGGTTCAATGGTGTTGCTAATGCCCAAAAGCGTTTAGCCTCAAATTCACAAGGCAACAAATCATCCCAAAAGAGGAGCAGGGTAAATCAAGATTCAAATTTTGTATTGTCTTCGTCGATCAGTCTTACTCTAGAAAAAAGGAGTGACGCTGACCGTGAGATAGTTAATTTTGTACTCATGACATTTGATGCTCTTCGAAGAAGCTATTGCAACTTGAAGAAGCCAAGGAATTGAACACACATGAACTTTGTCATAGTGGAAAATTATTTTGTCTCTCACTAGTCTTTGTTAGAGACATTTTAAAATCATTCGGAAACTATTTTGTCAATAACAAAAATTAGGTAGTATTTTATCAGTATCAGAATTAGATACCAATTTGATATTTATCTTTTAATAAAATTCTTTATCTTTAATAAAAAAATATAAATATAAATTTTTTTTAAGATAAGACATAAAAAATATTATTTTTAATTTTTTGATAAATTATAATAAGAGTAAATAGCCAAATTGGTCCCCGAAAGATAGCCCATTCTTCAAACGAGTCCCCGTAAGAAAAAGATAATAAAATTTGTCCCCGAAAAATTTAAAATTGGTAACGTTAGTCCTTCCGTCAAATTTCCGTCAATTCCGTCAGTGACGCCGTTAACTGTTGCTTAGGTGGCTGTCAGTGTGGCATATGAGCATGCCAGCTTGGCGCAGAGTGGCTGGTGACAAGATATGTTTCCATATGTATGTCAAATTAGTCCTAGGTCCCTAAACCCTAATCCCCTCTTCGTTTTAAATTGCCATTGTTGCTGCAGCTTGAGCTTGATTCTGCAGAGGCCGAAAATTCATGAGCGGTTGCACGATGGGTAAAGTAGGTGGGGGTCGCAGTGGACATGTGTCGCAATCACACGGAAGCCATGCCTCGAGCTCTTCGCTGCGGTGGTGGAGGAAGAACTCTGACCAAGTTTGCTTTTGTGGGCTGAAGACAGTGATTAAGAAGTCTGGGACAAGAGAAAATTCTGATAGATTGTTCCATGCTTGTCCAAGATACCGGGTGAGTTATCAATGTAGTCTTCTTGAAGCTTCAAATGATTTTAGTTGGATTTTGAAAATTTGGTTCCCTGAGGTTGTGCAGAAGGGCAGCCACTGCAATTACTTTAGGTGGGCTGAGGACGACGACTATAAAGGATTAGAGAACTTAGGAGAAGTTAAAACTGATGCACAAATGGAGAGTGATGCTGCTTTGTTAAACCATAACATATCTTGGAGAATGATGACCTTAGAAGCTGAAGTAAAAGCACTTAGGATGCAACTGTATTTTGGATTAATAGTTGTGATTGTGGTTTTTATGATTATGTGTATGTTCTTTAGTGGGAAGTGAAGCAGTTACTGTGAAAAGGTGAAAAGGATGATGCTGTGAACCTTGACAGTTTTCTGTTGTTGTGAAAACCATGTATGTTGATGTTTCTTTACTAGTAAAAAGGTTATTTACATGCAATTTTGTTTTTTATCATAACATAATATAAGCAAATCAGTCATAGCAGAATTAAAATTAAGTGAAGTAGAAATAGAAAAACATGATAACATCACCAATGGTGAACTAGTTTCCATTGTCTCAGATTCAAATAAGAACATTGTTTTAACATGATAATAATCCAAAAGGTTGTAGCTGACAGTTCAAAGCAGTATACCATAAAGGGCTATACAAAAAACAGGGCTATTGAAGATACCACAACTCCCACATTGTTTATAAAAACTAAAATTTAGCCCCGACAAAATAACAGATACTAAATGCCCTATATCTTATGTCTTCAAGTCTTGAAATCATTCCATGTCTTTTTTACTGGGAGGTTTGAAACCCGGAGTTGGAACAAATGTCATGAAGATGGCAAGTTTCTTGGCTGTTGTGGAGCTGCTACCCTTGATGGTTTTAGCAGATACAGCAACTGCTCCTGGAGAGGCATTTCCCTTTGCCCTGGCCCTGGTTACATGGAGTTTTGGAGGCCTTCCTCTTTTTCTAGTCTGCATCAAACAGTTTTCATCATCATTGTCTGAAATCAAAAATAGCTACAAGTAACCAATGCTAAAATTAAAATTTTTTACAACATTACCTGAGTGACATTGCTTGAGGTTTGGGACTGTTGTGTCAGTGGAAGCTGAGCATGCTGAGTAACAGAAATTTCAGTTTGTTCATCTGGAGCAGCTACTGTTACTGCAGGTGGTGTTTGTATAGTCTGAGTGTGATCTTTCTTTTCTGCTACTGGACTAGGTGCAGGTTGTGGTTGTTGAACAACTGCAAGCTGCAATTGCATCATCCTTGCTTTCTCCTGAGCATCGTCTTGCTTTTTCTTGCTGCAAGTTCTCTTGTTGTGGCCCACCTCTCCACAGTACATGCACCGAATTGGAGCATACTTCCTTTTTATTTTTGTATTCGTGCCAGTGGGTCCTTCATCCTTGTCCTTCCTTCTATTTGTTGTTGGTCTGCCTGGTTTGGGTTTGATAGGAGGTGGAACAGGTGCAGGAGAACCAGTTTCTCCATAGATCTTGTCCCTTGACAAGATTAACATTGAATTGGTATGTTCTTCTGTAAGCATCCATGCTCAACCATTCGGCAATACTCTTCAGGACTCTTATCATTTTTTTTGGATGGCTGATATGCGTGCATACAAGGCATGCCTATATTTTTAGAAAAAAAGGCATTCAGTTAAGATGAATCATGGTATGCATATGAAAGATGAAATAAGTTATGAATTCAACCTGTCAACTGCCAAAACCTGCAGAAGCAAGTATCTTCTCCAGATCTACCACCATATTAGTAGGCATCCTTGGACTTCATAGACTTCCTCTTTCGCATCACCCGACCAGTAGGGAGCCAGTTTCTGGATATTAATAAGAGATTCCAGCCTACTCTGCTGAACTGGAGCAAGTTTTCCTTGATAACTCAAAAGCTTCAGTCTATTATCAGACATGCTTTTCATAACCATTCTTCGTACCTCCTCTGCCAGACTCAGAATAGGCTTACCTCTGTCATGCTTCGTCTTTGCATTGAAGGATTCACAAGCGTTGTTGCAAATATTGTCGACCTTTGGCCCTTCACTGAAATGGGCTTTGGTCCAAGCTTCCTTCGGCCACTTGGCTAAGTATTCCCAAGCTTTTTGATTAATCCTTTTGACTCTATTCATACTCCTTTCGAACTCAACCGGGGTCCTCGATCTTGCACACTCCCAAACCAAGTTCTTAAGTTCGACGCTGCCCCACTGTTTGGAGAAGTTCCTCCATAAATGCCACACACAAAATCTGTGTGGAATAGTTGGGACGAGTTCCTTGACTGCTGGTATTAACCCCTGCAAAAAAAGTCAAGCCCGACAAGATTTACAGTCATAACAGTCCTCAAAGAAGCATCATTAAATCAAAAGAGTCCTTAAAAATCAAATCGTGATTTAAATTAGTCCTCACCTTTTGCATGTCTGATAGTGGCAGCTCCAAGAACCATTTCCAGTTCTCTTTGTTCTCAACATCAACAATTGCGTATGCAATCACAAAAATGTGATTGTTTGCATCCTGTCCGCATGCAGTGAGAAGCTGTCCTCCGTGTAATGTTTTCAGGAATGCCCCATCTAGACCTATCAATGGCCTACAGCCTGCTTTGAAACCCTTCTTACAAGCATCTAGACAGACATAAAATCTCTCGAATTGAGGCGGATTATCAGTTATGGGAATCACACCCACCTGAACTGTCGAACCTGGGTTGGCAGTGAGCAATTCATGTGCATAATTCCATATCAACCCGTATTGAGCAATCTCATCCCCTTCAACTATCTTCCTAGATGCCTTAAGAGCTCGGGTTATGCATGAACTATTCAGCTTCACGTTGCACTTCCTAACAAACCACTCATACACCTCCCTATGCTTCATCTTAGGGTGCTTCCTAAGTTTTGGGTATAACTTGTTCACAGTCCATTCTAATGTAGCAGCTCTGTTTTTTCACTTTCTTGCGCAAGTGTGATTGTCAACTAGTATTTTTATCTGCCAGGAACCATCACTGGGGTTGTGTCTACAATATACTACCCATGGACAGTCTTCACACTTACAAACCGCCCTCACTCTAACCTTGTCATTCTTACAGAACCTAATATTCCTATCCCATTGTATAGTGTAATCTCTAGTGGCAGCCATAAAATGTTGCTTGGATTTGAAAACCATACTAACCTCAAACTTCAGATCACCAAATTTGGCCTTGTCATTATAATGTGGATACACAGCTGGCCCTTCATCTTTAGAGTCTAACTCATGGGCAGAATCTTCTGACTTCCATTCATCTCCATCTGATGAATCTTCCCAATCAAATTCGTCATCTGAATCTGAAATTACATGAAAATACCATAAGATTTGTGTAGAAAAACTACATTAGTGGAATCAGATCTGTTAAACAAGTAAATTCAATAACAGACACACAATTAAGTACCTCCATTAGAGCATTCATCAGATTTGATGTCCTCATAGCTCGAGTCATCAGTGTCAATAGCTTTCTCCCTTCTTCTGTGAGCAGCAGGCCTATGTTTCTCTCTGTTATCTACTTTCTTGGCCGAAGAAGACTCTACTCTATCAACTCCACTATCACTCTCACTACTACTGTATATGGAATCTCCTGCACCTTTTGGAGGCTTGTACAAACTGTCTTCAGCACTATCATATGAATCTGAATCATGAGATTGACTATCATCTGCAACTGGAGTTGCCTTAGCCTGCCTTCCAGATCTTGTACTGGTTGTGGCTTTCACCTTCTTGCTGATCTTGTCGGCTGCTGTAGTCTTGCTACTCCCTTTAGCAGCCTGGGGTTTAGTCCAAGGTTTGGGTTGCTGGACGGGCTTTTGCATGGGCTTGGTTTTGGGCTTTGGAGTGGGCTTAGGTGTGGGCGTACATGTGGGTTGGGGGTTAGGCTTAGGTATGGGCTCAGGAGTGGGCTGAGGTGTGGGCTGAGGTGTGGGCTCAGGTGTAGCTTTAAGTGTGGGCTTATGTGTGGGCTGAGGAGTGGGCTCAGGTGTGGGCTGAGGAGTTAGCTTAGGTATGGGCTGAGGAGTAGCATTAGGAGTGGGTTGAGTTTTGGCTCTTTTTGGCTGAGGTGATTTTTTTGTTGTCTTACAGTAATCTTGGGACATTGCATCACTGTGGTCCTTCTTTGGTTTCTCTGCTTCTTCAGGGATGGTTGGCAAACAAAGTGTTTCATCATCATCCTCACTCATGCAGTCAACCACGTGTGGCTTAGACACAACATGCTCAAAATAGATGTTGATGAGGTGATGATTCCTCCTGCAATCCTTAACCAATTCCAACAGATCCGTGTCATTTTCTAGCTTCCTCAACCCATTTTCCAGCAGCGTTCCAGGAACTTTCCACAAGCAGTTGTTCATCTCAACATATCCAGCTCCTTGTAGTATCCCTTCACAAAGAAAACGTCTAGAGTGTCTAAATCTACACCCATTAATACTTCAGTATTATCTGGTTCATAACACAGATAGCCTGATTCATCTGTTTGGAACTTCCCACCATGGTGAAATACAAAGGTCATTGGGGGACCTTCCATCTGTAACCAAAACAGCAACAACTGATGCAAATTTATTTCATGGAGAGGCAAAGCATATTCAACATCAACTCCCAAAATGTATCTAACACACACACATGCACATACACATAGCACAAACAACGTTCTCAACAATCCAAAAACAGGGTCATATCATGGCTAATCACCAAAGCCCTAAGCCTGTACACATTCTCCTAAACCCTAACATTACAAACAGTAACAATGGAAGTCCAACGATAACACAACCACATTGATCAGGAGATAAAACCAGAATCACTCTCACAAAATAAGAAAAGCTAGCTAACCTACCTCTCACGCAAGGCGATGGAGTGCCCTTTTCGGTTGACCAACGTCGTCGCAAACTGCTCACCAACAACTCCAACACACTGTCGTCGTCGGTCAAGCTTGGTCGTCGTCGTTCAATGCTTCGTCTTCCTGGAGGAAACAACTAAGATGAAGGGATTGCAGGGGTTCTTTCTTTTCAGAAGAAGGATGCAACTTGAGAGAGAATACGAAACAGGGATGAAAACCAAGCGTTGTAAAGGAGCAACTAAGAAAACGACGCCGTTTCATCCTTCGCCTACGTGTCACACTAACGGCCAGGTCAGCATATCTTCACGCCGTTACTGAAACATTTGACGGAAGGACTAACGTTACCAATTTTAAATTTTTCGGGGACAAATTTTATTATCTTTTTCTTACGGGGACTCGTTTGAAGAATGGGCTATCTTTCGGGGACCAATTTGGCTATTTACTCATTATAATAATATGTTGATATTTTTTATATTGAAATATTTTTTAAATTTTTATTTAATTTCATTTTATATATAAATTACATATTTCAGTTGATTGAATTTAAATATTTCCATGCATGGCACAGTCTGTTTTAAAACCCTAAACCCCACAAAACCCTTCTCCCCATCGTCCTCGATCACAATTCGGAAGGTAGTTCCTCATCTTCTGCTAGTTTTTCTTACAAAAATTATTCGATCTTGAAATGCAGATTTGCTCGCTTTCTTTCTCAATCACCGACATTTTTTTTTCATTTCTACTATATTCAGAAATTTCGCAAAAAGAAACAAGCATTTCTCCCTTTCAATCTCTATACATTGGTTTCCTCATTAACTTGATTGATTGCATTTGATCATTAGAATATCTTGCCTTTGAATTATTTCTCTGCGTGTGTTTTGATATGATACCATTTGAATAATCGCATATTTCAGGGGTGAAATTCCGCTGGTGACTGAGCTTTGTTTTCTGTTGTGTGAGGGAAAATGAATCTGAAGAACATGAAGGTTCCGAACGTTCCCGGAGGTGCTGGTGGTGGCGCAGCGTCGGCGCTGTTGAAGCTGAGTGTGATCGGTGGGATTGGTTTGTATGCTGCTGCCAACAGTCTCTACAATGTTGAGGGAGGACACCGAGCTATTGTTTTCAACCGTTTAATTGGTGTCAAAGACAAGGTCTCTTTTAGTAAATTGTTTTCGTGTTTGTGGTATGATTGTTGGGAAGAAAAAATGGGGAGGAAATCTTCATGGATGAGAAAATTTTCATGAATATCCATATCATTTAATTATCTTTGCAGTGCTTTTGATGTTGTTGTGATTGCTCGTATAAGATTTTTGCTCTTCTTTGATCATAGGTTGTTATCTTTCAAGGGATCTAGTTATTTGTCAGGGTTGTTTGGAAGTGTTATCAATAGCAATTGCAAAACAATTGTGTTCCCTTTATGTTTTAAAAAATATGATGTCATCTGTAATCTGTAGGTCTATCCGGAAGGGACACACTTCGTTGTTCCATGGTTTGAGAGGCCTGTCATATATGATGTTCGAACACGACCGCATCTAGTTGAGAGTACCTCAGGAAGTCGTGATCTCCAGATGGTAAATATACTTTTTTCTAAGAGTTGTTTTTATTTTTTTCATGATGATTCTATTTCATAATGCTCTGCATAAAGTGGATATGCTATATAACCTTAACAACTTTAGAACCTAACAGGTGTTCCTTAAATGCATTTCAATATTGGAATGATGTAGACCAAGTCTATCACCTTGCATATTTTGTTTTAAAATGATTTCATTTTGAATTTGCAAGCTGCTTTAAGTTTGAATATCTTTTGGCAGACACATTAGTATTCGATTTTCAAAGCTTCAATTCTCCTTGTCAACTCAACTATCTGCATGATGTTTTTATTTGTATTCTTCTTGCTGTCTTTTTTAGCTATCTAGATTGTTCAATGATAGTGTTTTGAGAAAATTATCATGAAACAGTTCATATTTTTAATTATTCAACCTTGTGAAATGTTTACCTTATTAAAATTGCATATAAATGTCATACAGGTGAAAATTGGGCTTCGAGTCCTTACTCGTCCTTTGCCAAGCGAGTTACCTACAATTTATCGGACCCTTGGTGAGAACTTCAATGAAAGGGTTTTACCTTCAATTATACATGAAACCTTGAAAGCTGTTGTCGCCCAATACAATGCCAGCCAGCTTATTACTCAGCGCGAGGTAATCAGTAATCCTTGCGTATATAATGTTTCTGAAAGGTTGTGTATGAACGTGTATGAAAAAACTCAACCATTCCAACGAAGTTTCCAGTTGCTGAGATGTCTTTTATAGAATCGCAGTTTCAAATTGTTAAAATAATTTTTTGGTTTGTATTATTGTTATGGTAAGCACAATGGGTACATCCAAGTGAATTAATTCTGCTGAACTAAGTTATCATTACCATTTACGCACTACCGAAGTGCATTTTGTGTAACTATCCACATGAGGAGATTTACTGTGTTAACTAGGGGAATTGCTTTGGTTGTTTTGTACATATCCCTTCTAGTTTCTTGCATTCCATGCATTGTTTTCCTTGTCAAGTTGAAAGGTCCAGTTCTAACATGAAGGAAGTATGTTTTAATTTTAATTGACTTATTATTTGTAGGCTGTTAGTAGGGAAATCTGGAAGGTTCTGACTGAGAGGGCTGTTAACTTCAATATCGCCCTTGATGATGTGTCAATTACCACTCTAACGTTTGGCAAGGAGTTTACTGCTGCAATTGAAGCCAAACAGGTGGCTGCACAAGAAGCTGAGAGGGCTAAATTTGTTGTGGAGAAAGCTGAACAAGACAAGAGAAGTGCCGTAATTAGAGCACAGGTGAGAATAAATTATGAATTCATATTTATCATTACGAACTAGTGCATAGTACAAATTGCTGCATTTATTTCTTGTTTCCTTTTACAATGCACCGGCTTATGTACATGCTAGTGGTGTTACTTGCTGGTTAGACTATTACAACTTCATTTTCATTAGTTCTTGTTCTGGAAATCCAACCTGAAAAACTCACTGAAAAACATTGGTCTGGATGCCGAGTTCTGTTTTTTTATTTTGGGTGAATATGTTGGGTTATTTCATTAAACCACTGCTAATTAATCTTGCTTTCATAATATTTAGTTTCCCCTGATCTTCGTTACACCTCCTTTACTCATCAGGGAGAAGCAAAAAGTGCCCAACTTATTGGACAAGCTATTGCCAACAATCCAGCTTTTATCACACTGAGGAAGATCGAAGCCGCAAGAGAGATTGCGAATACCGTATCCAACGCAGCAAACAAGGTTTACCTGAACTCAGATGATCTGTTGCTGAATCTTCAGGAGATGAAGTTGGAGCCAAGCAAGAAGTGATCTGCTGAACTTGTTTGTGATGATCGTTTTCATTCTCTCATTAGAAAGTACGAAACCTATTCAATTTCATGATGTATATGTTGAGAGTAGTCTTTACATAGTTGAATGGTAACCTTTTTCAAACTTTAGTCAAAGGATTATTTGAGATCCAAATGATCCGGATTACATAAAATGATGATTAATTGATTATGATTATTCCCCCAGGGATTTAAATTTGAAATAACTTCCAAAACTTTAAACAGCCAGCAGCATGGCCTTTGCTATGAAATAGTAAGAAACTAAGAATCCAAGGAATAAAAATAACATTGAGAATAATTTTCTTGTGAATATTCTGTTTTGGATCATTAGCTGTTATTTTTGCAAGAGGAATTGCTAGCCAAAATAAAGAAAAAGAAGTGTCTAATATTGAATACTACTTGGTATAAAACAAAGTCAACTAATTGGATATTGAGCACTTAGAGAAGTTTATAAATTCAATTACAAATTCTAGTTTGTACTTAGAAACCGCTCACTCCCATCTAAATTATAGTTCCAAACCAAAAAAAGAAAAAAAAAAAGCAAAACAAAATAAATAAATAAAAATGACAATTATGTATACATGTTTTTGTAATGTATTAAAGACTACTATATGTATGAGTATGTTGTGAGCGTATTTATGTTTATCTTCATTTAGTATTGACTGCAAATATTGTATGAACATAATGTTTACCATCAAGCCAAATTATAGACCCAAAATTGTATCCACTTTGTGCATCATTGTTGTAGAATGAGACTTGATAAGATCTCTTTTGAATACCCCCATGGCCCCATAAAACAAAAGCTTATTGGGGATAACCTTGATAACCATTCCCTTTTGGTGCTTGCACTTTTGCAATGTGGAATTAGTGGGTCCCACATTTGTGACTGTTCTTGTGACTACTTTTGCTTTTTGATGCCTACCAAGTGTTTTTACTTTTTATAGATATTGATAGGTAATTGATGTTGGATATAAGATCTTGAGAGGAGTTCCTTGGGCAGTTGAAGTTAGTCTTAGACATTGATCTTATGCTTTTCTTTGAATAGCCATAATAACAAAGAAATTTGAGATAGTCTTCTAATTCCGTTTTGAAGACTAAGCCAGGGTTGAGAGCTCTAAGTGGATCAATTTCCCCAACTCCCATTTCATGTGGGGAGGAAAACAAGTTTGAGTTATTGGTCACATGCTTCCTCAAGTTATTGTATGTTGTAGCCGAAAATATTGAACAACGGAGAGTTCTTCGGTGGTGAAAGTATAATATGGATCTTGAAAGACCAAGTAAAAAAAATTAAATTTGCTTAAAAAAGAGAGACCGATTTGTAAATAACATTTTGTAGCAAAAAAAAAAAAAAAATAGAGAAAATTAATATCTATTCTAAGCCTCCACACCACACATGTCAAATCCTCCCCCCTTCTTGCATAATTTTTAAAACTCCAGTCACCTAAACGAACTATATGTATTAACTACGTCTTCCCATCATTATAATTAATTTTTTTCTTTTTTCTTAAAATAATTAACTTTTTACATATTTTTTAATTTAATTTTAATATAATATCAGATTAAATATTTTATACATATATTTAATTAGGCTTAATTACTATGTTGCTCCCTATAGTTTCGCAAAATTTTCAATTAGGTCTCTATACTTTTTTTTCCTTTTAATTGAGTCCTTACACTAAATTTTTTTTTAATTGGGTCCCTACACTTTTTTTTCCTTTTATTTAGGTCCCTATACCAATTCTTTTTTTTTTTAGTTGGATCCCTATAAAATTAAGCCAATTACTACTAAGAAGAATTTAATTGAAAAAAAAAATTAGTGCAGAAACTCAATTAAAAAGAAAAAAAGTATAGAGACCTAATTGAAAATTTCACGAAACTATAGGGACCAACAGAGTTGCCACCTCTGCTTCTTCCTTTGAGTCTCATTCATCCTTCTAAGTTTCTTAGCAAAAAATACAAACTTGTCATCTGGTAAACAGTCACTGGATAAATCATCCAATGATTCAGTGCAAGATTTAAGAGCCACTCTCCTTTTTTTTTCCTTCTTTTTTTTGTATCATTTTTTTTGTGAGTGATTTCATATGCTGGTAACTTTTCATTTAATTCATTACATGTTATTTTACTTTCCACTCTCTTGTCAAGCTTCTCAAGATTTTTCTCACTAACATCTGTTCGGAATGAGTAATCCCCATAACTTCCAAGCTATTACTGATGATAAAGAATATCTCGAACATGTCATCAATTGATTATCCTTCCTTAATAGAGAACATCTCATACTCTTTGCTCAGCATGTCAATTCTGGTTTCTCTTACTTGTGTGGTACCCTCATGTGTGGCTTGAAGATTATCCCAATTTTTCTTTGCTGTTTTGCATCTTGAAACCTTTAGGTATTCCTCGAAACTGATTGCACAGTTCAGTATGTTTACACTATTGGCATTTAGTTTTCCTTTTCTTTTGTCATCTTCATTCCATTCTGCTTTGGCTTTGGGAGAGACAACACCACCAGCGCCATCCTTTGTAGGGACTTGAGGACCATTTATGATTATCTTCCATATGATGTAATCCACTGACTGAGAAAAGATCTTCATTCTTTCCTTCTAATAGTTGAATTTTTTTTGAAGAATGGAGATCTGTCGTTGGACTGTCCTTCTGTCAGAATATAAGCCACTGTGTTTGAACCCATGTAGTTCGTGATAAACCCCATTTTTAGGGTTCATCTTGTATTAAATTTAGAGTATTTTGATAACCTTTTCTCGCATTTAACCTATGAATTGGCATGGTTTTGTAATCTCTCCCGTATTTGTGCTTAAGTGTAAAAACATGCTTTTTTAAGCCTTATTTTGATGAATTCTAGTTCCTCTTTGATTCCATAAGATGCCTTGATGTGTTTGTTAGTAATCTCAGGATGAAATAGGTTAGGCATGGATCAAGGGAGCGAGGAAGAAAGCATGCAAGTGGAGAGAAGCACAAAGAGCCAAAGAATTGATCTAGGCCATGCACGCGCACGCGCACAAGGCGCTCGCGCGCACATTGCGAAACAAGCCAGGGACGCGCACGCGTACCGTGCGCGCACGCGTCGATGACAGCACATGACCTCATTAATGCAACACGTGCCTGGCGATTTGAGAGGGTTTCTAAACCCATTTTTGGCGCCAATTGCTAAGAAAAAGGAATAAAAGGATGAAGGATTAAGGGGAAGGCATCAATTAATCAATGAAGGAATCAATCATCTAAGTCATATATAGAATATACTTAGGATTAGTTTAGAGTTTTAGAGAGAGAAGCTCTCACTTCTCTCTAGAATTAGGATTAGGTTTAGTTCTTAGATCTAGGTTTTTATCTTAGTCTCCTTCTACTTCTACTTCCCAATTCATTGTTGTTACATTCATCATTCTTCTACTCCTTTGTTGTAATTTCCTTTATATTGCTCTTATACTTTGTTGTAGATCTACTATTGCTACTTCCATTTTCTTCCAATTCAATAAGAGGTAATTCATAATAATTGTTCTTCATTACTTTTCTATTGTTGATCTCTTGTTTTTGTAGTTGTAGATTCCTTTAATTCTTGCATTTAATAATGTTTACTTGTGTTGCACTCTATGTGTTTGATGGAATGTCTCTTCTAGATATAGTGTAGGTTTTGTCCCTCTTGGCCTAGGGAGAGTAATTAGTGACTCTTGAGTTATCTAATTCTTTTGTTGATTGATAATTAGAAGTTGCTAATTAATTTGAATATCTCTAAAGCTAGTCATTTCTTTAGGAGATGACTAGGGCTTGAGGAATCAAATTGATTCATCCACTTGACTTCCCTCCATAGTTAGAGGTTAACTAAGTGGTAGCAATGAACAATTCTCATCACAATTGAGAAAGGTAACTAGGATAGGATTTCTAGTTTTCACATCTTGCCAAGAGCTTTGTTAGTTGTTAGTTTATTTTCATTGCCATTTACTTTTCATGCTTCTTATCCAAAACCCCAAAATAACTCATAACCAATAACAAGATACTTTATTGTAATTCCTAGGGAGAACGACCCGAGGTTTGAATACTTCGGTTTATAAATTTTAGGGGTTTGTACTAGTGACAAACAACTTTTTGTATGAAAGGATTATTGTTTGGTTTAGAAACTATACTTTACAACGAGATTTTATTAGTGAAATTCTAAACCGTCAAAAATCCAATCATCAAAATGGCGCCGTTGCCGGAGAATTGCAATGGTGTTATGTTATTGGTTACTGTATATATGTGAATATTGTGAATATGTTTGATTTTTGCTTCTTTGTTAGTTTTTAGTTTGTTCTCTTTATTTGTTACTATTTTTTTGTTTTTGCCCTCTCTTGCTATCATGAATTCTCACTTTGGCTATGAGTGTGATTACAATTATGTTGTAGGTAATGAGGACTATAATGAAGATGTACATCAAGGATGGGACAATCAAAGGTGGGAGGAGCCATACGCATATGATCAATCTTCATGGCAACAACCTCCACCAATGCACTATGAAGAAGAGCCATTCTATGATGCATATCAATCCAATGGCTATGGTGAATCACCTTGTGACCTTCAAGAACCACCACCATATGCCTATGAACCATATCCTCAACATAACTCTCAACCATGCTCACAAGCCTATTTTCACCAAACGCTCCCATATGAACCTAATCCATATTCACCACACCATCCCACTTTTGAACCATATGAGCCATACATGGAACCAAAATTCCAAGATTACTACTACCAAGAACCACCTCGATGCACACCACCTCCACAATCTCACCAAGAAGAACCACCTTCCTACCATAAACTATCCTCCCAAAATAATGAACCCTCCTACTCACCCCAAGCTCCAATAGACGACCCTCTCACTTTGTTACTCCAAGGACAAGAAGCCATGAAGCGGGATACACTTGAGTTTGTGACCAATTTGACCAAGGTGGTGCACACTTTAGCCCACCAATGTTTGAATACTCAAGGTACTTCCATGACGACATTTGAAAGGTCAACAGAAGAGCAAAGTATGAAGGAGAAGTCGGGCAACACGGTAGAGAAGGAGAAGCCAAGTTTTACGTTGGAACAATTGGAGGAGCCAATGATCATTGAAGAAAAGGGAGAAGTGGTTGAAGATTTGGGAGATGTTGAAAGTCCATGGGAATGTAGCATCATGGAGCACTCTTCCAAGAAGCTTGATATTGATGTTAAGGAGGGTGCGCAACCTCCAAGGCATACCATCGTTGGAGATTTGGAAGAAGCTTATCAAGAGATGGATTCAATCATGGATGAGTTTCTCTCTACAATGGAATCCTCTCCCCTTGGACATGAAGTTAAAATTATAAAAGAGTGTGCACAACCTCCCAAGGAAGACGGAAATGGCATGGTATATATTGAAATTGAAGAATATGAAGAGGTTGATCGAGAGATGGATTCATCTATCCATGAATTCCTATCCCAAATTGAATCACCTCCCATTGGCCAAGATGAAGTTCTTGAAGACAACACCAAACCAAGCGAAAAAGGGGATAAGGTTGTTTGTGAAGAGGTGGAAACAACCAAAGAAGAGCCTAAAGAAGTAGATCTTGCATTGTCTAAGTGTGGGGAGGTCCCCCTCCCGAAATCGACTTTCAAGTGGGTAAAACTCTCATCCCTAAGCTTTACTGTCTCACTTGAATATGGTTTAATTGAAAATGATGGTCAACTTAGAGCTCTTTGTGGAATTAAGAATAGGAAAGAGTTGTGTAGTGGTTGGAATTTCGGTATAAAAATCATAAAGGCCAAGACTCTACGGTGTATGAATGAGGATGGTACGAAAATTACCATATATGGGCTTAGAAGGAAGTATTGGCGGAATAAAGAGAATTCTATGTGTCAATCACCCTTATGTCAACCACCCATCCGACAAAATCATGAAACTCAACTAACGGACGGGTGTGAAGATAAGATATGGGATCCCGGTTCGCTTTGTGAAGACCAACTAAGGGAACTCATATCTTGGGTAGAACTTTGCCCGAGCTTGATGAAGATGGTTGGAAATTTTGTCAACCAATTGAGAAGCATGGATCCTTGGAAATTCAAGGATGAGCACAAGCATAAGCCACCATGACAACAAGCATCTCAAAATGTCCAACTTAAGGACTTAAACTAAAAGTGCTAGGTGGGAGACACCCCACCATGGTAAACTCTTTCCACTCTCTTTTAAATTTGCTTAATAAGTAACTTGAGTTACCATTGTAGGTAGATGTTTCACATAAGTTTGTTTGTACAACTCAATTGTTAGCTTAGTCACATGTATGTTGTGTTTAGTAGTAGATGAATAATATCATATTGCATTGTTGTGTTTAGTAGTAGATGAATAATATCATATTGCATTTTTGTGAATTGCATTCTTGTGTTTAGTAAGTAGATGCATAAAGAGTTGTGAACAGTATGGGGAGCACTTCAGCATATTTCTCTCATAAAAAAAAAAGAAAAGAGGGGGGACGCGCGCGCACGATGTACGCGCACGCGTCCCTGAGCTGATACATCATCACCCACGTACCCGAGAGTTGGGCCTCTCTTGGGCAAACACTATGCCCTGAGCCCAACATGACCCACGCTGACGCGCACTACGTGCGTGCGCGCCGATCTTGAGAACATGGAAGTTCACGCGGACGCGCACCTGCCGCGTCCGCGTCGATTTGCTGCCGCAAATTTTGAGCCAAGCCCCAGAGAGTTGAGCCAGCTCTGGGCCAACCTTAAGCCCCTGGCCCAACTCGCTCTGCGCGGACGCGCACTTGCCACGTGCGCGCCCATATGCCCAAGGAAGAACAGACGCGCGCGCACGTATCGCGCTAGCGCGCTCTATCACAAATCATCAATGTACGCGGACGCGCACTTGCCGCGCGCGCGCCCTTACATGATGCCGCCACTCTAGGCCTTTGCCCCGAGAGTTGGGCGTGCGTCAAGCCCACTCTAAGCCTCAGACCCAACCCCCTGTACGCGTGCGCGCACTGTACGCGCACGCGCCCTTGCATAAATCTGCCAATCCACGCTAGAGCGCACTGTACGCTCACGCGTGGATCCCTATTTTCTCAATGTACGCGGACGCGCAAGGTGCGCGCCCGCGTCGATCCAAAAAAGGGGATAACCCTAACACGCGAAGGGTGTCGCGCAGCCGTGCACCCCTTTCTTCTTCCTCAATCTCCATTCTTCTTCTTCTTCCCACTTCGGCCGCCGCTGTTGCTCCGCCGGCAGCCACCACCGGACGGCCATCCGCTCTTCCTCTCTCATCACCACCCAACCTCTCTCTCTCTCCCTCTCTCTCTCCAGTTTTCCCCAACCGCCGTAGCAACCACCGTCGCTGCCACCCCGCGGCTGCCAACCTCAACTCGGCTCGTTCTCTCTCTCTCGTTCGCTCACCCTGCCTTCACTCTCCTCTCTTCCTCCCGGTCACACCACCGCAGCCGGCCATCTTCTCGGCCACCGTCCACGGCGGCGCGCCTCTGCTGCCCACCAATCCCAATTCTTCTTTCCTCCACAGTTTTTCTCCCGCTCCCAGGTTCCTGTTCATACTCTGTTTGTTCTTCACCGTTCAATTTTGTTAGTTTTTGACATTTTCTGTTACTTAGTTAGAATTTGACTTTTGCATGTTAGGATTAGATAGAAATATCTGATGTTAGGTAGCTAGGGCTGGATAGAGGATTCTAGGCCTGATAAGTGCTCCGTTTGTGCTTATTTTCTGCTTGTTCATTTGTTTGATAAGTGCCACATTTGAGTTGCTCTGTGTACATTCTGTGTTGCCTGGAGGCTATCTTGTTGTTGTTTTGAATAAATGATATTGTAATCATGATTGTTTGTGCCCTTTTGCAATCCAGGAACGTCCAATTTTAAGCCGAAATGCTGCCCAATTTTCGAAAAATTTAATTTCATTTTGCTCTCTATTACGAATTTGGGCTACCTTTCGTTATTTTCGACTTCCGGGATTTGCATGATATGTTGTGCCATGATTTGTATGCTTGAAACCTTCATTTCTCATCATGCTCCTAATTTTTCAACCCCATTTCTTTTCTTTTTCTCTAACTCACTGCCCCTTTCCTTCCCAACTTGCATTTTAACTCTTTTAACCGTTCTTTTGAGTATTGATGATGACATGCTTCTTCTTTATGAATTGTGGTCATTAGCGAACATTGAATTTTGGGATATGGCTGTGTTTTCTGTTCTTATTTGTTGGCCATATTTCAAGTTCCATTCACATCATGTTTGCTTGTCATCCATTCTACATCTTGAATATGCTTTCTTTGCTTTGTGCTACATGCTTTATTGCTTATATTCCATTATATTCCTTTTTCAGGATGTCGGATAAAGGAAAGGCTATAGCCACCTCTTCCAAGAAAAGAAAACACTCTACACCATCTATTCCCTCCATCTATAAGAACTATGCTAAGAATCCTCTAAATGACGAAGAAAAGGAAAATCAGCTGTTACCTTCTACTGACCCGACCAAGTTCCCTAATCTCTACTGTGAGCTTCGACTTTCTAAGTACCGGACAACAAAACTGAATACCGAGAAGAAGCTTGTTCTCCCCAATGACGTCCGACGGTCCATTACTAGTCGGATCCTTGAGTTGGGCATAGACTTTGTTGACCGAGATTTGGGGGATGTCAATATATCTTGGGTGAAGGAATTTTACTGCAACTTCTTCCGTCCGACTTTGGATTCGGTCCAGTTGAGGGGTAGAGAGATCATGATCACTGAGACGGCCATAGAGGAGGCTTTGCAGTGCCGCCATATTCCTGATGGCACTTGCGCCCATCAGCAGGCCGAGTTGGCCATACACAGCATGACTTTTGATTATGAGGCACTT